>NC_067196.1:31779615-32404615 GCF_000699445.3 Schistosoma haematobium | reverse complement strand
GTCGACCACAAAGTTGAACAAGAATGGGGAGAGTGGATAGCCCTGACGAACACCACTTGAGGTAATCAATTCTGATGACAGTTCGCCATAAGCTCTCACTCTACCAGTTGTGTCCCGACCGAAGCTGCTACCTTGACGCTGTGGTCGGGCTTGCCTATCGTGATGACCGAACCGAGATATATTGGCTGGAACATATGTTCTTGTAGGTTCTACCATGCCAGGCAGGTCGATTGGTGAACGGTAGGACTAAAAGTAGCAACTCAAGGTCTGAGGGCGAAGTCGTACTGCTGACTGTAGAGAGGTGTGACAGCAGTAAGGTGTTTCCCTCGGACAACCAGCATGACGGCGATGCTGCCTTCCCACAAGGAGGGGTGGGGTTAGAAAAGGTCGACCCTAAAAATGTTGCACCTTACCTCACAGATTTCCGTCTCCGGCGGTAAGGCCCTTTGAAGAACGGAGCTAACACATTAAAAACCTTCCACGAAAAGGCCGTGCGCGACCGGCCTCAAGCTGTTGTCCCTTGGGATCTGCGGTCACGCTCCCAGGTCGTTAAGACCAACACTAATCCAATTTCCTTTTCAGGTTCCTCAAGAAATACTTTTCCACGGTATGGGCAGCCGGGAAGTGATATCAGCCCTCATACCCGTAACAGCACACGAGACCAAGTTGGTCACATTCAAATCCTTCCTACGGTAGTAATATACAAAAGAAAGATTATGTATAAGGATATGTTACAGGAAGAAAGAAAGCAATTTTAACCTCACGGTTTAAGGGAAGACAGTGTGTGTACACCTATGCTGTTGTGACCGATTCTGAGCCATGTCTCCTAGAGTCTCCAACCATTGGTTATGATAGTCGCACAGACCCCAGACAAGTTGTCTGCGTCTACTAACATGGCTCAGAACAGAAGTTAGTGACTTCAAGGAATGATGCCACGTTTTATATTGGCTGTCACTAACTTTCTTCCAACTATCCCCAACACAAGTCAGCATTGCGCGTCGTGGTTATCGGTGTTCAGGCATATGTAACACGGTCCAACTATCTCAGTCGATGAAGATTCACAACCTCATCAATTGATTCACTATCATTCCCTAGTTTCCTGTGTCTAACATCACTGTTACTTGTCCGGTGATCCCAGCAGATTTGAGCAATATTTCTAAGGCATCTGTGGTCAAATACTAGTAGCTTACGAGTATCTTCTATTCTCGATGGCCACGTTTCGCAGCCGTAAAGTAAAACAGAACGAACTACCGAGCATTACACTCGTTCTTTTATTGTTAGACTGATATCTCGTCTTCGCCATAAGTGACGTAAGTTGGCAAAAGCCAAACGAGCTTGCTGAGTACGTGTAGAGGTTTCGTCAGGCACCAATCCATAAGGGTTAAACAGATAAGTGAACTTCCTGGTCGGAGATTGATGCCCGGAAATTCAGTCGACAAGAACGTTGTTTCCATCATTAAGTCTATGATGAAATTGGACAAAAATGGAGATGGTGAACAGCCTTGACGGACACCATTTGAGGTTGCAAAATCAGATGACACTAGCGGCAAATAAATCCCTAAAATAAATAGCCCTGTAAGTTTTCGACATTGGATGCTGACCATATGTTTTAGTGGACTCATCTAGCTGAAGGCGCTCGGTCATGCATCCGCACCAGATCACGTGTGGTAACGCTGTGCTCAACATCTACCGCGATCGCTAGCCAGATTAGATCAGAGAATTCCGATATATTGGTTATCGCCAAATATACCCTTACGATCTCCTCGACTCTGTCTTTTGATTTCTCTGGGTGGGAACGAAATATATATTAGAAGGTGTTACTGGTAAAAGCGTTGTCAAACACTGAATACCTGTGTCATCTTCAACACTTTTCCATAGACTCTGACTCAACTAGTAGTGTTCGAGTAAAGGGCCCTTACGAGGTTTATGCACTACTGAGGTACACCGCAGATCCTCCCGGTCTACAGATTCAAGTGCTGCTTTTAAGTCAGAAAAGACCACCACTGTCGGATGGCGATAAGCATACCTGTGTTCTAAAAGCTGGCGAATGGTGAGTATGTGGTCAGTGCAGCCACGACCAGGTCTGTTCCATTCAGGCTATTTAGGAATGGTGGGCAGCTGCAGGCCATCTGAACTGCCTTTTAAAGTGTTCCGTTCACTGTTCTAAACGTCTCAACTGGGAGCAGTCAAGAATGTCATTTTTCGAGATTGTCTGACTTACACGTGACTTCTTGATTCCGGTTCCTTTTATTAGTCTGATAAGCTATCCTGTGTTACCTACACCAGCTACCTTTTCCATCTCTTACTTTCGTTGCCCACCACTGTTCACCATCGTTCCGTAGACTTTCAGTTGATCTAGATGTTAATTTTTTTCGCTCGTCATCGTGTTCGGAGCCTGATAGGATAAGTTCACGAGAGTATATTGGTGCGAAAGTTGTAGCAGAAATCCACAGGTTTCTCGCGACCCTTTAGTCCAAATCACTAATAGAAGTCATCGCTGCTTCCACAGATGTTCGAATATCTTCTCAAGCAACATCTGCATCAGCTTCGTTTTTGAAATTTCATGGAATTTACCTTCAGCTTTCTCGTCGCTCACTTCAACTCGGATGGGTATTTTTAATGTGGCTTATCTCTGTTCAGTGAGGTGCAAGCAGATGCGTACTCGTAATAGAACATGATCGGAGTCCAGACAGGTTTTGAAGAACGAGTGACAGTCTTCTATCGATCTTCTCAAACGATCGCCGATGGCAATATGGTCTATTTGAGTCCATCGTTGGTTTGGTGAAAGGGGTCGCCATGTAAGACGATGTCTCTCTTCATGCTTAAACTTAGTGCTTGTTAGAAATGAAAGATTTTCTGAGCACAGTAGCAACAGAAGGTCACCTTTATTTGTTTGGTGAGCCGGAACACTAAAACGTCCATCTAAATGTATTTCTGCTTGGTTCAAGCTATCAACTTGGGCATTAAAGTCACCTGCTACGAATACTATGTCTGAGTGTTTAGCTTTCTGAAGAAGTTCAGAAAGCCTTTTGTAGAACCCACCTTTTACTTCATCCTGGCTTCCTCAGGGGGAGAGTAGGCAGAAATTATCAAAACGTAACGACGTCTGTCCCTATCCTTCTGACTTCTTACGGAGCCGTTTATCCGAACAGCACATGGACGACTGTTAACGGAAATCCATATCGATAGTGTTGTTCTACCCTCGTCCTTAGTGCTATGCCTACACCTGTCAGTTCACGAGAACTAGCCATCGGATCGCCAGATACACGGAGGGTGTATTTCGTCCGTCCTCCGTTTTGGTGAGATGAGGTTATAGATCACCAACGTAGATGATCTATGTCGAAATGATTGGAGGCCTACTCGAGTTAGACGTGAATGGTGTGACGAACCAATTAGCGTCGAAGTCACACCTCATGGTCAGCACCTTACGTGGACTACCCCATTGACGTATCGAGGTACTATAGATGCTCTGAAGACTGTACAACACAAAGGACGTTATTACAGAAATATATTAGTTAAGGTAGATACAAGCGAAAGTAAGACCACTGCTGCATGGACCAGTCCATGACATACGATTAACTAATGCGCGTTGGTTGTACATGACCTTCGCAGGGAGCGATGATCTGTTCGACATTCAATGATCCAGCTGCAGGATGATTTGGCTAGGGCTCAGTGACATTTCACTGGCCCTACAATACTCCCCCACCAGATTCAACGGCCGTTTGAATCGGTACCAAACATGTTGGGAGCAGTCGCGCGCCGGAGAGTGCTAAACGAATATTATAAATCCTCCAGGCACGATGAAGTCTCTAAAGGATGATAAACGGTGGGTGCTGCGTGTTTGTTCGGTTAGTGAACAGAAAAATATCGAAAAGAACATAAGAAACCAAGAGTGTCACTCTGGACTCATGTCAATGATACCCGTGAAAAACGCTGTCAGTGTTGGGATAGAGGCGACAATATCGTTTTCAGTTTGCAGGAGATTCGCTCGACTGCATAAACCGATTGATATTGTCTTCAGACCACCAACTGAACTGGACAGGTTGTAAATCGTCGAGTAGTTGAACAGCCGACTGATGTACCGAAATCGTCTGTTAAATAACATCCATGAGGAAACAATACTTCATAAAATGAAGTACGAAATCGAAGTAGAATAACTACGATAGTTCGGATGTGTTACAATGTCAAGTCTAAATAACATCGTTCTTACGTATACTGACTGTTGCACCGAACGTTCGTTTAGGTATTATTAGCGTAACAGTTGGATGTGTGAATAAAAACATACACGAAAACTATGGTTGGGTTCGTGGAGAATTTTCGAGGACGTTTAGATATTTTTCAAACCCGTATGGCATGTAAATAAACCGAAAATGGAGTTAAAATGACTGTCGTGTAATAAGGAAATCGAGGCATGTTTTAGCGTGTGAATTAATAACAAATACAAGGAGTATAGTAAACATTAATTAAAATGGTGACCACCAATGTAACTAAGGTTTAGAGGGTCCAGGTAACATGGCCATTTCGTAAAAGGCTGATACGAAGAGCTTATTACCTAGCGTTAAGCGACATTAAGTACGACAAAGTGTGTAATTAAGACGTGGACTAAGAGTGCTCGTGTGCATGCAATATGTTTTACCACAGTATGTCGACTAACGAGTCATAAATGTACATGATTTCGACTAAAACTTGACGGCAGTGACAGAATATATGACTATATTACGTGAAAGCAGCTACGAAATGTTACCACGCATCATAAATATAGTATGAAATAATCTAATGAAATTATGAGACTCGCCTGGGTTACTCTTGCCTCTAAGTAATGAAGATATGAAGTAGGTAGTATATTGAATCTGGATTATGTACGAGGTACTGTTGATTGAACTGTAGACTGAATTTGTATAAGTCCAGACTAAAAGCAACAAACCCAAGGTCCGAAGGCGAAGTCGTACTGCCGACTGTAGAGAGGTGTGACAGCGGTAAGGTGTTTCCTTCAGACAACCAGCATGACAGCGATTCTGCCTTCCCACAAGGAGGGGTGGGGTGGGGTGAGAAAAGGTCGACCCTAAAAATGCACACCTCGCCTTATCCCACGGATATCCGTCTCCGGCAGTAAGGTTTCAACAAGTACGGAGCTAGCACAAAAATTGCTCACAAAAAGGTCGTGTGTGACCGACCTCAAGCAGTTGTCCCTTGGGCATCGCGGTCACGCTCACAGGTCACTAAGACCACTTCTAGTCCGATTTCCTTTTCAGGTACCTCCAGAACAACCCTTCCACGGTGTGGGCAACCGGGAAGTGGTAACCGCCCTCATACCTCTACCAGCACTCAAGACCACTGTATTCATGATCAACCTCCGTCTTCACTTCCTATTATTCCTCCTACATCGACTTTCAACTCTAAACTTCCTTTTTCGGCTTCCTCTTCAAATGTCACCATAGCCAGCGATTCTAGTGCTCAAAACACTGTCCCAGGTCTACTGAAACCTCGCTCCACATTACACTAGCCTTCAACGTACGCACCGTATGTCAAATCGGTCAGCAGGCTTCCTTGGCCAGAACCCTAGAATCTCGTACCATTGATGTATGCTGTGTCTCCGAAACACTCATACAGGATCCCAGTGTGGTCATTCACTTAACCTCACCTCGGCAAAACGGAGAGCCAACGAGATACACCCTCCGTGTATCTGGTGACGCGATGGCCAGCTCTCGTGGACTGGCAGGAGTAGGGATAGCACTAAGCATGAGGGCGGAACAAGCACTGTTAGAATGGATCCCCGTTAACAGTCGTCTATGTGCTGTTCGGCTAAACGGCTCCGTAAGGACTCGGAAGGATAGGGACACACGTCGTTGCCTTTTCGTCGTTTCCGCCTACGCTCTTACCGACTGCAGCTCAGCTGAAATGAAAGATGAATTTTACATAAATCTATCTGAACTTCTTCAGAAAGCTAAACGTTCAGACATAGTAATTGTAGCAGGTGAATTTAATGCCCAGATAGGTAGTTTAAACCAAACAGAAAGGCATTTAGGTGGGTATTTTAGTATTCCGGCACAACGAACAGATAATGGTGATCGTCCGCTGCAACTATGCTCAGACACTCGTTTATTTTTAGCAAACACAAATTTTAAGCATAAGGAGAGACATCGTCTAACATGGCGACCGCCTGCACCAAACCAACGATGGACTCAAATAGACCATATTGCCATCAGTCATCGTTGGAGAGGGTCAGTAGAAGATTGTCGCTCATTCTGGAGTACCTGCTTGGACTCTGACCACGCCCTAATACGGGCACGCATCTGCTTGCGCCTCACTGGACGCAAAACAGCCACAGTAAAAAGACCCATTAGAACTGAATTGAGTAGCGAGAAAACCAAAAGTAGGTTCCATGAACAACTGAGGTCACACTTAGGTAGTTCTGAAAACGAGGTTGACCCAGATGTTGCTTGGAAAGAACAGCTGTGCAACAAGCAGTGACATCTATTAATTATTTAAACCAAACAGTCACAAAAAACCAAAGGACTTTTAAGTCTATTGCACTGATGGATTCTCGTAAACTCATCCCATCAGGCCCTGAACACGATGAAGAGCGTAAAGAAATCAGATCTAGGTTAAGAAAAAGTCTAAGAAACGACCGTGAGCAGTGGTGGGCAACGAAAGCAAAAGAGATGGAAAAGGCGGCGACCATAGGGAACACAAGACAGCTCTACAGACTAGTAAGAGAAACAGGAATTACTAAGTCAAGCATAAGTCAGACTATTTCGGAAAAAGACGACACCCTCATCTGCTCTCAGTCTAGACGTTTAGAACGATGGGCGGAACATTTCAGAGAACAGTTCAGCTGGCCTTCAGCTACTCTACAACTACCCTCCATTCCCAGACAGTGTGAATGGAACATTGAAGTAGGTCCCCCAAATCTAGCAGAAGTTCAAAAGGCTATAGTTAATCTGAAACGAGGAAGGGCAGTTGGTCCAGATGGATTGGCTCCAGAGGTTTTTAAAGATGGTGGTCCAATTTTAGCGATTAGGTTGACTAATATTTTAGCTAAGATCTGGGAGTTAAATCTTATTCCATCTGACTGGTCACAATCACTTATCGTCCCAATATATAAGAGAGGGTTAAAATCATCCTGTGTCAACCATAGAGGGATTAGTTTAACTAATATAGTATCTAAAATACTAGCCTCGATAATTATCAGACGGCTAACTAAGACTCGTGAACTGCAAACACGAGAGAATCAAGCTGGCTTCAGACCTGGTCGTGGCTGCATCGACCAAATATTCACCATTCGTCAGATTCTAGAACACAGGCATACTTATCGGCGTCCGACAATGGTGGTCTTTCTTGACTTGAAAGCAGCATTTGACTCTGTAGACCGCGAGATTCTGTGACAGTGTCTGTCATTGAAAGGCGTACCTTAGAAGTACATAAACATTGTCAAGGCTCTTTATTCGAACACTACTATTCGGATCAGAACTTATGAAAAGTTGTCATTTGATTTTTCATCCTCAAATGGTACCGTCAAAGCTGTCCACTATCTCCATTTTTGTTGAACTTCATCATAGACCTACTGATGGAAATAACATTCTCGTCGACTGAATTCTCGGGTATTGATCTCCTTCCAGGAGGTCCACTTATCCACTTAGAATACGCAGATGACATAGTCCTGTTTGGTGAAGACGCTGACAAAATGCAGAGTCTTCTGGTAGCACTAAGCAACAATCCCAGAATGTTTGGAATGCACTTCTCTCCCTCTAAATGCAAGTTGTTGCTTCAGGACTGGTCTGCATCAACACCTGAATTAAGGATAGGGAGCGAAGTAGTCGAACACGTTGACAACTTCACTTATCTTGGAAGTCTGATCAACCATAATGGGCTGGTGTCTGACGAAATCTCTTCACGGATTCGAAAAGCTCGTTTGGCTTTTGCCAACTTACGTCACCTATGGCGAAGGGGAGATACTCATCTAGCAATTAAGAGACGAGTATACTGCGCGGTAGTTCACTCTTTTCAACTTTACAGATGCGAAACGTGACCATTAAGAGTAGAAGATACTAGTAAGCTACTAGTATTTGACCACAGATGCCTTAGAAATGTTGCTCGCATCTGCTGGGATCACCGGGTAAGTAAAAGTGATGTTAGACACAGGGAATCAGGGAATGGTGGTAAATCAGTTGATGAGGTTGTTAATCTTCATCGACTGAGATGGTTGGGCCACGTGTTACGTATGCCTGAACACCGATTACCACGACGTGCAATGCTAACCGGTGTTGGAGACGGTTGGAAGAAAGTAAGGGGAGGCCAAATCAAAACGTGGCATCAGTGCTTGAAGACACTAACTTCTAGTCTGAGCCATGTTGGTAGATGCAGACTACTTGGTTGGGGTCCGCGTGACTATGGTTGACAACAGTTGGAGACTCTTGGTGAAATGGCTCAGAATCAGTCACAATGGCGTCGGTGTATACACTCCCTGTCTTCTCTTAAACTAAGAGCTCAAAATCGCTTCATATCTTTCTTTCTACGAACTGATTCTTTCTTCCTATACTATATCCTTATGACAAAATATGGCGTACGGACGTTTTTGGATTATAATCCACAAACCGCGTCAGCATGGCCATCGGGGATATGAACAAACAACCCAACGAATTTTGTTGACTTAAAAATTTGTCCTTTATGTCTTCGTCCTGAAGATATGAGTACAATGTCTTCAATCCCTTTTCAAATGATAGAGTGGCATGCATGTACTTGTCTTAATTCGGTCAATTTACTTATCCTCCACATTTTTTGAATCCCTGCATTTTCGGTCTATCTTCTTTTGAGTGGCAAAATATAGATCGATAAAATGCTTTAAGACTACAAGAGAGACCTGATGTGGTACTGCGGTAAAAGAGAACACAGGCGGGGATAACCAAATGAATTTCAATACAACATTAAAAAAATTCTTGATAAGATCTGAGGACCACACAATGAATAATATATTTGAAAAATATCCATAAATTATCTCAGACTTTATCGTTTCTTCATCCCTTAATCAACCACTCTCTGTTCTCATTTTTCTCTCTTCGATTTTCCCAACCTTCTTCCTCCAGGTATCCCACTTTCGATTGGCGATACATACTATTTATATCTGTTGATATCAACAACACACATCACAGTACTACTTCTGAATAATGAATAATGGATTATCTAAAACACCAAACTAATGTCAATGGACATTAGATTGATCAGTACGATTCATCCGACTTTTAACCACAACATAATACTAGGAGGGCTGCATATATTTACAGTGTATGTGTTGCTAATTAAGATGCTCGATAATGAGTGAATTCAGTAAGAACTTAATTGAAAATATTGCCGTGTGTCTAAATAATTAACCAGACCGAAATAAGCAGTAGCAGTAGATAGAGTCACTTTGTATTGCGAACGAATGGACGTCGAAGAGGACATACGTGGAAATAGTACTGAATTAATATACTTAGTAGTCATATGTTTGACCTCATCTTGCGTAATTCAAACTTTATTACGCGCTCGTATAAATAGTACACGTCTACATTAATTACCACAACCACCATTTTAAAATCATTTGTAAGTACATCAGATTACTATTGGATATTCATTAAGGTCGCCGCCTCTTTTGGTATAATCGGAACACAGAAGACAATGGGCTCGAATGAGGAAATCCTAAGTGCTCTGAAGATCCTCCAGAAGTACAATTTAAAAGTAGAAGCCTTTGGACTTTAGTATTGTTTTTAAAGGAATCGGAGCTTGCTTTAAAACAAGAAGCTGGTCTCATTAATGAAAAAATTGCTGAGGAGTTTCTGAAATTTAAAGCGTCAGTTCCTTCTACTTTTTGTTACGATCCTTCAGTCAAGTAAAGGATGAACCAGAGAACTTTTGCGCTAACTACCAGTCTATTCTCACATTTATGGATTCGGTTCCTGATGTACATAAAGTAAAAAAACTACTTGGTTCTAACGGGTTGCGTACCTTCAGGTGGAGTTGTCTACGTTACTCTTCCCTATTTTTGTCCATATGTATCTCCGTCTAATCAGTGGAAACATTTGTGGAGAGGGTAATTTCATTCGTTTTCTTATGAAGACAGCCAAAAAGTTCCTCGTAACCTTCAGGAAATATCAAGAAGATTTTTACCAGTTAGATATTAATATGCTATCGAACATTACTAGTTCACAACACTTGTCAATGAATCCTTTAATTGAATCGTTTAGAGCTTCCGAGTTTGTTGTCAGTGTTTCGGCCGAGTCTTATTCACTTCTGCGTCAGTTTCTTCAAGATAAAGAAATGAATGTCATTCAAAGTATTTTAAAGGAACAGTTATCACTTGAAAGTAAGGATGCACTACATGTCTCAAATCTCTAGTCGTCAATGGCCCTCCTAGGTCAAAGCTCCAAGTCGATTGCCGTCGTGGTGCTTTATTTGGCGAGGCTCACTTTGACGCTAACAAAGAACCTGTTTTGTATGGTCTTCTAAGAGATCCTACATTAGACTTACCAGCCGAAATGGATACTGATCCTGGCTTCAATGACATTGATGGGAGCAATGTAGATAATAACGAAGGTAATTTGCTCCTGAAATCCCTCACATAAAATTACATTCATATACTCAAATTGCAATATTTTGTAATGACGTATTCCTGTAAGAATATAATTTATACCTGCCAAACAAGCACTAAATTTGGCAATTTATGTTTAAATGCGATTGCATACTCACTTTTATTGCAAATATTTTCTAGTATCCAGAGGACTAATGACATAATATTGTAATTATTTCACTCTAATAGTGATTAAAATGTTGCCCAAAGTGATATGTATGTTCCTGGTTGTCTTTTTTAGATAACGGGGATCAGAGTGTTGCGAAAAAGAAAAAACGGAGGGATGGTATGACGTCAGGTTTTGGACATCCTGGTAGACCATCTCTTTCAAAAGATGTTAGCAAATCTGACTCCAACTCTCCAGCTCTTGATCGAATTCCGCTGCCTAAGGTAGTTTCTATCTACTTGTTGCTTGTTTTATAATCGATTGTCATCAATTTGTTTTGGAAGAGCTTTGTATTTAGGATACCGAGATTTCTAAAGTTAGCATCAGTTTAGTCCCCTAAATCACATTTAGTTTGCTCTGTCCCGAAAGCCTGTTGATACTTGAGTTCTGTGTACGTTTGTTCAATGATAGATGTTTTTCATGTGTGGACTTATGTCGCTTATTCATACTCAGTACTTTCATTGATCGTGTATTTTAAAGGCTGTATTTTCTAAAAGTTATTTCAAAACAAAAATTCAAACTAAATTTGGATGTAGATTAACAAAAAGTCCGCAACCACCATTAGTGATGGTGGTAAAGAGCTTTTTCTCTGTAAATTCCATGTATGAAGGTAAGTTGATTGTCAATAACTGTATACTGTGGTTTGCGACCATTAATACTTCTATGTTCTAGCTGTTGTTTATTTATAATTTTCTAGCTGCGCGAGTCATACATTGAAAGCAAACAAGCTCTTTCACGAGAGATATCTACTCTTCTACGTAATTATCAACAGCGAAATCCACAAAAGTCATCAATCGGTACAAGCACAGTCCTTTATACAATATGCAATGCTCAGGCTGGTGAGTCAACCCTAGCTATTCGAAGAGGTGGTGTTACATGTTGCAGTTTCAGTGATGACTCATCACAACTAGCTGCTGGGTTCGGATCAGGTCGTATCCGTGTTTGGTCTTTAGGCCCCGAATCATTAAGGCGTATGCTTCCGGCTTCAGAGTTGAGCTTACTGGATAAAGATGACTCTAGAGTAAAAACTAATATGTTATATGACGAAAATGAGTAAGTCATTTTTGAGTGTCTATTTGCTGGTCGTCGTTTTCCGAGATTTTCTTAAATAGTTCCATTTTCAGACAATCTGTTACGTTATTTTTCTGCTAAATATCCTATTCTATGTACATACGTACCGATTGTACATTGCACTTGACTGAATGAATCATTCTATGTAGTTTTATTAGGTCTAAACCTTCCACTAGTTAGTCAGTCATAATCAGCATAGGACCCGCCACAAGTGTGTATTAGTTGGAGTAACCATAATCAACACATGGAGATGAAATTAACAAGATTAATACCGATGAGCTGAAATGACTGTAGTAGCACCGATAATAAGAGATAACTTTGAGAATATGGTTCGAGAATAAGGAATGAAATGATGTAATTCCACCTTCTGTTGCTTTAAAAATATAACCTCCATTGAAATAATAAAGTAGATATGCAGCTTAATTTATTTACTCTTATTTTGCTTACGTCAATTATAGTTTGTAACTTCTCAATGTTTTTGGCTCTTATACTGACGATCGTCCTCGTTATTTAAATCAATGGTTTCTTTTTAACGAGCTGAAATAGTTACTTTGAAAGGCTGTCTGAATAAACCTGATATGTGTAGCTATTCATTCTTAGCAAACCGCGCTGGCGACATATAAAAAGCAAATAATAGTTGAACAATAGCAATTCACCTATTCGGACTCATAGAAGCCGTTCAAGGTATTGACCATAATTCATTTAGAAGTCCGATACAGAAACTAGATTACTTGAATTGTTATAACTTAGATCTAAAATGATGTAAGACATCATAAACTACATCAATAAAGTATTTGCATGGAGTTCCTATTGTGAAAGAAGAACAAAAGGGTGAATATAAACAAGGTAGTAAGTGGCAGCTATAATTTGCAATCTCTTCACTCAACAAGTTGGTGACTTCATGACATTGTCGACGTAAGTGATTCAGCACAACAGTTGTTGGCTTGTTATTTCCATCGTTACATGTTTATATGGCTCCTTGCAACCCATCGAAGCCCGTCAGTCTACTCCGAGTGACCGTGAGTTCGACCACAAACGAAGAATGTTACGTAAGGAAATCGGGCAAAGCTTGCGTAAGGACCAAGAAACCTGGTGGCCGGAGAGTACTAATGAACTGGAAGCAGCAGCTGCATCTGGTAATTACCGGAAGCTCTTCCAACTCATCCCAACCACTGGCAGCAAGAAGTCTGGTGTGAGCGAAACAATCTGTGAGGATGACGGGATGCCAATCACTAACATCCATCGACGTCTTGGACGATGGGCAGAATTCTTCGAAGGGCAGTTCAACTGGCCTGCTGCTCCGGCAACATCGGTCAGACTGTCCTGCCCTCCGTGGCCGGTGACGACTGATCCACCAAATGAGGCGGAGGTCCGCAAGGAACTCCAACTCTTGAAGCGTTACAAATCACCTGGCCCAGACGACTTACCTCCGGCTCTTTTCAAAGATGGTGGTGACTTTCTGACTAAGGAATTGACGACGTTGTTTACAAACGTTTGGTTCGGGTTTTGAACAACCTACGAAGTATGACGGAAGGCAATAGCTTGGACGCAATCGGAAGTAGACTTATCCCCCGATAGTTGTTACAGGAACGACGTGAACCCTTTTTAAAGATAAGGACAACTATCGACTCATTCAATGACGTTGGTACACTCTCTAGCTCCCAAACCTTTGTAAACAACGTCGTCAATTCCTTAGTCAGAAAGTCACCACCATCTTTGAAAAGAGCCGGAGGTAAGTCGTCTGGGCCAGGTGATTTGTAACGCTTCAAGAGTTGGAGTTCCTTGCGGACCTCCGCCTCATTTGGTGGATCAGTCGTCACCGGCCACGGAGGGCAGGACAGTCTGACCGATGTTGCCGGAGCAGCAGGCCAGTTGAACTGCCCTTCGAAGAATTCTGCCCATCGTCCAAGACGTCGATGGATGTTAGTGATTGGCATCCCGTCATCCTCACAGATTGTTTCGCTCACACCAGACTTCTTGCTGCCAGTGGTTGGGATGAGTTGGAAGAGCTTCCGGTAATTACCAGATGCAGCTGCTGCTTCCAGTTCATTAGTACTCTCCGGCCACCAGGTTTCTTGGTCCTTACGCAAGCTTTGCCCGATTTCCTTACGTAACATTCTTCGTTTGTGGTCGAACTCACGGTCACTCGGAGTAGACTGACGGGCTTCAATGAGTTGTAAGGAACCTGAAGTAACCCAGTGCTTATAAGCGGGACGTTTTGCGAACCCACAACTGACTGTACCCGCCATTTTCATGGCGTCATGCAATTGCAACGAATGTTGATCTATACTTCTCAGTGGGATGATAGCTAGCCTAGAAGCTAGCTCGGTTCGATACTTACTAGCAACAGAAGTTGCAACCAGCTTGCTAATATCAATCCGTTGATGGCGGTCACTTCGTTGTCCACTGAAAAGTAAGGTAAGATTGGCGCAGACCAAGGCATAGTCAAATTCCAGATAGGTACTCCAAAAGGAGCGGTAGTCTTGTACACAACCACGCCAGTGGTAGCTGATCGCGATGTGATCAATCTGAGTCCAGGCTTGGGATGCAGAGGGAGGACGCCAGGTGGCACATCGGCGATGACTGTGCCGAAAGTTAGTGCTAGACAGAAACAGATTGTGGTCTGTGCACAGTTGCAGTAGACGGTCCCCGTTATCTGACCTGCAACCAACGAGTCCCCATCGGCCACCTAAACGACTCTCTTCTGTGCCTAGACACCCGACGTGAGCATTCAAGTCTCCTACTAGTACTACAATATCTGTCGAACGTACTTTCTGGAGAAGAACAGATAACTGGTGGTAAAACTCATCCTTGATTGCATCCGGACTGCAATCTGTCGGAGCATAGGCGGAGATGACGAAAAGACATCGTATCTCACTCCGATTTCTTCTCACTTTGATGGAACTTTCTAATCTAACAGCACATGACCGACTGTTAATGGGGACCCAATCGATTAGTGCTGCCTCGGCTCTAGCGCTTAGTGCGACGCCAACGCCAGCAAGACCAGACGAAGTTGCTACAGGGTCCCCGGATAAGCGCACGTAAAACAAGCTTTTCGAAGCGACAGATGAGCGAATTTGTAGTACTTCACCAGAGTCTTGAATACGGGTCTCGGATAGACAGCAGACATCGATATTAAGACTTTCCAAAGACATAGCCAGCCCTATATGTTGTCCAACCTGCATAAGTGTGCGAATGTTGAAGGTACCCAGTTTGAATGGTGCAGGTGGTTTTAGAAAAACTGCTTCAGTACTCATATTCAGTGGTAACATACAATTTTCAACCGGACAGTGACTCGAGAACGTTGAGATAGAGTAGAATTTCCACCATGGGCGAGCTGCTGTATAAGTATAAAAGAGAGTGAATAATGTGGTAAATAATAATAATAATAATAATAATAATAATAATAATAATAATAATAATAACAATGATAATAGTAATAATTATCATTTGAATCACTTGATTGTTATTCGAAGCTTGAAAAGTAGTTTCCATAATTATAGACAGTTCAACATATTTGTGTGTGGGCTGTGATACTGCCCGAGTGCCCAGACCGTAGCAGGGTATCTTCCTTAACTGAAAGAATTCTTCTGGTTGTACCTTTCCGTTTCCCCATATATTATTATTATTATTATTATTATTATTATTATTATTATTATTATTATTATTATTATTATTATTTTGTCATTACACTACTTTACACTAATCTGTGTGGCGCATATATATGGTGCCCCCTTGTACCAATATTTATGTGTTCTAATAAATAAATAAAACAATGGCTTGTGTATGATCCCCAACATTTTCATAAGCATTATTAGTTAGAATTTCCACCTCAGGTAAATTGTTGCTGTATACAAAAATTCACCAGGTACCCCTTTTAATCACTCAAATTTTACTCGCTTTCGTATTGCACCCTCATTACATAAAATCTTGTTTTCGTTTGGACATCAAACTAGTTATCGTAATAAAACCATCGTCTATCTTTTACAAAAACTTGCATAAAAGTGATATGTATCTTAATTGTGTGTACTATTTTAGTGAGACCCACCTAACTCGGGATCTGCTAGGTCATCTTGGCAGTGTGTTCGGTGTTGCGTTTAGTCCTGACCGACAACTCATTGCTTCAGCTAGCTCAGATGGCACTGTCCGATTATGGTCCACATTAATGTGGGGTGGTGCTCTAACTGCATGGCGTGATCATCTTCTACCTGTTTGGTGTGTTACTTGGGCTCCCACATATGGTCACTATATAGCGACAGGAGGAGCTGATCGTAGTGCACATTTGTATGCAACTGATCATGCACCAGATGCTTTGCGTGTTTTTGTTGGACATAAAGGAGATGTGACGTCAGTGTGTATACATCCAAATGTTAATTATCTTGCAACTGGCAGCGCTGATCGAGCTGTACGCTTATTTGATGTTCGTTCTGGAAAGCTAACAAGGATCTATACAGGTCATAAGGTAAGTGGTTCATATTAACAGTTGGATTCGGGTTTCCTCTGAATAACCATCTATTACTGGCTACTTTCGAAGATTACCTTTTGTTTTTTAATCATAAATGTTTATCTTTGTGTACACTAATCTAAGTATATATAAACAGGTAACTGAGTTAATGAAGAAACAGAATGATATGTGTTTGTATCACGTTTACAATTCAGTACAATATCGATATATCAGTGGTATATTTTAGGACCATCAAGCCAGCAATTCTGACGTTAAATGCAGAGTAGTAGGTAAGTATGGCGAATCAATTGACAAGATAGTGTATCTCTATCTATTGAGGTGATTGGGACATATATTACATATTCACAACCACCGAATACATCAACGCGTGATGATGGCTACTGTAGGAGCAAGTTGGAAGAAACCTAGGGGCAGTCAAACTAAAACATGGCATCAGTCCATAAAGACGCGAACTACTGAACTGAACGATGTATATATGTGCAAACTACTTGGTTAGGGTCCGCGTGACCATCGTAACCGTTGGTTTTAAACTTCGAATGACATGGTTTAGATTTGTTTGCAGTGGTGGAGTTGCGTCCACTTCTTATCTTCCCCCTAGATCCTAAGTTTCTGAATTCTTTATAATTTTTTTTGTTATACCAATTTGTATTTTCTCGAATTGTGTATTGATTACCTAGTTAATATTATTCCTGTTACTACCCGTACTACTATGGGATTTAGCCTGATAGTTTGACGTTACTGTGGTAATGGGGTGCAGCAACTTGAACCCATGTACACATGTACCAGGTTCTACGTTGGGTTTGACTAATTGACTAAGTTGTATGGCTCCAAATTTTCAACCACCAAGTTATGGCTTCAAATTGGCACACTATAAACAGCGTAGTACGGGGGAAATTATTAAGGAAAATATAAAAGGATTAAGCATACAAATGATACTAATACTAGTGGGGGAGCTAAATGATAGAAAAGAGAAAAAGTGAATAAATTTTAGTTGGAATAAAACTTAAGAAGTGATTCGATGTTTAAGACATAAAGGAGAATCAAAGATGAATCAATGTTCTATACAACTTAAGCTATTTGATTTTTGATTTTGATTAAGTTTCAAACTACAATCAAGTTATCTCCAGTATCATATAGGATATTGACTAATAATCATCAACTTTACTAACGAACACGACTCTAAAAGCGAATTTAAATTACAGACTAACCTCAGTTTTCGTGTCGTTGCGTGTTCACATATCGAGAGTTTAGTAATGTACGAATCCGAAACTGAGGCACACAAATTGACTTTCAAAGGTAGTGGTTCTACTCAAGTTACTTTTCCTTAGGTGTGAATTTTTGTATCGGCAAGTTAGGATTCAATACCTGTCAATTAAACAATAATTTTCCAAGTAGTAAATGCACAAAATATTCATTGAACTTAACGTGATCTTCTTGCTCATTCGGAAGATTAAACTTTCACAGAATGTTTGCTTAATATTACTACAGCCTCATCTATTTTTAGTTTAGAAAACATGGGCATTAATTTTTGTCAGGTTTCACATTTTTTAGAGTAATTTTAATACAGGATTTCTTCAATAAAATCGATAAGGATTAGGTATCATCTGGTGTAGTCGTTAGAAGCATTCCATCAAAAATTCACTCAAAAGTCTTTCCCCACTCTCAAACGTTTAGTACCATCATTTATGCTTTTATTCAACATAAATATAAGGCCTAATTACCTCATTCCCCCAAGAGCTCCTGAGATCCGTTTCCTGGATGATACCAAGTATAAATGTGGTAGTAATTATTTATTGTAAGTTCTCATGCTTTACCTCTCTTCCGATATCAATATGTATGAATAATTGGAAAATAGAAGTTGAAAATAAACAAGTTTTGACAATATTCTTAGTCTATCACTACGCACGAGGATTTCTTTAAATTAATATTATGAAATCGAGAGGATGAAAAGCGAATATCCGGCGCTTTAACCGGGCCGGTAGACATGGTGAGTCCACCTAGGGGAGTTAGAAAACCCTGATTCCAAACCAATGGTACACATGGGCTCCAGGATCCTGAGAGAAAAAAAACGTATGAACATGTTGTTGGTTACCGGCTACCATGGGACTGCATCTCCTTACGTTACTCCACTGCCTTGTGGACCAGACCTCTAGGTCAAAGGCCCAGGTTGTTCACTCCTGAGAAAACCACTTGCTTCGGTTTGGGAGCCCGGGCAGTATCCCAACGCTCACACAAATCAAATGACTTGTGTGGCGCATATATATTTGGTGCTTCCTTGCACCAATGTTTATGTGATTAAATAAATAAGTAAATAAAGTAATACAATATATTCGTTGGTCTCATTTCCACACAATATGCTATATTCACTGTTTTTCTCTCCAATATTTCAGGGTTCTGTTCAGAGTCTGGCGTTTTCACCTTGTGGTCGTTATCTGGCTAGTGGAGGTTGGTGTGGTACTACATGTCTTTGGGACTTAGGGTCTGGACAACAGGTTGGTCAGCTTGGAGGTTATTCGGCATCTAGGACTTCTGTAAATCAGCCAAGTAGTGATTGTGACTCTCAGGAAGCTAACTCAGACTCAAGTCAGTGGTTGACTGGTCCGGTTGTATCTCTCGCATTTTGTCCGGGTAATTCAGGACGTTTGGCTTCGGGTGGTCTAGAGGGAGCTCTACGAATATGGAATACAGTTAGTGGTTGGTCAACAGCTGTTACTACTCCAGCTACTGGTAATAACGATGATAAAAACGCCAAAACTAATCTTTTGGCATTGCATCGATTCACTAAACAGCAGTTTGTCCGTCAAAACTCTAAAATTAATAAAAGCAGTGGAGTCGGAGGTCATAATGTTTTAGGATATTATTCTTCAGCGACTGGTCCTGATGTTTCTGATGCATGTGCTAATGAAGTGTTTTTCACTAGACGTACCTCAGTCCTCGGACTACACTATGTTCATCCTTATTTGCTTTTGGCAGCTGGACCATATAACCAAACCTGATTGCTCTAAGTAGGTATTCTTAATGTACAGTTGATTTTTATATTTAATTCTCAAACATTATTTCGACACTTATTGTTTAGATGTCTTTTATGCTACTGCATTTCCATAAAAGTAGTTTATGTTATGTCTCTAATATTTTCTAGGCATCAGTGGTTTTTATACGTTCGTTACTACGATATTTCATTTACCTATCCTCGATTTTCCGATTGTTTCATTAAACTACTTTGTAATTAACCAGCATCATGTACAAAGTGTAAATTGATTTTTCAAACAGAGATACTTGTTTTTTATTGTACTGGTGTTTACACCTAGTAATGTCATGCAGTCGTAATCAACATGGGGTCTGGCACAAATATAAAGTAACTCAATTTACAATTAAGTCATCAATAATGGCGACAATATATTTCGAATAAATTGAATGGAAGCGTGATTATTAAAACTTAAGATTCAGAGGAAGACCCGTACTGGCAAAATATGTTCCACTGCAACCAACTTTGATTCATGTCACTAAGAGTCTGTCACTATAAATTATCTTGAAGATGTAAACCTAGAAATCCCCATCTCCTGAGACAGTCATGAATTGATCCCATGTCCTAAGTTTGTTCGCCCCGAACTTTTTTCGACTTAATGCAATGTTAGCGACTATTGTAAGTTGATGTACGTGGTGGTTAAGCATCCTAAACTCACCTTTATGATCCTACATCATCTACTGAAGACATTCTCAATGGTATACTGTTTATGGTTCAGAACAAACATACAATGAAAAGTGGGGGAGCTTCAAAGTCAAGTTTAGAAAGTTGGTTACAGATTGTTTGATGGGTTTATGACGCTGTTCTCTCAGGATTATCTTGCACTTCACTTGCATCAAGTAATGATACAGTTATAGATTATTCGATTGGCTAACTCATTACTCCTGTTCATGGATTAAATGTTACTCGTGTTTAGTCATGTAACTGTCAGTATCTTAGAATAATTGCAGATAAAACAATATTCAACGTTTCTTACATCTATCTCTCTGCAATTCACGAAAGTTCGTATTTGTTTTTAAAGGAAATACGGCGAAAGGAGATGAGCTACGAAGATATAAACAAAGATGGATAAATTAACCCTTTCTGTTGGGCTCTGAATAAGATTACCTAGTCCTTGCACCAACGGATTATGAGTATAGGGGATGCTAACCAAATTTCCTGGGCTACCCAAAATGATAAATGTTGGAGAAACACTAAAATTGAATAGTTGGACTGTATTCCTGAAATAATGCTCAGTTTTCTCCCACAAACGGGCCGTTAATTTACTTTAGACTAATATTTACACTAGAAACCCTCCTAGCGTCTATTCTACAGAACTTCGACACAACTCGGATCAAGAACATGTGACTGGCCTGATCATAGCCTAAGTATATTACCAACCAACAACAATAATAACAAGGGTACGAAAGTATATAACGCATCTAATACCTGTCAGACTGTCTACTAGTCTGACTAGATAAACCAATCATTATTTCCTCATCCACAGATGATGGAGAAAACTACCTGAAATTCTAAATGGTATTCACACTGTTAAGTCTTTTTCCTCTGTCAATTATCACGTGACAAATTTACCAATCACAATACCGACTTACATGACCGTGTTCCTGCGTTAAACCAATGACATGTCAACCAGCACTATCAGCCTTGCGTCAACTCTGAGTTTGTATTGTTTCTCAAAATAGTCACTTATCACCTAGCCCTACCCATTGAGTCCGGAACACAATCTCAACCTCCACTGTATTTCATTTCAGACACACGTAGTTTATATACAAGCAAACCAGATCGCATCATACCATAAAAAGTAAAAATTACACAAGACCGAGCCAAAAATGGCTGTCAGTGTGAGAAACCATAACTAATGGATTGGGAATAACTTAGGAATAGTAAATTGTGAAATAATCAATAGATAAGTTGAAAGCTTATGATAAAAGAAATATAAATCTATATAATTTAGTCACTTAACAGTTATACAATGAGAATATATATAATAACAGTCTACAAATAGTTCTTGGAAGTTACCCATAATTTAATTTTCGGATACAACACCCCTTTTTCGAAGCATTAAGGATAATAAAGACCATAAGGACTTATTCAGTTAGTTTTTCGTCGAATGCTGTGCGACCGCTTGGAGGTGTTGTACACTTTCTCCTGCTACTTGAATCCTTTTTAGTTTAATTATCCAATCCAGTTAATGTGTTTAATAGTATAGCCGGCTTTAAATCACTTTCAGTTTCCCACTCTTGTCTGGTCGGCCGTAGTTGGTTTTCATATCGTACCTATATCTTCTCTCCAATTTCCACTTCATAAATGACTTTTCCTTCAATACGGATTATTGTTCCAATCTTCCAGGTTGGCTTTACTCCATAGAAATCTCTTGTGACTATCGTTTGCCCCACACTGAACTTTCTGGACAATACACCGTGTTCCTTATTGAATCGTCGTTCCTGAAGAGGCTGGTTTTAGGTCTTGGTTTCATTTGTTCTATTAATATCTTAATTTCCTTTTCAAACATCGTTTCTGCTGGGCTTTCTTAATTATTTGTTGCTGGGTTTGGCGTTGCTCAGTAGGTTAACAAAAATCTTTGAATTACATCCTCCTCCCCCTCCCTCAGCATTAATTAGTGTTCTTTAGCGACTACAATTATTTCAAGCCTAGGATTGCAGTCGGTCAGCAACAGTGTAGAGGATAAAATTCTTTTTATTTCGTCGAAAGAATTTCGACATTCGTTTGCGCAGTACCATGTTGCTTAGCTATCAAAAGTTGGTTTAATGGGCGTCGCAATTTGTTCATGTAAGGTACGAACATACTATAATATCCAACAATCCGCAAAAATGAACAGAGCATTATAACATCAGTCGGTCTGGGCATGTTTTTGATAGCATTTATATTACATGGATCTGGCCGACAACCATCCTTATCAAATATATATCCAAGTTATCTAACAGACTCGAGCGGGAATTCACACTTTTTTTTTGTCACTGAAAACCAGCTTGCAATATTTTATTGAGCACAACGTCCAGCTGGCCCATTAGTTCTAGAGTTGAAGAACCAATAGTTATGGTATCCAAATAAACTGATACACCAAGGTTAGTATCCATTTCAAATATAGAAGTAAGATGTGCTTTTTTTCAAATATAACCTAAATATGGGATTGAAGCGGAAAAAAATCTTTCCTAGATATTTACAAATTTTGTTAATTTGACGAACTGTTACGTAGCTAAGAGCTTCATTTCTCTTTTTAGTAAATATTGTCGCGTACATACATTTATTTTTAGTGAAAAGGATTTATAGTAGTTAGAAGTATTCGAATTAATGTGCTCAATAAGAATTCCGAAATAGTGCAATTTGAGACAGTTAGAAATAGATGAACACAAATGAACGTATTATATTTGGAATTCATAATCAGCGGGAATTCGAGTCCAAAGGAATCATTAGTTCGTACAAGTACTACAGGATTATATATCCATTCGAATTCACTTTCAGAAAACTGAACTCAAAGTGAATTTTCACTTTTGTGATTTTCTCCATCTTTTTGAGTACACATTTTAAATCTTGAATCACACTGACTGAATTTCACTTGCACCCACTAAGATTAAGTGCGTTAACACCATTATTCTATACTCTAACGATCGATAGCCTACAAAACATTCTCACTCTTTCCCAAGTTACCGATCAGAACACTGAAAAGACCAGCCGATTTCTTCGTGTCATTCGGTATTCTTTATGTATTTTCCAAAACCCACGTGATTGTGGACATAAAATACACGATCACAACTCACCATAAAAAATTCAATATATTACATCACTAAGAGCAAATTCGCGAAACAGGTTTACAATTAGATGAAGCGACGATTAATTAATTGGATATGAAGAAATCCAGGTAGATTTAAACGAATCGTATATAAAACCTTAAAATCAAACTGTGGATCATTAGAAAGATTACAGTCGATTAGATGTTCAAGTATGTTCAAGAGTAGGTGAACTGGTAGACGGATATGGATGCGACTAGACGTGGAAGCTTATCTTTTATGTATACAGAAAACACATTCTTACTACTGAACGTTATTTTCAGTTTTGCTGCATAGAATGTTCTTTTTGTCGCTATCGTTATACGATTTTTGATTACATCAACTCGGATACAGGAACATGTCTCGGTGTGATTCTACAAGGGTGAGAGGAAAGCAGTTACGAGTTCCATACTCGGACATCTAATCGACTATAATCATTCTACTGATCCACAGTTTGATTTTAAGGTTGTATATATGATCCGTCCAAATTAATTAATTGAATAAAAGTTTACGATTAGGACAACAATAAAATATCATAAACCGGCTGTTTTTCTGAATACACTAAAAATACATATACTGATTCTGCAGAAAATAACTTCCAAAGTTTCAAATTTCTACTTAGTCTATTTATTCTAATCCATTGATTATTATTTAATTATTTATTTATTTGAACATATAAATATTGGTACAAGAATGCGCCAAATATATATGCGCTACACAAAACAATGAGAATTTAAGGGGAAGGAAGAAAAAGAAGAGAATGATAACGAAGAGATTGATGTAAGGTGGTGTAATAATGATAATGGTGAAAACGGGGGAACGGAAAGGCACAATCAGAAGAAATCTTTCAGGTAAGGGAGACACAACCACTTTTTATGAAGAAAGTAAAAGAAGGTTACAGCAGGATCGCCACTGGCTTCTATTCTGAGCTATATCTGATAAGGTCTCTAGCCACTGTGTCTCACCATCTCTCAGACCCCAACCAGGGAGTCGTGAAGGTCCAACACAAGCCAGTCCTTTGCAGCTTCCTTTCATGCCACGACACCATGTCATATACTGACCACCTCTCCGCTTTTTCCAACCAGTCCCAGAGTCGGAAAATAATGCATGACCTGGAATTCTCTGGGACGACATTCGTAGAAAATGTCCAAGCCACCGAAGTCGGTGTTTCAAGATGGTGACATCGATTGCATTATCATCTCTGTGCCCGAACACACGATGCCGAACCTCTGCATTATTGACATGGTGTTGCCACTGGATGTCAGCAATCCTTCGGAGACAGCGATGATCGAACACAGAGAGTCGTCTAACGTCCTCAACTTGGAGAGGCCAGGTTTCACAAGCATAGAGCAAGACTACTCTCACTGACGCATTGTAGATCCGAACTTTCACATCCAGACTGACATCACGAAGGAACCAAAGGTGACCCAGATTGGCATAAGCCGCTCTGGCTTTCACTCACGCCACCACCAGTACTTATGCAGCTACCCAGATACATGAACTTCTCGACTACTTCTATTTGTTCACCATCCAGGGCGGGTACAGGATTACAGTCCTGCGAGTCTTGTAGAAGTACTTTGCACTTCGAAGGTGCAAAGCACATACCGTATCTACGGACACTGATTGCCAAGTGATTAAGTGCGCATTGCATGCCTTGGGCATTATCGCACAGTAAGACGATATCATCCGCATACTCAAAGTCGAGAAGTCTTTCTCCAGGCAACAGATCCACGGCACCATTACTTACATCCGTCAGAGCTGTTTCCAGAATGTCGTCGATGGCAAAGTTGAAGAGGAATGGTGAGATTGGGTAACCCTGCCTAACCCCACTGCTCAAATGGAACAATGGAGAGAGGTGGTTGTATGTCCTCACTCTGCCTGAGGTGTTTTTATATAGGGCCTTTAAGATGTTAATAAACTTCCCAGGCACACCCTTCTTCAATAGACAATCCCAGAGAACAGTCCTATCCAACGAATCGAAGGCAGCCCTGATGTCAAGAAACACTACGATTGTTGGCCTTTGATACATATGACGGTGTTCTAACATTTGGCAGAGGGTGAAGATATGATTAATACATCCTCGACCAGAACGAACCCCAACCTGCTCCTCGCGAGGCAATGTTTCTCGGGTTTTGAACAACCTACGAAGTATGACGGAAGGCAATAGCTTGGACGCAATCGGAAGTAGACTTATCCCCCGATAGTTGTTACAGGAACGACGTGAACCCTTTTTAAAGATAAGGACAACTATCGACTCATTCAATGACGTTGGTACACTCTCTAGCTCCCAAACCTTTGTAAACAACGTCGTCAATTCCTTAGTCAGAAAGTCACCACCATCTTTGAAAAGAGCCGGAGGTAAGTCGTCTGGGCCAGGTGATTTGTAACGCTTCAAGAGTTGGAGTTCCTTGCGGACCTCCGCCTCATTTGGTGGATCAGTCGTCACCGGCCACGGAGGGCAGGACAGTCTGACCGATGTTGCCGGAGCAGCAGGCCAGTTGAACTGCCCTTCGAAGAATTCTGCCCATCGTCCAAGACGTCGATGGATGTTAGTGATTGGCATCCCGTCATCCTCACAGATTGTTTCGCTCACACCAGACTTCTTGCTGCCAGTGGTTGGGATGAGTTGGAAGAGCTTCCGGTAATTACCAGATGCAGCTGCTGCTTCCAGTTCATTAGTACTCTCCGGCCACCAGGTTTCTTGGTCCTTACGCAAGCTTTGCCCGATTTCCTTACGTAACATTCTTCGTTTGTGGTCGAACTCACGGTCACTCGGAGTAGACTGACGGGCTTCAATGAGTTGTAAGGAACCTGAAGTAACCCAGTGCTTATAAGCGGGACGTTTTGCGAACCCACAACTGACTGTACCCGCCATTTTCATGGCGTCATGCAATTGCAACCAATGTTGATCTATACTTCTCAGTGGGATGATAGCTAGCCTAGAAGCTAGCTCGGTTCGATACTTACTAGCAACAGAAGTTGCAACCAGCTTGCTAATATCAATCCGTTGATGGCGGTCACTTCGTTGTCCACTGAAAAGTAAGGTAAGATTGGCGCAGACCAAGGCATAGTCAAATTCCAGATAGGTACTCCAAAAGGAGCGGTAGTCTTGTACACAACCACGCCAGTGGTAGCTGATCACGATGTGATCAATCTGAGTCCAGGCTTGGGATGCAGAGGGAGGACGCCAGGTGGCACATCGGCGATGACTGTGCCGAAAGTTAGTGCTAGACAGAAACAGATTGTGGTCTGTGCACAGTTGCAGTAGACGGTCCCCGTTATCTGACCTGCAACCAACGAGTCCCCATCGGCCACCTAAACGACTCTCTTCTGTGCCTAGACACCCGACGTGAGCATTCAAGTCTCCTACTAGTACTACAATATCTGTCGAACGTACTTTCTGGAGAAGAACAGATAACTGGTGGTAAAACTCATCCTTGATTGCATCCGGACTGCAATCTGTCGGAGCATAGGCGGAGATGACGAAAAGACATCGTATCTCACTCCGATTTCTTCTCACTTTGATGGAACTTTCTAATCTAACAGCACATGACCGACTGTTAATGGGGACCCAATCGATTAGTGCTGCCTCGGCTCTAGCGCTTAGTGCGACGCCAACGCCAGCAAGACCAGACGAAGTTGCTACAGGGTCCCCGGATAAGCGCACGTAAAACAAGCTTTTCGAAGCGACAGATGAGCGAATTTGTAGTACTTCACCAGAGTCTTGAATACGGGTCTCGGATAGACAGCAGACATCGATATTAAGACTTTCCAAAGACATAGCCAGCCCTATATGTTGTCCAACCTGCATAAGTGTGCGAATGTTGAAGGTACCCAGTTTGAATGGTGCAGGTGGTTTTAGAAAAACTGCTTCAGTACTCATATTCAGTGGTAACATACAATTTTCAACCGGACAGTGACTCGAGAACGTTGGGATAGAGTCGAATTTCCACCATGGGCGAGCTGCTGTGTAAGTCGAAAAAATAAGTATAGACAGAGTGGGAATAGGAGAGGGTGGATAATGTCGTAGTAAATAATAATAATAATGATAATAATAATAATAATAATAATAATAATAACGATGATAGTAATAGTAATAATAACAATAATTGTAATGATAATAATTTGAATCATTTGATTGTTATTCGAAGCGAGAAAAGTAGTTTCCATATATATAGAGAGTTTATCATTTGCGTGTGGGCTGTGATACTGCCCGGGTGCCCAGACCGAAGCAGGTAGTTATCTTAGGGCCCACACCCTGAGCCTTTGACCCAAAAGTCTAACCCACAAGGCAGTGGAGCATCATAAGGAGATGCAGTCCTATGGTAGCCGGTGACCAACGATTGGTTCATACGCCATTTGTTCCCGCAGGATACTGGAGCCCATGTGCACCATTGGTTTGGTATCCGGTCAAAGCGCCGGACATTCGCTTTCGTCCTCTGATTTTCGTAAAGAACACCCCCGCCACGAGAAGGCAGTGAGTAGGACTTCTCTGGCAGAGACTGTATACGCGTGGCCGTGTGAGAGTATTTCGAGAGGGAGGACGGACCCACCTCGCTCTCGGCCGCACCAGGGCATTTGGCGGCTCGTACCAGGGCATTTAGAGGCGATTTTCACTTTTGCCCCCAAATGCCCTGGTACGACCCCAAATCCATTGAAGCTTATATTATTTATCTTCTTAATGCTCATGTGACAAAAATTCTCTATAAGCTTTAATTTTATATATATTTTTTAACATAGATAGTTTAGTCAAAATGACACTGTAATTGAACATATTGTCAATCACATTTTATTTTTAATTCTGTACTTTCATCATTTATTATTGTACTTTGTTTAAATACAATAAATTATGTAGTTATTTCTCTTTCATATATAAATTGATTACTTTTCACAAGTTATTTTCAAGATATCCATAAACAATATGCATCCAATTATTCCAAACACAAGATCCATATCATTGTCATGTGAATCATTTAAAGTGAAAATATTAAAAGAAAATATAAAGAAAAGAAAACGAAAGACGTTTCGCTTTATTGTTTCACAATTTTAACAAAACTTTATATATATATATATATATTAAGGTGTAGTTTAGACCTATGAAACACTTTTTTGTATATCTTATTTAATTAGCATATAATTAAGCAGAGAAAAAATGAATATAATTGAACAAAACTATGTTATAATTTACATATTTTTATAATTGAATATCAATAATCAACAATAAAAATATATTTGTACTTGTACTCTATGAAAAATTAAAGAGTACATTATGTTATTATGAAATGATGAAGATAATCTAAGAGAAATATTGTCTGACATTGTATTATAATCAAAAGCTTAAAAAAAGTGTTCTGTCATGTCAACTGGGTTATATGTTAGGTTAAATGGAAATTTAAAGGATATTGTCTAACTTAAATGCATATTTAAGTTTAAATGTATATATCTTGAAAAAAAAGGTAAACTTACATAATGATGTAACAGATAAGATTTTATGTGTGATTTAATATCAACTTATTTATTTAAGATCAGTAGCGACCCGGATAGCTCAGTGATAACGTCTCTGACTGTAAAGCTGGGTGACACGGGATCGAATCAGCCAGGGAGCACCAGTTCCCTCAAGATTACAGGCACACCTTGCTGACGAGTGCCAAGTAGCACAAAACCCGGGTCCAGGGTTTCCTGTCGACTACCTCCAACCACCATCTAATCTTATTTACGATCTTTCTAACTTATCATAGAACCCGTTTTATCTACAAAATATAATGCAGCTTAGCATCATTTCTATTTAACTGTATCAAGTCCAAATTCAAAATCACTACATATAAAGAAATAAAAGTTGAAACGGCTGTCTAGTGCTTCCAGATTTTCCATGGTGATCTAACATTGACGGGTTTATAATTTCAATGAAATTCAACGATCTCCATAACCCGAAACTGTAAATATCAGTTGGTTGATAAAAGAAATACAAACAAAAATAATTAGAAGAGGATATTGAATAGATCAGTCCGATTTGAATGTTATTTTTTGAGATAAAATTAACCGTTTTCTCAGCAGATATGGCAATGTAACAAATCAGTTAAGTACAGAGATCAATGTAGTCATGTATAAAGTTTAGCGCTAATTTGATCCTCAAGAAAAGCGAATTGATATGAAAATGGGCTTTATTTTGGTTTTAGGTGGTTGGATGTATTTATAGAGAAACTATCCTTCGGACTTCTTATAAGTCGATAAAAATTTGTTTATTTATTTCCAATTAAATTTACTTCTTGCACTAATGACACAAAATGCACATAATGTTATCCCAATAACGGATTATATTTAAAAAGACAGACTATTAGATCCCGATGCAGTGGTTTGAAGATCTTGGGTTCAACTCAATAAGGTATCGTTCGTGTATTTTGCTAACAAGCCTCAATCTGAACTCAAGTAACTGTGTAGGGGATCATGGCTTTCAATGGCTCTCCAACTGACACCAATAAGTACTGACAATTACATTTCAAAATATTCAGTCCAATTTCTTAGAATTAGGATCACAATAAGCAAACTTTGTGATTATTGACAAGTTATTATTTTGAAGGAATTTTCTTTTAAATCTTTTTATCGGTTCCGACCAATGGGATATAAAACAAATGAATAGTTTTGTAACTACAGGAGAGGGTAAAGATTTATGAAGACTAATTGTTCGAGTGCATAAAATATTTGAGTGCTGTTTACTGTAAAATATTTTCAGAAACTATTCACTTAGTGTTAACAAAAAACAACTACTTTTATAAACGGAAAAGTTGTTAAGATATTTTATTGTTTTGAAAAGTAGGATGCTTTGCATGTCTGTACATAGTCAAATAATTTGTATTCAGGTGATATCATTTAGTCAGCTTGCCTAACATGTAAGTGTATCGATTCACAGTTAGGGGATACAAAGTAATTTAGTGTCAACTGTCTATTACACTGGTTCTGATGTTTAGGAAATCAATATATGTACTATCGCATTTTCAGTTTGTTTTGATCGTTCTTTCATATCGTATTCAAATAAAATTAAAGTGCTTGTTTTTATTAAATCTTTTGATAATGTTACATTTCTTGAGGTGCGAAAAATTTAGGTTATCCCAATGCATAATAACTTTATAGTTGTATTTATCATCCACTGTAAAGGTGTTTAAAACTTGAATAAATAATAAATAATATGATCACTATGATGGTATTTTTGTTGATATTGATATTTATAACAATTAATCCCTTTGATCAATTTCGATAATGCAATGAGAAGACGAAGTTTATCAGAATTATGTGATATATTTGCGCAATACATTTCGGACAGTCTGATCGCACAGATGCTTGTTAAGACATTTTTATATGAAAATTAAAAGGTGCACATAATGTTAGCCCAATAACGGATTATATTTAAAAAGACAGACTATTAGATCCCGATGCAGTGTACTTTGCTAACAAGCCTCAGTCTAAGCTCAATTAAATGTGTAGGGGATCCTGGCCTTCAATGGTTGTCTAACTGTCATCTTATAAGATGACCATATATCGTAATCAAGTCTAAAATTACCAGACCGTAACGTTAAAACTACGTCGTAAAATGACAATAAAGAGGCAGCTAAGCATTGTTATAAATTTATTGCAGTAACTTGTAGTGTCCAACCGTTTAATCCAAAAATCAGAAACAACCTCCGTTCAGTTTTTCATCGTGGTTGTTCATCATAGGGTTTAGTACACAAGAGCTCATCATAGATTTTAGTTTAATCATTTGCTTCAGATAAACAACAAAAATGATATGATGTGATAGCTAGTGATTTGATGTTGTACAAACTATTGGTAGTAAAAAAAATAAAAATAAAGGGAATTCAGTGGAGAAAATTTTCTTTTCGACGAAATCATTTACTTAAACTGTACATTTGTATTTATAGTTATGTGGACAATATATGTCTATAGAAGGATGGAAAAGATTGCATCATAAATTGATTCGAGACTCTTATTATCAGATGAAGTTACGTAATAATCAAGAGGTAAGAGAAGGCTGGAAATAATTTACGGGTCTGAATTATGAGATAATTGTCCAATTAACAGATATGAAGAGAACCGACAAACATAAAGGTCATAATAATAATAACTGAATAATAATCATGAAAACGCGTTCAAAGGTAATAATAAACATTAATTCAACAAATCAATAATAATAATAATGAATGTGCAGATTACATTGGCCACATAAAACGATCACCTTCTAAAAGCATCTCAGAACGCTACCCAGCATGGCTTTTAAAAGGAGAATGCAAAACAATTACTAGTTCAACACAGGAGCATTTAATCAACTATTGACACATCGCTCCAAAGGAGTCTTCTTTTAAAATAATCTACACAGTCAAAGGAATTGGATAGTATGGAAATCGAATCAAAATCTTATGCACTACTAAGGTATTGGCAAACCACCAACTCAAGCCCGAACTTTGCGTGCAAAAACGATACGTCCAACCTCTCATCCTCACTTGACCCTGTGTAGTATGTTTAGACACTTTCTAAATTATTATTATTGATTTGTTAAATTAGTGTTTTGTAATTTTAAACTGTAATCAGTTATTATTACCTTTAAACAAGTTTTCTTGATTATTATTCAGTTATTATTATTATGACCTTTATGTTTGTCGGTTCTCTTCATATCTGTTAATTGGACAATTATCTCATAATTCAGACCCGTAAATTATTTCCAGCCTTCTCTTACCTCTTGATTATTACGTAACTTCATCTGATAATAAGAGTCTCGAATCAATTTATGATGCAATCTTTTCCATCCTTCTGTAGACATATATTGTCCACATAACTATAAATACAAATGTACAGTTTAAGTAAATGATTTCGTCGAAAAGAAAATTTTCCCCATTGAATTCTCATTATCTTTATTCAATGACACAATGGGTTACTTTAAGTAAAAAATTAGTTCAATTAGACAGAAGTTTGAAGTCTTTCTTAACTATTAATATCAACTTCCGCTTATTTGTTACATGTTCAGCAGTTATTTTGTAAGCTGATACTGTTTAAAAAAATTGACTGAAAGTATTTTCTTGTTTAATCATTAAAAGATTTGTAGCATTCAAATATACAACAGAAGTAAAGTATAACTTGATGAATGTGAACGTCAAGGTGTTATAAAATCGTTGAAATCCATTCACTTAACTATGAGACATAAAGATGAGGTAAACTAGGTCAGTGAAGAAAACTATCCTTCTATCTGTCACTAAATTATAGAAGAAATATTTCGGTCATAGAAACTATTTCCCTTGTCATTTTGATGGCATAAGTGTAGGTATCAGTAAGTCAAAAACATACCTAAAGCAATATTTCACTTAATGTAAAACTAGTGATTTCAGAATAAACAATCAGCACTAAGTCTTGCTTAATATTATGATGTGATTACAATACGATCCATTTTAAAAGTAATGTGGTCTGGTAAATTTCATTGACTTTTATTCTATATGAAAATTCAAACAAATATTGTGACAAAATCCCGAGATTTCTTTTTGAAAACTGGTTCCATTTTATTTCCAAATATAAGTTTTCATATAAATAACGTTTATTCTATTTCCACAGATTGAAATCATGAGTCAGTTGAAGCTAGGCCACCATGGAAAACCTGGAAGCACTGGACGGTCGTTTCGTTCATTCTATTTGTCATCAATATTGTCTTAATCTTAATTCTAGAAAAAAATTCATAATGCCTATTTGTTGATCGAATCGTGCACTCGTCTCATACTGGCATTATAATTATACAAATTTAATTGTTGAAATATCGCCTGAAAGAGTTTTAAAAAAACCTACTACTGTTGCAATTCATGGTTATGACTATAAATATGTAATATTTCAGTAAAGTCCAATCAATTCAACACTACTTCAATGAATAAATTCAAGATCGCATTATATTTCTGTAAAGTAGAGTTAAACACATGATCACGAAATGATAAAATTCTACTTGAACATATAAATACTTTAGTAGTTGGATTCATGAGTCATGAGCACTGAATGGCCGTCGATGGGCACTCCTGAGAACGAAACGGCCGTTCAGTGCCTTCAGGTTTTCCATGGTGGTCTGGCTTCAATTGACTCATGAATTCAATTATTAAATTACTATAATATCCGCAAAACGCCTCTCTGAAAATAAATATTTCCTGCTACAATGAATAATGACATATTTAGGTCTTGCTTGTGTACTGGTCAATATCTTGACGATCATCATGAAATGAAGAATTATAATCCATGATATTGTAGTGTCAGTTATTATGTTAAGCCCACATACTTTATTCTAACTTTCGGACAGCCCATTCTACTTGAGTCATATTTTGACCTTGTTAATTATTCGTTTATCAGTCTTGATTGTTTTTATATGAGCGTAGGTGTGTATACATTTCTTATCCCATTACTCATCACATGTCTGTAACTTTTGTGTAACTATAATTATTGATTAACGCTCTGTGTCGTTTCTCTTCTCTCTATTCCATTCGCTTCATATACAAAATATATGTATTCGAAAGTCCATTCTCGTTATTTGACTTATCTAAATCCGTTATTGACAAACGCGATTGAAGTCGATAATTGTATACGAGGATAGGTGATAACAAACATTCGTACGATCTAAATGGAGTCAGATTCACGGGCCACTAAAATACTAAAACCTGTCATCATCAGTAAATAAAGAGAACTCTCAACAGAAAAAAATAAAAATTTTCCTAAATTTCGCTGCAATGATTTAATGGTTTACTGTTTCAATTATTGAATTAAAAAATAAGATTTTTAGAAATAGTTTCGTTATTCTGGATAGCATTATCAGGATTGAGTTGTATATGTATGCGCATGTACTAGTCATTATATTTCTAGACAGATTTTTAAAAAATATGTTAATATTTCGGTGGGATTTACAGGCGACTGGAGCGCTACGTTCAAATTAATATAATTAAATTATTTTGATTTATAATATGCCCTAAAATATTTCTACTTATGAGAAATGTCTGGTGAATTAGTCTTTACTACAAAATAAACCAAAACAGTCGATGTGTTTATTCCGGTCAAGTAAGTCCTGTTTTCTGCTAACAGTTTATCGCTTGTTAGTAGTGAAAAGAAGGATGACTAGATCAGTCTGATTCGTAAAGCCCCTGTTATTTGTAATAATTCGTTTAAACGACTAAAGGCTAATCAGAGATCTTTTGATAAACAAATCCTCTTTAGGATTCATCCTATTCATAAGATGGATCAATGACTTAAAATCACAGAGAATAAATCATGTAACGCACAAATTTAATGGAGAACAGTTTCAGAGAAGATTGGATCTCGTTCTTTTGCGTCCTAACTAAATTCTGATAATGGACCAATCAAATAGAGGGCTGAACATTCAATTGAATGTCTTTTTCCATTTCTTCCAATCACAAAGAGAATATGAAATATAATTTGATAGACAAACATATTTGTTTATTAATTAACCAAAATAAAACGAATAGGATTTCATAGACCTTCACAAATCAAATTATTGTACGCTATTGGATTCACGGTGGAGTGTACACTCTCATTCTTTATTAAACGGGATTTTTAAGAGTACACAAACGATGACTGATCAGAAGTTAGCAAAAGCAAAAGTGGTATTTGTATTAGGTAAGAATAAACAACCACGAGATTTTTCTTTTATTATTATTACTTTAATTATGTATCTACGGTGAAACTATAATTTATGGATTAACTGATCGGATTTAAGAAAACAGGTCGTAGATTTCTGCGCGAAATTCTTTATTCATTTTGCTAAATAGCATCTTGATAATTTATCTGATGTCGGTTCGTGATGAAAAACCTAGATCTAATCCTTATCCCTAACCATCAACTAAATCACAATCCTTATCCTTCACATAGGTTTAAAACCCTCATTTAGCCCTAGTCAGTAGTTGAACATTCTCAAGGCCACTTTAGCATCGCTCAAAGGTCGTCCATAAATTGTAGTCTCACCAATTTCTAAATTTTCAAATTCCAAGTATTCTGAAGTAATTTGTAATGAACTAATAGAAAAACTATTTTTTCACTTAGAAAATGACTTCCAAGTTTATATTCTTCATAGTGATTTCAGTACTTCACGATTATTCACTCACTGAGTATAGTCAGTTTCTTTGAGTTTTGACCACAGTGGCATCACATCTACTTATTTTCATAGAAAGAAGAATTTAGCGGAAATGCTCAACCATAGCTCTGGTGTCCTATACTTTATTATTACTTTATGTGATGGATTCTACAGGGTTATGTGAGTTTCAAAAAGTGATAGGTAGCTCGTTTACTGGATAAGATTAGTGAACTTACAATATGTTTTTTATCTTATCAATCTTTGTTAATTAATCGATTGATGTAGTTATTAGAAGTGTTAAAATAGGTTAGTTATATTCAATACACGTTTTAGTTGCTTTATAAGGGTTCATCAATTTAATCTGTTTCAACATTATTGGTTTTTTTGTTTATGTAGCATTTTAGCGAATATTTAATAGCGCTTTTTCAATGGTATAGTAAATTTCTATTATTCAACAAACGCACCGTCATGAAATTCTCCTTATATTTAGAAAAAGATGAAACAAATACATATGAATGTACAAATCGTAGATTACAATTAGTATAATGATGTGATTACACCAATAAATGGTCCGTACTAAGTATGTTCAGTTAGTTTGTATATCATAAATAAAAATATTAAATCTAAGCACTAATCCAGTAATTAACTGACTCAAACAAATGTAATAAGTATTGTTACGTTTGACATTCCGGTACTAACTTTCAACACTTGATGATTATTTTGTATATCAGAAAGACGCAAGACGGTTAACCATTAAAACTCAGTGAGGGGTTTTGGGCTTTTCAGCTGCGCAGACCTATGACTCCACATAGGATGGAATTTGTGGTGAACACGATTCTTTTAAATAGCTGGTTCTGAATTCGGTGGTCCGGTACTGTACAGTAACCTTCCAAAATATATCACTTCGCCATAAAAACTAAACTCAAATAGAATCCCTAAGAAACACTTCACTTGAATAATGGTTAGTTTTCGGACTTGTAAACATTTTTACGAATAATCATCACAAGATTATGTGGTGGTTACTAAATTGGCAGTATCAAAATGACTAATTGATCTTAGCTAGATCACCATTGAAGACTGAAAAGCATTAAATGGCTGTCTCATCCTAATACGTGACCCACCTCCCCACGGGTGATCGTGGTCACGTGCTAACGCCCCATCTTTACACCCTTGAGCCCACATAGTGAGCTTTGTTCAGTGGAGTTCAATCATATAGGATGTAAGACAACTACTTACCTCATGCAATTAAAAATGGTCGTGAAATATTGTGATTTGATTAAAGTTAAACATTAACATCGTTCGGTTCTAGCTTAGTGGTCCTGATTTTGTAAGGGCTGATGAAACCAATTGGCCGTTCGAGCCAGAGTAGTGTGAAAAGAATTCAAAACCAATGGCTCACTTTTTAAAACCTAGATGCTTTGACAACTTGAACATTGTCTCAGTTTGCTCTGAAGTATCAAATAGTATTCTAGTAGAGTTAAACTGTTTAAAGGAAATCACTCAATTCTTCGGCGTTTACTGTCATTGATTTATTCATACTTTAAGTACAAACTATGTAGATAGCTTTAGGTAATTATAATAAAGTCCCTAGTATAAATTACACTTCTCGAGCGCTGGCACAATAAATAAGAAGGTAAAATACTTGAAAACGCTATATATTGCAATTTGATTAAACATTTGATTACGATTTAATTAAATTTAACATGGTTTAGATTATTATGTCGATATTTTTTATTGGAATTCAATTAGTCTTGATTGGTATATGGCCATTCTGTGCAGATTGCCTCCATATAGCCATGAGGATACAAGTTGGTATGGAATGGATGACTTGTGTTTAGCATTGGAATCAAGGACACGCACTTTTGTCTTATGCGCAGCTTGTCAGTAAGATATACGTGCGTCTAAGAGTTGGTACTCATTCCTGGACTGGATCCAATACCGTCCACTTCAAACGTCATCGCGTTATTCATTTAGCTACTAAGTTCAGATAGCCATTCACTTGTGCAGCGGATATGAGATTTAATTCAAGTTGAAATGGTTTGGATTATCCCGTTGTTGATATTGGGAAAGCCTGGTTATCCTCACACTATTCCTCCAGTTACACATCTTAATTATGTAGCAACTTAGATGCAATTTTCAGTCACAATAACTTCTACTTATAAGAATAACTATACTTTTAGTTAAAAATGCGCTAGGAGAAGATATTTTTAAGGCTTTTAAACTTATTGTCAATTTAAACTCCGAAATTTATGTCGTATCGTTACAGTTACTTCCGGCTACAGTTCTGTATTTTCTGGACTACTTTATTATATGTTGTTATGTCTTATGCCCACTTTTAACTTTATTAATTCACAAGATCGGTGAGGCATGATAACTCGCTTTATGCCGAAACTATTTATAGCAGCAAGAGATTAGGTAACTAGTCACATATCCTTTATCCATTTATAATTCACGTATTTACTTACTTCGTTCGCAAAAAGTGGAGCCGATTAAGATCTCTTTTCACATCTATTTAAGGAATATGAAAAAAGATATATGTAGTCTGTAAATCACATACAAGTCTGAATGCTAAATTATTTGTGTTAATCATTAATTTTAACTACTCGCATCTGACTAAATGAAGCATTTTGATTACTGATGAGTCGATTCTTTTATTATTAAACAAATCGATCTAAAATGTTTTTGGAAAATAAGTCGGCTATTTGTTCAAATGATTAACAGATTGAAGAATTAGGTTCCATTCACCACTGTCTGCCATCAATTGGGGTTCCATTAAAAACCGGATAGCAGTAGACGGCTGTTTAGTCCCAGTGTGGTACTCCTTGGCATGACTTATGATTGATGAGATTCTTAGATGAAAACCACCTGCAAATTAAGTTAAATTCCATGAAATTTATCAGTAGTTCTATCGATAAACCGTTTCCTATTTATATAATTACAGAAATGGTTACGTAACTCCCGTAATTTTCAACTTCCCAAATGTTAATTAATCGCTCCCACTTGATATAAGTTTGTGATTATAGTTCTATGTGTTTCAACTTTTTCAATTACTTGCAAAAAGGTGGACCAGGAAGTGGTAAGGGTACACAGTGTGAAAAATTAGTCCAGAAATTTCATTTCAATCACTTATCCAGTGGTGATCTTTTACGAGCTGAAGTTCAATCCGGTTCACCAAAAGGTAAAGAGTTAAAAGCTATGATGGAGAGAGGTGAACTTGTTCCTTTGGTAAGTTATAAAGTTTACCAAATATTAATAATAATTTTTGTTATATCCCATCGAGTCAAAAAATTGTATTTTTGACTTAATGTAAGCCACTTCTTCAGGGTGAATAAATAACTGAATTAAGTTGACACAAGTTCAAATAGTACAAAGAAAATATTGTTTACATATGATGACATAAGTTAAAAATTCATGTGATTATTCAAGCACGAGTATTTCAGGTCAGTATCCTATTTATTTGAACACTGCAAATGTTACATCCCAAAACTTTTCGGTCAGATGATCATAACCTGTATATATTAAAGCAGTTTGTAATCACATTTAATAACGAGTTATTTGTTGGAACAACGTAAGCTGTTTTTCTGAATAAGGTTTCATCAGTCAGACAATTATTTGTTTTTGATGATTCCAAATTGAATAGAACGCTTAATATCGTGGTTTTACTAACAACTCAATATCTTCAAGCTACTAAGCCAAGATCTATTGGTTCACGTTTCCAGTCCCATTAGTTTTGTAATACATCCATGACTTTCTAAATTGACCAATTTGGGATTGAAACGGCTTTCAACAATGAATTTGAGTGAAGATTAGTTTCGAGTTTTAAATAAGTTGGTTTCTTTAAGTTGCATGCTCTAATTATGAAGCTCTCTAAAGTTGATTTCAAAATATATGAAAATATACATCAATTTAATGGTTTAAAAGTACCATCTTCCATGCCAAACTTTGAGGTTCAGGATTCAATTGGTGACTTTCATAAATTCAATCCGCTAATTGGTCTTAAAATTTGTCAATGCATCTATTCGGTGTTTCTTAGTTTATAATGGTTCACCAATTAACCTCGACTCCAGACAAAAACTAGCTTCAAAATGTATATATAATCTCAACAAAAATGTTTATGTTAGTGTTTATTCACTAAGGAAGGATGTTCATCTATCTCTTCATTTTCACTATATGTTATTCTAAACAGACAATTATTTGCTGTGATCGAACAACATTTTATACAGTTCACCGTAACTTTAACCATACAATAATTAATTAATTAATTTGTTTTAAATGACTCAGACATGTCGTATAGTTGCCAATACTTAATTATTTATTAATACTTTATTGTATACTTTTCTCACCAATCAATATTCATTTTTAATAACACTAAAGTGTTTAAATACCTAGACAACATTGAAGTTCGGTAAGATTTTGAAAAAAAAGTAGAAGCAAGATTTCAGTAAACCTAGTTCTACTCCATGAATGTACACGGGTTAATCAACTAACAAGCCAACACAAAATACATAAACTGAATACAGCTGATATCGTAAGTGTGGCAGATGAAGTGTTTATTTTATGTATGGATTTAGCCACAATGGAGTCAAGCGTAATTAATTTAATGATGATGTCTACTATCAAAACTCAAGAAATACTCAAAATACTCCTCTCTAATAGTGAGGCATAAATACTTTTCGTAATGTAGATCCGTTTATCTTCGTTGTTCGATACATTTAGCTCAGAAGACTTCTTGATGTAGATATTAAATCTTATTGTTGTAATTTTATAGACTATCGAAAATGTGAATGTTTTAAATTACTGCATAAGATATATTCATATTTATTTACCAACGTTTTGTTGCAAATTATTCTGACTAAATTAAATCTATCACGTTCTCAAAGTGGTGATCAGACTAAATAACTTGAAATTAATAAATACTTCATTAAGTTTTTGACAATAAAAGACAGTTAACCGGCTAAAAAATATCATTTCATAACGTCAGACAGTATTTAGCTTAGAATAAACCAATCACTCAGTTCTTAAAGGTCAGATGCATGGAAAACTATGTACTCTAGTTATCTGTAGAGAAAGATTCAGGAAACCATTTAATTAGAACTATTTGTAATGTTTTGTATTATAAATAGATATACACTCGACAATCCATCTGGAATTCGATGCTTATAGTCGTTGATAAACTACAATGTAATGATTAATAATGATTATTAGTCTAAAAAAACACACATCGTTGCCTTTTTGTCGTTTCTGCCTACGCTCCCACCGACTGCAGCTCAGATGAAGTGAAAGATGAATTTTACAGAAAGCTATCTGAACTTCTTCAGAAAGCTAAACGTTCAGACATAGTACTCGTAGGGGGTGACTTTAATGCCCAGTTAGATAGTTTAAACCAAACAGAAAGGCATTTAGGTGGGTATTTTAGTATTCCGGCACAGCGAACAGATAATGGTGATCGTCCGCTGCAACTATGCTCAGACACTCGTTTATTTTTAGCAAACACAAATTTTAAGCATAAGGAGAGACATCGTCTAACATGGCGACCGCCTGCACCAAACCAACGATGGACTCAAATAGACCATATTGCCATCAGTCATCGTTGGAGAGGGTCGGTAGAAGATTGTCGCTCATTCTGGAGTACCTGCTTGGACTCTGACCACGCCCTAATACGGGCACGCATCTGCTTGCGCCTCACTGGACGCAAAACAGCCACAGTAAAAAGACCCATTAGAACTGAATTGAGTAGCGAGAAAACCAAAAGTAGGTTCCATGAACAACTGAGGTCACACTTAGGTAGTTCTGAAAACGAGGTTGACCCAGATGTTGCTTGGAAAGAACAGCTGTGCAACAAGCAGTGACATCTATTAATTATTTAAACCAAACAGTCACAAAAAACCAAAGGACTTTTAAGTCTATTGCACTGATGGATTCTCGTAAACTCATCCCATCAGTCTCTGAACACGATGAAGAGCGTAAAGAAATCAGATCTAGGTTAAGAAAAAGTCTAAGAAACGACCGTGAGCAGTGGTGGGCAACGAAAGCAAAAGAGATGGAAAAGGCGGCGACCATAGGGAACACAAGACAGCTCTACAGACTAGTAAGAGAAACAGGAATTACTAAGTCAAGCATAAGTCAGACTATTTCGGAAAAAGACGACACCCTCATCTGCTCTCAGTCTAGACGTTTAGAACGATGGGCGGAACATTTCAGAGAACAGTTCAGCTGGCCTTCAGCTACTCTACAACTACCCTCCATTCCCAGACAGTGTGAATGGAACATTGAAGTAGGTCCCCCAAATCTAGCAGAAGTTCAAAAGGCTATAGTTAATCTGAAACGAGGAAGGGCAGTTGGTCCAGATGGATTGGCTCCAGAGGTTTTTAAAGATGGTGGTCCAATTTTAGCGATTAGGTTGACTAATATTTTAGCTAAGATCTGGGAGTTAAATCTTATTCCATCTGACTGGTCACAATCACTTATCGTCCCAATATATAAGAGAGGGTTAAAATCATCCTGTGTCAACCATAGAGGGATTAGTTTAACTAATATAGTATCTAAAATACTAGCCTCGATAATTATCAGACGGCTAACTAAGACTCGTGAACTGCAAACACGAGAGAATCAAGCTGGCTTCAGACCTGGTCGTGGCTGCATCGACCAAATATTCACCATTCGTCAGATTCTAGAACACAGGCATACTTATCGGCGTCCGACAATGGTGGTCTTTCTTGACTTAAAATCGGCATTAGACTCGGTAGACCGCGAGATTCTGTGGCAGTGTCTGTTATTGAAAGGCGTACCACAGAAGTACATAAACCTTGTAAAGGCTCTTTACTCGAACACTACTAGTCGAGTCAGAGCTTATGGCGAACTGTCATCTACTTTTGCAACCTCAAGTGGTGTCCGTCAAAGCTGTCCACTATCTCAATTTTTGTTGAACTTCATCATAGACCTACTGATGGAAATAACATTCTCGTCTACTGAATTCTCGGGTATTGATCTCCTTCCAGGAGGTCCACTTATCCACTTAGAATACGCAGATGACATAGTCCTGTTTGGTGAAGACGCTGACAAAATGCAGAGTCTTCTGGTAGCACTAAGCAACAATCCCAGAATGTTTGGAATGCACTTCTCTCCCTCTAAATGCAAGTTGTTGCTTCAGGACTGGTCTGCATCAACACCTGAATTAAGGATAGGGAGCGAAGTAGTCGAACACGTTGACAACTTCACTTATCTTGGAAGTCTGATCAACCATAATGGGCTGGTGTCTGACGAAATCTCTTCACGGATTCGAAAAGCTCGTTTGGCTTTTGCCAACTTACGTCACCTATGGCGAAGGCGAGATATCCGTCTATCAATAAAAGGACGAGTATACTGCGCGGCAATCCGTTCTGTTTTAATTTACGGCAGCGAAACATGGCCATTAAGAGTAGAAGATACTCGTAAGCTACTAGTATTTGACCACAGATGCTTCAGAAATATTGCTGGCGTCTGCTGGGATCATCGGGTAAGTAATAGTGAGGTTAGACGCAGGGTATTAAGGAATGATGGTAAATCAGTTGATGAGGTTGTGAATCTTCATCGACTGAGATGGTTGGGCCACGTGTTACGTATGCCTGAACACCGATTACCACGACGTGCAATGCTAACCGGTGTTGGAGACGGTTGGAAGAAAGTAAGGGGCGGCCAAATCAAAACGTGGCATCAGTGCTTGAAGACACTAACTTCTGCTCTGAGGTATGTTGGTAGATGCAGACGACTTGTTTGGGGTCCGCGTGACTATGGTTGACAATGGTTGGAGACTCTTGGTGACATGGCTCAGAATCGATCACAATGGCGTCGGTGTATACACTCCCTGTCTTCTCTTAAACTAAGAGATTAAAATCACTTCATATCTTTCTTTCTACTAACTAATTCTTTCTTTCTGTACTATATCCTTATTGCAATCTTTCTTTTATATATTACCACCTCTGAATTAACTACTTTTATGAATTTCGTGTCCATCTTGTTGTATTAATGAGGTATGGCAACTTGGACCGATGCATAAATGTGCCTGGTCCTACGTTGTAGCTGACTGACTGACTGACTAATAATCTCAAAGAACATTTCCCAAGAAATAGTTGCCAGACTCATAATAATTATTTCGGATTAAATCCTTTAAATAATTTTTTTTACAATTATTTATTCATGAAACTATAATTTGATACTGCCGAGTAGTCCTCCAAAGCACAAATAATCTTACGCAAATGATACATTTAAAATAATTATAACAATAGTAATAATGCTGACAATTGAATAATACCTAGTATGTTTCGATAATTTCAAAATGATATTTGTAAATGCCTGCCTCATTTTGAGTAAATGTTAATATACATAAGGTTTTATCCCGTTAAAAAAATTCACTTGTTCTAATGGATGAGGAAATTTCTAGCACTCATCACAGTATTGTCCCGAAATCCTATTATTTTATTCTGTCAATTGTTTTCGAAAAAGTAATTCTTACTATAACAAATAATTTGTGTAATATAAACTTGATTTGTTTAGCCTACTCTCGTCTCCACTGGAGGATAGTAGTAGAATGTATAGATCACTCATAACTTCTTTATTGTGATGTTAATTCATATGAATTCAAAGCAAACATGGAGTAAAAACGACATAAGATGTAGGCTCAGTTGTGAAGATACTTAGCATTCACTCACAATGTGAAATACTTACCTGGCTCCATCTACATAAGTATGATAATATGAGTGAAATCTATGACCTTAATCAACAAAGTAGCTCATAGTCATTAAATAAACTTGTAACCGATAAACCACCTACGTATTTGCTTTAAATGTCATTCACCAGTCAAAATCAATGTAGAGCTCAGCACAAAAATATCCATCAGTTCAAGTTCCCGTACAGCATCAATACGGTGAGTTGAAACTAACAAAATGAATAGCAATGGAGTAGAACTAATCGTCTTAAGAATAATGATATCCAACCTACCTAAACGTGATATTTTCTTAGCACTTTTTATAATGTTATGCGAAAAGTTGTTGTTAACGTTGTTGTTCCCATTGAGTTCTCATTGAGTTTTATCTTTGCGTGTTTTACATAGGAAGTTGTTTTAGCTTTACTTAAAGAAGCAATGATTAAACTGGTTGACAAAAATTGTCATTTCCTTATCGATGGATATCCACGTGAACTGGATCAAGGCATTAAATTTGAAAACGAGGTAAACAGTGAATATTACATTTTCATTTGCGATTTATTAATCAATTTGACAAATTTGTCACAACTTGAGTTTTAAAAGTTACATTTTAAATAATTTCTACATGTAAATGTATGCTTATATTGCTGATTTTTAATTACTAAGCTAAAGGGTGAGTCATTTTTAGCAATATGAGTTATTAACATTTGATAAAAAGAGTAGTCTCATCCTGGTTAGGATTCGTCTTGTGTATTAACCTTCATCGGTGTCGATGTCCACACTAAGACCTGAAATATAGTATTCATAGCTTTAAAGGACGGAGCATGATCCACTACTCTTCTGAGCAAATATGCTGATTAGTTCGTTCAACGTATATGTTTTGTTGTAAAGATCTCAACTATAGCGTTATTGGTAATCATAGTTGGATAAATCAGTATCAGAAGGGGTTTTGTGGATATTATCGTAATTTTAATGATTTAAATCACGAGGAGTCCCACAATAGGAAGAAACGGCCGTCCAGTGCTTCCAGTTTTTCCATGGTGGTCTAGCTTCATGATCTCTCAACCATTTGAATAAATCAGTTTTTGTGAGTGATTTAAAATAAAACAACACCCGTTTTCAGATAGTACAGCAGGAGACAATCCAAATTATCACCAACTTAGTAGAAATAAATTCGTCCAAATTTTCAACATCTCAATTTGAACTTACAGTTCGTAAAATAATCGTGTAAAGTTTACATTTTCAAGTCAGTTTATTCACATAATATTAACTTAATCATTTTATTGGGTTTTATCAATAAAACAAATCGATTCACCAATAAAAGTCGAAATCATTTCAGTTGTTATGATCACTCCTTTTTTACGTTAATCAATATTTAGTTTGTCAATCGTTCTGACTTGCCTTTCATTTCAGTAGAGTTTATCCAGAAACTATGTTAGATTTATGCAGTATTTTCATAAACTAGATTAATGACTTAAATAATGAACTGATTAAAATTAACATGGAAATGTATTTTTACTTCATTACTATGACTACTTAGTAAATAAGCTGTACAAAACATAGTGTTTATTGACCGTAAATATGTGTCGGTTTCTTTTGTAAATATATTGTTAGATATTACTGTAGTGGCTTAGCTTCGTTAATCAATCACCTTGATAACCGTTATTATATAAATCTTACGGTGTTTGAAATCAGAAGGCAATAAGATGCGGCAACTACAGCTTATTAGCGGATAACACGGATAACAAAACTACAAGTACATCAAGAGAATTTGAAGCAGATAGGCCAATTTATAGTCAAATCGAATATGGCGCAGCTATGCGAAACAAAGGCTAACAACAAGATTCGAGTACATATATACATGTGAAAGAAAATAACTCATCGAGCGGTATTTAAACTAGAGAGAGATATGTACATTGACTGTTATGTGATCGAGCGTACACGTTTATCCAGACCATAATAGTACAAAGAAACATGCGAATTGTTGCTGTTCGAATAATATTGTTTGTTAAGTTGATAGAAGGGGTTAACATAATTTAACCATAATCGACATTGTTTGTAGGAGAGTTGCTATATTACCCCGATTAAATGGAAACCTTTTTGTCTAAACCTTGTTCTGTGAGTCTGACTTCAATAGTTTGTCTTGGTGATTGCTACGAATTTGAATGCTACGTAATTATTTTTCATGACTGTCGTTTAGTTTGACCAGAATGCAGCCACGGTATTTGCCTATGTGCTGAAACGTAGGTCTGAAAATGATGTGAATTGGAATGACACATACCAGACCAAGCCAGTAATATAAAGAGAGAATACGATGAACAAGAAGAGTTTCAAATCATTGAATGGGCTTAGACACAATTCCAGTAGTGAATGAATAAGTATAGGTACAAACAACATCCAGACAAGCACGCATGTATAAGAAGAGTGTTGTGAAAACGCTAATAATTAACGAAACTAATTACAAAATGGCACACTTAACATTTACATGATAATTGAGCTTTATACAATATTAAATGAGAATAAGCCTGTGTCAGAATGTGGTCATTAGACTGAAGATTTGAATTATCTTTTTTTAATGATTGCACGTTTTTTTTAATCAAACAAGGTTTTATACGTTTTCAACAATAATTTACTTTTCTTTAGAAAAATAAAATGATTTCTTAATCATGTACATGATAAAAACCATGGTGATAATCTGGAAAAATATATCCAACGTGAAAATCAGTTTAAAAATCTGTGAAATTTTGAACATAATTGATAGTCAATTCATTTTTACTAGTACCCATTCTGCAACAGTATAGATTGACATCTTTTAACTATAATTTAATGAATCTGAATTAAGCTTAGTTAGCGTGCGATATAGCATCTAATCATTCAATGAACTAAAAATAGAATGATAAATTGAATGTGAGTAATTATATGGAATCCTATATATGAATTAATAATTTGCAATCGTTTTCACAATCTATCATGTATTTTAGTCAACCAGAAAACATTTTCATATTTCAGTAACGATACATAGATGTTTTAATGTAATCCTAATGAAGAATAACATGCAACTATAAATAGAAAACTGATCGAAACAAGTTTATATGATAAATTTATAGATAAATCGGAATCACTAGTTTTTTCTTTTTACAATTCATTTTAGAAAAACAATTAAAATTAACTATGTCCATTATTTATGTGAAGTCACTTAATTGTTAACTAATTCCCAGCGGTAAATAAAAACAGACATTAATATTTGCTTGAATGTTTTTGTATGGTTAATGTTTATCATTATTATCATTTAATTTTTGAATAATTTTGACTTAACACCTAAAGATTGTTTTATGTTAAATAATCTAACCATGGAATTCTTATAATTTCATGTGTTCACTTTATAAGATAAAATATTGTATAATTTGGTTATTTTTTCCAAGAAACAAATACACAAATTCAGAAGGGGTTTTGTGGAGATTGTAGTGATTTCAATAGTTAAGATCATGAGTCAATTAAAGCTAGACCACCATGGGAAACCTGGAAGCACTAGAAGGCCGTTTCGTCCTATTGTGGGACTCCTCAGCAGTGCATATGCACAAATTCATAATCAACTTATTGATTACTACCTTTTATTGTTTTCATTTAATGTCTACCACTGATCAAATTAATTTACATAGACAACAAGTGTTTGGTTTCTGGTTTTGATATAAACTAACGGTAAAAATGCTATTGTTGTACGGATAAACACTCACGAGTAATAGATAAAACTAGATTACCAAGTGTTTGTGAAGATTTTATTTATTTGACATTATATTTATAATTTCGTATAAGTTAGATTTTTTCGTTTAAGGAATATGTTGAATGGAGGTTAGTTGTGATGTCTGTTGTTTAGAATCATGACGTATCGAAAATAGCATCTTCTTACTAAATATCATTGTTTTCGAATACTTATTATCTATGTTATTATGCTACAAAGAGTGAAACAATTAAACGATATACTTTTTTGATCCTCGTGTAGTTCTACATCGATCCCATTGCTGGCCATTAAATGGCAAGTGATACTTTTTGTATTCAGTTTGTCTATCTAATTGGATAACATAAAAGTATTGTCTTGTCAATAACTGGTAACTAATCAGTAATATTTGACTTATTTACATTTTTAAGGTATGTCCTTGTTTGTGTGTGATTAATTTCGATGTGAGTGAAGAGGTGATGCGTAAAAGACTACTGAAAAGAGCAGAGACTAGTAATCGTGTTGATGATAATGAAGAGACAATTGTGAAACGTTTTCGCACTTTCAATGAATTAACAAAACCTGTTATTGAACACTATAAGAAAGAAAATAAAGTAATCACTGTAAGTTTGTAGAAATGATCGATCTTGCATGATAATTGTGTTTATGAATATTGTTTCTGCCATTAAAGTATTTTTGTTCCTATTACATTATATCTACATAAGAATGAATCACTACTAAAGATTTAACAAATATATTTCAACATACAGCTCTTTGATAATTTAATCATTACTACAGTACATTTTTGAATAAAATAGTTACACGTTTATCTAGTTATTTTAGATGGAAATAACGTGTGATTCTGTAGCGAAACTATTACAAAGTTCCAATAATAGTCTGAAGGGTTTTTGGCTTAACTCAGAGTGCCACTTAGATTTTATATCATCCACTGATAACTGAGAATTTATCGACTGGTTAGTGGTACAAATTATTTTCTCGAAAATCTACACAACAGTAATTACCAAACCCATAACATTGTTGTAATCACAATTGATTGATCACTGGGTGGTGATCAATCTCATGCTCGTCTAGTCCCTATTAGTGCAGATCGAATGCTATCGATCATGTTGCAATGTGGCCACCAGTCTAGGTGACTCGACACTGCGGGCACTATGTATTGAGATTAGATGGTGGTTGGAGGTAGTCAACAGGAAACCCTGGACCCGGGTTTCGTGCTACTTGGCACTCGTCAGCAAGGTGTACCTGTAATCTTGAGGGAACTGGTGCTCCCTGGGTCCAGGGTTTCCTGTTGACTACCTCCAACCACCATCTAATCCCATAACATTGTTGTGCTCAAAATTAAAGAGATACATTCATAGTAAGTCTTAGAATACATTTTTAGAAGCATATGTACAAAACTAATAGTTAATTTAGTCAACCAAGCCAATGGTAAGTACCAAACAAGCAAATATTTATTTCTATTATTTTAAAGAGTAAAAGGAAGGCTCTCCGTCTACATTTTGAAAATGGGACTTTAGTGAATGGCAGATACAAATGACACAGTACAAAGTCAATCAGGGATGAATAGTTTAGTAGTGCAATACTTGTAGAAATTTCAATCGATGTTTTGCTTTAGAAATTTTTCACAATTGTTAATATGGTTTCAGTTGACTTAAATATTTTACTTCGTTATGTAAATCATACGTTTTGCTCACCTGAAATAGATTGTACATCGATCTGTTTATTCAGCATGAGTCAGGTTTTCTAAAAGCATTACAATAGTAAGTACATACTATTTTTTCGCAATGATAATCTATTGTTTGTTAATCATAACAAGAGGTCATTGAATGTGGTAACAAAGAGATAAAACAGAAGAGTGAAAGGTTAATCATATTAAAAAAAACTGAAAATGTGGTTGTTAGAATTTTGAGCTTTAGTCAATAGTTCAACAAATAACGCACAAATAGTAACATTATAGTAATCGATTGCGCAACATTTTGAGACTTATACCCTAAATAAATGATGGTCAAATGGCGAAACTATAATTTATGGACGAACCGATCAGATATAAGAGAACAGGTTTTGGATTTTAGTGCGAAATTCATTCATCCATTTGGCTAAACAGCGTTTCAGCAGTTTAACTAATGTTAGTTCGTGATGAAAAACGTAAATCTAGTTCCTAACCCTAACTAACAACTGTAAATCATGATTCTAATTCCTTGCACTACTTCATAATCCTCATTTAGTCTTAGTTAATAGATGGAAATTCTCAGTCAATTTAGCGTCACTCAATGGTCGTCCATAAAATATAGTCTCAGCCGAGTTTGTTTTGGTAATTTAGCTAATAATCGAGCTCATTTATGAAATAGTGAGTTTATTATAGATCTTATAGATCTTGACGAGAAGTTAGATTTGTTTACTTTAGAGAGACCATACACAAAACGCAATCATGATTTTTTGCCAATAGATTACTGTAATTTGAATTATCACTTGGTTCTTTTATCAAAAATCCCTTAATATGTTTATTGACTCCGCTTTCTATTGTTACAGTAGTATCTTTCCTAGATTTCCGAAGAAATGGATCCTTTAAATACAACAGATTCATTCATGGTATCTTTTGATGAATGTTTTTTGAGTAAAATAATTTTATAATAATGAATTCTATGTTCAATTTTTTTTCCAATCACATAGATTGATGCTTCTGGTACAGTAGAAGAAATTTTCGAGAAAGTTAATCATGGACTTCAAAAATTCGGTGTGAAATAATTCAATTCGTTTCATTAGATCATTACCGCCAACATATTCACCTAATTTCATTACTTTATTTTTTAAGTGTCCTAAATATTAATTTATCTTCTATTGTACTACTACTGTTTATAATATGGTTATTACTATTATTATATTGATTTATATTTTAAAACCTTAGATGATAGATATTACTTACAAATAGTTTATTAGTACAACCACATAATCAATATATATGACCTGATTTCGTCCAGAAGAATATATTTTGTTTTGTTTACTTTTCATTGATAGAAGCAACTTCTTTGTTTTGTCCTAATTACTCACCTTTTAAATGTTTCGTTTTTTCTCCGTACAAGGTTTATCTATTTTATTTTATGTTATCTCTCGTTTTTCTCTTGCTCTTTTTCAAGTGCCTGTACATCGATTGTCTCTTCTAGATTCTTTGTTTCCTATTGTTTATATAGATAACCTTTCTTTTGAAAAGAAACTTATAAAGTAAACAAATAAATAAACAATTTCTTATTTAAATTGTCTGACTATTAAACTAATTAACAATTAGTAGTAACATAAATGTTTATATAATAATTAAAAAAAAGACAAAATTATTTAAAACCACGACCAAAAGTTTATAGTGGAGAATTCATTTGAAATTGATGCATTTATAACATTGATCTGGATATTTTTGTTAGTTTAAAATGATTGGATTGTACAGACTGAAGGTCAAACTATAAATCAAATTATCTTTTTAAAACAATATTGAAATTTCAATATTGAACTGTTACTAAAAAGAGATAAGATTCATTAACTTGTTTAAAGCAAAGCCACAAATGAATCTAAACTTTTGTTATTTATTCAAAGTTATCTGTATGGAAAACAAAATCTATTTGTCTATTCAGTGTAACATTTTACTGTTCACAACTTATTTCGATTCTCTAAGAAACTTAGTATTCTATCTTTTACAATTTTCTGTTTCAGAAAGCCAAGAACAAGTGAATATGTGTTTTATTATATTTCGTGACTTTATATTATGATAAATTCATTATTGAATACGAGGTGGATATTAATATGTTTAGGTTTTGCGACTAAAGTAATATGTACAGTTCATCGAGATGTTATTTCATTGTTCAAGTTTTTTAACATTAGTCTATTGATACTATAGAACTGTCCTCATCTAATATGATCAGATCATTTCAAATTTAGCTTAATTCATGTAGCACTGATTCGGGCTAGAACTTCAAGTAATAAATCTCAAAACCTAAGTTTACTATTGACTAAGTGATTATGCAGAAGAGATCTTTTGTTGGCTACGTATCTCGGTTACATACTTGTTGATGGATATAATTAGATGATATTTATATTTGAAAAAAAGCTTGGATTTGAATAATATTTGAAAATTTCAATGTGTTATATTGTTAAGTTAGTCAAATTGGTTGACAAAGTCTGGTTAATCCTGAATATCAAATAGGCCAACACTGATTAGTATTCAATTACTCATATGTTTGAATACTTATAAAACATATAAGCAGTCAAGTGGCGTTATGTGCCATCTTTACACAAAAATAACATTACTGTTATGACTGTCATAAACTACGCTTGGACGTTTACTTACTTTTTCAGTCACCTACTAAGTACTAACTTCGCTAATTTTATGACATGAAATGGTTGATTGAAAGGATTTAAAAAATAGATGAAGCGGTACTGCCGAGAGTTGGAAAAATTTAATTGCTTATGTATATTTTTGGGAGGTTGATTGCTTCCAATAATATTTGAACACACATCACCTAGTGTTGCAATCACAAATGCTACTACCTAGCTGTTCTAGCTACATTAATTTAATGGGTATTTTGATAGTTCAGAACAGTTTTAAAAAGAAAAATAGTTTAGAAATTCAAAATCTGAATCATATGAGGTAGTTAAAGACTGTACAAACTGAAGATTAGGTAACAAACTACAGTGAAGTTCACTTTAATCATAGAGGGATACCGCCATCTCTTTAGTCTGGTCAACTACATGGTCCAGATCTTGGACATCAGTGTCCCACTCGTATTTAGATATCTAAGATATCGTTATGTTCAGACCTTTCAGTAAAATGTAATATTCATGTTCATTACACATAAACAGATTAATCAGTAGAATTTTATAGATTTAATTCTTGAGTGTATATAATAATTGTTAAATATTATTTACACATTTGTCCATATGAATTCAACTCAACAATAAACGCGAATAGACGAATGATATGAATCGATGTGTAACAACTCAGAAAAATGCATCATCCATGATCATATTTCCGAAAGTGAATTTGACAAAAGACTTGAATAAGTTTGTTTATCATCGAAAAAATTAATCGCACCATGATAATCTTCATTCTTTTGTTAGGATAACTGTAAGTATCTATTACAACTGGATTTATCTAGTAACACTGTAAAATGCAGACGTTCATTTTCGGATTTCTGAAAACATTGCAAATCAACAGCATACAAATATTCAGATATGTGATCTCTTACTAGGCTATGAACAGGTAATATGATTTATGTATTTGAAGTGCGTTACTGGATAAAAACATGCAGTTGCGATATCAAACGAACGAAACAAATCTAACTTATAGTCATACTATTCAAATTTTTAATTGTTTTGCTTGTAAAATCCCTGACATGTTAAACTTCAGCATATTTAAAAAATAAGTCAGCTCTTTAATTATTAAACATTCTCCTTTGCAGTAACTAGTATGTATGAACATTTATACTTGTAAAATGCCATCTTTATAAAAGAAGCCTCGAAAGATAGTTGATATGACTGGATAAAAAGACAAAATTACATTCTTTTACTCATCGTGATTTTTGTTCAACATCACTTCTGTTTTTTAGTTCAGCATCGTGATTATTCTAAGTAATATAACATAGGTATCATTAAGGCATTTAAAATAATCAACATTCAACAAACGCGGATTTTACTCCGCCTTTGTAAACCCCATTGCTATTAAACAATTTCGACCTGATCATTGTTTGTTTTCTAGTGTGATATTTTACTCAGCATTACATTAATTTATTTGAGTATAGTATATTCTCAAAAAGAAAGTAAATTTGTGAGTTTGCGCAATTTTTTCCATAGTTCAGACTTCAGATTTTACTACACGTCCGTAATCCTTTTCCCTGATATTATTTGAATAGTTATATTCTGATAAATAGATTAATTTAGTGAGCGTGATCTGATATGAACATTTTTCGTAAGTTGGGATTTATTGTTAAAAAATATGATTATTTTCTACTATCTGGATCACATGAAACGTTTAGTTGGAATAGTAAATATATGTATGTATGTATCATTTGTAATCTAGTTAGCTTTTCTGCTAGTTCGTGAGGTGAATTTATTTCACATGTATTTACTGGTTATCTAAATTTATTCACTAACAACAATCAATATCAAAATTATTATTGTCACTACAATCAATCAACTAGTCACTGACTGTCAATTCACTAGTATCGAAGTTTATGATGAGTTATCAAGTGCGGCATTTTTGGAACTGATGAAGGTATCATCAGTAACATAGAATTATAGTTTTGATGCATCATAAATTAACTGAACGTAAACATGTGAACCATTGGCGTCTGAATAAGTGGTCTATTACAAACACTATCGCTTATCCCGAGTTTCATACACAACAGATCCACACCACCATTACTTACATCCGTCAGAGCTGTTTCCAGAATGTCATCGATGGCAAAGTTGAAGAGGAATGGTGAGATTGGGCGATCGATTCGTTGGCCACTGAAAAGTAAGGTAAGATTGGCGCAGACCAAGGCATAGTCAAATTCCAGATAGGTACTCCAAAAGGAGCGGTAGTCTTGTACACAACCACGCCAGTGGTAGCTGATCGCGATGTGATCAATCTGAGTCCAGGCTTGCGATGCAGAGGGAGGACGCCAGGTGGCACATCGGCGATGAATGTGCCGGAAGTTAGTGCTAGACAGAAACAGGTTGTGGTCTGTGCACAGTTGCAGTAGACGGTCCCCGTTATCTGACCTGCAACCAACGAGTCCCCATCGGCCACCTAAACGACTCTCTTCTGTGCCTAGACACCCGACGTGAGCATTCAAGTCTCCTACTAGTACTACAATATCTGTCGAACGCACTTTCTGGAAAAGAACGGTCAACTGTTGGCAGAATTCATCCTTGATTGCATCCGGGCTGCAATCTGTCGGAGCATAGGCGTAGATAACGAAGAGACATCGTTTCGCACGCCGATTTCTTCTCAATTTGATGGAACTTTCTAATCTAACAGCACATAACCGACTGTTAATGGGGATCCAATCGATTAGTGCTGCCTCAGCTCTAGCGCTTAGTGCGACACCAACGCCAGCAAGACCAGACGACGATGCCACAGGGTCATCGGATAAGCGCACGTGAAACAAGCATTTTGAAGCGACAGATGGAGAGAGAATTTGTAGTACTTTTCTCAAAATAGACGCTGGTTGTCTCAGTGTATCTATTAATCAAATTCATGTTGTTTCATCGTGTATTCACAGTGTACGTCAGTGTAAAATGTATATAGTAAGTCAAGTAACTACATTGTCATTCCATGTAAGAAAATAAGCTTTCGGTTGATTTTTCAAAGCATTTCTTTGTATTTCAACACATTATCGCTGATATAGCTTACAGAAGCAAGAAAAAAATATCTATAGTTTTCTTTTTATGTTGTGATTTAAATGGATCATTCGTTTATTGGTCAAGTTCGTAGTTGACATTGTGGCATCACACATGCTTCATAGCCTATGTGGTTCAAGATTAATTTTAGTAATTATTGGTTTCAGTGGTAAATTATTTAAATGAAGTAACTGTTGACCTTGATATCTGTGTCGAGTTCTCATTGTGTTGAGATCAGCTTGCAAATATTGATTAATTCGATTATATTGTATAGTTAGTTCACTTCTAATAGTCTGAATTTCTTCGTTATTTTGTAATAATTTTTGCAATAATTTCTTATTTGACTGAAGAATAAAAGAGAAAAATATAAATAAAAGAAGTGTTTGTAAACTTATCACTAAATTAGTCTATCAAATAATGAGATGGAAAATAATACGATAATTATAGTCAACTGATAATTTCCAGCTACATAATACATAAAGCATACTCCGCATAATATTGAGTTGCAAACTGCTGGATAGGATTCAATCAGCGTTAAAATCTAGGAAACGGGAGATCGGAAACCGTTAGTACAGTCAAATAAAATTATTGTAATTTCTAGAGTTTCGATAACAGGAATCATTTAAACTCGTAAGATATGCATGGCAACAAAGATTTCCCAGTTTATGTTCGATTAGTTGCTGTTATAGTTTTATTCACAGAAATATTGATGTGACGTAACACTAGGAAGAATCAGTTTATGATTTTCACAAGAGCAAGTTATACAAAGTTAAAAATGTTAAAAACTGGTTTCGGAAATGAATATGGTACATTTTTGAGTTGTCACGAGTCGAAAATCGGTCAAATTGGTCTCTAAATATCAACAATGGGAAAACATAGACCCTATAAAATAGTAATTACTATATCCGTTAAAGGAATTGGTGGCTGTATAAACTCAGTATTTTATTGAAGATCTATTTGTAGCTTAAAGTGATAGGTAGTGAGTTGAAGACGTATTGCGAACATCAACATTGAGATGCAATTGTATTCAACTAACAGATTCCAGTTAGGCTGAAATAGTTGGTCGCGATTCCGTTGATAGTCAGAATTAAAAAATATAGCGAAGCTATGAATTGCCGTAAGGATCGGTCGTGCACAGACCGAATTGCAACACTACGGATCATTGTCGAACAATCAGTTGAGTGGAACTCGTCACTGTACATCAGATTCATTGATTATGAAAAGGCGTTTGACAGTGTAGATAGGAGAACGTTATGGAATCTTCTTCGACACTACGGAGTTCCTGAGAAGATTTTCAACATTATTCGGAACTCACACAACCAACTACAGTGCAAAGTTGTTGATGGGGGACAGCTGACAGATGCATTCCAAGTAAGGACCGGAGTCAGACAAGGCTGTCTACTCTCTCCCTTCCTCTTTCTTCTTGTGGTTGACAGAATTATGAAGACCTCGACATCTGAGGGAAAACACGGAATACAGTGGACAGCTCAGAACCAATTAGACGATTTGGACTTCGCAGATGACCTAGCCCTCCTATCGCATACACATGAACAAACGCAGATAAAGACAGCCAGTGTAGCAGCAGTCTCTGCATTAGTAGGCCTCAACATATACAAGAGGAAAACCAAGGCCCTCAAATACAACACGGAGAACAGCAATCCAATCACTCTTGATGACGAAACTCTGGAAGATGTAGAACCCTTCACATACCTGGGGAGCCTCATCAATGAACAAGAAGGGTCAAATGCAGACGTAGAAGCAAGGACTGGCAAAGCGAGGGCCCCCCATGCAAGTACTGACCGGGCCCAACGTTGCTTAACTGTGGTAATCGGACGAGAACCGGTGCTTTCAACGTGGTATCGTCGCCGGCGAAAAAGCCGCATTCATACAATTGAGGAACATATGGAACTCAAAACAACTGTCAGCCAATATCAAAGTCAGAACCTTCAATACGAACGTCAAGGCGCTTTACTGTATGGAGCTGAAACTTGGAGAAGTACTACAACCATGATCAAAGAGGTACAAGTATTTATAAACAATTGTTTATTCAAGATACTCAACATCCATTGGCCGGATACAATCAGCAACAGCCTTTTGTGGGAAAGAACAAACCAGCTTCCAGCTGAAGAGGAAATTAGGAAAAGACGATGGAAATGGATAGGACATACATTACGCAAATCGTCAAACTGCATCACGAGGCAAGCCCTAACTTGGAATCCTGAAGGAAGGCGGAAAAGAGGAAGACCAAAGAACACATTACGTCGGGAAATAAAAGCAGACATGGAAAGGATGAATTACAACTGGAAGGAGCTGGAAAGGATTGCCCAGGACAGGGTTGGATGGCGAATGCTGGTGAGCGGACTCTGCTCCTTCACGAGGAGTAACAGGAGTAAGTAAGTAATGGATTGACTGTACGAAGAACTTTCATAAGGTCAAGAATAATTGGACATTTCTTTTTACGTTTCTTCAGTAGTTGACAATGTACTGTTTGGATTGAATGCATTTTTGAATCACAATATAATTAACATAATTAAGAAAGATAATAAAGTTCAATCAAATCCCACAAAAAGATTTCAAAAAAAAAAAATATATATATATATGTCAAGAAAGGTAACCTACTATTTCTACTTACGTAATTTGAGTAATTCAAATTAAATTAATATGAATTTCACGATTTGCAGGTTCATCTTCTATGCAGTTTGGATAAATTATAAAATTTACGGAAGTTCTTAGAAATTAATGAGTGGTGTACAAATACTTACTTCATCAGGTTTGATGTGAGAACATATATGAAAGATTTTCCTATAGCAAGAAACTAATTACATATATTTTCTATTGCTGTACATCATATTATGGAGAATGCATTCAACAAGACCTTATTATAAACTACAATAACTGAAAAAAGTGATACTGCTACAGATATCCTGAAGAGAAAAATTTTCGACTCGATCAGTAGAACGTTTTTTGCAGCAACTTTGGGATTAGTGTTCTCCAGCCGATCAATACTGAATAATAATTTAAGGATAATCTCTCTCGTTTGACCAATTTCCTAAGCGTTTATAATTTTATTTATTCGTGTGGGGCCAGTTACATGGTTCGTTCAATGTGCATTTCATCCAGAAGAATTCAAGAACAGTACCCAGTGTGACTGAAAAGAAACGAAAACTGCTCGATAAGAAGCCCTGTAATCGATCATCTTGTGAGCACAAGTCATTTGATGAGAATGGACTGTGCGTTGAAAGTCATCGACAAGGTAAGCGGAAAGCTACCAAAGACAGTTGGCTTCCATCTTTCATTCTTGAAGCTTGAGTCATACATTTGGGAAAATAAAAAAATTGTGTGAAATAGAACTTGTACAGCCCTTTCCTCTATTATAGTCTTCAACTCTCGTAATTTTTCTTCTCTTCTTTTCCTTCACAACCATCTGCTTCACCATTACATTCTTCACTTTATTCCTTTTATCCCAAACTGATATGTTTCTGTTTCTATAATCTTACCGATTACATTTCATCTCCGTTACAAAATTTTATCTTATCACACCAAGCCTTCACTCTTTAACTATAATTGTTCAACTATCTTCATGATGAATATTTAAGCTGTCACTCATAAAGTTGATATCATTTACAGTATGAAAATAATGTTCTTATACCTTTATTTTACTTTAACATTACCATTTTTAGCGAAAATTTCATTACCACTATCATTGTGATTACTATCAGTTTGAAAACGAGCATATATTTGCTATTGAACAGATTTGAAAATGAATTCAATCAAAAAGAGAAATCTTCGCTGAACTAATCTTTCTTACTTTATAATATTTGTACTGAATAACAAGATTAAGAATAAAACAAGGTATTCTTAAACGACAGTATTATAGATAATGAAAGCAATAAAAATTACCTTGTTTGGTGTTTTACTCATGATCTGATTCATCATTTTTAAATTTTTATTATTAGCCATCTTGTGTTTTAAACTTGAAAGAAATAGTCGGTGCTTAAATAAAAACAAGAGGTACTAATTAGAAGTATGCACTATGATAAAAGGATTTTAGCAGTTATTAATTAATTAATTAGTTTATAGTTGTGTGTGGTCGATAGATTGGCTGATGGTTAGATCCGTTATCAAACAAAGTTTCCAGCTTGGTTACGAAATTGTCTGTTACTAATCATCAGGTGATTTATGGAAACGTTTTTTTATATCGAATATTGAGTATATCGGGTATTACCAGAAACAATATTACATTTCTTTTTAAAGACAATTCTACTTTGTTACATTATAAGTGTTCAAATCAATTGTTGAATAAATCCTTAGTAGTTCAATAAACTATTGATCAGTCATAGATAAGATCTTTATTTAAATGGTGGAAATTGTCTATTTTCACTTACCATGTCCAGTTATATACTTACCAGTTGTTTCGTAAGAAATGTACATTCTTCAGTTAAAGCATAAAAAACTGAATTTCTTGTACCATTTATAACCTGTTGAATTTTTTCAAACATAATGGTTAAATCTAATTGCAATGTATTAACATGAGATAAAGTGGAATCTATAATTTTTGAAATGTTTTCTAAATTCAGCGTTGTTGAATAACTTTCATTTAGTACTTCAACTTGACCATCTATCTAAAAAGCAACAAAGTATGAAATAATAATTAGATATTCTTTATGATGCATTTCATCCTACTGTTGTTAATTCTGCAAGAATTTCGTCACACTTCTTGGAATGTTCTATATTTTGCTCATGCTCAGTTATCCATTGATCAAGTTTACATTGAACACACTTTACATTCTAATAAATTATTGAGCAATAAAATATGATGGCTGCATTAATATTTTAAAATACTTCAACTGTATCAAATAGTAGATGCAATTTCGATTCCAGAGAACATTTAAGACTTTTTAACAGTTGATACTCGGCTTCTACAACTTGTTGAACAGTATCAACATTCTAATTATGAAGTTCAAAAAATACACAAAGTGATTGTTATAGAGATAAAGTAAACAACAGAATTACTTTGGACCTTCTTGATTTAATTCTTGTAATTTCCGTTTGATTACTTCTTGCAGTTTCTTGTTGTATATCAAAAATTAATTTTTCCATATAGCATTGATAACGATGCAATGATTTGATTACATTTTGGTTTGATTGTTTCAGGCGTAAAAGTTTTTTGATAATATACAGAACGCTTCGATTATGGACATATTTTGCATGGGTACCATTTATATTTATTGATTTAAATGAATGGTTTATGAATTGATCACTAATTTTCGTACATGTATGTACTTGCTCTGATAGAATTTTGATTCTATCAACAAGATGATTTATAGTATTTATGATAACCATGTTAGGTATTGTTGGTATTATGTCAACCTGAGGTTGTATATTTGTTGACATTTTTGTTTATGTAATTTCTGGAATGAAATGTAAGGTAATTTAGAATCCACATCTATGTTAATAATTATCATTAAAATTTTTTACTTTACCATAAACATAAGTTCACGAACAATAACAGAAGCAATATTGTTAGAGTGGACTCAATTGACGTTTGTAGAGTTATTAAAAAGCTCCTTTTTACTTGAATCAAGCGCTGATGATATTGCCCAGAATGACAACGAATGCTTCGTAAATTAATAATCAAGCTCGAAGAATCAAATACAACGGAAATCATCTACCCAAATTATAAAATCTTTCCTATCATTTCATCATGAGAACATTAGTGTTTCATCAACTCAACCAATCATACACCGATTTATAGATTTTAACGGAAAATTTCAAATGATCATATTTAGTAACAATTATGATCGACTAGAATAAAATAATTTGGAATAGCCCCACGTTTTTTAGATAAGTTCTTCTTAACAAATATATTTCTTAAAATTTGTCAACAGACAAAATGCTGATTTCTTTACAATATTCATGACAATCAGTTTCGCATCGGCTGTTCATTAATTAAGATTCTAAAAATAACCAATTAATGTAAATCGAAGAACCTAATAACCAAATGATTTAGTGAGTTGGGTTGAGTAATCTTATAAAATTAATTTCTGATGAATAATTAATATTGACTATATTCACTTTCAAATTGTCTGTTTTATATTATTGAATAAGGCTTTCGAAAAAGATCTAATCGAAACATTCCTAACTCAGAATGCATTTTAACATGAAAGCTTTCATTGAAAAATACTTTTTTTCCCACCAAATATTGATTTAAAAAATACATCTGAATAGTGTGTGAAAAGGTAAAGAACGTCTACTAGATATATAGTGTAGAATGGAAAGTCTCTTGAAGATAGATTTATGCTAGAATTTTGATTTATCTACTGACTACTTTCAATAAATGGATTCAATAAGAGACAATCAACCAAGCTTGTTAACCGCATTGTTTGGTGCATGGATGTATAGAAAAATAATAACTTATGAATGAAAGTTATGAAACATGCAAACACTGACTAGTGGATTTCATAACATTGTTTAGAGACATTTCTCCATAGAAAAAATGAAGAATAATTTCACAGCTGTATTTAGTGATTATGACACTTAAGCATAGAAATGTATATAGTTCTATTTTGATCTCGAGATTTTGATGCGCTGGTTTCCATAAAATGTATTTAGTTTGAAATTAATTTATTTGCCTATGCACTTCGTGAAGTACAAGCTTTATTGAATAAGTATGTTCATGTAAAATGATCATATTCAAAATGAATTCGATGTGCATTGTGAAAATGAAGTGTTTTCCCTGTTCACAATATAGATATACTTAGTAATGAAAGTGTAGGGTAAATCAAATATTTTAAAAGTACATCCAGTTTCATTAAAGAGTTAAGGCCGTCAATTGATATACAAAAAAAACACTATAGCTGGTTTTTGTATGTTTTTATAATTATCACAGAATAGATAATAAGTCTGTATCAGATACCTTGTTTTGCTGGCTTATTTTCGCATTATTAAACCTTCTTCAGTTTCTTTTTACTTTTATAGTTTTCTATTGTACTGATTGACTTTTACTTTAAAATATCGAAAATCTGTTGTTTCATACCATATATTAAATGATTTACCTCTTTCGTAAACTTCTAATCATTTAGTATGACGTTCAAATATAATCGCCTTATCATCATTGTTTAATATTTTTCCAGCGATAATCAAGTTGGAATTGCTTTCGATTTTTTGTTGCACTTATGTCAAACATTTTTTTCACTATTTTAGAGGGGATAGTGAACTTCGATCGTTTTGTTCATGTTTTGATAATAAATTATAAAGTAGATGAGTACGTAGTTATAGATTAGGATTTATGTTTATATATGTACTCATTGAATTCTAGTTAAATGAAGTAATAACCGTAGAATTAGTTTGTCAAACATATGGCTTGTTCTATTTGTAACTGACCGTTGGTTTTGAAAATGGTTCCAATTTTGTTTGTCTTTGTCCAATTGTATCAATTATATCCGAATGCAGAGTACAAATGTACTAAGTATATCTTAGTCCACCTTTTACTTCCTGTTCACTAAAGTTTACTTACATATCAATAAATACCTGTTCTCATTTCACACTGCAAAATTATTTTCTCCAACCAGTTAGATAAGATTTAGTAATAGTATTGTTTAAAAAAATTTGGATGTTTTAAATAAAAAGCTTTTGAATGAAGAAAAATATAATTTTGGTCTAAAAAAAGTTACTCACAAATAATTGGATGTTATTTAGCAAAAACTGCAGTTACTAAGTAATGATATACATAACAAATCATGACTTGCTATAAAACAAAACCAATATGGGTCAAACAATTTAAATTTAACATTATTAAAATAGCTTAATCATTATAATAACTTAAAGTGAGAAGAAATATTTACTTGAATTCCCGAATGGCTTAAAGAAAATACATTGAGATGGATGGCATATTGATAATGATTATCTTTTCTGTGATGTTAACCATTTCATCAGGTTTTCGATTTATTCATTTGCTTTATAAATTACAAAGTCTTATTTTTTCAAGAATAAATCCATCTGTTCAGCATAGAACTGGTCATAAAACATTTAAACTACAAACCTATGATCTTATTCTATTGAGTATTAAAAAAAGGTAAGTAATTCCGAGTGTGATGCGAGCCCAACTCAACTTTTCACGAATCATTCACATTTAAATATACAGTCTATAAGTCAGTAATCCAATTGAAGAAAATAAAATCGTAAAATTGAGGGCCAATCTTATTGATTAACCGCTTAGTTTCATGTTTTACGTCATTCATGAGTCCCATTGAAATAAGAATCCGTAGATTTAGTCAGAGAAGTAAATGTCTAGACCTTGAAAAACACTAGCGTAAATAAAGTAATATTCATAATGTTAAACACTTTACAACTATTTGCTCAATAATCAATGGAATAATTAAATACTTGAAATTCGATTCCGAAATATTGTAGACGATATATTCTACAATTGTTACTGAATACAGTTCATAGTTTGTTTAAAACAAAATTTCCTCCGTATCTATCAGTAGTTTATAAGATTTCCAATGAATTGTATATCGAATGTTAAATCAACAAATAATATTAAAATTCAAAATATTAAATTTACCGCTACAAGCGAAATAAGATATTTATTATTTCTATCAAATTTATATGTATATATATTCTCCGAATTTACAATCGAACACAAAAGATGATAAGTGAGAAAAAGGTCATATAATATAAGATAAATATCATTGTACTCAGAATGATTACTTCATTTTGAGGACAAACTGTTACCTTACATCATTTTATTCATGTGATCAGTAGATAATAAGGTCAATAAAAGTGTAGAATATGAAATTGTATTCTAAGAGAAATATATGAATAAAGAGAGATAGGAAGAGGGTTTGATTGGATGTATTGATTATTTCTATCAGATAGATTCTTTTTTTGTATAGTTTTGATAATTGTTTCAAAATTGATGATAAAGTATTTAATAAAGTCTGTACAGGTATACAAATAAACGTATTAAAAATAGCTCTTTGGTGAACCAATTATTTTAAGACTCGATATCATTATTGAGATTAATTGATTATCTATGACTAAATAATTGTTTTATAAACAGATTTTATTGTTTTCAAACAAACCAGACTATCAATTTATATGTGCGTGCGGAAATACGTACATAGGGAGGAGCAGTCATGATCTGTAAGAAAGGGTGGTGGAACACATACCAAAATAGCTGCAGAAATAAATGAGTTCCAATGGTCAAATAAGATCACAGGATAGATATCTTCCTCCGTTAAGAAACATTTAGTTGAGATTGGTCATAAGGTTGATATCAAGTCAGCATTTGTAGTGTTGTACAAAAGCCTTCAAGGATGTATACTAAGGTTTATTGAAACCTTGGCTATGCGAAAACTGAAACACACTTTACGTGTTGGAAAACAATTAGTTCTTACCCTTAATCTAGCCTGGTAATACTGATTTATTATCCAGAGTGGTTATCACATTGTTTTTGTGTACTTTATTTTTCTTTGTTACGGTTTACCTTTAACCTGTCTAGTTGACCTTCTTGTTTTCATATGACATTGTCTTAACAAGTATGTGTGTGATCAGATTGTTCGAAATGTATTGCGCAAATATATCACATAATTGTGATAATCTTCGTCTTCTCATTGCATTATCGAAACCAGACTATCTTAGATATTATAAGTGACACTATGAATAATACTAAAGTTATCACAATTTTAATTTTAGCTAATTGTAACCGTTAATCTGATTTGCTTGTTTATGAGACTTTTGCAAAATACTCAACTTCATGAAATCATAACCATGGTTCTCTCTATTAATTTGGAAAAAGATTAGAAATGAGAGTTTGTGCTAAATAACATAAATTCATTTATTTCATTGATCGACTACAAATTCCAAATTAATCATCATGTTACGCAAAAATTCATTGACATAATGTAAAATTCTGTGAGTTGTGTCACTTAGAATAATCAACACTTAGTAAAACAGTCAAGACATCTTAAAAACGAGTATCCAAGAGAGTCCTATAATATGTTTGAGAAACGGGTCACTAGTATGACCCTGTTCGACATTTGTGCTAATATTATCACTACGCTTACTAATCCAGTTCCAATGACTAGGATAGTTTAGAATGTAAACAAACGACAATCTACTGAAAGCTACTGACAAACTACTGATGGTTCAAACACTGAAGATATCGTTCCTTTGAAATAATCTAAATGTTTTTTTTGCTACAACAATAGCCACTCGTACAATAGTACGTAACCAAGATTAATGAATAAAACTCCTCATAAAAAAACAATGGCCAAAATATGAAAACAACTTTCTGACGTGAAAATAACGAACAGTGAATTAAGGATAGTAACCGAATGCCTTAATCTTACCTATTTTACCTGAATTATAAACATGTCTAATGAATCGTTCGATTTGTGCATATAACTTAATTTTTCGGAGTAGTAACTTTATTTCTACAATACAGTATCAACAGTATCAGTAAAATTGTCACATACTAAGAAACTTTTCAAAGAAATAACTTAATCTGTTATGAGAAGTTTGTCACTAATTCATCTGGTAGGCCAACCATCTTTAGTATGTTGGATTACTAAAATGACAAGAATTGTGACAGGAATAACAACATCCTAATTCTACTTCTAATTTTTAGTTTGCTTAAACTAATTATGTGAATATCACACTTTGCTACAACATCGCTTTTATGGGTGTTAAAATCTCAGTGCTTGACCACGCGTTTTACACCATATTAACGTGAACAATAATAATCTTAAAAAATCAAGCATCTACAGCCATTTGTCGACCCTGAAATTTCATTCGCTTCCATTATGAGTATCTGCATTTAATTTCGGATGCATTGTATAACTAACTACTTATTTTAACGCCAAACCAAAAGTAGAATATGAAAGATATTTGAGACACATGTTTCAGTCATTAACATGAGACGACAAACCAACAGACGATATGAGTTCATGTAAATGGAATTAGCAACTGCTTTTCTTCTCTTCAGCTTAAAAACAGAGTAAACTAAAAACGTAAGGAAAAGTAATAGATAGACTAGTCAAATGACCGATAAATAGACATACTTACAGAAGTATAAATAAAAACAAAAAATAAGCATAAGGGTTTTAAAACGACTCGCTAATCACATGTTTTCTGAATTATCGCCAGTTGTCCAAAAGTAGGAATAAGTTTACGTGGATATAGTACAGACAATACACGTCTGTTCGAAAGCCTGAAGTCTTAACAGGTGAAGAGACCTCTGGAGTATTTACATTGAAGACATTACTAGGTTTAGCGAAAGAAGTTTTAATTCGGGATTTTGTATTTCCTTTATTACCTCTAGAATTACTATACAATTTATCTTATCTGTTTCTGAAATCCACCACCTTGATTCTAACACCTGATAACCTCTGGACTGTTCTTGCATATATATATATATATATCATTGATGACCTCTGTCATTCCAATCCTTAATATTCACTTATGTCAATTGTTCCATACAATTTCTTACCTCAATGTAAAGTTCTAATACATATTTGGTTATAAGAAGCTGACGAGAAATCACGAAATATAATGAATTCATATTATTCTGCATCAATATTTGTTCTGGCTTTATTTAAATTCATGGTGTTATCTCATGGTTTCCGACTAAGCATGATATACTTGTATCAGTTTATAAACTCCCGAAGTAAATGGTTCAGTTAGTATTCGACATTGGCGCTAGCTGGAGGCGCTCGGTCACGCATCCGCACCAGATTACGAGTGAGTACGCCGTGACATCACTCACAACTGGTGGCCAGATTAGACCAAACGCTTTTCGATAAATTGGTAGCTTTCCGAAAATATCTTCGAACCTATTCACTCCTCACTTATGACTTCACTGATTCCGTATTTTTCAATTATACAGATGTCACGTGTAAAGGTGTTATCAAACTTCGACTCCCCGTGGCGATGGAAATTGACACAATTATGTCCAACCGAAATTGACATATGAGCCTCAACTGGGTGTGACTACACAATGGCCTAGGCTAAGGTTTATCGTCTAGTGTCAGCTTTCCTTAATCATCCTTGGCTCATGTGTGATTCGGTGGACTGTTCAACATTCAGTCATAAGCCTACTAATTCATGGCTGTGTTTAGCGTGACAAGTAATATGTGTAGGGTTCAGAAATATTTCTCTAGCCGTTGAAACATGCTTAGTATAAATATCGCTACGTCACGTTCGAGGATACAACACTAATTCTAATAGTCTTAAAATGTTTAAGTCCATTATTTCTATCTATTACCTCATTTTTACAGCTTTATTTCGCAAGTGAAATTAACTTGAAAAAAAATCAACGAACACACAAAAATGTTTAATTACATTCAAAAAATCCTAGTTTGAAATAACTCGTCATAAATATAAATAATACCGGAAATACATTGGAACCTTAATTTATGATCAGCGCTTGATTTACTATAAGCGCAACTGTATAATTTCAATGGGTTACGATTCGATTTGGTGGAGGAGTTATCTCCAGTAAAACCAAATGTAATGAAAGCGTTGATTTATTCCTTGCTTGCGTACATTTTGTTGGACGCAAATGTCCTGGCAGTTTTGCTGGTTGTATGTCACAGTGTTTTGTACTTAGTAGTTTTAGAAAGACCTCTCATCAGGAATTGTTGACGAGTTTGAGGATTCGGAAGCACTTTTTGGTGGAGCAGTTTCTCAGGAGTCCTTAATACTGGTTGGCTTGGTTTAGTTCTTTCCACATTTGCAGGGACGAATTTATGCATCCAAACCACTAGAAGGCTGTGTGGACCAAATTCCCAAACCTAAAGATGATCACAATTCAACTCTTCCTTACATCTCACTCATCAAACGTGGAGACTGCTCTTTTGTAGATAAAGCTTTAGCGGCCGAAAGAGGTGGATATATTGCAACTGTTATTTTCAATGATGTGGACGACAGTACTTTCCCAATGGGCTACAATTCGTGTAAGGTTTCTCACCTCTCATCTTTTCGTTGGTAGCCACAAATGTCAGTATTCCTGTCGTAATGGTTGGTTTGTCTGACGGCGAGCTCCTACTAAATAAGTACTGCGTGCCACAGTAAGTTGTATGTCAGTTTATTAATTATGGATTCGAAGCTTCATATTTCTTGAATCTATTATATAGGTGCTTTATTTGCAGGCGAGTAAAGCTGATACATTCCGACTTGCTTTTCCGTTTAAAGATGTTTACTTTGCCTTTCCATTTAGTACTCGTTCATATATCTGTTTGGTGACTATTTCTGACATGTGAAATTTTGGTTTGGAGGACTTTTTTCGTTTAATTAAAGCAGATTACTTACTACTTACTTCACTAACGCTTATTAGATTTATAGGTTAGACTAGAAGTCTCCTGAAAATTATCAAACTTTCTGTGTTAGTACTCTTACGGGAGGTATTATACTCCTCAAATTTGTTTTTAACTCGAAAAGTAGTGCAAAAGTATTTAGGTTTTGAGTAGCTTTGAACTTTCCTACAAATTTGTATTTAATACAGTTATTTAGTAGGTAAATCGCCTAGGAGTGAAAAATCGTTTATAATTACTTATTGTACTAGCATGTAACAGTTAGGATTTCACATGCAGTTCGATTACATGAATCTGTGGTACACCAACATTCCTACTTGGTTACCTACAACTACCAAACGGTTTCATACTAACAAGTGGCCAGGTCAGTGAGGACACATTCCAGATAAGTGTAAGGAAAATCATGTGATAGGTATTGACAGCAATGAGTCAAATCTATTGTCGACAAAGCAATGTGCTAGTCTATTGCAAAGAAATTCTATTGGATTACTTTTATCGAAAGTTCGTGACGATGATGCTGAAAAAGAATCGTTACCGCTACCTTGACAGTGTAATAGAGTTTTCCTATCGTGATGAATCAATCGGGCTATACTGGATGGAGCAATCGTTCCTCAGGGCCCTACCATGCCAGACAGGTCAGCTAAAAAGCGGCAAGACCAAAAGTAACAAAACTAAGGGAGAATTCGTACTGCTGGCTGTACAGAGGTATGACGGCCATGAGGTGTCTCTCTCGGACAACCATCATAATAGAGATGCTGCCTTCCCACAAAGGAAGGGTGAAGTTGAAAAAGGTCGGTGCAAAAAACGCACACCTCGCATTATCCTACGGATTTCCGTCTCCAGCGGTAAGGTCTCAACAAGTACGGAACTGACACGAAAATAGTCCACAAAATGGTTGTGTGCAGCCGGTCTCTAGCAGTTGTTCCTTGGGCACTGCGGTCACGCTCTCAGGTCACTAAGAATAACTCGAACCCAATTTCACTTTCGGGTACCTGTAGAAGAACCCTTTCATGGTATGGGCAATCAGGAATTTATAACCGCCCTCATACCTCTCACAGGCCAGCAGGCCTCCTCCGCTAAGACCCTAGAATCTCATTCGATTGACGTACACTCTCCAAACCACGCATACAGGATCCTAGTGTGGTCATTCACTTGACCTAATCTCGCCAAAACGGAGGACCGACGAGGTACATCCTTCGTGTATCTGGCGATCCGATGGCTAGTTCTCATGAACTGACAGGTGTAGGCATAGCACTAAGGACGAGGGTAGAACAACACTATCGATATGGATTTCCGTTAGCAGGCGTCCATGTGCTGTTCGGATAAACGGCTCCGTAAGAAGTCAGAAGGATAGGGACAGACGTCGTTGCGTTTTGATAATTTCTGCCTACTCTCCCCCTGACTGAAGCCAGGATGAAGTAAAAGGTGGGTTTTACAAAAAGCTTTCTGAACTTCTTCAGAAAGCTAAACACTCAGACATAGTATTCGTAGCAGGTGACTTTAATGCCCAAGTTGATAGCTTGAACCAAACAGAAATACATTTAGATGGACGTTTTTAGTGTTCCGGCTCACCATACAAATAATGGTGACCGTCTGCTGTCCACCATCTCCATTTTCGTTAGACTTCATCATAGACATACTGGTGAAAACAACGTTCTTATTGTCTGAGTTTGATATTTCCCATCTTACGTCACCTGTAGTGAAAACGAGATATCCGTTTATCAATTAAAGGACGAGTATATTGCACAGCAGTTCGTTCTATTTTACTTTATGGCTTCGAAACGTGGCCATTAAGGGTAGAGGATACTCATAAGTTACTGGTATTTGATCACAGAAGTCTTATATATATTCCTCAAATCTGCTGGGATCACTGGGCAATAGTGAGGTTAGATGCAATGTATTAGATATTGATGGTAATCAGTTGATGAGTTTGTAAATCTTCATCGACTGAGATGGTTTGGCCAGATCTAACACATGCGCAACCACCGATTACCACGGTGCGCAATGCTGACTAGTTACTACTGGTCTAAGTCATGTTGATAGATGCAGACTACTTGGTTGGGGTCCGCGTGACTATCGCAACTAGTGATTAGAGACTGTGGGTGACATGGATCAAAATCGATCGCAATGGTGTAGGTGCATACACTCTTTGTTTTCCTTCAAACTGTGAGATAAAAATTGCTTTATACCTTTCTACGAATTAATTCTTTTTCCCTGTATTATACCCTTATATGCAATCTTTTTTACTATCATTGAAGTAACTACTTTAGTGAATTTGGTGTTCATCTTGTTGTGCTGATGAGGTGTGGCAACTTGGACCAGTGCATATATATATCCTGTCTTATGTTGACTGACAATGATAGACCATCCAGTTCAAAAAATACAACTTAATCAAAAAGCATTTCCTGAAATACACCACGTCAAGCTATAAGTCGATCGAATGCTTTTTTACAAGACCACATGCATTGTTCATACTGTATCGTGAAAGATACAACTGTTATCCTAATCAGTACTGTAGTCACTGTAGCCGTATTTGGCTAGATCTTTTTGAGTCTCTTTACAGCAAAACATTTCTTATGGCAGTTGATCCATATAACGGGAGCTCGACAATTTTCTTGATGAAACACTCAACCATAGTTTCTTCTGAAAGAAGCTGTCAAATCTATCCAGTTACTTCGGATATCAGGAAGCAACTGAACCAAGCAAGATAGAGTAGTCTGTGAAGCATTAATTAGCCTATCACAGTGTTTGTAGCAGTTAGCAAGATTTATTACTGAATACCACTAGATATTTTATTAGATACTAGCATCATGCGAAAAATAAACCTAAATTTCTACTGATAAGGAACATCGGTTTGATGGTATGACACTTGACACTCAGCCACTAAGTCCCAATATAACTATATGTTACTTTTCCTAAATGCTTCAAGATTCTAATGGATAATGACTTATTTTGTTTACACTTTACTCTCTCACTATTCTATCTGTGGATTAAATCAATAAGTATGCAGTTCGTATTTTTTATGTATTTGCAGTTATTTTGTTGAAATACTACCTGCTCATCGCCGAAGTATCGTGTTGTATCTTATTCCACTCATAACATGTCTGCTGATATCTGTAGTCGCATTGAGTGTGGCATATGGGATTCGGCTTTTGAATCGATACCGGAGAAGATATCGTTATTGCTTACCAGTAAAAGAGTTACGTAAAATACCTGAAACTTTATTTGTTAAAGGTAAGTTATTCTGTTGATGTTTGTATGTACGAAAGGCAACCCACCTACGTTATTTATTCACTTGGTGATACGGTTAGAAGTCGGCTACATCTTGGGTTTTTTCGTACAATAATAGAAACGAATATTTGCTGCATTAGGGTTAAACAGTGGGATAGACGTCTGAATTAAAACAAGATTGTCATTCCCCTAGTTTTGGGCATAACTAACAAGAAATTTGTTTTTATATTCAATCTTTTCAGAGTCTGCAATTTCATTAAGCGAAACTTATTTTTCGAGTCTTTTTTTCAAGCAAATTATTCAGTTACAAAATATGGAGGTTACTAATTGTCTGGATTGATAAATAAATATTTAATCAACTTCTTAATGCATAAGTAATAAGTACAACCTTTATTTAAGTAATGTTAACCTCCAAAACTTTGGAAAGTTTATGAAATCACTAATTATAAAATGGAGTACAACGTCATTAATGTTTTCATAAAATCTCTTCAACTGTATGTTTTTATTAATAGGCCAGTTGATAGTTCTTATCGTGTTACAGGAGATATGTTTTTCGAGAAATATTAATTCACCATGCTTTTAGTATTCCACCTTTCAGAACCATTATCCAGTCACTTAGGTTTTTTACACCTACCAACTTATTTTGTAATTAGTTCAGATCTATATAACCTTCTATGTTAATTCCCCGTAAAACGTTTTATATACGTTTTTACATATTTATCAATTTTCCTTTTTAAAAGCATAAAAGTTTGTAACTAGAAGTCGCCTAATTAAATATCGACATTTTAGGCTAGTTTTCTACATGTAGATTTTGTGAATAAACCTACCAAATGCAGTGTTTTTCGTTATGGAATTAATCAATATAAAATATTCAACCTTGCTTCTGTTATAATATTTGATTAGTGAAAAATGTATAAAATCGTTAAGCTTTTGTTGTGCAATAGGCAACGTAGCTTACTTGATAGTAGTTTAGCATAGCAAACATTGGATGGTGATTTTGAGGCGCTGTTGATAAGGGAACTTTTATTCATATTCATAGATACATGAATTTGGGAAGCAAAAAATGAAACCATCCTACTGTTAACTTCGGTGTACTGTAATCATTTTACTGATTAGCATAACTACTGATATTCATTCACATCGGTTCATTTAAATTATCCAAGACCGAACAAATACGACTATTGTGAAACTAGAATTTTTTCGTTATAGAGCATACATTCACTTTTTTTACATTCTTTATGTAGGATTTTATTTTACTGTTCACCGTCAGTTATAAAAGTAATTATTTTGTTGCTTACACATTTGAGTTTTTACCCTTCTTACTGCCTCAGTACTTTCCCGTTTATTATGATGAATTTTTCTAGACTCCAATGAATTTGAAACTTGTGCAATTTGTTTAGAAGATTATAAAGATGGTGATAAATTGAGAGTATTACCATGTGGGCATGGTAAGTGAATAATCATTTACATGAAAAATTGCATCTTTTCATAGCTTCTTTTCTTAATACATAAAATGTATCATGTTATTTTTCTTCTTTACAACTATGATGTATAAAAAAATGTTGGTCACAAAAATAAAGCGATGACATCTCGAGAAAATTAAAGAAAAGAAGGGGAATACGATGGCTAAAGAAGAAATACAATTAACTAAAGTTGCAACTACAAGTTCTTTCAATTAAAGGCATTCCTCTCACTTTCAAGAGGAATATAAGAAATACAACAGAATCGTCAGTGGCTTCTACCCTAACCCGTGTCTAATCACGTCTCAAGTCATTAAATTCTATCATCTCTATGGTAGCTTGAAAAATGCCAGTCATATGCAGCTTTCATACCACGGCAGCAGTTTAGAAACTGTCTACCCCACTTTTCCAACCCTGACTCAGCTCCGGCATATAATGCACACTTTGGAAACCTGTGTAGTGATATTCGTAAAACATGTTCAAGCTAGCAAACTCAGTGTTTCAATATAGTGACATTAATTTAGTTATGGTCATTGCACTTGAACATACATTGCCAAGGGTCAGTATTACTAACCTGTTATCACTGGGTGGAAACAAGCTTATGGAGACAACGATCATTTGATACAGAGTCGTGGAGTGTGACGGAAGCCAGTAGTTTGGATCTAACTGAGAGTGGACTTATCCTCCGATAGTAATTGCGCAGATTACTTTGGTCCTTTTCAGGATGGAGACGATATTATAACACTACCTCTTCCTCAACCCTTTCAAAGCAACTCAGTTAGTCCTCTAACCAGAATCTCACCTCTATCTGTACTTCTGTACCGATACTTATCGTAGCTTTTCTTTGTGCTTTCAACAAAAGCAACGCGGTCACTTATTTCATTTATTATCTATTATTAATCTAACAGCACATAACCGACTGTTAATGTGGATCCAATCGATTAGTGCTGCCTCAGCTCTAGCGCTTAGTGCGACACCAACGCCAGCAAGACCAGACGAAGTTGCTACAGGGTCCCCGGATAAACGCACGCAAAACAAGCCCCTTGAAGCGACAGATAGAGAGCAATCTTGTAGTACTTCACCAGAGTCTTCAATATGGGTCTAGGACGGACAACAAACGTCGATATTAAGACTTTCTTAAGACACAGCCAGCCCTATCTCTTGTCCGATCTGCAATAATGTGCGAATGTTGAAAGCAGCTAGTTTGAATGGTGCACATGGTTTCAGAAAAACTGCTTCAGTATTCGTATTCGGTGGTAACATTCAATTTCCGACCAGGCAGTGATTCGAGATCGTTTAGATAGAACAAAGTTTCTACCATGGGCGAGCTGCTGCATAAGTTGAAAAATAAGGATACACAAGGTGGGAATAAAAGAGTGAATAAGTGACGTGGTAAAAGATAATAATAATAATAATGTGAATTGTTTGAGTGTTAATCGAAGCGTGAATAGTGTTTTCAGTAGATATCGTCATTTCATTCTATTTGTGTGTGGGCTGTGATACTGCTCGGGTACTCAGACCAAAGCGGATGGTTTTCTTAGGAGGCCACACCCCGAACCCCGGGTCTGACCTACAAGGCAGTGGAGCGTCGTGAGGAGATGCAGTCCCATAGTATCCGGTGACCAACAATTGGTTCCTATGCCATTATTTCCTTCAGGATACTGGAGCCCATGTGCGACATTGGTTTGAAATCAGGGTTTCCCGACTCCCCCAGCTGGACTCACCGCGTCCACCGGCCCGGTTCAAGCGCCGGACATTCGCTTTTCGTCCTCTCAATTTTGTAAACAACACCCCTGCCACGAGAAGGCAGTGAGTAAGACTTCCTTGGCAGATGTATACGCGTGGCTGTGTGAGAGCATTTCGTGAGGGAGAGCTGACTCTCCCCACTCTCGGCTGTACTAGGGCATTTGGGGGCAGGCGGGCTATAATCACTGTAATATAAATTCGGTTGCTTTGTAAGACTTGATTCGTAGCGCGACAAATAATTCTCTACATTATTACTAAGTAGTTTTTAGAGCCATAACGGCATTTTGTTTACTCCTGTTTAAGTATACGTTGTTCACTGTAATCATGACTTGTGTACCTTTTAAAGTATGGTCCGTGAAAATTTTTGTCTACAATATTTTTTGTACAGATGTCGAGAAGTTTTAGTTTTAATCTCAAGTTCTAGTTCCAAATATCTTCACGCTTTTGAAGCTTCTCGATGTAAAACTGTAGTTGTAGTTGGCAGTATTTTGGCAAGTAGTAATGTTTGATTATCAGGAAACGTTGTGCCTAAAACTTCCACTCGTCAGTGTATTCTAATCAATGAGTATTTTCATCCTCACTTCAAGCATAAAATCTAAATAGTCAAAGCTCTAAAATAAAAGTGGTTATTACTGAGCTTTTCGCGTGACCATTGACTTATTATAGATCTAGACTAAACACGATTTCTCATCTTCCATCTGATATCTCAATTACTGATAGAAATGTTTCTACGAATAGTCCCTGTATTAAAAAGATCACTACCCACTGAAAATGGTGTTAGATGTTTCTGTATAGTCGTTAGGGAAGTTGTGAATATGAATTTTTTGTTCGTCAATTATAAATTTGGTCAACAGATTTCCATTCATTACCAAGTTACTAATATTTGTTTACTAGTTAACGCATTAATAGCATTTGAAATTTCTGTTCATTTACTTTAAAACCGTCCTATTCTTTTTAAAGCTTACCACAGTAAATGTGTAGATCCGTGGCTTTTAAAACGTCGTGGTTTTTGTCCTATATGTAAGAAGAAAGTTCACAATCGTCCTAGAGTCTACATTTCAACTTCTACAAGATATAGACGCGCTTCTGCATATGCCACTACATCTGAAGCTCCATTTTTGGATGATTCGTCTTTCGAAGAAGATTCTGATTCAGAAGATACTACTTCATCACCTCAGTTAAGTTTCTACAGTGAGAACGTCCATTCAGATGAACATACTCCGCTTATTAATGCTTCTGTTGAACAATCAAGTGCTTCATCACTTAGGCGAATGAAGATGACTACCTCAATTCGTGAAACCTTGGAAAGCTTTCTGACAAATGTATCAAGTTCTTATTCCAGAGGTCATAATTCATCCGACTATGAACAGGGAACTAATAATGTTAATACAGCCGTGGAATTACAACCTGAATGTTCTCAGATTGTCGCTGAATCCCTCGTAAAAGGTTAATTTTTTTTTGTTTTTTGAGGGAAAATTTTGGGTTGAACTTTGTTCAGTGATCTCAAAAGATAAATCTCAGGTTCGATGTCATATTTCGTAATTAGGAACAACTTAAGACACCAATAAGAAATCTGAGTAAACCCTTCCATCTCACATATTTATCATTTTGTTCATTTGACTTGTATTATTCATGGGATAATAACAGTAAAATACTCTCTTGAGTCAATACATGTATTTATTTATATTATACAAATCTCAGCACAGAATATTCAGTATAGGGATAAGTTGTTGTTTTGTACCCACTTAACTTGGTAATGTTCAAGAATATGTTTCTATAAAAATTCTTAACAGTGATTAGCTGTCAATCATCACACGCAAAGTTCTTCGAATATTTATGGTTCTAAAATATTTTTATCGTATACTGTATTTAATGTGAAAGTTTCGAAGTAAACGTCTATTACTTCCTCAATTAGTAAACACGAAAGAAAATAGACCAAATGTTGTGATATTTCTTTTTGGATTTTTTAATTACTAAGTATCTTAAGAGGTTTCAAGTTTTTTTTTATATGAAAGCACATGGTTTACGTACATAATTATTTAGTTAAAATGTATGTAAAACAAGATAATTTATTCTCACAGTTTAAAAAGATAGATGCCCCGTTGATTTGAGCTAGTTGTGACATCAGAATCAGTGAATGTAAATGTTATCTTTCGTTAAATTCATAAACATCTCATCTTTCATGAGTCAAGAATTGTTCAGGGATCATATATTGATAACGTGTTTGTACTACTGATAGGTGGTCGTTTAAAAAAAATCTAAGTGTTTTATCTTTAAATTGATCATGAATTATTATATTACCCACACATACAATTCCATATATCACAGTTGAATGTATTTTACTGAAAACAATGGTTGTATATGTTAAGATTTGTTCATTACACAAACATGTGAAACATTTTAACAATGTATTGATTTGAAATCAATGGTAAAAGTTCTTTTTTTTCTTTTCTCGATCACTTGATGTTAATTATTTAGTTGAATAATTCATGTGAAAAACACCGTTCTTGTTGTTTATGCGAAAGTATTTCTTACTTAAACCATTTTCTTCATTCGTTCTACGAATCGTCCTAGAATGTAAAATAAATAAATTCCATTCGATTCTTGTATAAACCGATCTTTATACTACTAGGTAATACTGTAATTCTTAATTACTTTCATCCTTAATCTTATTTTTATGGATTGATGTAAAATCAAAATAAGAATTCTTGTTTCTAAACATTTACCGGTTCGAAGAGAATTGTAATAGAAATTACACTTAAAATATTTAAAATCTTTTTCATAAAACTACTTTTATTTTGAGTGTGTATCTACGTCGAGTTGGATTTCTCGATGTTTCTTTGGAAGGCCCCAACCTATGGAGTTAACAGTCCCGTCAAAAGGTAATTTTGTACCAAGATTGTATTTTGATCACTCGATGTCACATACTAAACGATTGAATAACATTTCTTCATAAACTTGGTTTCGATCGCATGGGAAGTAGTGTCTGCTTACTACAGATAAGTCATTGTCGATATGAAACATCTGTTCGCGGTTTCTTACTGTTTATTGGCTTTCTAGATAATGTTAGTTTGTCCTTGTAATTCGACCACTATGAGTATTTTGGAATCAACATACTATTTTCCTCACTGCTACATATTTTCTATGGATTAATTAAACTTCATTTAGTTCTATAACTGAAGAAATGTTTTCATCACTTTTCTTTGATTGGACCTGCAGTCGATTTAGCACCAATTAAAAATCATATAGTACCTGACAGCTGTTTCCTTTAGATATATGAGATCATCCCCAATTATGTAGTAGTATGGTAATTGTGTGGTATAAATGAAATAATAATATTTTATTCAATATTGAATCTGAGAACTATTAAACTAGTTACAATAATAGTTCTTACCGTTAGATTCTTTGCTTTCACTGGTTCACCAGCAAACATTGTAATGAATAAACACTCGGCTGAGGAAGACCAATCCACTATTTGGTACGAAATTACAAAGCATCGTCTTAAAATATGAGAACCATACATAAGATGCTTCTTTTGCAAATCTTATATCAGTTGTCCTTCACATTCTGTATGATTCTTCCAATCCACAATTCCTTCCTATTTCCCTTTTTGTTTTCCTAAACTCGGTCTTCTTAACCTTCTGCTGCCAGGTTTCTCACTTCCGATTGGTGTTACATACTACTTATGTCGACAGATATAAGTAGCATACACCACACTCGTTCACCCTTTAAACAGTCGCTTTTGCGGTTGTTCTGCTCGCCGTGCCACCTTTGCTGTAATCTGTGCCACGCTCCCCGTTGAAATATCGAGTCCGCCGGTATGCAGACCTCCATAGCAATGTTGACATAAGCAACATACACTACAATATCACTTCATAATATAAACTGTATTTGATCCACTAATAAACTTAATAACCTACTTAGCGCCATGTTGTCTCATTAGTTACTGTTTTCATGGTATATGCAACAAATCTATTTTCATACAAACATTGTTCTTCACGAATAACATCCATATTCTTTTTTTAACAATGATAGTTCATTAGTTTGAATCATAAATTTTGCTCTAATCCTTAATTCAGCTTAGCTACCAAAAGTTATCACACAGTCATTTTGATGATTTCTAGCTTCATAATACATAAGGCTTTTCAAGGTTACTTTATATTATTTCCATGAAATATCCTCTTTATCCTTTCTATTTTGTTGTATTTTCTCATTAGGTAAACAGTGTAGTGAAAGTGACACTGAATCTGGACTAAATAATGAAATCAATGATAGTCGGTCACCTTCAGTAATGATTACTCATGTTGAAGTGCATACGGATTGTGATTTATCATGTATGCACAAATCTCATGCTTAAGCAGTATATATATATATATATATATATATATATATATATATATATATCCTGTTTTCATTTGTTCGTCTAAACCATTTTATTTTTGCACAATTCACAATGATGAATAGTAATAAAATTGTGTTATCAAAACCAATAAGTTTCATATACTGGGCTATTTTTTTCTCTCACTTATTTTTATTATCCTTTTTTTTCTACTGAAAATAATAAAAAAATTAAACCGTTATCAGTTGATTTCATTCTCTTATATACGTTTGCATAATTAATGAGTGATGTGTATATTTTTATCTCCTTTGTCGATGGACTACTTGGTTAGTTTAAATGGTTGATTAATCAATTGAACATTCAGACAATTGCGTAACTATTTTGTTTGTTTATTTGTTTGGCTGTTTCATCCTATGAGATTTAGATTGTTAGCATCATCATAATTCATTTTTTATAATTATATATACACATATTTGGCCGTGTATAAATACGATTTCACTGTACTGAAATGTATAACCTGGTTTAATTAACATTATTATACGTTAATTTTCTTACCGGTCAACTGATTACAAATTAGTCTATTACTCATAGAATTAGATAATATATTATTTTTTGATCTCTTTTTATCATTTACCTTATTTTTTACGAGCTTGTTTGGAATAAAATGAAGTATTTTTATCTATAGAGTTGTGTTTGTTATTCACTGATTGAAGACGATAGTTGTTTGGACTAGAAATTGCTTTATAATACTTTAGTAATATATTTTGAAATAATCAATTTAGAGATTTCGCTAGTTGTAATTTCGAGGCAACAGATAAAATAGTTCCAGTTTCGTAATATATCTGCCACTTGTAGCACTATGAAGAGCCAAATATAATTGTTAATAATAATCAACAGTCTCGTCAATTGATTTCTGTGCATTCAGGTTCAATTCTTATTTACATCATACAACAGAGTAGGTAATGGATAGGGATTCGTAATTATTTGCCAATCATCCATTTGACTGTACTCACACACTTTCTTAGACAGCTACATTTTTATAAAAGAATTGTCTGCATTAGAGTAGTCTAGTTTTCACAACTAAATATCTGATCAAAATAATTTTTAGTGGCGACATATATCAAATGTCACTTTGCGATTAAGAATTTCAAACTTTGTCCTCATATCTCGAAGGATTACCAGTTTTGAGATTACTTCAATGTTATATTTTCACTAATATGTTAGTGCTAACTAGTATCCTATAATTAGATTGCAGTACTAAGTTTAACTTCTTGCGAACCCAAATTCATCCGTAGTGTAAATGCAACAACCGTAGTTGCTACCTTGAGGTGATGGTCGGGCTAGCTTATCGTGATGACTCAACCTAGTTATATTGGCTGTAACACATGCTCCTACAGGTCCTACCATGCCAGGCAGATTGGTTTGAGAATGGTGAGACTAAAATAAGCAACTAAAGGTTCGAGAGCAACGTCGTACTGCTGACTGTTGAGGGGTTCGACAGTGGTAAGATGTTTCCCTCGAACAAGCAGCATCTGCAGCGGAAGAACAGGGCTAACCCTAGAAATATTACACCTCACCTTACCTCGGGTTTTGGTCTCCGGTGGTAAATTTTATTGAAGTGCTGACCTAGCACGTTAAAAAGGTCCAAAAAATTTCATGCGTAACTGGCCTCAAGCTGCTGTTCCTTAGGTTCTGTGGTCATGCTCTCAGGTCGCCGTGACCACAACTAATTCAGCTTTTTGTCAGATCTTTGAAGAAGAAATATCCTTTCATGACGTGACAATCACTCATACTTCTATCAGCACCTGAGACCATCTTTTTCACGACCAAATCACTCATTCGCTTCTTAATAATTCTTTCATCCCAATCACTAATCCTTTTCGTATATCTTCATCACACTCCACGAATGCTAGTGCTTTGGATCCATGAAATTTTATTCCTGGTCTGACAAAACATCGTAAAGGCGTTTAGGCGGACCTTATGGTGTTGCAGCTTAGTGAAAAAACTCCACAATCGGCTCAGAAATGGTCTGAAAAGATCATATTTTCATCAGCAATCGTCGGAGAGGCTCGGTACAAGACTTTTTCATTCTGGAGTACATGTTAAGACTCGGATCATGCCACAGTTCGAGCATTTATTTGTCTGCATCTTACTGGACAACAAGAAAATCCCTTATACCCCAAATTAATAACGAAAATGTTAAAAATACATTTCAGAAGCAACTGTAGGAATTAGTCGACCATGAAAATAATATTCACCCCGAGGTAACTTAGCATGGTATCGAAAAGCCGTGAAAGCATCAATGGCATCTACTCATAAATTAAACCAAACGGTTAAGTAAAATCAGTGGATTTCATCGTGATCTACAGAACTGAAAGATGCTTGGGAACTCATCCCATCTGGTTCTTAACATGAGGAGCGGATGCAGCTTAAACATGGGCTCATAAAAACTTTACTTAATAATCGTAGGGATTGGTAAGTTAAGAATTGAGAAATGGTGAAGACGATGATGATTAGTAACAGTAAACAACTGATTAGTCTGATCAAGGAAACGGGTATTAAAATTCGATTGTTAGTGAAAGTATCTCAGTTATCCGCTATCTCTAAGCAACCTTAATGGCAAAATGATGTAAGTCCCCTAACTCTTGGCGAAATTGAAAAGGCTCTAAGTAATCTAAAGCGAGGTAGAGCAGACTGGAACATAAACATACTTTTGATATCCGATAGTAGTTGTATTCTTTATCCTTAGAGCACCATTCGACTCGTGAGGTTATGTGGCAGTCAGTCACTGGAACACGTACCAACGAAGTACATTAACGTTGTACATGCCCTCTACTCGAACACTAATAGTCGAGTAAGAGCTTATGGCAAACTGTAGTCGGAATTAGTTATTTCAAGTGTTCGTTAGAGTTCTTCACTTTGCCCATTTTTATTTAACTTGATCATAGAAATGCTATGAGAGATAACACTTTCATCGTCTGACTCATCAAAGATTGATCATCTACCAAAAGATTCACTTGTTGACTTAGATGATATAGTTCTGTTTGTTGAAGACGCTGACAAAATGCAGTCTCTTGATTAACTTAAGCAACAAAGCAAGCATGTTTTTGATGCATTTGTCCCCCTCCAAATTTAAAATGTTACTTCAGAGTTGACTTACGTCAGTGCCTGAATTAGTGACAAGGAATGAAGTAGTTGAACTCACTGACTGCCTCACTTATCTTAAGTTTCTCATCAGTCCTGAAGGTCTGGCGTTTGATGAAATCTCCGCACGGATTCAGAAAGCTCGACTGGCTTTTACCAACCTACTTACGGGGTATATCAGATATCAGTCTACTAACCAAAGGAAGAGGTTGTTGTGCAGAAGTCCGTTCTACTCCATGGGTGTGGAACATGGTCATCAAGAATGGGCGATTTTCGGGGATTCTTTGAAGCAGTGCTCATGTGTTTTGGGACCACGGAGTTGGTAATCCCCAAGTTAAGAAAATGGTACTAAGTATGGCAAATCAATTGATGAGGTAGTAAATCTTCATCGATTAAGGTGGTTGGGAAATTTATTACGTATGCCCAACCACCGCGTACCTCGAGGAGCGGTGTTATCTGGTTTAGAAGTAGAGTGGAAGAAAGCTAGGGTTCCGAATCAAAGCATAACATCAGTCGAGAAAATCACTGACAATCGGAATATCCCATGATAAGTTGTGTAGACTACATGGCTTAGGTCTACATGGTTACTATTTGGAATTTTTATCGTGCATATTTCGCTCACTGGTACATCCCATATGTTTAGTTTGCCTATATATATGTTGTTGAATAGAAAGTCTCCCCAAAACTGCTTCCACGAGTTACTGTTGAGAAGTTATCATCTGCTGCTGTAATGGTGACTGCAATTTTTCCGAAGAGAGTGCCATTTTCACTGCTAGCATTATTGTTTTTGCTATGTCAATTGTGATGACTTGTGCCACTGAAAAAATTGCCAATCAGAATACTGACTTATATGACCTAGTTCCCGTGTTAAAACATTGATATCTCAACCGTACTATCAGTCTTGCGTCAACTCTGAATCCTCATTGGTCCTCAATATTGTAGTTTCTCACCTAGCCCTACCCGTTGAGACCAGAGAACAATATTCGCCTCTACTATATGGATAATCCACATAGTTTATATACAGGCAGACTAGACCTCATAACACCTCGAAACGAAAAATGACAGTTATACCAGATCAAGCCAAAAGTGGCTGTGAATATGAGAGACGGTAACTAATAGATCGTGAAAAAACTTAAAACAATAAATCATATAATTGTACCTAATAGGTCAAATGAAGACATATGGTAAAAAAAAATGTAAATGTATACAATCTAGTTACCTTCAAAGAATATATATAAAAGTCCATAAACAATTCCCGGATGCAACCTTTCATTTAATCTTTTACGGATACAACTATTATCGCCCATACTTTTACTATCTCTACTACTCTGGGATTTTACCTGACCATGTCATCTCTCTTTGCTAATGGGGTTATCAGACAGAAGCTCATTAATGACATTAGGTGCGTGATAAATCTTCTCAACAAGGAAAAAAACATCGATATGTCCTGGGTTCAAATCTCGCGAGGCGGGACCAGGGATGCGCACTACTGAGTCCCACAATAGGACGAAAAGGCTATTCAGTGCTTTCACGTTTTCCATGATAGTCTAACTTTAAGTGACTAGTAGATCGAAATATGTATAAAGTGTATAAGCTGAAAATGCATAAAAATCCACAAAGCACTGGCTGTATTGTTTTATAGAATGAACAGAAATATGTGGCTGTACGATTAGTAGATTTTGGTAAATTGAGTAAATTATTTAGTCGAATTTTATATAGTTGTCTTAAGACGATATTATGACTTCTCGTTCTTTGGACTCATACAATTTCTAATGATGACATTGATTCAATTTATATTTCTGTTTTTAATTTGAAATCTAACACATTTGTCTTATTGTAGTGAGCGAGAACACCAGCGGGGACAACCAAATGTATTTGAACACAAAATTACAGAACTTCTTAGTAAAATCTGTGAACCATACAGTTAATACCTCATTTGCAAAATGTCAATCAATCGCCTCAGACATCATTGTTCCTTCGTTTCCACACCAATCATTCTCCGTTCTAGTTCTCCTTTCTTCGATCTTTTTAACCTTCTACCACGGGGCATTCCTTTTTCGATTGATGATACGTACTACTTATATCTGTCGACATCAGTAGCACACACCATATTATGAATAGATAATTAGATATATTGTGCGCTCTGTAAATGTTTTTACTGTTGATTAATTATGTTATTTGATCCGCTGTTCAATTTGTCTGATATGACATGTTTAACTGTAATGACTAAAATGAAGTTTTCTATTTACGTTAATAAACGTGATCAATACATTTATTCAGTCATGTGGTAATGATATTGCTGATAATATAAAGATGATATTATTTTCATTGGTGTTCAATAAATATTCAGGTATTGGTAATGTATATGTATGCATCCGATGGAATCAGCCGAAATATAAGTTATAAAATAAGGAAGATTGGTTCAGGAAAGAGATCTGTTTTCGGTGAATTCGTTTGCAGAGCTGCACGATCGCTAGTATATACATATTTTTAAAAATGATAATAATGGTGATAATAAAATTTTGCTAAACATGGTAAACATAAGTTAACATTAATGTTCATTAACAGTAGACATCTTTTTATTAAGTGTTAAGATAGAAGTAGTATGGGATAACTGACACTTTCTTAATTCTACACTTTTCAGAAGTCAACAGAACAACATATAAGGTTCAGTACTTTTAATTCTCTCGAAGACCAAGATACCATTAAGCCATTTAGTTTGAATTACATGATATGTGCATTGAATTTTAGTTAATTTATAATACAAAGAGGTAGTTGTTCAATATCTTCTCTGAGAAAACAGTGATTTCCGATATTCGGTAGATCTCTAATCCGTGACAAAATGTGTTTTTGTTCTAATATATATATATATATTTCTACGCTATGCAAAGGAATATCCAAAATTGTCTAGATGAATAATTTGGGAAATTGAGTGGTCTGTACATGTAAGTTAAAGGTCATGGGTGAATGAATGCTGATGACCGTAAATAAGTAGTTTATGATGTTCCTAAACACAAATTAGATTCTGGTTCATTTTCACATGAAGAAAAAAAGGAGATTATCACAAACGTCATTTTAAAATTGCACTGCAGCTTTTGAATCCAGTCAAATTCAATATTTAGCTGCATGTATTTCATGTAACACATCGTTTTATTTCAACTAAGTTTAAAGCCTCATTATGATGTATGTATTTTCCAACATATATATATATATATATATATATATATAGCCAAATGCATCTTAAAACGTCAGTACACACCGTGTTTAATTTTAAGATACAACCACGATATTTGGTTAGAAAATTATTTAATGACAAATTATAGTCTCACAGCTAACCATTAACGAGTTAATTAACTTCGCTCATATTACTAACAAAGTATTAGTAGCTAAAATATATATAAATATTTTTCTACGATTATTTGGTAATTTGTATCTCGCATTGGTAGCGTAATTATAGTACCTTAAGAAATCCTTATTTTTAACTTTTAATCCATAATTTTTAAGGCTATCATTCTTGGTGTTCTCAGTGATTATTTTATTCCTCGAAACATCTCATTGTTCAGTGTATTAAGTGTAAGTAATAATCTGAAAATTGTTTAAATCAGTGGTTTAAAGTGTTCTTTTGTAAACGTAAAACATCATTTTTTTGTTAAAACTAATTCAGTAGAAGGAAAGTGTAAACATTTGTTACCCAGTTATTTTGAATATCCATCTGCAACCATAACTGTTAGTGCTCACTCATACAAAGCAGTTATCCGCGGATGTAATATAACTCATGAAAATACATAGTGTTATAGTGATGATTATCATCAGCGAAATGACTAGGATGTATGTACATAAATATGTATACGTATATGTCTAGATTTCAAGGAAATGATTTTGCTGACAGCGTATATTTTAACCAACAGTTTTAAAACTCAGCCATTAATTAAATCTCTATTAATTAAAGTCTCTATTCTTACTGTTGATCACGTACAACCAAAAGGTTTTAAGGCAGTAAAGTAATATATGTTACTATACTATGAGTGAAGATGAATTCTCGATTAATTTCAGATGATGTTACAAAAGACTTTCTCACTTTCCAAAACTAAAGAGATAGATTAATTGTTGTCACTAATATCTAATACACCCTTTGGATCTAGAAATGAACTATTACCACTTGTGAAATAAATTTCATGAAACAAAATGACTCACTAATTAGTAATATTTGACAGTATATTCCCGCAAACACACCTGTTAAAAAAATTCCAGTCACATAAATTAAAAACTAACATTCCCTTTAGATAAAAATGATTTTCACAATACATTAGTATCAGTCTGTTTCGTTTCGTTCTGAGTTACAACGGCATCATAGTGATGTTTTCTAAACAGAATAACTTTCGTATTTAATAAATTATGATATGGTTGACAAGATTAGCAATGAACTGCAAAATTGAGATTAAAAAATTAGTTACTTATGTGGTCATTTTATGTTGAGGGCAAATGTATGATGCTTTATCTGAATCCTTTTTGTCAGTTATTGTCAGCCTGTTTACAATTCTGAAAGAACTGGAGAACCATTTCCTATACAACTTTAGGATTGATTTTTCAAATCATTCAATCTCGGTGAAGTAACCAATGTTATTTCTTCAAGTCCTTAGTATTGATCAATTTTTATTAATCATATCACGTAATCTGCCGGTTTAGTTTTTATATTAGGCTAACAGAATGTATTATTCAAATATATTCATCAAGTGTAGGTTATAGTTGGAATAAGAGTTAGTTGTCATTTTAATTTCGCTAAGGGAAATATCACGTTCACAGAGTTACAAATTATCTCTATTAATACGTTAATAAGTGTCTTGAAAGTGACTACAAATTCATATAATGAACCAACCATGGAGTTAGAAATTTATACAGTATAAATATTTAACATATTTCATAGTAAACTAAGTTAACAGTTATTGTTGTTATCTCAGCTATTATTTTTAATGACTAGAATATGTAAAAGATATATTATCACGTATGAAATAAAAAGATAATTTGTATGGTTTAGCTAATAGAAATATTGAATTTGGTTTTTTGAAAACATAGTGAAATGTTGGAAAGAAATTTTAATAAGAGGGAAGATTGATTCATTTATGTAAACTCAACTTCAAAATTTCTGTTTACTGCACTTAGCAGATAAAGTTCTCAAAAGTTCTAACATATCAAATAAGTAACCGTACTTTATCAAAAATATTTCCAGTAATAACTTCTATGTACAATTATACTGATCGTCTTTTTGTTCTAAAATCCTCTTGAAGTAACAAAAAAATGAAGTTTGTAAAATACTGTTAAAGATAATTTTTTTTTCTGAAATCATCTATTAACTTGTTTTAGTTAAGCAATCATTTAACATTATTGGGTTACAAGCGAATACTTTTCATGATATTTTAAATAATTGCTTGACAATATCTTTGTTGTATTCATGAAAAATAGTAGAATTCTAAAGTTACATTTGTATATCATCAGAACAAATAGTAGTTGAGCAATAAATGTTTCCAAGATATTTTCATTATCTAGATGGTTCATAAAAGATCATCATTTGAAACCATTTAATGGACAATATTGCTTAAATTCATTTTTAAAATCAAATACACAGCTTGATGTTGATGATGTATACTACTCTAAGTGTTGTTATAAGCCACTGGAAAACTGGACAGATATTATTTCTGCAGTAATGAATATATTTGTTGATTTTGTTTTTCCCTTTAGAAACCTCATAAATCATTGCTTTATATGCTTATACAATAGAAAACAACACTTACCATCGGATAATTTAATATTGTAGTAGATGCTGACTTTAACACTAAATATATTTAGTTTGAAATACGTTACAATAAAATGTAACTGACGTAACTAATACACATAGTTGAATTATGTAACATATTATTAATCATTAACTTGTATACTATGAAATGAATGAAACTGACTAATTCAATCTATTCATATAGAATACTTCCAATTATTGAATTAAGTATCAAAATGAATTTCACAAGTTGTACTATTTGTTAGACATTCATTCTTTACATATTTTAGAAATAAAAAAAGCAAGCAAACAAACTTAAACTAATCAATCTATTTATTTTGTTTATTTATTTATTCTATTTTCGTAAGTAACAACCAAGAAAAAAACAACTGAATTTCACAAGTGAATTAAAGGTTTGATAGGATGAAGTTTTATATTATTATTCTTTTTTCTTTTTTTTCTCTCTTTGTGAGAAGAAATTCAACTAACTAATAATCACTATGATTTATATCATAGTAACAAATTGATTTCATTTTTTGAATCAAACAATTTACATAGAAACTAATTGTTCAAATAATTGAAAATAATATCATAGAAGAGAAAAAAAACTAATAAAAGAAAAACGTCAACTTAAAGTGAATACGTAAGGTATATTTATTATGATTCATAGTTATTTTTGAATAAATAAAAACAATTTCATTCATTGTTAGTATTCATTATTTAATTGTATGTATTTGATTATGTTTAAATAGTAGATATAATAATCGAACATTCTAGTTTATGGTTATCTGTGTTGTTATATGTAATATAATAAATGAAAGTATGAAACTATAATAAAAATATATAGAAATCTATAAATAATAGGGTATATTATAGTAAGATATTAGATATATTAGTGTAGAAAGATGATCAGATTATAGTATATTGATAATTTTTTTATCATTTCAGTAATTCACCATCATGACAGATATGTTTGTTTTTTCTCATAAATCTACAATAATCTGAAAGTTATGTAATACACTTTACATCATGGAGAACAAAACATTTTCTTCTAATTTTCTTGTCTATTTATTTCCCTTTTTCTGCATTCATACAAGTAAATCATTATATTATTTACATTATGTTAATTAAGTTTTGTGACTGTCTGTGAATCTTGATAGTTGAAACTGTTGATCGTGTAATTCAGTAGTAAATTGATAATGAGGAATTAGATTTGTTAACAAAAATTACATCGTATAATGTTTAATTTATCAACATAACTGGCAATAAAAAGTTTTATTCTAACAATTCAAACTTCTCAGTTGATCCTAGGCAATTGGTTATACATGATTCGTTCGAGTCTATAGGTAATTGGACAATTTTTCATTAATATCAAATGTACATATGTAAACCATAAATTTATAGACATTTTCAGCATCCACCTTGTCAAATCTAATTTAAAACTTATAAAAAAGTTTTTAATATGAAGATTATTACTTACTTGCGCCTGTTACTCCTCGAGAAGGAGCAGAGTCCGCTCACCAGCATTCGCCATCCAACCCTGTCCTGAGCAATCCTTTGCAACTCTTTCCAGTTGTTATTCATCTTTTTCATATTTGATTCTATTTCCCGACGTAATGTGTTCTGTGTCCTTCCTCTTTTCCGCTTCCATTCAGGATTCCGAGTTAAGGCTTGCCTCGTGATTGAGTCTGATGATTTGCGTAATGTATGTCCTATCCATTTCCATCGTCTTTTCCTAATTTCTTCTTCAGCTGGAAGCTGGTTTGTTCTCTCCCACAGAAGGCTGTTACTGATGGTATCCGACCAATGGATATTGAGTATCTTGCGTAGACAACCATTTATAAATACTTGTACCTCTTTGATGATGGTTATGGTAGTTCTCCAAGTTTCAGCTCCATACAGCAAAGCGCCTTGACGTTCGTATTGAAGGTTCTGACTTTGATATTGGCTGACAGTTGTTTTGAGTTCCATATGTTCCTCAATTGTATGAATGCGGCTTTTTCGCCGGCGACGATACCACGTTGAAAGCACCGGTTCTCGTCCGATTACCACAGTTAAGCAACGTTGGGCCCGGTCAGTACTTGCATGGAGGGCCCTCGCTTTGCCAGTCCTTGCTTCTACGTCTGCATTTGACCCTTCTTGTTCATTGATGAGGCTCCCCAGGTATGTGAAGGGTTCTACATCTTCCAGAGTTTCGTCATCAAGAGTGATTGGATTGCTGTTCTCCGTGTTGTATTTGAGGGCCTTGGTTTTCCTCTTGTATATGTTGAGGCCTACTAATGCAGAGACTGCTGCTACACTGGCTGTCTTTATCTGCGTTTGTTCATGTGTATGCGATAGGAGGGCTAGGTCATCTGCGAAGTCCAAATCGTCTAATTGGTTCTGAGCTGCCCACTGTATTCCGTGTTTTCCCTCAGATGTCGCGGTCTTCATAATTCTGTCAACCACAAGAAGAAAGAGGAAGGGAGAGAGTAGACAGCCTTGTCTGACTCCGGCCCTCACATGGAATGCGTCTGTCAACTGTCCTCCATGCACGACCTTGCACTGTAGTTGGTTGTGTGAGTTCCGAATAATGTTGAAAATCTTCTCAGGAACTCCGTAGTGTCGAAGAAGATTCCATAATGTTCTCCTACCTACACTGTCAAACGGCTCTTCATAATCAATGGAGTTGATGTATAGTGACGAGTTCCACTCAACTGATTGTTCGACGATGATCCGTAGTGTCGCAATTTGGTCTGTGCACGACCGATCCTTACGGAATCCAGCCTGTCGATCTCGAATTTGGCGTCTACTGCATCTTTCATCCGGTTCAGCAACACTCTGTTAAAGACTTTTCCTGGTATTGACAGTAGTGTAATGCCTCTGTAGTTTTCACATTTGCTCAGATCTCCTTTCTTTGGAATCTTGATAAGTTGTCCTTCTTTCCAGTCCATCGGCACCTGTTCCTCCTCCCAAATCTTTTTGAATAGAAGGTGAAGCATGTTTGTTGTTACTTCGATGTCTGACTTCAGTGCTTCAGCTGGTATATTGTCGGGTCCTGCTGCTTCCCCGTTCTTGATTTGTCTGATGATGGGCCATTCTGATTTCCTCCGTCGTTGATGGATTCACATACATAGGAAGATCTGTGTGTGCTGCTTCGATGTCCGGTGGATTCATTGGAGCCGGCCTATTCAGGAGTTCCTCGAAGTATTCTACCCATCTGTTCCTCTGTTGTTGAATTTCAGTGATTGGCCTGCCTTCTTTGTCCTTGGCCGGTCTCTCTGGTTTATTGTATTTCCCTGCTAGTTTCTTCGTTGTATCGTAAAGTCGTTTCATATTTCCTTCCCTTGCAGCCTTTTCCGCCGTCGTTGCTAGTTCTTCCACTTATTTCTTCTTGTCGGCTCTAATGCTTTTCTTCACTTGCTTGTTTGCTTCTATGTATTCAGCTTGTGCTTGGACTTTCTCTGCTCGTATTCGGCTGTTGTTAATTGCTGTCTTCTTGTTCTTCCTTTCTTTGATCTTGTCCCGTGTTTCTTAAGAGATCCATTTTTTATGATGGTGCTTCTTTGGACCCAGAACCTCTTGACACGTTGAAGTTAATGCTTCTTTGATACCTTTCCATTTGTCTTCTATAGTAGTTTCTTCTTCCTTCAGTAGATCCTGTAAGGCTTGGAACTTGTTGTTGAGAGCTATCTTGAATTCGTTGAGTTTGTTGGTATCTCGAAGGAAGGCTGTATTGAACCTTTGTAGTGCTGTTTGTCCAGTTTTCTAGTTCTTCTTTAGCTTTAGTTTCATCTTGTCCACCACCAGTTGGTGATCTGAAGCTATATCAGCTCCTCTCCTGGTTCTCACATCGTCCATTGTCCTTTGAAATTTTTTATTGGTGCAAATATGATTTATCTGGTTCTGTGTGGTGTGGTCCGTTGAGATCAATGTAGCCTTGTGTATACGTTGTGTGAAAATATTGTGCCTCCTATGACCAATTTGTTGAATGCACACAGATTTGCGAACCTTTCTCCATTTTCGTTTCTCTCAACTAGTCCATGTCGTCCCATGATATCTTCATATCCAGTGTTGTCTATTCCAACTTTGGCATTTAGATCTTCCATCAGAATGGTGTGGTCCTTTCTTGGGCACTTCTATATGATTGACTGCAGCCGCTCGTAGAACTGATCTTTGATGTCGTCGTTGCTGTCGTTGGTGGGTGCATAACATTGGATGATATTCATTGTGATCCCCTCCTTCTTTGTTTTGAATGATGCTTTGATGATTCTGGATCGGTGAGATTCCTATCCTACAAGTGCATTTCGTTCTACTTTGGACAGCATTAGAGTAACTCCCTGAGTTTGTTGAGTATTTTCCTCTTCGTGACCGGAGTATAGTAGCATCTCTCCCGTATTTAGCCTTTGTTGTCCGGCTTGGGTCCAATGGGTTTCGCTGATTCCCAGTATTGACAAGTTGTATCTCCTCATTTCCGTTGCTATTTGACTGGTCTTCTTAGTCTCCCACATTGTTCGGACGTTCCATGTGCCTATAAAAATTTTTGCTCTGGTTGTTAGAAGGGGCATCGGCCTCGTGGCTTCCGAAGGAACTCGGCTTTCACCATGAAGCGTCATAATTCTTCTAAATGAAGACCTTCTAACTCTCAGGGCAGAGTTTAAATGGTTTGAATTATTTTTTCTGGTAGGCGTTTTTTAGCGAGTTAGCTTTCTACGGGATGGGGACGCTTACCCCATGCCCAACCCTTCTCCTTCACCCGGGCTTGGGACCGGCAGTAACTCTAGATATGCTGCAGGCGGAGTTATGAAGATTATTGGGGAATATGAATTTAATGAAATTTTAACTGTGCTGAAATTTACCTTCAAATTTCAAGCTTATTATCAAAATATGAAGAACATTTATTTGATAAACAATTTAAAGAATTATCAAGTTCTCATATGCATTCTTTACCATGTACATAGTTCACATTTTAAGAAACCTAGTTTATAAGTTATTCCTAAGAAAACCGTGTATTTTACCGATGGTATTGTATTCGCTAATCATGCAGATAGACATAACTAGATTGTAACAGTTATTGGAATCGGAATGCTTATCAACAGAAGATTGAGATAAAGAGAAGAAGAAAGAGAACGAAGAGCGTCCGGAATAACTACTGAGTCGGAAGAGTGATCAAGAATGTAAAGGTCAATTAAAGGAGGATATGCAAATGATGTATTTCATCTATGATTTTCATATTTTACAAAATGACCGTTTAATTTTGCACAAAACAATAAATTGGTTTACCGTACCTGAGTTTTCATCCACTATAGCAGTATAAAAATTATTTGTCGAGATTTGAGCACTATAATGTATAGATTAAAACTGATAATTAAATTTTATTAGTTAAATGAATAATAGGATACTATTATTGAGTAAAGTAAAGTAACAGATAGGTTTACAAGGAAAGAGTTAACACTACAAATATTCTTAGGATATTAGGCTATTTTAAAATGAATATTTAACTAAATTGGTCTTTGAACTTATTCATTAATCTATGTTGTGTTTAGATGAAAGTGACACCAGTACAAAAGCCTTAACAATACTTTGCTAGAACAGATGCCTACTGATGGAAACGCACTTAAACGTTTTTAATAAAAATAAATTGATTCTTCAAGCGGAAGTATTCCGTTAATGGCCTTCAATCGTTCTTTGAAAAGTCTATGATAAATGTAAACTTGATTTCCACTCATCATTATGGTCATACCTTAGTTAGAATTGTTAAAAATGACTGACAATATTCTATAACTTATAAAACCATGAGTTTCTTGTAACAATTTACCACATAACATTAGTTAATGATAAGAACCTTCTTTAATGTAGGTGAATCTTCTTATATCATTCCACTTGAAAATTATATAATCTAATAATAAAAAATCAATTAAAAGTACATTAAAATTTCGGAATCTTAAATCAATAATTACAATAACCATAAATAGTTTCACTTTACTCTTTATGTTTAGATATTTTTATTAAGATGACTATAAAAATATCACTATCAATTTTTTAGTGTATACTTACTATCATTTTATCATACTGCATTGGAATCTGATTGCGATATCACGATAGAATCATAGAGATATAATAAATCTTGTCAGTGACATTGATTTGTATATTTATATATACGAAGAAGTTTTCTTCAGTAAAAGAAATTAACTAGTTGTTATCTCCGGGAGCTAAGAGGTATGAGGTATTTATTTCGTCATAGATTGATGACTTTTAAAAGTAAACATTTTGAACCTCACAGCCACAGAATCCATAGCTATAAGAAACAAAGATGTTTATTTGTCATACTTCACTGGTTCATGCTATTGACCTTACTTCATTTGTGACGTAACAGGATCTTCATTCAAAGGTTTTGTTGAGGCATAGCCTCATATTTAATTTAATTAGTTTTATAGATTACAATTTCTTACTAATGCAATAATTGTCACCGGTTAAAATAGGGTTTTCATAACAGTTGTAAAAGAAATTAAAATCAGGAACTAAAATACATACACATTAGAATATGTTCATTACATGTATATAACATGAAACCTCAGATATATGTTTTCAAAAGCCCTAAATACACCGGAATGGATCAATTTAGTTTTGTCAATTATCATCAACACTAAATAGTTCTCTGAAAAGAAAAAAACAAACAAACAAAACACAATTCTATTCACCACAGGACATTTTTCATTGAATGAAGCATAGAATTAGAAAAAAAAGAGAACAAACTACTTATTTGAATTATCGGATTTTTTTTTATTATGCTAATAATAATAATCATAATAGTAATAGTAACTATGTCAAAAATACAATTGAAATTTATTCATTCTGTAACAAATAGTTTGTTAGTCAAATTACTTATTCAAAATATGTTAATCATTTGATGATACATTTTGTAATGAGAAATTCAATCTAACAAAATAATAAAAATAATAACTGACTAACAGGCAGTAGCTAGTTCAGTATGTATAGTTATTTGTTGTAAATAAGATAGTTGTGTATAGGTCACAAAATTATTTACTGAATATTATTTTGATAATAATACAAAGAAAAATTCATCATAAAAGTAATACTTTGGAAAATGTATAGATCTTAGGTTACTATGGCTAGTTGAAACAATGAGAATATTTAATTATTTTCATAAACTATTATGATAGAATAAGTGACAATACGTTCCGGAAAATAATATTTAGAGTTTGATCTTCTTTACTTGAGTATTTTATTCACATATTGTGAATTAATTTAAAGTGTGAATAAGAAAACTGACCTCAAAATGATATTGATTTATGAAATGATGGTTTTAGTTATTGAGTTATCATCTTGAACAAATGTTCATCTATATGTCAACAAATAGTCTGATAATCATTGAGCACTATGTATACATAGGACGATTAGATGTAAAAATTATATTTGAAATAATCTGATCTATTGAAATTTAGTTAATTCAAATGTTTTACCTGACCAATGGGTTTGAGCTTCTTTTCAGAGAATAACTATCGAAATTATCAAGATTATATAAGGCTTTAAACAAGTTTACAAGATCGTAAAATCATGTTCAAATACTCATTTTATGTAAAAATGTGGGTTATTTTATGTCAAATGAGTTGGAAACATGACAAATGTATAAGTATGTGAGCGTGTGTGTATACATATTACTAAAGTCCAGCGAACAAACTAAGTTTTTTCACTACAGCTAGGGACAAACTAATCGGTTTGTCTATCTGATTTGACAAAGTATATGTTGACTGACAAAAGTTGAGATTCTTTCAAATATAATTTTTATACCCACAGTTATCACCTGTCTACAAGAATTGATTTCCAGGTAAATATGCACAGAATCCGATGTACGTTTAGCTTCACTGTTTATTAGACTCTCTTCATATTACACAGTAAATTCATCATTATATAAAAAAAGATGAATTTTTACTGACTTAACTGGACATAGATCACATAGATCAAAGATAAAAAATTAGCCATAAGCATGATGACGAACATAAAAATCTTAAAAAACATTTAAAATAGGTTTAACAATACTGTATTTTGATAATCATTTTTTCTTCAAATGAAGATCACAGTAAGAAACATGGAATAACGTTTCTATCAGCAAAGAAATGATGTGAAACCTATGATTACACTTTTATCATTAATACATTTCCTTCTCCAACTAATAAACTAATCATAGTTCAAGAAGGTTAACTCACAGACATTTGGTGCAAGTCACTTTATTTTTTGAAATTGATCTTTTCCCTCATTTCGTTCACGTTTTGAAGCTAACATTTTACTTTGAGATAACACATATGATATGTTCTACTTTAATTTCTAAACTTTTGTTCGTCAACTCATTGGTGAACTTTCAATCCTAATCAGTCTTAACATACATTCGGTCTACAGTAAAACGATCTAACTAAAATTTGATAGATTTATTTATGCTTGCGATTTAATTTTTTTGTCTTTTTATGAACACAGTTACTACCCAGTAGGTTAGCTAAATTAATATGTAATATATGGTGTACTACTTTCAATGTATGTTAAGGCAAGTAGAAATGCAGTTAACGGAAACTCAGGTTTGAAAACTAATTTATTGTTCCATGCAAAATCACCCGGCGACTTGATAAAATATAACAGTCATACATTAAACACATCATATGCAAATAATCTTTAAATTGTCTCTTACAAACCTCATAGTTCTTTCACTCCTGTAACTATTTTGATTGCTTTCGGCTTTCCTCTCTCTTCTCTTTATTTCAATCTTCTGCTGGTAGCCATTTCACTTTAGATTGCTGCCATATACTACTTATATCTGACAGCACAAGTAGCATGCACCACAGTGTCACTAATGACGATTGCATTCTAAAAGGTGTTTTATTCACGTTGAAGTACTTACAAAATCAATTACCATACTATATGCTAAATCAACAAGTTTATTTGTGAACCGTACCGGTTTCATGGAATTTCAGATCAAACTAGTTATAAAGACTCAATGTTTCTACTCATTCTGGCTTTCTGAAGGTTACATTGCAAAGAAGGTTTATGAAAATATCGAATTTTTTGTTGAACAGTTCACTAGAACTATTGAGAATAATCAAAGCTAAAATAAAACATTAATCATGGAAAATTTTAATTTTTAACCAATTACTTAAATAATTTTTTTATTAGGCAATTACCATCCAACTGACATCCATCTTAACAAAGTTGTTTATTCAGAGCAATATTCGCTACGTGTGTTCATCATCAAATCTTCAACAACGTAAAGAAATTTAACTCGTTTTGTAGCACAACTAGGTCTCATATCTTTTGGATGTTTTTGTTTCAATTTTTGAAAAAAAACTGTTTGTGGCTAGTATCATTCTTTAAACATAATAGGTTTGATTAACACTACATAAAGGCTAGTTAAATTACTAGTGTTATTTTTAAGAACCCTTATACATCATAATAACTAGCATCAACGAATCAGGATTCTAGAAGCAAAGCTTTATATTATAGCTAATTTTCGTTGAATAATATTCATGATGATGATGATTGATAACGGAATTCGGTTATTACACCGTAGTTAGAATCATTAGAATTTATCACCTTTAAGAACTGGTTAGTATGATTAATTAGTTCAATAAAATTATTTTGAAATTTGATTCACCATATTATTATTCTAGTTAGAATATTAAAAAAACATCATATCGAAATTATATAAGGCATATAATGGAACTTATTATGAAAACTCTGACGAAATTTTCCTGGTACATTGAGTCTTTGCAGAGTCCAATATTAATATGATCGGAAAAGAAATCAAAATTCGATTGATTTACTCATTATGAGTTTAGTTCATAATTACTTCCATTTTGATTCAATGTAATGATGACTCAATGTAGTATTTGTTCTCTTTTCTCGTATGATATTTTATTCTGTTTAATATACGATATTCATGTATTCAATGAACATGAACTATGCTCAGTATGTGGTTTCATCCTAATTATTAATTAAAGTGTGTGTACAATCAATATATAAATGAGTGTGTTTTCTACTAGAGTTGTCGTCGTCGTCGTGTTTTGGGGGTTAATAAATCTTCACTTATACCTGTGTTTATTTTCTTACTTTCGGGTCGAGGGAATTGCCGAGGTCCCTCGTTCCTAGTATAAGTGATAAGCGTTTCCGACACAACAATCAGCGACGAGCAGATATAAGAAGTAGCGTTTGATGAACAAGATATATCATATATAGTTGATATATTTCTTTTAGAACGTTTTTCGTTACATCGACCTGCTTCTTTTTAATGCACGGTATTTCATGTAGAAATGTAGAATATTTCCAATCAATGTGAATCATCTCTATTCCACTGTTTATGGTTCATCTTATTCATAGACTTACTATCAAACTTTGTCTCAATGTCAACAATTAACAAAAGGGAATGTTTGATGTTTATATTACTTTATTACTTAGTGTTGCATCACACTGTAGTCAGTTAATGAAAAACCTTGATATAAGATAAATTTAAATTCACTTGGTGTTGTTTGATTGTATTATCCCATTGTTGTTTAGGGCTGTAATTGATCAGTCTCTTGTTGGCATATGTCCATTCTGTACCTTAAATTACAAGCTTTATAAGCAAAGATAGATAGTAGCTACCAGCGGAATCCAGGATGCACGTATCGTTCTATTTAGAATACTTCAGCTGGATGCACCTGAATTTCAGAGTTGATGTTCACTCCAGGACTCGAACCCCGTGTCGTTCGCTCCAAACGTTACTGCGTTATCCACTTAGCTACTAAGTCCTGATAACCAAGTGGATAACACTTCGAAGTGAATGGTATTGGGTTCAAGTCCCAGAGTGAACATAAACTCTAAGATTCAGGTACATCCAGTTGACCTGTTCAATATAGGACGATACACGAGTTCTGGAATTCACTACTAGTTACTATCCATCTTTGTTTATAAGATAAATTTATTTTAAAATATTTCTGTATGCTTTCATAATCTTTCATTTTATCGTTAACTACAGCTTTTAACATTATTTAACTCCTCATTGTTCTCCTTCCTTTACAAGTCGATTTTTCTTATTAATTCGAAAGTTCATCATCGATTTTCTTTTTGTTAAGATGGTGGTTGAAGGTAGTCAACAGGAAACCCTGGACACGGGTTTCATCTTACTTAGCACTCGTCAGCAAGGCGTACCTGTAATCTTGAGGGAACTGGTGCTCCCTGGCGGATTCGATCTCGTGTCACCCAGCTTCACAGTCAGAGACGTTACCACTGAGCTATCCGAGCCGTGACTCACCTCCTGTAGGACTGATCGATAGCATTCGATCTGCACTAATAAGGACTAGACAAGCATGACATTGATCACCACCCAGTGATCAATCAATTGCGATTTTCTTTTTGTGTTAAGTAGCAGTGCACTCACGTTATTGTAATTTTAAAATAGTAAATTCTAATTGATTTAATATGTAATTTCAAAAAAACAACATGAAGCTATTGATTTGTTTTTTTTCTTATTTAAACGATTATTTCACTATTAATATCTTTTGCCTAGTGAACTCCATTGTATCCATACATCTAATCACACAATTATAATAATCACTGGTTCACAGCATGACTTTAATTGAGTATTGTATCATATTATATTATAATAATTAATATAATGTGAATAGTTTAATAATGAGTATTGAGTTCTATTACCACATGAAATCATACTAATAAAGATTTATTAAGAAAAATAAACGTCATTTCAGTCAGCATAATTGATAAACAAATTAATAACATGTACATAGGAATATAAGTTTATTTATCAAGTTTCTATGGAAAGTTTTTTATTTTATTTTAGGATAAGACATCTGATCTAAACTCAGTAAAAGATTATTGAATAAATATTTGACAAACTATTTTCTTTTAAAATACACAAATGAAAAAGGGATTATTTTGACAAGTGTTATCAGGAGGAAACAATAGAAAATATTGATAGAAGTAAACATCTTACAATCCATTTCACTGATGATGATCTCTCATACACTTAATTGATGTATATAGTTTATAGAAAAGGTACAGTAAAAATAAGTTGTATTTTAGTAATTTAGATAAGAAAATGTATCATGTTTATAAGTGTGCATGTTTCAATAGATTACGTCTAGTTCATTGTAATCATTCGTGCTAGTTACTCTATGATCCACACTATTTTCAAATAATCATTTACGACTAATTTTTCGGGATTAGTACAAATTATTCTCTTATTGAATTTCGAAGGTGTTCTCAAATTGCTGAGAAAATGTGTCAGTTTGTTTTCACTAAAAATAGGAATATCATCTTCATATTTGAACAGTATAACATAGCACAATAATAATTACAATGAAAATGAAACTAACATTTGATCAATCGATGCTCAATTAAACATCAATGTGAAGAACAAACAATACTTAAACGAGAACACTCAATGAAATTTATGAGTACCTATCTGGTTATCGTCATTTACCAATAATATCTCACTTGACTTTTGAAAAATATATGTTTGAATAAGTCATTAACAAGTATTTGCTCAGGAGTCAGTGACGTTATTTATGAAGATTTTTTGCTGTTAGAAAATCTTACTTCATTAGGACGATAGATATACGTCTCCTCCTAGTTTGTGACTATTCAACAATACTCACTGTTAGTTGTCCACTGAGTTCGAATATCTCACTCTGAAATTCTCCGGAAGTATAATATTGAAGTATAATTCAGTGTTAAATAGTGATTTGATTTGGAATGATGTTCGTGTAGTACATTGACCTAATAGTGAGGATCAACTTTTACCGACAATTTCAAGACGTTCAATGAAAATTGTGAGGGTGCAGAAGCCAATATATTTCACACTGAGATAATGCGATTTTGTGTCTCAATGATGAGTACAATGTATTAGGAAGTCATACATAATACTAAATACTCATTTTCTTATCCTTAGTTTTAATAGTTCTTTATAGGATGTTGGAGATACAATTTACCTTTATGTTAATAAGTGTTCATAAACTATCTAGTTGAAATCAACTTTTCAAATCAGTAACTTGCATGATTTTGTTTGTTATTCGTGTGAGGCCTTCCGTATATGAATTTAATTATTACAGAAATGACATAGTTTATGCTACAATGCATGTCAAATAAAATAGTCTACAAACAAGCTTTTTGTAACTAATATAGTGTTTGTAGCAGAACTTTGATAAAGTTTTTTCGTATGTCTTCCATCTTTTGCACATTTGTATTTTAGTCATTCTCAACATTCATCTCTTGATTCTTACATAACTACTACACTACTGACCATTCATCAAAATATTTTTTTAGTTCCTTCTCTTTTTATATATTATGCAACGTCGCAACTACTTGATTATCAAAAATGTACTTTGATTATTATTCTTCTTCTGTCTTCCAATATTAATTTATAACAGATATGTCATTATATGATTATTACATAACGTATCTACTCCATGAGTATTATTTCATTATTGTAAATCATATATATATATGTAGAACCATCATGAAAAGCCAATTGAAAATAAATTTTTTCGCTCGGTTCATTCCTTCCTTACTAACAAAATGTCAGGATGGGAATTTTCAATATAATATAGTGTTATCGCAGTCAATCTTAGCTTTTCCACATATTTTTATAGTACTTTCAAGGGTAACTTCACTAACATAGTCGGCAAGATATCAAAGAATGTTTTTTGAAAATTATTGAATGTGTAAGCTCTTTTAAAATAATATATCGACTGAGAAACAATTTGGTTTTAAACTAGAGTAAAATATTTTCAGTGATAAAGTTGAGTAGACTAAATATTTTTATTTGATGATTCATTTATATCGTTTAACTTAAAACATAACTGCATATAAAAACTAAAAAGGTTTATTTCACAAAAAGGTATGACATATATGCGTAAAGTGTAAATATGGTTAATAATTTATTGGTTTACTTCTCTACATGTACTTAAAGCTAAAGTAATTAAGCATTGTCATATAACGTACTCGTGTAACAGAAATAAAACAATCATCCACAGACTTACCCATGTGGTTGTTGTCAGTACTATAAAATATTGACTATTATTTTTGTTGACTTGCTTTTTGTATTATGTTAATACATTAGCATTAAAGCCAGGAACATGGTTAGTTTAAACTCTTCTATGATAATGCCTATATTTATATGTGTTTATGAAAGAAGTGTTTAAACTTACTATATACTGAGCTGTAATGCATTAAATAGATATACATACATTTAGAACTCATTCCTATCTTATAAAAGAACATAAATCAAACGTTAATACACATTTCTCCATCCTGAAATTAGGATACATACTTGTTTCTCAATGAAAATCATTTTCATTTACATTATTAATATGTCATTAATTGAAACATTTGATGTATCACCAGCGGAAACATTCGTCAAACTTTCTGAAATAGTTTTCTTTGGTACATTGAAGTATACATATGTAATTAAACCGTATCGAAAACACTGATCACTATTACTTGAAGAAACGACTTAATTTTTATATCATTTTACATAGTTGGATTTTAAAGAACGAAACTGTTTCCACATGTATCTTGCATCTTCCATCCAAATCACCTGACTGCACATATCTGATTATTTACTGTGATGATATCGTGTAAACAGGGATGAAAAACATTAGTAAAGGGATGTGATATTTGTACGAACTCAAGATTCCTTTGTAATTGATGGCCCACTGATTACGAATTCCAAATATAATACGTTCATTTGTGCTCATCTAGTTTTACCTCTTTTAAATTGCAATATTTCCGGAACTCTTAGTTAACACATTAGTTAGAATACTCTTAATCATCATAGTGGAGCTAAGTCTTTACAAGTGTAATTCTCAGACATCTCGATAGTAGACATGAGATAAATGAAAGAAATGCACTTAAAATAATTAACAGACAAAAACAATCTTACTCTATTTGGCTAAGGCAATCGCTATCAAACGTTTACGACCTAATATATGTCTACAGAAGAAAAATGTGATTTGCATTTTCCTCTCATGGTGATTGAGTGTCCACGTAATAGGCCTTATTGATTTTAACTTTTAATATTTTTCCAGCCATGTTCTCAACCTTTTATATTTGTTGTCGATTCGTCTTCTGATATTCGTCTCTTAGAACATCTTATTAATAGTTTGTTTATTATATCATGTTGAGCGATTACCCAATCACTTAGTGATTTCATTACCTTTACATTAGCTCTGAATTATTATTTCCCAGCATAAAAATACACATCGACATCAACTAAGTTTATTTACATTCTTTGTATCCCTGTTCTCCTTCTTCTTATGATTTCGGCTACGTTTCGATCATTTATCTAAACTTCACAAATTAAAGTATGCTAAACATTTATTAATAATTATATTAACAATTGTCATTTAAGGTTGTATGTGGCTGATGAGAAACCGTGAAATAGAATGGATTCATTTGACTCTGCAATATTTTGTTGCCCTTGCTCTGTTTGAAATTTGTCAATGGATCTGGCTGCATGAAATATCATGTAAAATTAGTCAAAATTAACAGTTCACTGTAATTTTATATTTGGAATTCTTGCAGAAGTGAAGAGCTACAGTTAGCAATCTTATTTTGACATCTGATTACTACTATTTCCTAGTATTATGATCAGTTAAAAATGGTTTTGTAATAATTCTCAAGTGACTTTTAATCTTCTAAGTCATTCACTTTTCAGATAATACAAAAAACAATCACGAGTCTCTGTTTAAGTAACAAACTATAATACCTCAGTGTTCATAAATCCAATTAGTTAAGGTTTTCGGCAATAATCATGGGTGGTCACTTGCTATTAACATTCTTTTTAAGTCCTGAAAATTAGTTGGTCTTTAAAAATCTAATCGTAACGATTTACGAGAATTACCTTAAATCACAGAAAATTGAATAACAGATAACGAGCATATAGTTATGCAATTCAACCGGTTTTCATCTACTAAACAGTATGTCCTTAATTCGCCTTACAATTTAAAACCATAAAAGCATACGTTCATTTTCTCTTTTTTCTGGTATTCAACAGTTGAACTGTTATTTGAGTTTTGTCATGAGGCAGCATTTAAAATTAATGAAGCGTCGATGAAAATAAATGGTCTTTAAATACATGTATATAAAAATAGAGGTAGTCATTTGATAAGAAATTTCTAACGATATTATTTGGTAGATAATAAAAACCAATTGTTTATAAATGATGAATGACATGTTGAATCACTTCACCAAAACTGGAAGACATAAAAATTCAGTGTTTTTTTTGTTTCTTGGAAACCCTCGATAAATATAATCAAATGAAAGTGTACAAAGACAAATAAAGTTATGTGGGAAATTGAAACGTTCAAAAATAATTACTTGATGGATACTGATGGTAGAAAAAAGAAAATAATTGACGATAATCATAATTAAATCTTACAGTACACTTGTAAAATACTTTTATTTCAAATTGAAAATAGAATGAAAAATAGCCAAATCAAAATATCACAGTTTTTAACATAAATTAAATAGAAATAAATACAATAGATTCTGGAAAACGATGTTTGTCGCAAAGGAAGGAAGATATTCTCTCGTTTTTTGTTTGTTTAACATATATTCATATTTCTATTAGCCAATAAACCAGGATAATGAACAGAATAAGTTTTACAATCAAGATTAATTTTTTTTCTACAATTTTTCACCGGGGCTGATTTAGGTCGCTCACATGGAATTTCAGCTGTTGATAAACGAGGGAAATGTCTTGTGGTTTGAGAAATTTGTCCGGCAGGCATCAATCGATATGTATTTATTCCATCTGTATTACTAATGCTTCTGTTCATAATATCGTAGGATCGAGTACAAGATGCTATTTGATTAAAAGCAATAAAAAAATCCATTCATATAGGCTACGAAAGTTATTCGTACATGAAATACACAATCCAAAGTCAATTGAAAACAAAAGTGTCACCTTATAGTGTTACCAAAGCAAAAGGGTAACGACAACAAACTTTTATCAAAATACACTAAGTCTACTCCTTAACATTAGTATTTAACTAGATAATAATTACTTCAATTTAAGGTGATTATCTCTGGTCTAAGTAAACCAAGCAACAGCGATATTTGTAATGCTAAATTATCAATCATTTATTGATAATTACATACCTATTTATTCAACTGTGAAGTTTGTTAGTATGTAATAATTCCAACAAATGTTAATAATTACTTAGTAGCCAGTAATTTTTCTTTAGCCAATATTAAACCAGAAACTAAATATTTAGACTAAACACAGCCTGTAAGCGTAACGCATTCATTGTTCTACTTGTTGTCTTCTCAATGAACGATATTGTAATCGATGGTATTAACAAAGGTTATGGAATGAGGAAAGAGTACACAAATAAAATAATAGTTTCACATTGAATGGGATGCATATGTTTTTACATTATGGGATGATGTATAAAAAAAGTATTCTCAATACCTTAATTAAATACCTTTTACTATAATTCAATCTTACCAACGATGAGCTAGATATAAAAGATTTAAATATTACTATACATTGACTTGAATAAATTGGTCAGTTTTATTTGATAACTTATATTTGAAATCGAAGTTTACTTTAAGCACTTATGTTGACGAGTGTCATCAGGAGGAAACAATATAAAATATTGATAGAAGTAAACATCTTACAATCCATTTCACTGATGATGATCTCTCATACACTTAATTGATGTATATAGTTTATAGAAAAGGTACAGTAAAAATAAGTTGTATTTTAGTAATTTAGATAAGAAAATGTATCATGTTTATAAGTGTGCATGTTTCAATAGATTACGTCTAGTTCATTGTAATCATTCGTGCTAGTTACTCTATGATCCACACTATTTTCAAATAATCATTTACGACTAATTTTTCGGGATTAGTACAAATTATTCTCTTATTGAATTTCGAAGGTGTTCTCAAATTGCTGAGAAAATGTGTCAGTTTGTTTTCACTAAAAATAGGAATATCATCTTCATATTTGAACAGTATAACATAGCACAATAATAATTACAATGAAAATGAAACTAACATTTGATCAATCGATGCTCAATTAAACATCAATGTGAAGAACAAACAATACTTAAACAAGAACACTCAATGAAATTTATGAGTACCTATCTGGTTATCGTCATTTACCAATAATATCTCACTTGACTTTTGAAAAATATATGTTTGAATAAGTCATTAACAAGTATTTGCTCAGGAGTCAGTGACGTTATTTATGAAGATTTTTTGCTGTTAGAAAATCTTACTTCATTAGGACGATAGATATACGTCTCCTCCTAGTTTGTGACTATTCAACAATACTCACTGTTAGTTGTCCACTGAGTTCGAATATCTCACTCTGAAATTCTCCGGAAGTATAATATTGAAGTATAATTCAGTGTTAAATAGTGATTTGATTTGGAATGATGTTCGTGTAGTACATTGACCTAATAGTGAGGATCAACTTTTACCGACAATTTCAAGACGTTCAATGAAAATTGTGAGGGTGCAGAAGCCAATATATTTCACACTGAGATAATGCGATTTTGTGTCTCAATGATGAGTACAATGTATTAGGAAGTCATACATAATACTAAATACTCATTTTCTTATCCTTAGTTTTAATAGTTCTTTATAGGATGTTGGAGATACAATTTACCTTTATGTTAATAAGTGTTCATAAACTATCTAGTTGAAATCAACTTTTCAAATCAGTAACTTGCATGATTTTGTTTGTTATTCGTGTGAGGCCTTCCGTATATGAATTTAATTATTACAGAAATGACATAGTTTATGCTACAATGCATGTCAAATAAAATAGTCTACAAACAAGCTTATTGTAACTAATATAATGTTATCGCAGTCAATCTTAGCTTTTCCACATATTTTTATAGTACTTTCAAGGGTAACTTCACTAACATAGTCGGCAAGATATCAAAGAATGTTTTTTGAAAATTATTGAATGTGTAAGCTCTTTTAAAATAATATATCGACTGAGAAACAATTTGGTTTTAAACTAGAGTAAAATATTTTCAGTGATAAAGTTGAGTAGACTAAATATTTTTATTTGATGATTCATTTATATCGTTTAACTTAAAAAATCAACTGAAAACTAACACATACCAAAACTCTTAGGTGGAAGTTCTGTTTACACTGTTAAATTCATAGTAATTCGAATAAATAAGAAATCGATTATTTATTTGTCCCCAATGTTACTGATATTCGCAAAGTAGTAACACTGAACAACACTTAGTTTTCTCGAATAATAAGTCAAAATTTTCTACAGAACTCATCAGTTGAGCAACGACGAGAAAATATAAATCCTCAGTCAACAAGCATTAACTTCTAATGATTTATTTCTATACAAAAATAAGTATTAAAGACATTAATAAAGACTCTGTTCAGTGTACGTCTGTCCTGAATTCTCACTGAAATCGATAAACGTGCATTTATTCGTTGGTTGAAAGCTATTGAAATCAATAAACAACTTTGAAACGCATGGCAAGGAAAAATCAAAAATTAATCAAATTAGTTAGCTAACATTTAACTTCTGAAGTGAATAAAAACATTGGTAATACTAATAACATTTATATACAAAATTTGACATGATTTACTTTTATTGTTCTGAATAGAAGACCACATGTAATAGCTAAGATTTGGCGACCATTGGGGACGAGGGAATAACGTTCTTGGATGTGATATTAATTGTTGAGAATCAGTAACACTAGAATCACTACGATTTTCACAATCAACAAACTGATTGATATCGTTATTTTGATCTTCACTGACGTGATCATTTTGTACAACTGACTCTTTTGTTGAAGTAGTTATTTTAATTGAATTGAATTGATTAAAAGCATTTTGGTGTTTTTTTAATTTATCATCATTATTTGTCACTGATTTACCGTGAATAGGCTAAAGTTTATTAAAAATAAACAATAAATATTCAGGTCATTTGATATATATATATATACAATATAAAGCCCTTAATCAGTAAAAAGATAGCTTGAAAACCAATTTGTTCTATTTAATCTCAGTTAATCTGCGCGCTTACGAAGTTTAGGAACGTTCGTATAGTCTCAGATAAAACCACCAATCCAAGACTTATGCAAAAGTTGAAGACTATAATTTGTGAACGAACCGATCAAATTTAAAATAACAGGTCTTGAATTTTAACGCGAAATTCATCTATTCCTTTAGCTAAATAGAGTTGTGGTATTATAACTGATGTCACTTAGTGATCCAAACCCTGAATCTAATTCCTAACCCTAACAACCAACTGTAAATCATAATCCTAATTACTCACACTGCTTTATAACCCTCATCTAGTCTTAGTTGGTAGGTGGACATATTCAAGGTCATTTTAACGTTGCTCAATGGTCGTCCTTAAATTATAGTGGCTAATCTATCGCATGTTAGCCGATACTCTGATTTACCAATGATGATTGCTAACCTTCCTCTTATGCCTGTAGTGACCTCAGGTAACCAATGTATATTTAATGGAGACATTAATCCGATATCTTCCAATGTAACATTAGAAGCCCATACCTAAATACGTATTTCTAACGTGAAAGCTCTTAAAAACACTGCTAAGATCAAAAAGTCTATACCATGTTAGAAGATAGCATATACAGAACCGTCTGGTTCCAGATCGAATATCAAAAATATTAAAATGGCTCTATCATACAAAAATATACTTCCCGCCACCATGTTTTGCCCTACTAACCAAATTAAAGCAAGCACAGGTTAAAAGACATTAATGAGGAGCTGTTAGCACTTAATACTAGCTCAAAAGTACACAACCTAATTCTTCTTTTCAATAAATGCGTTAAAGCAAATTAAAATGTTGACATACCATGCATCCCGCATAACAATACTTTTATATACGACTCTAAAATTATAGCAGACTTTTTCAGTCGTATTTTTGCGAACGGTAAAGAATTCCTAAATGGCACTGTTTCAAGAAGCATGTGCATGACTAGCAACTCAATCAAATCTATCTCTTTCACATACTTGAAAATTAGTAAGGCGATAAATACCCTTAAGGTTTCGAGAGGTCATAGAGTAGACGAGATTTCATCTTTTCTCTACAAATAAAGTGGTCCAGATATTCTACTTCTTCTTCCAAAGCTGTTTACTCTCTTTATGAAGGTAGGTACTTACCCATACTGTTCAAAACCGCGTATATCATACTACGTTACAAATCTGGAGATAAGACTGACATGAACAATTATCGGCGCATGAATATTACTTCAGTTATCTCTAGGATTATGGAAAAAATTGTTGGTGACGAACTCTCCAACTATTCATTCTCTGAAAAACTTATCAATGATTCTCAACATGGATTCCTTAGAATTCGATCTTGTATGACATGCCACTTTCATTTGTTTACTTCACTTTTTTCTCGACGTAACTAAGCATATCTAGTCTTAGTTCTATACTTTGACAGTCCTGAAGCCTTCAATATGGTTAACCAACAACTTCTGGTTACGGGATCCAAAACCCTCTGCTTGATTAGTTTGATTGTTTCTTCAGCCACCGACATCAAATAGTTAAAATAAACTCTTCCTTATCGAACGCTATTCCTGTCAGAAGTGTTGTAATACAAAGTAGCATCTTAGGCTTTTTTTAGTTTTTATCAATGATATTTATGAATGTCTTCGTGTGGATAAGCCCCTTCCAATGATCTTAAAGAAGTGTATTCATTTTCTCTTCATGAGCTGAACAATGTGCAGAATTTCATCAGCATGGAGCTTTATAAGGTAGCACAGTGGTGCTCAAAATGGCATCTGGAGCTTAACACAGCTAAACGTGGATGGATATACTTTGGTAATACATCACTCAACTTAGACCTTACCATAAATGGTGTGGATTTATCTAAGTTACATACAGTAGTAGACCTAGATACTCCTACGATTTGTTGTTTACAGGGCAGGTATTAAAGCAAACCTTCAAGTCTCAACGTCTTATGGGTTATATAACTCGAAACATTTATAACAACGGGTTGCGTATTTTGATGAACAAAGTGTGTGTTTGACCACTCCTAGACTAATGCACGTCTGTTCTTAGTAGTGTGTGTATAAAGGATAAATTGAGACTGGAATCAGTACAGAGACGTTTTACATTTAGGATTCTTGGAACTGATTGTACCTCGAATTATAATTCCAAATGTAATAAACTTGGGCTGGACCGTTTATGGAAGAGGAGGCTCAAACTAATTCTAATCTTTTCAAAATACTTAATAAACTACCCTTTATATCCAGTCAAGTAAATCAATATGCGGAAACTTCTAATTACGATACCCGTAACTCCTTGTCACTGGTGAAACAAACCCATTCTAAATTATCTCTTTATATGAATTACTTTACCTGTAAATTTTCCAGACTCTAGAATAATCTACCACAATCTATTCATAAGATGAAATCACTCCATTTCTCTGTTCGCTACGTTGATGCCTACTGCATTAAATGTTCTATCACCTGTAAGTGTATCTTATTCCATAAGTAAGATTATAGGAACTATAAGTGTTTAGCCATTCTTATTACTGAATTCACTAAATAAAACCACCTACCTGTTGTTACTTTACGTTAACACTGTCTTTGGCAACCTTAACTAATTTGAATAATATCTAACGTGAACAGTATATCACCGAGTCACAATACACATGCATTATGATAGACCTGACCGCCAATTATTGCTTTGCTTCTCCGTGCTCTCTGTTTCCATTTTACTTTCTCTAGTTGTAGATGATTATAATTATATCGTTATGGCACAGAAAATCAACAGGATGTCCACTTAAGAAGAATTAAAATTTCCCGGCGGATGCATTACGTTGTTGTGATACACGTCATAAATGTACTACCTAAACAATTTTTGAACTAATAAACTTAAAACAATCTCATATCACATGTTTTTTCTCTGAATTTAATGTTACTACTTATATCAAGCTGATCATGCCTGTAAACTGGCATGAATTCTGTAATTATTATTTTCGGAATATAGTAATAATATGGTGTAATTAGAACATAACATGATATATTCACTTAGATATTGGAGACGAAATGCCCATCCTGGATTTTACTGCTAGCTACATTTCATCTATTTTACGAAAACTAGTAACAATTGCTTTATCGTGCCAATCTGCGCAGGATCCACACATTTCAATTAAGACTGACTAAAATTCACTCAAAAATATTACAAATGGAATAATACAAAATTATAAAAAATTAAGTGATCGATTTTTATTTTGGCTACTCCTTGATCGATCTAGAAACTAGACAGAGCACGTCGACACTGCTTACTGTGCTCAAGACTTCTTAGGACTTTGGTTTTTAGATAGATTTGGAAACTGTAGTATATGATGTTTGAAGAAGTGTTCTTTTACTCAGAGGTCTTTCAATCACCTCGCAGTATTCATTAATATGTCTGTGATAAAGCTGAAATTACAATTTTCCGTATTTATTTGTTTACTGTAGAGGGATTTCTCAATTTCTCAATCCAAACTGTTTGCTTTTTATTGTTCTTTTTTGACAGTAAAGAGAAAAATTATTTGGTGGTGACATCTAGGTCTAATATCTGTTTGTGTTCTTACGTGCGACATACTGTGTGCATATTATATAGATATCTTTCAGTGAGTTGTGCCATTTTTAATGATTTTTTATAATATGATCAGCTACCTTCACGTAGGAGAAGAGGAAAATGTCTTTTTTCATACATCAAAGACTAAATTGATGAGAGATTGATTAGTGATTTATCATAACTTTGTGTTCGAATTTTTTCCATCGTCTTAAAAATTAAGTAGTAATATTAAAAACTGTTTGTATTTGTGAATTAATTTATACGATAGCTGTTTTTCTTAGGATTTCATGTGATATGCTTAGTATATGTATATGCGCTATTTCTTCCAAATGCCACTCAGATTTGTATACTTCTTTATATATCTAAGTAGAGCAAAAACAAGTGCTTGTTTATCATTTATTACCAACTCATATGCGATTATTAATATTCACACATAATGTTTTGTTCTTCGTTTAAACACCAAGAGTTCCAGAATTGTGATATGTCAATTATATAAAATTGTTTTTAAGGCCAGATAAAGTTGGGTTATAATAAAAAATATTACACATTTTTTAGTAATCATAATAAACAATGATTGAAGACCTCTGTCAGAAGTGCATTAACTTAAATTACAACGTATCGTAACAAGATAGAACCAGAGAATCAATAAAAGCAGGTAGAGAGAATGATTGAGCAAAAAAAATGTTTCAGGTTGACAGAACAATAGTAACCGACTTAAGCTGTATTATTTTAATCGATTTAAAGTCGCGTTAAATAGCCTTTTTTTATAATCATTATACATTCTCTTGCGTAAATCAAAACGTCCACTCAAGCAGATCGTTTAAGCTTGGTAATCATATCCTCTTTTGTAACCTAACCTAGTGGATGACATCCTCTTTTATTTTGGTAATTACTTGCAAATACCGACTAGTCTTAATGGATAGATATGATGTGTAGGAAAATTATCAAATAGAACCATCAAAAATCTAATTTTGACAAATTTGTCTATAGCATTAAGACATAAGAGTCATCAGTGTACCAACAAATATTATAAGAAACAATAAACAGTTCTTGTGAAAATCAAACTGGTAATATTTTGCTAAATATGTTAAACCAGTCGAAACATATGATTGATTGAAGTATAACTCCATATTTATAAAGAAGCTGTAACCGTTGTACTAACCTGTATCACCCTTCACTTTTTCATAACAAAAACGAAAATACTCTTGAGGTATTTCACAATTATGCTTAAAGATATGTATTAACCAAGTATAACAATTTAAAAAAGTTTTATGTACTGGGTTATGAGTAAGAGTGAACAAATATGACTTACTATCTCAGAGTAAACTCTAGTAAAATGCAGACCAGTTAAACGGTTATTACATGAAAGTGAAATATACGTGATATTGAAATAGTATATTGTATCAGATTTTTTTAAAATAAAATGCTTTTCCCTCAATTTTAATAACGTCATATGATTTTTGAAAATCAAATTTTTCATGTCTCAACGAATATTGGACTTATGTAAACAAAGCTTTAACTAGCCTTTGTTATTAACCTTTAGCAAAGCGAGTGTTTGTGTAGTTGTATTATAGAAATTATGATGAATAGGTTTATTACCATTGTGAAAGTCGATAAATTCAAATTGCTTTTTGTAACACAGTCTAAATAATAGTAGGATTATAACATTCTAGTGTGACAATGTTAGCCTAGCTTTCCTCAAAGCCAGTTTGAAATTTTGATGGGAGGTATTTTGAGTCATTAAAAAAAAACAAGTGAACTTAGAAAGACGGTACCAAATTCTCTATTATCATACATTAGAAAAGACTTGTTTCCTACATTTTTGCTGAAACAAACCCTAGTTAATTTTCACCATGAAAATTTTGAAACTGTCATCTAGAGAAATTAGTTGGTTAGATTTGACGAGTAACTAAATTTAAATAAACCGATTCTCGGACCACATCGAACTTGCGAAATTACCATACATAAAAAACACAAGTATTTTCAGATCATAAAAACTTTTATTAGTAATGGTGATTTCATTTTTACCTTAAATTAACCATATGAAACTGTCAAAAAACTTGAAAAATATTCATGTAGCAGACCAACGAATACTTTAATTAATCGGAAAAGCTGAGCGAAAGATATGATACGGAACGGTAGGAGGTAAATTTGCTTTTTCATATGCAAAAATCACTGGTATGCAGAGATAGTTTTACAAAATGTCACATTATTAATTTATTTTTGTGATCGAACCAAACAGACACAGTAATTGACAATTATACGCATCCTAAATAATCAGTTTGTAAGCACAAGACGAGAAACGAGTAAATCGATAGACTTTCACTCCCTATCATTTAATAATATTAGAATAACGTACATTTTAAATATTTACTGTTTATAATAACAGTAGAATACAAAGTAAATGTCAAATAATATAAATTTAATGTATAGAAATGTAACATAGGAAACGAAAAATTGTTGGATATTTGTGACTGATAAAATATTTTACCAGACGTCAATTAAATAATTTATTGTAGGAAGAAAAAAGAACTAGTTAATAGTAGGTATGAATAAAGGCCCTCAACAAATGTGAAACTAAACAAAAGTATTGAAATCATTGAAGTAACTGAATACCTAACAGATAAATAACATGTTAACAGATCTTTCTGCCATATATCATGCCCATAAATAATTTACCAAAGACTTAACCAAACAAACCAAAGAATCATATTTTTTACATCGTGCTCAAATAAAAGTAATTTCTAGGTTGGGAAAAAGTCATTCATTGTTGTTTATAAGAGGACAATTAGAACTAAACATTTATAAGTACATCTTTTTTGTGTGCCATTGTAAATAAGATAGCTGAAGATATACTTATTTTGTTAAGATTCATCTCTAAAAATATCTGTCAACATGAAGCAAAAGATGTGCTATAGTATGAGACCTTTTTATTACTATTCAGTTCATTATAAAACATAATTACATTGTCCTTGATAATTTTTTTTCATTTCAAAGAATAGCATTTTAAATAGCCTACCAGCAGATATAACATGATATGAAGCATGTTTTTACATAGTTATGTAAAATAATGTTTTTCAATTGTTTTAGAATTATTAAGTATAAGTTCATCCGTCTACTTAGATTTCATATTCATTATCTTACACAATCAATTCATTAGACTCATGATATATTTTAATAGATCTACTTTATCATTTACTCTACTGGTCACATTTTTTCACTTTATAAGTAAGCATTCCTTAAAACTTCCACTTCGCTTAAGTTACTTGACATTGTGTACAATAGATAGATAACATGCCTTAAACAATTCAATTTTATGGGATTTCAAATATTTGATTGAGAAAAGCTGAAATCGTCCATGAGATTTTCGAATAACATGATCTTCGCACCCATAAAAACATTTATTTATAAATAATAGGATAATGTCAATGAATTTTACTTGCAAGGTTCAATGTACTTTAAAAATAATCAGTGCTTAGTTCATACTGAACAACTATATAAATATTTGGTTACTGCATTAGACAATCGTCCACCAAATAACTCAGTTGTTTTGTATCTGTTATTCAGGGTGATGCGGTTTCGAGGTCTTAGGTCAAAGAAGGCCTTCTATGAACTTCTGACTATCTAATATACTTCTGTATTCATCAAGTATATTTACCTATTATTCTAATCCTAAACCTATCTAATGATTACATATCTCCAAGTGATTTTGGTACACGTAGTGATATCATTTTTATGTCAACCATTAAATTTCATATTCAACGTTTAAAATATATGAATGAAATTATTCAGATTAAGAATAGCGTCATTCATGTACTTTAGTGTCCAACAATACTAACTACATACATACCCAAATTACAATAAAAATATTATTGACACTATGCTTACAAATCAGTTTAAGACAACCAAAATAGTTAAATTAAGTACTTATTCAATTTATCTTTATTCAGCTTTCGACGAAAATGCATAAAATTATTTCAAGTGGTTATCTAATATTTATTAGTTGGTTGAAATATTCTTTGACTAAATTGGGACTGAAGTAGAGGATAGATTTCGTGCAGTAGTTAACAGAAAAGTGATTGGAGGACTCTGATGTTATTCACTTTCATCAAGTTGTATCCGGAGTTTCTTTGGAAGTTTACTATTTAAGAATACGTTAGAACTTTTGAAATGTCACAGATACAATTAATGACTAGTCATGTCAGTGGATTTTTACAAGCTGTTTCTAAACACATTATACTGTTTTCATTTCGATTATTGATATCCAGCTAATTAATTTACTTTAAACGTCAAATCTATTCGAATCATTAATTTATGTCACAACTACATCCATAGATATTTAAAGGAAAATAATTTCAAAACATATACAGTTGAAAGCAATTGATTAATCTTCACATTATATTCCTGATTTTTACAAGATTGTTACTTTGAAAAGCTCACAATAATTATTGGAATACCTTAAATTCCATAGATATAATACAAAACTAGATTTATTATAAAATTTTTCCGATGGAAGTGCTATTAGATTGTGACGCAATGAAAGCATACTTATGCTAGACAACAGTTTATTTATGATAATAAACGTCAGTTAGTCAGCTACAACGTAGGATTGGTCACATATGTACGTCGGTCCAAGTTGCCAAACCGCATTAGCACAACAAGATGGACACCGGACTCATAGAAGTAGTTAATTCAGTGATGATAACATATAAAAGAAAGATTGCATATAAGGGTATAGTACAGGAAGAAAGAATTAGTTCGCAGGAAGAAAGATATGAAGCGACTTCAATCTCACGGTGTAAGGAAAGACAAAGAGTGTATACACCGACGTCATTGTGATCGATTCTGAGCCATGTCACCAAGAGTCTCCAACCATTGGTAATAAAAACATTGTATTTATCACTATGATATTCAACCTAATAGATGGAATATGATTTTTTTCATTAATTCAGTGTATTGGTGAATAGAGAATTCGGCGCGAACGTAAACAAAAAAAAACATCATCAATACTTTATAAAACAGATATGAAATTATCAGTTCATTATGATTAAGTTTTATGGATAGCTTTGATTGCTTTACTCAGTTATTCTTTAAGAAACCAACATGATTTTAATGTTGATTTGACAATTGGTATTAAACTTTATGTTATTTGTCGATAATCTCCTCTTGATAACACACGGCGAGCAACTGCCAACAAATCTGATTAAATTTAACCACTATACAGTGAAATAGCTTACGTTCAAAAGAATAAATGAAAGGTTTCTGCGAACTGATTTGAAATTAGTAACAAGCATTACTTTAAATGTTATTCATGTTTTAAAGTTCAGTTATTTTGTTAATATTTTAAGTCGGTAATGAAAAGTAGAAACCTTGTATAAAAAACTTAGAAAGACGAAATCAGAGAATATGGACTGATAGCTTAATTACCCAAACATACATGAAGGGAACGAACCGTAGTGAAATAAATTTATCAGTCAGTCTATGGATTAAATAAAGCTAAATTCTGAACACTTATATTATTCTGGTGAAATCAATGGCTACTTTGCTGTCTCACGTATTAATAAATGTTAAAAAAGTAATCAAAGTAAAAGCGATCGTAATTACTTTCTGTATTTAAGTTGATTGACTATAAATGTGACAAAGTATTGATCAGTTAACATACACATTCATATTCAAATATATTTCATGAAACAATTACTGATTATTTGAAGTAAATGTTCATTCAGTTTCATCGAAAATATATTTAACAAAACTAGAAAATAAAATTATTTTCAGGATTTTGTTTCTTCAATAACAATTCAATCCATGTAAGTTGTTCAAGTTACACTAAAAAGGAAACCTGATGGAAGAAAAGTACATGACTCACCAACTGCAGCTACTCTCATTCATTCATTTCAAACATCATCATTATTAAAGAAGAAGAATGTATTTGTAAAATCTCAGCGAAAGAATTTAAAGTAAATCCAACTATTCGCCTGGCAATCTGGTCCAAGCTTTTTCAAGGAAATCATCATTGTTGTTTGAAAAAACAAATGCTTTAAGTTGTGATACCATTATTTTTAGTTTGCAATATCTGACAAATGTTTGCTTAACCTAAAATATTTCATAATATATAATCCGAGCAAATATAAATATTTTTAGACTTATTTCGTATTGTGACTTTATTGTTATGATTTCAGCTTTTACGATGAAAAATGTGTTAGTAACGTCTAAGAACCTTTCAGACTGTTGTCTCTATAAAACAAACCAGCATCACAGAATAGTGAAACGTTGTGTTGTAGCCGCCTATTAATCGACCTCGTACTGTAATGATTTATATGAAGTGATGTATTCAATATAAGTATACTTCACACATGAGTGTTAAATTTACACAATAAACTTTGATCAAATACTTTTTTGTAAAAATGTTTTGTGATTAGAGAAATTAAATTTTGTAGTGAGTTATAAACATTGAAATTACTTATTCATGAAACCTTTTAGTGTACTATTGAACGATATTTTATCTCGACTTCGACTCAAATTACGTAAACCTTAGATGCCAAGTAATGACACCGAAAAGTTAGTTTTTCTGTTCATAACTTCCTTATAATTTCTTAGGATTCACAGTTAAAAATTAGGGTTAGGAATTAAAGTAAAGGTTTTCATCATGAACTGACATCAGCTAAAATGCTATTTAACCAAATGGATGAATGGATTCCGTGCCGAAATCCACGAGTCACTAGCGGTAATTTCATTGTTTAGTCCCCAAATTATAGTCTCCAGGGTTTATTTTTTCACTTGCTAAAATACACTGTAAAGTGTTTATGGACTCATATTACTGGAATACAGTGTAAATATAGTCTAAGAAAGGCCACCACACGTGTTCAAGATTTTGTAGCCCCTACCATTTAGATGGAAAAAATGTTAAATATGCTAACTTGATTGACTTAATAAATATTCGACTTCTTTCGTTTTAGGTTTCTTGTTCAAAACAACTATCAACCAACAACAAAATCAGAATTTTCAGTATAAACTTCAAGACAGGTCTACTGTATGAAGGGCGGAAACTTGGAGAACTAAGAAAGCCATCATCTAGAAGACAAATTGTTTCTTAACAGATGCCTACGCAAAATAATTAAGATCCGTTGACCAGACACTATCAGCAACAATTTACTGAGGGAGAGAACAAATCAGATTCCAGCGGAGGGAGAAATGAGGAAGAAGTGCTGGAAGTGGATCGGACACACATTGAGGAAAGCACCCAACTGCGTCACAAGACAAGCCCTCACTTGGAATCCTCAAGGCCAGGGGAGAAGCGGAAGACCAATGAACACATTACGTCGAGAAATGGAGACAGACATTAGAAGAATGAACAACAGTTGGATAGAACTGAAAAGAAAGACCCAGGACAGAGTGGGTTGGAGAATGTTGGTCGGCGGCCTACACTTCATTGGGAGAAACAGACGTTAGTAAGTAAGGGAGGTTTTTATTATTTTTACATGAGAAATAAGAGTATAAACTAAAGAAGAATCCAGATTGTTGGGCAGGAATATATATGACCATTCAGACAAATAAGATCATGATAAACTCTTACTGTTTCTTATACATCTAAAGAAGGTTATCGGGCTATATTTTAAATCAATTAAAGTTAATTATACTTACCACAGGACTTTGGCCAATAAACTTCAAGACCTTATCAATTCTATGTTTTGGATTATTTTAAATATGAGTTTTTAAGCAACTAACTATTTATAAAAATTCCAAAATCATGCCTTTCAGTCTTATCCAAGTCTACTACCTTCTGATAATACATTTCATTTTAATTGTTATTTTATCACAGTCATATAAAAAAACAATATCTGAGAGTGTAAAATGTTTCTGATTAGATTCACATTACATTCATTCAATATTTATCTTGACATATGTCCAGCTTTCTTCTGTCTGATCCATATTTAACGTTCGAATAATAATCGTGATACATAAATCTAGACATTTAGCTAAATATTGATAAATTACCAATCTTATGTTTATGTTAAGAAAAATATTAATGAATTTTAAGTGATATTTTAACTATCATAACGTTTTAATTTTCAAGATATAGAATAGGAAATAGATAAAATATTGATGGGTATCCCCATATATCAATACATACAAACTATGACTATTTGAAATCAAATAAAACTGCGAAATCACTGTGAATAAATATACTCAAAAGTGGAGTAATACCAATAAAAAATGTGTGCTGAAAGTAGTATAGTTTAACTCACAAAATAATACGTTCAAGATGATTCATGACCCAGTGATCACTAAAAACAATTTTTTTATTTCATTAATAACCAGCTTTACTTACAGAATTATTGATGAGAGAACTCTATACTTTTATTTTAGTCGGTAAAATAAACTCAAATGTTTCATTATGGTGTAAGTGATTAAATTTATTAACTAATTTTAAATTATAGTTCAAAGATTCTCTTAAACTCTAAAAAATTTACACGATGATGGCTATCAAATTATAGTTAACAAACTAATACGTATATATATACATATATAGTTCAAACTTGACTATCACCAGTTGTCTGGTCTTATGAATATCCCAATGTTATGATGCTCGGACTGAAAATTGAATATAGCACTATTTGCTTAAGACATTAGACATTTGGTCACTCACAATTTTATTCGCTATACTGAGAACTAAACTAATCTTCAAGATTAATTAGGTGATTCGATAACTCTCTTAGTGAACCTTAGAAACATTTTAAAATCCAAATTCTGTTTTGATCAAACGATTAAATGTCTTAATATTGTTACGTCATCCACCTATTTTAGTCAGAAGCATTTAGTTACGTTATATATATATATATATATATATATATATATATATATATATATATATTCAATAAACAAGCGAAACTCACATTCTTGACGTTTCGAATATTTCTGATTTATAGTTCGCCACCTTCTTTGATTACATCTTCTTGATGATAAATTCAAAGTATCTAGTCTACTTGAAATAAGGTTTTCTTCAGATGGATGGAAAAACCGTTCAAGATAGTCATTGTGGAAATTAGAAGGGATTATTCTATTACTTTTTAGATCTGATTCTATGAAAAATCTCGGTAAGGTAAAATTCGATATCTGATTCCATTCATTTGAGATCGTTTGAGAATTATTTTCATTTAAGGTACTGAATTTGTTTGAATAAACGTCAGGTGAAGCAGTCCTAGACCGCCTCAATTCGATAAACGTCTCTTGTCTATCTTTTTCCTTGAACTGCAGCTGAGAATTATTTCCAGGGACGTAAATATAATCAAATAATGAAGACAAACGATCGTTATAAACGTACCTTTTTAGGTTATTCGCAGCACATTTGATATTATGGTTTCTGTGGTTTGTGTAACCATCAGCGAAACCATTAACGTCTATGTCGAATGAAGCGTCCGATAGTCTCCTAGAATGATTCCACTTTCGAAACTCAATGAGACTCCTATGTTTTGATTTTGTACCATCTATTTTATTATTTTTTAACTCTAATAAGTCTTGATTAGGTAGAGCAAAAGGGATTTCAGACGTAGAATAATTTGTATTGTGAACCTCATCAATGGGAGAAGTTGGAATATCTACTAACCGTTTTTGTTTTGAAATATTCTGTATTTCTGGCAAATATGAATTGAAATAGTTAGATGTTTTGTTTAACTTATTATATGAGTCTAGAACCCTCAAATCGAAAGTCGCATCCGAATTATAATGATTAGTTTGGTATATAAAATCATTTGGTTTATTGTTTGATGTATTCAAGGAAGCAATTACAACGTTATGTTCGGGTTCAGTTTTATCCCTATTTTGGTTTCTGGGTTTGCTAAGAAAAAAACCACAACCGTGACTTGGTAAAAACTTATTTGTTGGATGATGTTCTAAAATACTGGTTTTATTAGGATAAAGGCATGATGAGGCTGAAACTGGTCTTGTGTCATTCATATCTCCTCGCTTCTGCAGAATGCTATTTAACTGTTTTTCTGCAGACTTTTTTATGTTCTCGAAAGATAGATTGTCTTCGGAACTAGCGCTAACTATTGAGGACAAATCTGAGTTTCCTAGTTCTGTGGAAAATGGACGGTTTAAATTTACGACTGAATTTTCAAATGGTATGGACAATTTTGTACTATCTCTAAACTTGTCATTTTTTTCTCTTAACGATAAGATTTGGTTTTGTCGACTTTTTTGATAAGCTGATAGCTCATTGTGTTCTTGTTTATACTCCAAACTTTTTTGGCATACAAATTTTTGTACATCTAACATGTGACTGGATTTCAACGGCCAGGTTCCACATAGAAGTTCTCTTAGTTCATTAACAACTTTGGTAATTTGTGTAGAAAACATTCCTAAGTTTTCACGTTGATTGTAGTTTGATTGATTATTGTCAAAACTACGGTTTTTCATTGACTTGGAATCATTTATCTTCCCATGATATAAAAGATTACTAGTAAGATAGTTCTCACAGTGTTGTGGTCGTCCCTTCTGTTCATTATTTTTGGAACTTTTATAATTAGTAATTACTTTGTCGTTATTTTCTTTCTTTAACATGGTATCTAAATGTTTTCCAGTTACTTTGCCAAAAATTGCTTCCAATTGAACTCTTAGTTTTTTTCTGTTTTCGTTGTATGTTGAGTGTTGATTATTTATTTGGTGAAGGTTCATTGAATCACACCTGTCACGTGGACTAACATGTAAACCATCTTTATTATTTACGTTGTTTTTAATCAAATGATTTAAAAAGTTTTCATCTTTATTATCGATTTCTTCTGTAAAATCTGTTATATTCGAACTGGAATTAAAACTAGATGTTGAACTGTCCTTTCCGTGTTGATACTTGTTATTAAATTCAGTTATGCGTGTATTCTCATGTAAACTTACCTCAGAAGTATTGATTTCCAGTTTGTTTGATAACTCATAGATTGTAATGTACTCTGGACCTAAAACTGTCACATGTTTTTTACGTTTATCATTGAGACGAATCGGTCCAGGATTCTCTTGGTTCAACTTTCGATTACATAACACAGTATTTCTGTGTGCTTGAAAGTTGGATATATTTTCATTTTTCCTTTGAAGAGGTTTTGTTATCGCCCTACTTTTGATGACTTTCGTTAGTGGGAGTGAATCCAAATTATTATTTCTTATATAAACGGCTACAGGTGAAGACGAAATTGATGAGGATGGCTGGAAAATCATTCCACGTAAAACGCCTATGTTGTTGATTACGTTATCTTGGTTGGAATTCTTCCATTGGAAAATGAAGTTTATACATTTGTTTACAATGTCGATTTGTCATTCAACCGTTTAATTTTTATTGATATTTAAAGGAAATAATTAGATAAAGGTTTTTGGCATTGTGTATGTAATTACTAAAAAATTTACCAACTGTGTATTTTCAAACCTCACTTTCTACGGACATCGAATTTATAGTTGCTGACGAGAAAACCTAATTGAGTAGATTTTAAGGAAAGTCATATTCTTCAATGTTATATTAAAAAAAATTAAATTGCTGTCAGATTTTTAAAGTTAGATGAAGCTTTTCAGCGTACATTTTTTCGGCTTTTACTTGTAAATTATTTAAAACCCTACAAATTCAGGCCATCCACAGTAAATTAATATCACTTGGGACATAACAGGCGGTTAGTAGAATTCTTTAGTTACTACGAAAAGTGTATCATTTGTCTTCAAACTTTAAATGGCGTTTCACTTAAACGGTATTTTGTAGTATATCCCTCCTTGGAAAAATATCTAGTTTTTAAGAGTCAAATAATTTAATGAGAAAAACTAAAACCCTATTTATGCCAAATATCTATGTTGTTTTAAAAATGAAAGGGCTAATGAAAGCTAATGTTATTATTAATAAAATCTTAATTTAAAAAATTGTTTATTTCAATATCATACAGTTCTTTTGATTTTTAAAAGATTAATGACTAGGCAATTAACCTACTAACTGGAACTAAACGGAGAAATCTTTCAAGTTAATGTCACAACATTGATAGTTATCGGTTAGAAAACCTGCATAGAGTGAGCTTAAAAATGTACTGTAAGTACATACCAAGACTCTGAATTGGTTAATTTTGGCAGAAATGAATGATATCTTTTGACGTCAGCTCAAAATATATAAAACAATAGTATTAACTAGAAAACAGTATGCTTGGTTTTTGTAATTATCAATTGTTTTTAATTATAGTAAATTATGCCTAAATAAACATTGACTTCAAACCTAGGATTATTTTAAACAAATGAAAATTAATTATTTCAGCGATTGCAATAAAGTCAGGTATATTAAATCAGTCAGTAAATTTTATGCCATTTTATATTATTCTAATTTATCATATATGTAGACCACCACTAATTTTAATCCTTTTTTTCTGATCCATGATTAAATAATTTAATCATCACTCTACATGAGAACAACAAACATTGAACAGTTAAAAATGTTTTGTCTCCGAAGACACTTTAGATTAATTATAAATAGTATTGCGATAAAACCGCGTAAACTATTTAAAACCTTTAGGTACATTATTAAGTGATCAGTTTGTGATAAATTCTATGAACCACTATACACCTCATATGACATCATCAGTCGTGGGTTACTGAATTCCGTTTTTACACTGCGATAGGTAAAACCTTTAAATGGCTAGAAACAGGATTTATTAAAATAGAATCCACTACGGTTTTCGTTAATCAACGGTGAATGTTTAAAATAAAATTTGACAGATACCAGAGAAGTGCTCTGGTTTCTAATTACTAATATTTTGATTTGTACGTTTATAGAAAATAAGGTTTCGTAAAGAAAAGACTCTAAATCAAGATATATATAATAATGGATTGGCGTTTAAATTTAAGTTAACAGAAATAAACATAAAGAATCTGAACCTTCATATAAGAGCTAAATTTTAAAATTAAAGATAATAAACTACGTATTAACTATATTTCTAAACTTTTCGTATAACCAATAAGAAAATGAAAAAGGTTCTATGGTAGTATTATCAGAATCATATTCGCAAGTATCCAATATTTAGGTTTAATCACAACAAACCTATATTACATATCATTGCAGAATCGTTAAATGTTGCCTGCTCTCTGAAACTTTGAAGCCATAGTTGCTTTATGGGAATGTATGTGACCAAGTTCACTATCAAAGGATTCCCAGCGAAATGTCTCATAAATACTTCCTGTCACTCAGAATCTCAGAAAACAGAATAACAAGTCTACTCGATAGGTATTTATGACTTCATGGTGTTTCGTGGATTATTACATCCTGACTTCAAATATCTACGCAAAAACCCACTCGTGATTAGGACGTTTTGTCGAAACCTACGGGAATTGTGAAAATAAAGAAACTAAATAACGATCTTCTGGTGGATTACTGTTTAGTTTAGTTGATAGAGACATGTCACGTATACTTCCGAAACATAGCTAACTAATCACTGAGAATTTACCAGATCTTGCTTTCAAGCTTCGATGTATGAAACTTAACCTCTTTAACTAACAAATATCATTCTGGAATCGATTTCATTTAAGTCTAATCGAACCTTCTTTTAATTATTTAATTTGCTATACTTACAATAAGAATGTGGTATACAGTCTTTGTCTAAGGTAACCACAAATAAGTTGCGACGTACTAAATATATGTGTATCGGTTTAGAAATCCACTGACGAATATTTATTTTTTTACGGGCAAAAATATTTAAAAGATTTACATTCCTAATTTATCGAGATCACAATATTTATATTTACTGAAATTGAAGATACACAAGAAAATGTAATCACGTTAGCCTTTCATTTTCCATAACAATACTCCTAGTTGTACCTGCGCTTCCCGAAAACATTAAATCTCACGTCCAGGATATTGTTGTACGCATAGATGAATCAATATAAAGATAGGTTTGAAAATCACTTGTGATTTTTGGAAGAATTTTACCAACTAGCAACATAAAGGCAGTCCATACTTTTGCAAACTACATATATTATTTAGGGGCATTGAGAGTAAAATAATTTGGTAGTTGTTGAAGCTTTTTCCTTGAGTCTCATTACAGAAAACAAGTTTTACTTATTTGATAATTCAGCATTAATGACAACTGTACTGCCTATTTCATATATAAGTATTTTGTCAAATATAAGATCTATATCTCCTGCAAATCACATATTTTTCAGGGATGAGATGATAGATAAAATGATGTTATGACTATTCAGCTCTGATTTGGCGAGTTGAAAAACCAGTCAACTAACAGTATCATTATTTCGCAATTTTAAAAGAATTCGTAATTTGAAGATTTAATTGCATTGATCTAATTCCAATACCGAAAAGTATTTGGTTTGTAATTCACATCAGTTACAAGTTGATATACATCAAAAAGCTTAGCTTGGATTTAAAAGCGCAATTTTGTATTTAAAACAAAGCAAGCAGTCGATAAAAACGTCGTTACATTTTTTTATTATTCTAATCAATGAATATTACCTTAACCACGTTGCTGAGCATAGACAATTATGGTCAATGGTCACTGCCAACAGACATCAAGATAGTATCTTAATAAAAGTCTGAACTTCTAAAAAAGGAAGTTTTCTGAATTGCACATAATAAATAAGTACCAAAATCTTCTAATGATGTTTGATGCCGGCAACTTAGCAACAAAAACATTTAGAGAAGTGATAAAATAGGGAAATGAAAACTGAGGAAAGTCACAAAATAAATTTATGTACTCAAGTAATTCGTCAGCATCCAGCTCTTAACTCAGATTGTCAATGCAAACACTTCAAGGCACATTTAGTTTATGGAAACACTTCGAAATATTCTACCACTTTTAAAATGAGCTTAGTATTACCAAACCACCGAGTAAAAGAGTTTCATTTCGCTTTATAAGTATGGTGAAATTAAAAGCTTCAGTTCATTTATACAATATCGATCTTAATCGGTAAAATTAAATGCAGAATGCTATGCATATTAAAACATTGATGGGTAGCTAATATAATATGTTCTCGATCTAAAACTATGATAACTGGGCACTAAGATGATGGATTATTTATAAATATATACACAAAGTACCACGCATAACCTGATGAGTAAAAAGTAAATAAACCACTTACTACTACTGAGTTAATTCAGGCATATCGATAGGTACTTTTATTCAAGTAACTTGGGTGTTCATAAGACCCCCCCCAAAAAAAAAAACAGATTTCGAAAAGTCGAATGTCAAAACTTCAAAGTGACCTAGCGAGTTCCAAACGTTTTGAAAACGGTACTCATCATTAATGAAATTCGTTCACTCTACAATTTGGACTAAACAAGTTTTAAAACAAAAGTGGAATGAAAACCGAAAAAAAACCACCTCAGGCTTTAAAATGCACGAGATAAGTATGACTTGTCTGAAAATGTTTCTTTTCAAGTGTGTAGCTTTTGAGCGTTTTTCAAGTTCGTTGTCATTTGGATATAAGGAGAAAAAAATTGTGTTTAAGATAAACTTATAACATTCTAGATATGTTCATAATATGGCCGTAAGTTTGATTCCAATATCCCAACTTTTGCTACTTTCATCTAATCAAGGCGTTATGTTTTCAAAAATAAAGTCACAGTTCACTCATTTCAGCACATTTTCTCTTTTTTAATTAGAATTCCATGAAATCCTATTTGAATGACATTTTAGAACATCAGACTTTCTTACAAGGCTATTTCGTGTAAACTTTTCCATCATATACCCATAGATTTATATATACCACAGCTAAGTCTTGCAAGTCACAAAATATGATGGTATATTTCGACCAAAAAATCCAACTTACGTTGCATGGATCTGCTGGACGTTCTTCTGTTGCCGGACAAACAGGTTGACTGTTATTTCCATTTTTAATGATATTTTCAGATATACCATTTGATATTTTGCTTGGCTTTAAGCTCTGAGAATCTTCAGTTCCAGAAAATAGCTTAAGATGCTTTTCAACTGCTCGAAATGCTGCTTGAAAGCTCTCGGACTGTCTTTCATTCTTGGGCTGAGAAACGGAAGAAATAGTTTCAACGTTACTGTAGTTGTCTAAACCGTTAGCTATAGACTTATTATCTAAACCACTTGCTTCTGAGGTCTTCTCAAGGTTACTATCATTTGCACAATTATTTTCGTTATTTTCCTTTTCTTCTCTGCATTGCATAGCCTTTTCTCTGGCAAAGCTATGTATTCTCGACAATTTTCTCTGTGTATTTGTTTGCTTTCCAGAGAATAATTGCTCCATTTCACCCATAACACTGTCCAAAATAGTATAGTTTATCTGTCGCTTATGGTAAGGTAAATTACTCATTTTTTCATTTGCCTTATGATGTGAATTATTTTCGCCCAGAAAGGTTTTCTCTGAGTTCTCTGTATGAGTTTGACCAACTACTATGTTCTTGGATGTCACACCAAGCTCGTTTGTTGATACATTAGGAAAGTCCATATCAGCAGTCGTGGATTTAATTGGTTCCCTACTGTCTGTGGGAAAGGTATTCACTTTCTTGGAAGAGATGTTCCCAGGCAATTCCGAACCTTTGATGTACAAATTTGTTGCAGCGGGCAAGTTAAATTTACTTTTATTCATGAGTGGATTATGTTTTTCAGTACACACTGTGCTCCTATGTGGCACTGCTCTAACTGCAGTAAATATCTCTGTGTCGTCCTTATCATTCAAATCTTGATGTGATTTCTCAGGTTTTACGAGAGACAACGAACTGTCTTCTGTTCCAGAGTAGCTACTATTTTCACTTTGAAGATGATTTTTTCTTACTTGTGAAAAGTTTCTTTCAGACTGAATATTGTGAAAAGATTGCGAAGTAAAGGATAGAGATGATGACGTTACGGACGTAGATATAGGTTTGGTTGTTTTTGAATCGTTTACGATTTCCGATGGGGTTGTATGACAAGGGTCTCCATCAAAGTGTGAAGAACAGGGACAAACTGAATTGCTGCGAACAGGTTCCGTGACAGCTTGCGTTGTATCACCTGTGGTGCTTTTTTTACGAGCTATACTTTCTGAAGGTCTATTAGACTTTTTAAACGTTGAAGAAACTTTATTCTTATCACCTTCACCATCCTTTCTCCACGAATCGTAGGCTGAATTGATATTTGATGCATTCTTCGATTTTATTGTTGTATGGTTAGGATAATTGTCGCTGAGTCTTGCGAATGGGTCGGCAATTGTATGGTTTCTTGTGTTTATCCTAATAGTCGTATTTTTGTGACCTGGATTTTCAGAACATGCCTGGTTATTGAACAGAGTATACCCACCTTGTAAGCTTCTGTTTTTTGTTTTTTCACTAGGAGGATTTTCTGATTTTTGAGAAAAGGAATGTTCATCAGCATTATATACGTATTGACTTGATCGCTTGCTGCCTTGGTACCCTCTAGGTATCATAAAATTAACAAGAGAATCCTTGCTTAACTCACTTTTTGATGGCTTAGGTAATATCGCTGGTTGCTTAAAATCCGTTCGTGTGCTGTTCTTTGTAGATGAGGATGCTTTTGATTCTTTCGGTTTATTTTTATTTTCGTTGGAATTCAGCAAATCGTGGTTTATTGGACGACCTTCATCTCGTTCAACGCTTGATATGTTAGATGGTAAACCGTTGTATCTGCTTGTATTCTCAATTCGATGTCCACTTATTGCAGTTTGTGTTCTGTATTCATTAGGGTGAACTGGTGCAGTACTTTTGCCACCCTCTCCCACGCTAACCTGAGACGCAAAACTCTCCCTACTTGGCTTAAGAGTGTCTAAAAAACTTTCAGCTCGAGGTCGTTCATTTACTTTATAAACTGTTAAACTAGTAGGAGTAGGCAAGTCAGAAACTCTACCAGTAGATTGGATTCTCCTATTAGGATAAGTATTGTGTCTCTGAATTCCATTGTCTCTGTGTAGAAGGTTTTGATAAGCACACGTAAGGCGGGCTGTAGCTGAATGGTGCTTGACTCCAGACTGTATATTTCTAGACAGTTCGTTCATTGAAATTTCGCTTTGAAATTTCTCTCTGACTTGTTTGACTAGTCCAGGTGTAATCCCGTATGGTGTGAATAGTTCGCATGAGGATGTAATATTCTGTGAGTCTGAAGGTTTGAGCATTATTCAGCAAGAAGTGGTCAATAAAACTTTCGAATTTCCCAATGTATTTAGGATTAAATAGAAGAATATCCAGAGTGTCCAGCAACTGACTACATAAGTTTACAATTACATTCGTCGAAATTTGACGACAAAACAATCAAAAATCGTCAAAGAACTATATTGAAAAACTATACTCAATGATAATCAATGGATGTCATACTGAACCCGGTCACAGCGATAAAGTATCATAACTGCAAAATAAGCGCTTTTCCATATGGAGAGTTCAAAGTTAATCGATGCATTAAAAAAAGCCATACGAAAAATGGCTCCACAATCATTATACATAATATTCATTGTAAATATCCATTGAATAGAATGACACTTGATCAAGACGTCAAAGGAAGGCGATCTCAATAAGTGTGATAGCTACAGAGGCATCACTGTCCTTTCAATACCAGGAAAAGTCTTCAACAGTGTGTTGTTAAACAGAATGAAGGACTTCGTAGACGCCCAACCTCGAAGCCAACAGACTGAATTCTGTAAAAGTCGATCGTGTACAGGCCAAATAGCAACACTATGGGTCATTATGGAACAATCAATTGAATGGAATTCATCACTCTACATCAACTTCATTGACTACCAAAAAGCATTTGATAGCGTGAACAGAACAATACTATGGAAGCTCCTTCGACACTGCCGCGTGCCTCAGAAGAAAGTCAATATCATACGGAATTTCTATGATGGATTAAACTGCAAAACTGGAGGACAATTGGCAGACTCGTTCGAGGTAAGGACCGGTGTCAGGCAAGGTTGCTTACTCTCACCCTGTCCCTTTGTCCTGGTGATCGACTGGATCATGAAGACATCAACATCTGAAGGGGAGCGCGGGATACAGTGGACATCTAGGATGCAGATGGACGATCTAGACTTTGCAGATGATCTGTCCCTCCTATCGCAAACGCAACAACAAATGCAAGAGAAAACGACCAGTGTAGAAGCAGCCTCAGCAGTAGTAGGTCTCAATATACACAAACGGAAAAGCAAGATTGTCCGATACAACATAGTATGCACCAATCAAATCGCACTTAATAAAGAAGCTTTGGAAGATGTAAAAACCTGTACATATCTAGGCAGCATCATTGATGAGCACAGTGGATCTGAAGCAGATGTGAAGGCGCGGATCGGCAAAGCAAGAGCAGCACATCTACAATTGAAGAAAATCTGGAACTCAAAACAATTAGCAGCCAACACCAAGGTCAGCATTTTCGATATAAATGTCAAGACAGTTCTCCTGTATGGAGCAGAAACTTGGAGAACTACGAAAGCCCTCATCCAGAAGATACAAGTATTTATTAACGGTTGACTATGCAAAATACTTCGGATCCGTTGCTCGGACAATATCAGCAACAACCTACTGTGAGAGAAAACAATCCAGATCCCAGCGAAGGGAGAAATGAAGAAGGAGAACATATTTCATGGCTTCACTTTCCTATTAATTCATTCGTTACCTCAGTTATGAGCTTTCATCTCTGGAATTAAATGTACTGTATTTCATCCGTCTGTTTTCTCCTCAGATAGCTGGTATAAAACCGTTGTGCCACCAAACTCTTTAAAATACTTATCTACATTGTTAGTGTCCATGGTTTCACTTGTCTGTTATGGCATAGATCCCCAACTGCACGATCATAAATTCCGAGCACATAACTACTGGAAATATCTATATTCAACATATAACACCAGGAGGAAGTAAACAACAAGGAACGTGGGAACAACTGATCGATATTTCAAGGCTCAGCCCCTCATGTGTGGTCATCATTGTAACAAACGCTTATTTACACTGAAATAAACTATTCTATCCCCAGCGCAAATATGTTCTTCAGAAGTGGTAAACGTCGTTGTGATGATTGTCATGTTACGACGAGCCAGAGTTTTATTATTATTCACAAACATCTTACGGGTACATAAACACTGTGAATAGACAAGTTGTGACTTTCACGTAAGATCTTATGGATTAGTTAGTCGGGTCATGACAAATCTACAATATTGAGGTTAGGTCTATTATTATAGTAACGAAGACCAATGTACTAAATCGATCCAGAATACAATTCTACAAGTCTTTTTGTCAGTTTCCATCACCAAACCAAATGATGATTGAACGTGAAGTTTTTCTGCTCCTATTTGCTCCAAGAGTTAGGAGAATAGATTTGTTCATCAACCTAAAACATGAAACAAAACTGAGAAATCCAGTACTATGAAGTCACCCCGCATTTTTATGTCGTTAATATAATAATTAACTGTCATGATAAAATGTCAGTGAAACACTCTATCTTCGTTACAGATAAGTAGTTTTTTTGCCTCATTCACTGCATCAATTGACTTCCACATATCTTTATAATAGACTTTTGATTACCCTGAAAATCCTCGAGGGCTACAAATTTAGTAAAATAATTCATCTGTTACTATACGACTGGGAGTCCTTTGAATATGGATAACCTAAGTATATTTTATTAACAAGTATCCAAGACTTTTATTTACCAAGTACTCGTGTTGTGATTTGGAGGAAAAGTTCTCAGACATATTTAATATTTGAGCCAGCGTAGTTCTTTTCCCAGAAGTTTCTGGCATTCTGAAAACTTATTCAGTACTTAACCAAATACAAACAGATGTATCTGTTACATATGGCAGACAGTGACAAGAGATAAACATTTGATTATTCTTAAGGCGATTTAAATTTCGGAAACTGCAGATAGGAAGTCGCACTTACAAGTAATTTATGTCATTCTATACACCTATATATATATATATATATATATATTCGACCTGATAACTTCATCTTTCTATAACAATGAGTATGGCAATGGGTATGGTTCTACGTTGTGACTGACTGACTGACTGGTATTTGTTAGCGGATACTTGATGTTAAAAATATGGCTCGGGAGCATTGTCGCCCAGTGCAGTAATCTGCTAGTCATATAGGCAAGAATTCCTTTCTTGGAGGCAAAAATAGGAATCAAATTTTTGTTGTCTGCCAGTACAATAAACTTACAGCTGTAGAGTATTTTACGCGATGCTGTCTTTGGCATCAACGTGAGAAAAACACTGACAAATACGTGACAAGATACACGATATTTTAACATGAAAAATAATAATATGCCTATTAAATGAATTTCAGATAGCCCATAACTTCCGATCAAACTAAAGTTAATCCAATATATACAAGCTCAAAGTAGTATATGCAAAATCCAACCAGTCATGATCAAATGTACAAAATCTAATAGCATATTTGGACATTGTAGGCGAAAGAATGTAGGTCTAAATCAGGATTTTAGAATCTAATTAGACTCAACATTTATTTACTCAAATTTTCTTCACCCCCTAACTGTGGCCTTGATGTACAAATGAACTACTTCAAGTTAAGTGATAAATCGATTATTAAACGTAGTCTTAACAGCAGAATCCAACTTACTTTTGGGTATGCATTATCGCTGGAGCGTTGTTAGTACTTGTATTCTCAAGAATGTTTTATTGCAAATTCTACACCCACCACCAAAACGTTCCTAAAACTACCACTGCGGTAATGTACATTATGTTAGTCCATAATGTTTTAATTTGGCAGAGCCTGTATGATTTGAAGACGCCACAAATATTCGCAGTAACACCTTCTGTATTCGAAACGTGCCAACTCAGGGAAAGTGTAAGTTAGAAGCGAAGAGGTTTGAAGATATATTTGATAGGCCATTGATATACTAAGAAATGATCATTCTAAGCTCATTAACGGTTGTAGGAAACGTGAAACACGGCGTCCTCACTCGTGACCTGGAGAGGATGCTTTATCGAGCGCCTACAGCTAGGCGAATCCATTAAAACTAATGTGGTCAGAATCAAATGTCGAAGACTTACAGAGCTATTGATTTTGAAGATTTGCATACCGCTACAGATCACTACTCCCTAGTGAGGCAGTGATGACCCTACGACGTGACCCGTCAGAATTTTAAACCCAACGAGTTTGTCGTTGGTAAGCACTCTTCCCGATAGCTTGCCATGTTCAGCACCGTCTGGTCGTAGTTCCTTACTATTAGAGGACATATGGTGAACTAAAGTAATCAAGATACAATGAAAACTCTGGTTCATCGTAAACTTCGTCGTCTTCTTAGTCTCTTCCAGCCGTTTTGAGGAAAAAAAGATGTGTAAGTGCATGTCGAATCACAGTCGTACGTGCGTAAAGACACAAAGCGGGAGAAACAAAGGAAAGTAAACTAATGCATATGTGTTAGCGTAAAGGCGATTTTTACAGAATGTTTTTTTAAAATTTTACATATATACATATTGACGAGTAAACTAACAGACAAAAAATTTGTTTTTGAGTCTGTTTTCAGATACTTTCAAAGTATCATCGTGAGTTCGGGCTATCGGCCGAGGTATCGTAAATGTACGACTCGTGTCTTCCGAATGTACAGAAATACAAATGGTTCAAATTCAAATGGTTGTGGACGGAATAGAAGAAGCTTTCGCTTAACAGGCTTCCGTGTCTAGTAGCAGGGGATCACCAAATCCTCCAGGCAGGAACCTAGGTATGTTAACAATAAAAAGGAAAAGAAATTGGTAAATCATAATGTGATGCTGTCCTTGGTCCTTAAGAATAGGTCAAGTTGCCTCTTGAAGGACTCCTGAGAAGTCGCTTGGACTAGCTCGGCCGGCAGCGAATTCCAGCTTTTGACAACTCTTAAGGAGTAGAAGTTGTGTCTACATTCCGTCTTGCTATGTTGTGTTTCCAGTTTCTGGGTGTTACCCCTTAGATTATTATTCGAACTAAGCTTAAGTAGGTGTTTAAGAGGATGTCCAGAAGTGTTAAGAATACTATAAGCCATTAGTAAATCACCTCTAAGACGCCTATATTCTAGTGGGTAAAGGTCTAGTGAACGGAGGCGTTCTTCGTAAGGCTTAGATTTGAGTCCTCGAACTGATTTCGTGGCTCGCCGTTGGATACGCTCCAAAGTGACCTTGTCCTTATGGAGTGAGGGGGGGAGTACTATGTTTCCGTACTCTAAATGGGGACGGATGAAACTATTGAAGATTGTATGGAAAGTTCGTCCGTCAAACTGTCCAAAAATGCGCTTCAACGTTACCAGTGCAGGGTTTGCTCGGAAGGCATTTTTGTCACAGTTAGCGTAAGACTTTAAGTCATGGGGCACCAGGACTCCTAAATCTTTTCGACTTGGGATACTACTAGAGAGGAGTTTCCTAAGTTGTAACTGTAGTTTGCGACATGTCGCAGATGGACTACTTTACACTTTGAAGTGTTAAAGGTAAGTCCGTTATCGTCTGCCCAACTTTGAAGTCGCGTCAGATCCTCCTGAAGTGCCTGTGTATCGTCTTGGTTGCGTATCTCTCTCCAAAGTTTCACGTCGTCGGCAAAAAGTAGTAAGTCTGACGTTACCTGTTGAGGAAGATCATTTATGTAGATCAAGAAGAGAAGAGGCCCTAGTACTGAGCCCTGGGGGACCCCACTAGGACATTCCATAGCCTGAGATAAAGTGAAATTAACCCTAACCTTAAAGTGTCGATTTTTAGGTATGAAGTAAGCCAATCGATTAGAGGTGGTTTGATACCTAGTCGTTTGAGCTTGTTGATAAGACACAAGTGGTTAACCTTATCAAAAGCTTTTGAGAAATCAAGGTAAATGACATCAACCTTTCCCTTGCAATCGAGGATGCTTGTCCATCTGTCCACCGCAGTCAGCAGGTTGGTTATACAAGAGTAACCCTTCCTGAAACCATGCTGTTGGGGTGAGAAGAAATTTAAGGACAGTAGATAGTCATTTAAACCGTCGCATATCAGGGACTCCATGAGTTTTGAAGGTAATGACAGAAGAGCCACCGGCCGATAACTTGAAGGTTCATTGCGTCGACCACCTTTGAAAATTGGTGTGATGTGAGCCAACTTCCAGTTTTCCGGTAATTTGCCTCGGCTAAGCGAGTGTGAAAACATCACGCTAAGCGGCGTTGCCAGGATTGAGGCTGCCTCCCTCAGTATGGCAGGATGAACCATATCCGGGCCAGGAGAAGTGTCAAGTCTTAAGTGCTGCAATTTCCGGAACACCAAGTCAGCGCTTAGGTCCACTTCAGAAAGTCCTGTGGAGTTGGAGATGAGACTGTCGTCAATAAAGTTGATGTCAGCCGGTTGAAATGTTTGAGAGTAATGGGCCGCCAGAAGGTTAGCGGCGTCGCCATCGTTGTTGGTCGGGCCGTTAAGACCTAGCAGTTGAGAAACTCCTGTTTTGGCTTGACGAAGAGAGGCTGCATAACGGAATAGGCTTCTAGGGTTAGAGGCGAATTTGTCCATAAGCTTTGTTTGGTACTGAAGCCTGTCTTCTCTTATAGCCTTCGTGCATGTGTTCCTGATATGTTTGTATTGCCTATACGCTCCATTGTTATTAGTTCGTTTGTATTCCGCCCAACAATCGACATCAATAGGGTTTCTTTCTAAATACGCCGCTTTGATGCGATCGATGCTGATTCAATCGTTAGTTCTGTTCATATCGATGACATAGTACTTAGATTCACGTTGAAGTTTGAAGGGTTCTTCATATGCTGCTTCGAGAGGTCGTCAAAATGAGTCGCGACATGCAAAGACGTGTGTACTATGTCATAAAGCAGGTCGAACGGAAACATCGGTTGATTGCAGTCGAGAGAATATAGGTTTAACTGAATGCATTGTGTTTGCGAGCTTGCCCATGTAAAAGTTTAGATCCATAATTACTGAAGTAGATGAAACATCCACGGATTCTCCTAGACGTCGGAATGTCGTGCCTTAAACAAGTTTAACTGCAGTGTCCCAAATGTCAGATTTCATTGTATTGCGAATACTGAGTAAAGCGAGTGGAAGAGCCTCGGTCTATCGTTAAAAGTTTGCAGCTGAGAGTGAAGCTTTAAGCTGTCAGTGAAATCCTTTCACCAACCCATTTGTTTGTAGATGATATGTGGTCGTTCATAGTCGTACGGTTCCCTATAGTGTAGTCAGACAACAGAAAAGTCCGGAATTGACCCGGATTCACGGTCTGTAGTGACAGTTGAAGGGTAGACAAAGTTTTCTAACCATCTTTCGACAAAGGCACGTGCCACTGTTTCAGCAGTGATGTCCTCGATTCGTACTACTTCTGGCCATCGAGTGAAATTATCTGTACAAGTTAAGAGATAAGAGTATCCATTTGAATCTGATAAAAATCCTACCAAATCCAGGTTGATATGGTCGAAAAGAGCATCAGGAGTTTTGAAAAATCCTAAGAGACCTTCAGTGTGTCTAATTATTTTGGATTTTTGGTAGCTTACGCAGGAGCGCGCCCACTCCCTCAGATCTTTATTCATACCAAGCTAGCAAAGTCGTTCTGCTATGAGCTTCATGATTGCATGAGCACCTGGGCGAGAATACTTATTCAATGTATTGTTATGATTGAACGATCCCTACCTGCATATGTGTCAGAATGCAAAGTTTCCTTACACTTTCCTATCTGTTCAACACACAGTTTCAGGGTTGGCAAAGATAACTCGTGCTGAAGATCGGTGTCTTCTCATTGAAGCTGAACGAGTTTAAGAAGGTCAATTCATTTGAAACTCTTCAAAGAAGTTATTTGAAAAAACGTCTTCAACTACATCGTTCGCCCCAGAAATGTTTCGTATATCTGGAGTAAACTGCTCAATTTTGTTCAGTCGTCTAGACCTTCGAGGTGAGTACTTGTCCGAAGATGAGCTCAAAGGGAAGGTAAGAGATGAAAAGAGTGAATTTCGTAGAGGTCAAAAGGAGTGATGATAGCGGTTTTAGAAACGTCGTCAGTAGCCATTGGAATTTGATGATACACTTCAACCATGTCGATTTTCGAAAAAAACAATTGTACCTTTCAAGGCAGCTGTCAAATCATGAATGTGAGGCAACAGGTAACGATCACAAATGGTTTTCGCACTTAGTCGCCGATAGTCACCAGTTTAGGGTCATGCGTTGCTACCCTTTAAATGTACCATATGCAAAGGAGATGCCCATGAGCCTTTTCACTGCTGAATGACTCTTAAGTCTATCATATGGTCGAATTTGATTTCAGCGAACCTTATCTCTTAGTGAGACAGTCTGTGCGCTTTTGAGAATACAGATGGTCCTGTAGCCGTGATGTGATATGTAAAATTGCTGGTTACACATGGCAATTTCGGTTGCATTTGGTATATATCTGAGTATAGTATAGGTCAACCGTGTGCCTACTGTATATTGGGGACAATCTACAATCGTAAAAATAAGTTACACAAACCGATATTTTAGTATTTCCCTCTACTTACCTCCGTTTGCACATGTTGAGTAGAGTATGATGTTCAAGCTGGTCTAAACCGATGATTGGCATCGAACCATCTTCAATAACGGACATCTAGTGTATGGGTTCGCGTAAACCCACGTTGAGGTATACATATCGCCTACCATATGTGGCGTTCTATTTCCCACTCGCCGCTTGTGAGTTAAAAACTGCTACGTGCAGTCGGTCGTTGGAATTCGCAGGAAGAACGCTAGCTGCACTAGTGTCGACGAGGTAGCAAAGTTTCGTGATCACACCAGTGGTTTACAGCAGACGACTATGTTGGCCGGCTATGGTTGCCGTTAAAGCATGCCGATCTGGAAGTTTCCCGAAATGTTTTTCATGTTGTTTGGGAGTGCAGAAAATCGCAAGTTTTTCTGTAATTTCGAGAAGACTTACCGTACTAAATATAATATCGGCATCAATCAGGGTAATTCGTACCTCAAGATCTAGAGGTGGATCGTTTTGTGAAGTACTACGGGGAGTTTGGGAGCGTCTACGATCATGACGAATACTAAGGCAACATTTCGGAATATGATAGAGTTCTCTAACGTTGTTTCTTGTCATCTGAGATTTTTCTTTGGCCGAACAGACCTCGGAGTTGACCTGGAGAGGATGCGTAACCAAGCGTGGACTGCTAGGTGAATCCATTAAAACCAATGTGGTCAGCCTCAAATGTCGAAGACTTACAGAGCTATTGATTTTAAAGATTTATTTACCGCCTCAGACTGATGGGCTTACGATTTACCGTAAATAATAGTTATTAGGATTCAACGCCATTACAGAGTACACTACTCTTTAATGCTGCTACCATAGTACTTCAAGCAGATGGATGATATCCTTGACAGAAACTATGGTCTTTTGATAACTACTATCAAGATCTGACTCTCTATCAGTCCCAAACAGACCAATGAGGTATTGGCTTTTGTGTACTATCAACACTTGCAAATAACGATAATACTAACTAATCCAACATTCACTGAATGCTGAAATATAACGTAATCACTGAAATGCGTATCCGGGCTGTGCACAATCAAGTGAGATTATCTGTCCTTTTACAAATGTCCATTGGGAATCTAGTATATAGCGTTTTCACTTAGTAGGTGAGTGTTGAGCTTAAGGGCGTAGTTTTCGTTGAATACTTCATTTTAAGAACGTGCATTTGAGAATATTTGTCTGCTGTGAACAAGTCGGTATAGAATATTTCATCATGTCAGGTTAAAAAACAAATGAAATGCGAGTTAGAACGTGAAATGAAATCCTCAGTGAAAACGTCTCTGTTACATGTCCAACAATGCTTGATACTACAAAAATTTGGAACACACAAAACCGGATCAATAGTCGCCCCCTCTAAAGTCAGCACTATCGTTTCAAACAAGCGTCTTAGATCTGAAATCGTCATCTAAAACCTGACTGCCTGACTGGTAAACTATACTTACTTTTACTTGCGTTCGCTTGCCTAGTGTTTTTATGGTGTATATGGGGTGCAGGAAATGCCTAAACAAATTATAGTTGTGATACGTAGCCAGCCGAATAGATTTTGCGTTGTTGATACAATGATCCTTGTTTCTAGACAGTGAGTTCTTAGATGGTCTGAATGTAGAGTTAACTATTTGAGTTGGAGAAAATTATTTACTTCAAGTATATTTGCTTTATGGTATTGTCTGAGGGCTTTAGTTTCGTTTTGCTCAAAACAAACGAATTTTATGCCTCTTGAGTGTATTTTCACTTCACTGGGCTGAAACGAATAAAGACTTAAAGTATTGGACATTCGGCTCGGACTGATAAGCACAGAATCCAATGGATACATTTGATTACTAATTAACATCTATAGACATGATTATACTATGCTGTGAAGCTTTACCTTTCAAAGATATAACTGCCGAACCTGTTTCACAAGCTACTTTAGTTGAGCAGTGCATTACAAATCATGATTCCTTGTAAACGTTTTCGACCGACTGAGTTTAGACATAACTGTTCCAATCACATTCCCAGTCATGTCATATTTTTTTGTTCAAACCGTTTTATGTTATCATATACACATCTTTGGGGGTTGTGATTCGATGACACATCCATCAACAAATTGACGGAAACAGTCTTTTTAGAAAACCAAAAAACTCACTGGAGGTAACGGATCCCCATAATATCTCTTAAAAAGACAACCGATTACGTTCATCTTTAAATAATTTAATTAAGTCTGAATAATTAGTGGTACAAAAATATTTCCATGACTTTTCAAAACATATTCTAGCAGATAAAAACTGACGACCACACAAATAAGTTATTGTACTGTGATCAGAATGAAGCGCGTAGTTAGACACTGAGCACTTATCATTTCATATAAACGCCATATAATTATACAGTATTGCTACTCGATGCATTAAACAACGTTAGAATAAGATCGCTCTTTAATGTGGAAAGTGATTGGTTGGAAATGTTTTCATGTCAAATTATAAGAGTGATGCAACTCGGAAACTGGACGCTGAGGCAAATTGCATTAGAGAATGATACTGACTATAAAATTAAAGAAACCAAAATGTTGGTTTAATGACACATCAATTTTTGATATAGAATAGTTCAGTTAAGTAGAAGTTACAAATGTAAATTTAAGTAAATTTATGTCAATATAGGTGATTTTAAATTCAAATAACAGAGAGAAACAAGGAAGCAACAAAATGTAGCTGGAAAGAAAATGAAATCTGTAATAAAATAATTGTATATTCGTGTTACCGCGAACAGTAGAAATTTGGATTGTTGACATTTCTAACTAAATGTAATCCACTTTGTCAAAGCAAATAAATTAGTTTACAAATTATTTTATGTCAACTCAGTATGTGGCAGCCATTTCACTAAATGAATCAATGAGCTAATGATGAGAAATAATTATTCATTTGACTGACAAGTAATTGAGAATTATGAAGAAACCGTTTTTAAGCCTCATAAGAATTTTGAGTTTAGATTCAGAATTAACTCACGAAAATATTTAGTACTTTATGTGCAGATTATAAGGAATTTATTAAAACAACGGGAAGACAAAAGATTAGGTGATCAATATAGCATACAGTACGTGTATTCTTACTTCGAAACGAAAAACATACTTCTTACTAATGCTAGCTAAAGTATACGATAAAGCACAAACAAATTATTCATTTAACAACATGTAAAGATAAAAAAAATCTAAAGAATTCCACAGGCGGCATGTGATTTGAAGATGCTTAGTGAAAATCAATGTACCACAAACATTATCGATAACTCGAAAAACGTGTATTGAATTCAATACAATTAACATAAGTTAATTTACAATCAGGGTAAAAAAGAATAATAAGTATAAGGAAGAGATTTCGAATATAGTTAGAAATCAGAAATAGCATCCAGAAGTCTAAAATAAAGATATTAGAGACCATCGGGATGAAGAAAATTGGAAAGATTTAGATAAGCTTTCTGTGCTTAATTATCAATTACACAAGTGGAAAGTGTAAAATAACGTTGAAAAATTATCTTATGCTTTCTAAAGCTGTTTAATCTATAAATTTAATTACTCTAGAATATCAGTAATAAATATTAAAATATGTGATTAAATGACTTTACTTAAAAAGATTATGTTTCGTAACAGCAAAATTCAGTATTCCTATTCAGATATCAATAATACAAAAAATACAGCTTGACTATTCAAATAAAAAGGATTACAAATAAGTTGATGAAGCTGTAAATTAACATCGACTGAGGTATTTAGAACTTATATTACTTTTGACTATCTTCTGCCTACATCTATAATCAATGTTGGCTGTGATAGGATCATGGTGGGAGAACGCTAGGTCGAAAGAATCAAGAAGTATTACCTGTTCCATATTTCTTTGTCTAATAGTCAAGACCATAATGATAGCTGCAGATCGCACAACTGAGGCCAACGTGATGACATAAATCAGAATCAGTTATAAGGGCCAAAAGCAACTCACCTTGATTCTCAACTCAAACTTTGATTTTAAAAAGTTTTTCATTCATTCCTTCTTTCAATTACTTCATTTTAAATCATATCTTTCATATTACGACTAAAACTATTCTGATTTTGGTGTTTTTCCTATTCAGCAGTTGAATAACTTATTGTTATCGTTGTTATCGTATTTGGTTTAACATGAATTCACGCTTACTACTTTATTTAGGCAGCAAATCTCGACCTAAGGCCTCCCTGTAGAGCTGATGGGTGGTAGAGACAACCTTGCTAGCCAACTTAGGCAGTCAACCGAGATCGGACTAACCCACCACTGCTTTAAACTGAATTCCTCGGGTTTCAACTCGGGGCTCACCAACTCTTGCGGGCTGCCAGATATGTATGCTTATGTTTATGAATTGTATTAGTTCCGGCTTGTGTAGTTTGTGTATGTAGGTCTATGCAAATGGTACGCTCGTGGGTAAGCCCATAGTAACACGAGCTGAACAAATGGCTGTTCTATGTCTGATAAAATCAGTGGTCTAATCTTGCAGGTCAAAGACATAGTAATAAAACATACAGCAGCAAATACTGAGGAGAGATTACTATCAACCTCTCCTGAAATAGTGCTTATGCGTTTGTGTATGTCATGAAATGCAGGGGCGAAACCCCTTGTACAAGTAATATTATTATAATATGTAAGTGACAGACAGTGGTAGAAAATACGTTTGAAAGAGAACGGCGGTCATCTATTGTCGCGGATGGGTGAATATATCTACATATATACTATGGGAAGCATAAAGGAAACCTTATGTGTTACAGGCATGTATATAGACTATATTTGCCCAGGGTGAGTATACATTACTTGTCCTATCGTGTGACGCCAAGGGGTAACGTTTACACCACGCATTCATATCCATGGGGTGGGTTTGTGTACCTTGAAAACATGGAATCCACTTTCAGAAAAGCCATAGTAACTTTACTAGATAATGCTTGACCAACTTCAAATGTATGGAACACCATCACCTACTGTAATTAGGTAACTAAATGATAAATTAAATGTAAACTTTGTGTTGATGGTTTAGTGAGAAAGAGGTTTTTTTCAACAGTCTATAAACAAATACAAAATGGGTTCTCTTTACTCAGATTTAAGCAACTACTAAGTATCACTATCTTTAGTAAGTGAAAGTGTCTCAGAACTAACCATATGCATTTATAATTGGTCGATAAGTGAACTAAACCTTAATATTATACTAAACTTAGTAAAATCACGTCTACGTCTGCTGACAACGAAACATTTTCCAACTTGTCAATCATCATTTAAAAACAATAATAAATTGATTGAGTATTCATTATAAAGCAAATTACATGTGAGATCTTATTATTATAAGTAATTAGATTGTATAATTTACGTTTATTTCTAGTACAAAAATTCAAAATAATAAGATTTTTCAAATCTATGGTTCTATATGCTTACAAATTTTATTATTAATCCTATGATTAAATTTAAATGAAGTGTTAACCACATGATTGAAAAGAATATGAGATCAAACGGTAACCCACTGTGGTGTTTGTATAAAATAATGTTTCTTTTAACGACTGCTCGATTTCGAATTCCAAATACAATATGTCTGTTCGTGCTCGTCTAGTTCTTCTTAGTCTAAATTGCTTTATTTCTTGGATTTTTAGTTCGCACAATAATTCAAATACTTCTAACCATCACATCTACAAATTACTACATAGCATCAATATCTACTTCATCTTACTATTTTCCACTCAACATTTATTCATTTCATATTCTAAAATAATATTACTACAAGTTCAAATAATACTGAGCACATGTGAAGTGTTAATTTGTTCATTTTACCAATTGTTATACTGCACAAACTTCAGGTAGAAGTGAAGTTTGTGCTGATTATTTCGTTCAGAAGAACGATGAAAGTTCCACGACCAAACCATTCAGCTCAAAGAACAAAACTCCATCAAAATCATCCACCTGAGTTACAAACCTTCTACACCATCTCAATTGCTACACAATTCGATTATAGAATAAGTAAATTCTTTTCATTTTTTTTCATCATTCGATGATTTCTCTACAACTGTATGAAAATACTTGACGATACATAAATTAACACTTAAAAACAGAACAACTGTGATAATCAAGAGTATTTGAATTATAGTATGAACTAAGAATCCCAGAAATAACGCAATTGAATCAAGAAGTACCAGACAAGCACGAACGAATGTACTGTATTTAGAATTTGAAATCAAGCATTCAACAAGTACAAAGGGATCATTAGTTCATCCAAACACCACAACAATATAAGTGAATTTCAAAATTTCTGTACAATAGTAAATTTTTATACTTTATTATAGGGGTTTAAATTAGCCAGACGAAATTGAAAAAAATAAATTAGGGAGTTTTAAATGAATTGTTAAGTAATTAAAATTCACATTGAAAAATGTTATATAGTGTCAAACAAACTTTAATATATTTAGTCAATCATTAATAAGTAATTTCTTCAAATATTTAATAAAACGATCATCTTGTACAATATCTTCATGTGAACTTTGTTCCAACACAACTACATTAACATAATTCCATTTATTACAAACAGATAAACTTTTTAACGGTACAACACCATCACCATCACCATATTTTAATTTTGGTATCTGATTGGGAAAGGCAGAACGATGTGGTCCTGGAATATTGAAAATCATCTGTAATATTGTTGGAATATTAAAACTATAAACACAGTAAACTTCAATATCAGTAGGCCTTTCAGATGGATTAAATAGACTTTTGGTTTCTTTCATCATCAAATAACCTAAATCATTAATTAATTGAACAAATAAATATAAAAAAACCAAAATAGAATGAATTCGTTTAACGAGACTGTCATAAACGTCTCACGAAACATAATACACTTTTAGTTATATATTGAAAATAACTAGAAAACAATTGAAGTCCATTGGGTACTGGATGACTTTTTCCATTTAGTTGATGACTAAATAGCAATGCGTACTCGCCACCTAGTCAAAAGTTGAGACTAGGATGATGGATCTACAAACCAAGTAAATGGTCGTGAAGCTTTCATCGTTGATCTAAACGATATCATGAGCACAAACTTCAGGTAGAAGTAAAGTCTACATGAAGTTTGTGCTGATGACATCTTTTAGATCAACGATGAAAGCTTCACGACTAAACCATCCAGCTCAGAGAGAAAAAATTCAACCAAAATCATTCACCCTAGTCACAAATCCATTTCACCATCTCAATATCAAGTATTTATTTACTTGCCTTGAGGGAAAGAAATATCATTAAAAAATGCTTTCATATCATGTGCTGAATAATTTCTTTTCGGAGTTATAACGAACTTCTCACTTGCTGACCACACACGTGGATCTGGTAGAAGAAATGTCATTGCGGGAAATGATCTTTCAATGTCACGAAATGCTAGTGGAGAACGAAATGGAATTCCGAAGTTATGACCTGAAAATAGAGTAAAGAATATTCGAAGAGTCCATTAATGTTATTCTTTATCAATTTCTTTTATTCCATTTCATTTACTGGCATCAGGATTTAATTACTATTTATAAATTGAATGATTATATAATAAATTTATTCTTATTCATATGATGATCATATATTCAATTACATTACTAAAATATTTTAACAACCTGTAATGTATTTTTTTAAACAGTCTACAAATTCGGATAACTTCCTTGCATGAAAACTGTCTTGTTGTTTTAATCTTTACCCTTTACTCAGTGATAAATATGTTCATTCCCAAATATTATCATGTCGAAATAAATAAATAATAATGATAATGTGGGGACGGCTTTGGGAGTGATAAACAATTCAAATGTGTAACTGAACTAAAACTATCATACAACATTAGCTCTCTTCCAACTGTCATAGCTGTAAAACTGATAATACAAACCTGATTGAATCAATTTTTTACATAGAGGCTGCATTAAGCTTTCCCAATTTCTTTAGTACCTCGGAAAATAGTTTTATTGTAGATATTTCTTTCCACATCTAGTCGACTATTTCAGTCATATTCAAAATTTATCTATTTGAATAAATTAAAATATTTACTCGGTAAACCAATTTGTTATAAAAAATGTAACAACCTGGCACAAATATACAATAATTAGAGTTATTACACTGCATCAGCACGATAAGATGGATACTAGACCATTATAACTATCACCGATAGTAACAAAAAAGACTAAACATTGCGAGCATAATTCGAAAGGAAGAAATAAATTTATAATAGAGAAAATATGTTCCCGTAATCTGTGCGTAGTCATAGACGTAACCTTTCTACGACAACACTGTCGATTTCGTTCCGTTTTACCCAACGTCTTTAAGTAAAGGTTATGTTAATCGTGAGGGCGCATACCAAAAAGTCCTGATAAGACAGCTTGACTTAAGTTGACTAGACAATCATAAGCTAGATGAAACAGAAACTGATCTGTCAGTATTACATTTCTTAAACCTTTAAGACGTATAATAGTTCATATATACTTTCGTAGTTTCACACCAAGGATTGACTTTTGCTATACAACTGTTAAAAACTCCATAGTGTTGAGTAGCTGTTTCGCGACAGTATGAGAATTCTAAGCGACGTATATACATGACTATATCAGAGATTGAATCTAGGAGATAAAGAAAAAGTTGATAGAACTTAAACTTTAGACCGCTGGGTTACAATCTAATGGTTTACATTTCTAATCTCATCTGTCCAATGCCTCCTACTTTCCAGTGTTTGTCCAGATAAGTTGAATTTATGACGTAAAACATCACATTCAACAATATACACTGGCCTCTTTACTTGTCATGTTGTTGTCTCTAGTGAAATACTAAAACAATACAATAAAGATTTAAGTTTTAGGCATGGTTCTAGTAATTTTTTGACTCACCACAGGTTTCCGCATACAAACTTTCAACAGATCCACCAAAAGGACCTGATACAGATATAAATCCCTTGATATATTTATGTTTCCATCTTTTATCTTGCAGTTTTAAAAAATACATTGAGTACAATGATCCTAAACTGTGGCCCAATAAGTAAACTGGACATTTTTCACTATTTTCATAGGTCTCTTCAACCAATTCCTTTAATTTGACGAAATATTTTGCGTTTTCATCTAAAAAAAGAACGGTGAAACTTTATTTTTCATTCTATTTTAAAATATACTTGGCGCTTTGCGAAAATCATACGGTGCAGAACGTATTGTTTTATTTCGCACGAAAAATTTGTCCTCTGTTAAACTTTGAACAAGTGACTTCATATAACTTGTTAATGGATATTTTTCTTCAGATAAATATTCACTAGCCCAAGTATCACCCCAACCAGGGAATTCAACATTACACAACTCTCTGTCTCTCGTTTTTTTTGTCTTCGGATCATAAATTAGTCTGTTTTATATAAATAGAAAATATTACATAATAATTTATTTTACCCCATATAAGTGAATAATTTTTCTGGGATCAAAAAATAAAGTAACTTAACCCAAAGTGTAAATGGTTTCGTATGTGATTGTTTGTCAGTTGGTTTACATAATGCTTGTGTTCCACCAATTCCATGTATTAGTATAAGAGGATATCGAATGTTTTCATCTCTCACTTTTTCCAAAGCTATACCTTTTAAATTATATGAAGATGATGTAAATAACCCATGTAATAAAACTAACTATTATAAATTACAAAAATATAAACTAAATTTACCATTAATTTAATAAATCTAATCATGTTAGTCACTATTTCAATGTCTATTCATAATTGTACATTGTTCTGGATAATATCGACAAAAGTAAAATTTCTTTGACTATTATTTAAACAATTAAAATCATTTATTATATACCTTAATTTTAATGTCAATCTTTTCAAATTATATCAGACATGATTTGATTATGTAGGCGATTAAATATTCAATGATAAACAGATAAACTCATATCATCATATTATTAACCAATCAAAAATAAATTTGTCAAATCTTAAAATTAAATTAAAAATTGCCTTAAACTGTCATTATTATGTGAAATTAATGTAAACATACGGATCATTAGAAAGTTGATCTGACTAACAGATCATTGAATAATATGAATTTTTTATTTAGTATCTAATCAGATAAACATATAGGTTACTTAGCTTACTATAAATTCCATACATTGAGTACTAATAATAAAACATGATTGGCAAGAATAAAAGTAGATTTATATTGATTGTTAAATACAGTTTTCTTTTTCTTTTTTTTAATTGGTAATGAGACAGTTCTATTATTAGTTAATGATAACCCTTGAATTAAAAAAATAAATACAAGTCATTCTCTTAAGATTAGTATAATTGGGGTGGTAGAAAATGGAAAGTATATTTTTCAAATATAATCTTGCTTCTTAGTATACTTATAATATAAGAGAAACACTTCCAACTGAACATAAGTATTTGTACGCATTTTTATATTCTACTTAAATCTTACATCTATATTAAAATATTCTATAGTATTAGTTTAGAATATAAAAAACTGTTCAGTAAGGAAATTTTTCTTTTGTTTACTAAATTTGTACAATTGTAATTACAGTTGTTGTATATATGGTAGACTATAACAAAGTTAAAGGATCTTGAATCATTAACTAAATTACTACAACTTTATAAATACTTCTTCTTCTTCAGCTATCAGGTTCAAGTTTTGTAATAGTTGAAGGCTCAGTAACAAAGTCAGAATAATACATGGAAGTAAGATGTAAAAGATAGTTGCCCACATGAAGATTGTAAAAAAAAACAGGAGAAAAAGCAGGTGTTTATAGCAACTTCTGAAATAATAATGGGGTTATAGCTTAATCTGAGGTTGTGTAAAAGATAAATAATGACGATGAGTCTCTATCCGTGACTACTTGTTCACTAGCTCCTTTTGAACAGACAACGTTGTCTTCAATGAGAGCGGTGTTTCCAAACTTATAAGTGATCAATGCTCTTCTTCGTTATCCGAAAGCGAAGTGAAGATATTCAACAGCTTCACTTCAGGGTACCTGCTCAGTTCATATCAGCCATACCATCTAGAATTAATACTCTAACTATTTGATAGCGTCAAGCAAACTGACTCTAAGAGAGTGTGTCTACATCATAAACATTAGCAACTTATTAGTTCAATCCTGATCTCTGTGTTTGAAAAATAAATATCTCATCTCTTATTTCACTGTGATCCTAACTCACCAAATTTTTAAGTTGTCATTTCCATATCCTTGTTTCTAATTTCTCCATCAATCTGAGTGTACAAATTATACCAACGGCATTTTCATACGAATACTTACTGTGATGAACTGTGTTTTGAGTAACTCGCTCTAGAAGTTCTTGAAACCTACATTTTTTACAGTTATTCATATTAAAAAAACTAATATGCTTTCTGTGAGCCACAAAGTGTCTACGATATATGTTTCTGTCATGCTAACTGACAAATTAAAAAACACAGAAACACAAGAAATCCGCTTCACCTCGTCCAAAAATATATTTTGGAATAATTTTCAAACAATAAGACATGTTATTCAACTATGTCAATCGGTCTAGATATATAGTTTGTGACAACAGATGAATAAACAAAATGGTTTGTACGGATGATATAAAAAACCATGTAGGCTTAACATAGTTCTAGATACCACAGATCACTTATCTTCTGCAGATACGAGAAAACCGGTTGATAATAGTTGAGAGACTCAATACGAATATCACCCTAAAGGTAACTTAAGAAGAAGGCGTTGACGTTTGTGGTGACAGTTTATTTGAAAGTGGGGGTAGGTAGAGACAAAGGATACTACTTGTAAAACTGTCGAGAGCATGATATGTGTGTTATATGTTTAAGCTCGTTCGTTACCGAATTCTGTTTTGATTGAGTTTGGGATCTGTGGTTGTAAAGTTGCCACGCAAAAAGCGTTGTAATGTCCGAAATATCTGTGGCATATATTTTGGTGCATTTAGGGATAACAGATAATCAACCCAATTGACCACTGGTGCAGTCTAGTCGCCTATAGCATTTCTGAGGCTACTACCAGTTGTAAGCCCGAGTAAAGAAGGAGATTTTGTCATGGCGTCTGGAACCTCATCCCGTAGAAAACGACCTTTCTAAAACAACTCTAAGTAGAATAAACAGACTGTCTAATCGTAAAATAGACCCTCAAAGTAACTGGTATACAAGTATGCTGGGAAGTATCCGCCACTAAAATATCTGATAACTGTTAGCTAATATCTTTCAACTTCGGAGTTTAATGTTGTTCAAATTGTTATCCCCTCATCACTCCAATTTTTAATAGCTAATTATTTGAACTATCGATTTATAAAGTAATGTGGCATAAAGGATATTTTTCCATCCCTCATGAGCAAGAATTAAATGTAACTTCTACATAGCAATGTTTGATGTTTGGAGTCTGAATGACCTTCGTTTAATTCAAACTCTTGCATGATTTGAAGGTTAGTTGTCATGCCTGTGTACAGTATGAATAATGGATTGGTGAATTTCTGTAAAGTTAGATCTTTAAGTAAATTCATATCCTCCATGGTATCAAATATTGATGCTTTTGTGTTGCTGCTTCATCGTAATCTGTTTTTACCGCTCGCAGCAATTATTTTGATAGTCAAATCGTCAATATTGACAACCCTATACAGATCGACATAGGGTTGTGGAGATTGTTGTTTCGTCCCTTAGTACCACGAAATATCCGTGCACCGCTTACAAGTTTTTAATGGTGAACTTTTATTGATTGGTTCATTCTCTCAGTTAAATCTTTTGTTTCAGTTATAAATGAACTGACTATATATAGTCCTACTCGCAATGAGTATACATTGTAGCCTTCGTCGTTAGTAGGCTTTAATTTAAGAAAAAAACAGTGGAACTTACGACTTCCTGGAATTATTGTTCAGGCAAAACGCAAATTAAATATACGATGTGCATTCAGAAGTTACATATATAACAACGTGTAACTTCGTACATACGTACATCAGTTAGAGTTGCCATACCACATTAGCACAGAGGTGCATTTGTCGATTCAAATCCCATAGTGGTATAAGTAGTAAAAGTACAAATAGTAATCGGAAATATTAGGGTTTGAAGATGTTATTCTAGGAGTATAAGCCAGTGAAATAAATTTGGAAAGAGGAAAAAAGGAACATGGAGAATTAAGAAGACTAGAATTAGAGAGAACACAATTTCATACTGTTTCATTTAGCGTGCTGAGCACCGTCCATATGGGTGATGAAAATATTTTTATCCTCTGATTAAACAAAATGTATTGTAGTTTTTGCCTGTCAGGCTTCCGTGATGTCGAAGCTTCTTGATCGAATTGAGGATTTTTAAGCGAAATATTCCTTGGTTTTTAAGATGTGTTAGGTTTATGTCACCATGGTTTCAAAATATTAACTAGGATTCTGATGAAATTACTTAGCAAAAAAGTCACTAGCAATTGTTGAGCATTTTTTGTTATTTTGGGTTCCTTTTCGAGTAAACAATAAGTCATTGTTTTCTGTATTGGGGAATTAAAACTCTTATTGTTCATATAGAGCCTACATTATGAACGATACAGGATGTGGATATGGTTCTCCACAAATCCAACGGACGTATCTAATTCCACTTGCTGAACAGGTATCTTTTGGCAAATCCTGGTTTATTGTCCTATAGTTTGTAAAGATTTGTGTTGACTCTTCATCTGTGGATGAGTTTTCAGACTACATAATTCGAGACAAGTCAACAAGTTGTAATAGATCTAATATGAAGTTATGGCGCAAAGATGCTTGCAAAGGTATACGTTTATGCTTTTTTATCTTGCTTAGCATTAAGACTAGTGAATACTCGTACGATGGTCAGTCCTGTTCCAAAAGATTCACACATCATAGCTGACGAATCTGAGTTTCCTAAATTAGATATGTTAGTAGATTTAGACAGAAAGCTTCCACGTAAACGTTCCAGGACGAACTTGGAATCAACAAGTAAACATATGAATAGATTTGACTCCTACATTTAGCTGAATCTATTTCTGCTCGATGTGTTTCTTCCACGTTATCGGATATCAGACACACAGTTCCAGCGGATTTACGAGTAAGTGGTTTATATTTTTCTACAAATATTCTAGAGGCAAATAAAAGGCTTTCTCGCTTGCCACCTACTTTCCGATATAGGATTACCGGTTTGGCCATCCTTGTTGATTAATGGTCCCCCATTTTGTGGCAAAACTACATTGATTGAAGCAGCATGTGGAGTAATCACAAAATGTTTCTTTTTGAATAATTGCAGACTCTAGGTTTAAAAATCATCACTGTTTCGGTTGGTACAGTACCATCATCTATACGTCCTTGGATGGATATATTCAACCAAGCTAAGGTACAGTTAGTTCCCTAATTGAAATCCGATTAGAATTCCTCACCATGTATTTTACATTTGGATGATATTGAAAGTATGGAGAAACATTCCTCCCCTGTTGGGACGTTCCGTCTCACCTGCCTTCTAAAAAGTCAATTGCTTAAAGGTATCAATATACTGTGCTATTCCTTATATTGATTCATGCCCTTTAATTGTTCATAATGACCAACGGACCCTTGAATAGTATGAGTTACATGTATATAAGGTTTCCACTGCCGTTAAACCTATCTATGTGAGCTGTTTGTCACATGGTTCATCACGTCCACACTTTTGGGGTTGTAGTTAAGTATAAAGATAACTATTAATAGTGTCTGCAACGTGTTGTATCCATCATTGGACAGCCAAATATTTGCAAAAAGGTAGGTAAGTGGTTGTTAGAAAAGCTCAGGAGAAAATTTCTTTCTGTTCTTCAGAATAGCCCTGATCACTGCGCCAAAATAAAAGTCCAATTACCTGTGAAACCAGATGCCGAACCCAAATTTTTCCCGAAAAGTCCTGCACCGTATTCTGTTCTTGAACTGGTCGATCAGGAACTTAAACGTTTACAGCAAGCTGGTATAATCCAACCAGTCAACTACTATTCATGGACCGCAGCGGTCGTAGTGCTTATGAAGGTCAATCAAGCTATACACATGTGTCAGTATTCATTACCAGTTCCTGATGACCAGTTTGTTATGCATAAACGGTGAAACATGTTTCTCGAAAATAGACTCTTCTGACGCCTGTCTGAAAGGAGAAGTAAATGATGATTGTATAGAGATTTCGATTATCAACAATCATCGCGGGCTATTTCAATATACCCGCCTACAATTTGGTATTATGACCGCACCTGCCATCTTTCAGCAAACAATGGATACAATGTAAACAGGTCAGTCAATCAGTCAGCTACAACGTAGGACCAGGCACATATATGCATCGGTCCAGGTTGCCATACCGCATCAGCACAACAAGATGGACACCGGATTCACAGCAGTGGTTAGGTCAAAAGTGGTAATATATAAGAGAAAGATTGCCTATAGAGATATAGTACAAGAAGAAAGAATTGGTTCGTAGAAAGAAAGATATGAAGTGATTTTAATCTCTTAGTTTAAGGGAAGATAGGGAGTGTATACACCGACGCCATTGTGAACGATTCTGAGCCATGTCACCAAGAGTCTTCAACCATTGGTTACGATAGTCACGCGGACCCCAACCAAGTAGTCTGCATCTACCAACGTGACTCAGACTAGAAGTTAGTGTCTTCAAGCACTGATGCCACGTTTTGGATTGGCCGCCCCTAACTTTCTTCCAACCATCTCCAATACCGGATAGCATTGCACGTCGTGGTAATCGGTGTTCAGGCATACGTAACACGTGGCCCAACCATCTCAGTCGATGAAGATTAACAACCTCATCAACTGATTTACCATCGTTCCCTAATACCATGCATCTAACCTCACTATTACTTACCCGATGATCCCAGCAGACGCCAGCAATATTTCTAAGGCATCTGTGGTCAAATACTAATAGCTTACGAGTATCTTCTACTCTTAATGGCCATGTTTCGCTACCGTAAAGTAAAACAGAACGGATTGTCGCGCAGTATACTCGTCCTTTTATTGATAGACGGATATCTCGCCTTCGACATAGGTGACGTAAGTTGGCAAAAGCCAAACGAGCTTTTCGAATCCGTGCTGAGATTTCGTCCGATACCAGCCCAATAGGGCTGATCAGACTTCCAAGATAAGTGAAGTTGTCAACGCGTTCGACTACTTCACTCCCTATCCTTAGTTCAGGTGTTGACGCAGACCAGTCCTGAAGCAACAACTTGCATTTAGAGGGAGAGAAGTGCATTCCAAACATTCTGGCATTGTTGCTTAGTGCCACCATTAGACTGCATTTTATCAGCGTCTTCACCAAACAGGACTGTGTCATCTGCGTATTCTAAGTCGATAAGTGGACCTCCTGGATGGAGATCAATACCCGAGAATTCAGTCGACGAGAATGTTATTTTCATCAGTAGGTCTATGATGAAGTTCAACAAAAATTGAGATAGTGGACAGCCTTGACGGACACCACTTGAGGTTGAAAAATCAAATGACAACTTTCCATAAGCTCTGACTCCACTGGTAGTGTTCGAGTAAAGAGCCTTCACAAGGTTTATGTACTTCTGGGGTACGCCTTTCAATGACAGACACTGCCACAGAATCTCGCGGTCTACAGAGTCAAATGCTGCTTTTAAGTCAAGAAAGACCACCATTGTCGGACGCCGATAAGTATGCCTGTGTTCTAGAACCTGACGAATGGTGAATATGTGGTCGATGTAAACAGGTATACCTGGAACAGCAGCTTATCTAGGTGACATTGATATGGGTTCAACTGACAGTGAACTATCAAATCGACTGCATCAAGTTTATAACCGAGTGATGGGGTATTGACCCCAACTACATGAAGAAACACACATCAACCTCAGCTTGGAAATTGCTGTTGCATCTGATACTTCTAGTCGTGGAGTTGGGGTAGTGATACCTCACGTGTTTTCAGACAAATCAGATAAAACAATTACTCATGCTGCTAGATCATTCACCACAGCCGAGTGGAACTACAGCCAAATTGAGAAGGAAGCCCTTACAGTCATATCCGCTATTAACAGATTCCACAAAACGCTCTGCGGCCGTAAGTTTACTGTACTGACGGATCAAAAACCTTTAATTTCAACTTTTGTTTCTAAGAAAGGAATTCTTGTCTATACGACTAGCAGATTACTGCACGGGTCGAAAATGCTCCTGAGCTATGACTTTAACATCAAGTATCAGTTAACAAATACCAGTCAGTCAGTCAGACACAACGTAGAACCTGTACGTATATACACCAGTTTAAGTTGCCATACCCATTGTTATAGAAAGATGAAGTTATCAGGCCGAATTCCAGAGTAGTAGAGTTATCAACAGTATTACCAATAATAGAAAAGATTGGGTATCGAAGATGCGACTCGGAAACAAAATATAAGTTAACGAAATAAAAACAAAAAAGAATTCTAAGGATTTAAAATCTCAGGATTTGGAGAAGACAAAGTATGAATGCACCTGTGCCATTGCAAACGATTTTGATCCATTTCATTAAAACTGTTGGTAACGATGATCACGCGGATCCCAACCAGGCAGTCTGTACCTATTAATATGGCCTAATATAATTGTCAGTGACTTCATGAACTGATGCCATGTTCTGGTTTGACTGTACCTAACTTTCTTCCAGCCTACTCTTGCCCCAGAAAACATTGCCCGTCGAGTTAGACTGTGGTTGGGCATACGTAACAAATCTTAACCATCTCAATCGATAGAGATCTACTACCTCGCCAATCGATTTGCCATCTTTACTTAGAACCCTTTTGCTAACACAGGGATTGCGTACTAGTTGGTCCCAAAATACATGAGTAATGCTTCGAAGAATCTCCGAAAATCGCCCATTCTTAATGACCATGTTCCACACCCATAAATAGAACAGACTGCTGCACAGCAAACTCTTCCTTTATCTGGTAGACAGATTATGAATACGCTGGTCTTGAGTGCTGTTAGAGGTATGAGGGCGGTTATCAATTCCCGGTTGCCCACACCGCGGTGGGGTTCTTCCGGAGGTACCTGAAAACGGAATTGAATTAAAAGTGGTCTTAATGACCTGGGAGCGTGACCGCAATGCCCAAGAGACAACTGCTTGAGGTCGGTCACACACGACCTTTTTGTGGGTAATCTTCGTGTTAGCTCTGTACTTGTTGAGACCTTACCATCGGAGACGGATATCCGTGAGATAAGGAGAGGTGGGCATTTTTAGGGTCGACATTTCCCAACCCCACCCCTCCTTGCGGGAAGGCAGCATCGCTTTCATGCTGGTTGTCTGAAGGAAACATCTTACTGCTGTCACACCTCTGTACAGGCAACAGTACGACTTCACCTTCGAACCTTGGGTTTGTTGCTTTTAGTCTTACCGCTCTTCAACCGACCTGTCTAATATGGTAGGACCTTGAGGAACGGTTATTCCAGCAAGTATAGCTCGGTTGCTTCATCACGATAGGCAAGCCCGACCACCACATCAAGGTAGCAACAACTGTCGGGTCCTGTGACAACCATAGAGGGGTTAGTTTAACAAATATAGTATCTAAAATACTAGCCTCGATAATTACCAGACGCCTAACTAAGACTCGTGAACTACAAACACGAGAGAATTAAGCTGGCTTCAGACCTGGTCGTGGCTGCATCGACCACATATTCACCATTCGTCAGGTTCTAGAACACAGGCATACTTATCGGCGTCCGACAATGGTGGTCTTTCTTGACTTAAAAGCAGCATTTGACTCTGTAGACCGCGAGATTCTGTGGCAGTGTCTGTCATTGAAAGGCGTACCCCAGAAGTACATAAACCTTGTGAAGGCTCTTTACTCGAACACTACCAGTGGAGTCAGAGCTTATGGAAAGTTGTCATTTGATTTTTCAACCTCAAGTGGTGTCCGTCAAGGCTGTCCACTATCTCAATTTTTGTTGAACTTCATCATAGACCTACTGATGAAAATAACATTCTCGTCGACTGAATTCTCGGGTATTGATCTCCATCCAGGAGGTCCACTTATCGACTTAGAATACGCAGATGACACAGTCCTGTTTGGTGAAGACGCTGATAAAATGCAGTCTAATGGTGGCACTAAGCAACAATGCCAGAATGTTTGGAATGCACTTCTCTCCCTCTAAATGCAAGTTGTTGCTTCAGGACTGGTCTGCGTCAACACCTGAACTAAGGATAGGGAGTGAAGTAGTCGAACGCGTTGACAACTTCACTTATCTTGGAAGTCTGATCAGCCCTATTGGGCTGGTATCGGACGAAATCTCAGCACGGATTCGAAAAGCTCGTTTGGCTTTTGCCAACTTACGTCACCTATGTCGAAGGCGAGATATCCGTCTATCAATAAAAGGACGAGTATACTGCGCGACAATCCGTTCTGTTTTACTTTACGGTAGCGAAACATGGCCATTAAGAGTAGAAGATACTCGTAAGCTATTAGTATTTGACCACAGATGCCTTAGAAATATTGCTGGCGTCTGCTGGGATCATCGGGTAAGTAATAGTGAGGTTAGATGCATGGTATTAGGGAACGATGGTAAATCAGTTGATGAGGTTGTTAATCTTCATCGACTGAGATGGTTGGGCCACGTGTTACGTATGCCTGAACACCGATTACCACGATGTGCAATGCTAACCGTGTTCGGGATGGTTGGAAGAAAGTTAGGGCATCAGTGCTTGAAGTCACTAACTCCTAGTCTGAGTCACGTTGGTAGATGCAGACTACTTGGTTGGGGTCCGCGTGACTATCGTAACCGATGGTTGGAGACTCATGGTTCAGAATCGATCACAATGGCGTCCGTGTATACACTCTGTCTTCCCGTAAACTTAGAGAATAAAGTCGCTCCATATCTTTCTTTCTACGAACTAATTCTTTCTTGCTGTACTATATCCTTATATGCAATCATTCTTTTATATATTACCACTTCTGAATTAACTACTTTTATGAATTTCGTGTTCATCTTGTTGTGTTAATGAGGTATGGCAACTTGGACCGATGCATATATGTGCCTGGTCTTACGTTGTAGCTTACTGACTGACTTACTCTCAGATTTTTTGTTATATGACTGATAAAATAACAAATAAAATGAAATGTAATATCAGCAGGTAGTAGACTTGGATAAAACTGAAAGGCATGATTTTGGATAGCTTCGTATAAAATCCATCTTTAACTTCATCTGAGTTGCGTTTGGTGGGAGCTTAGGCAAGGAAGGACAAGGAATAGGCAACGGAGTGTGTCCCTACTGTACTGTCTCGTTTCGTCGAACAGCAAACAAGCATCTGTCTATTGGAATCCAGTCTAACAGGGACTGTTCTGCCTCAAGATTTCATGTTGTACCTACGTCAGCGAGGAGTAGCAGTGGGGTCTTCGATACGCGAAGGGTAAATCGTGTCGGTTCTTTATATTGACGAGGTGAAGTTAATTGAATGACCATACCTCGATCTTGTACGCGCGTTTCGGAAACTCAGCATACATAAATGGCTCGAGATTCTAGATTCCTAGCTAAAAAGGTCTGCTGTCTTATCTGACACAAGGTTCGAACATGAATAGCTCCAACATGTTTAGAGTGGAGTTACTGGAGACCAGAAATAACATTTCGCGAACCCAAATCACTAGCATTGGTTGCGGGTTGTAATAAAGATAGATGAGAAGAATTAGTTGTGGAGGTGGAAGAATGATTTAGAGGTGAGTGATGAATTCGATCGTCAACCAGATGATCTCAAATGCTGATAGAGATATAAATGAGAATTTCTCTTCCCGATTGCCAACGCCGCAGAAGGATGTGTTCTTGGGGGACCTAAAAAGAAGTTGGATTGGTTGTGGTCTTAGAGACCTGGGAGCGTGACTACAGGACCCAAGGGACAACTGCTTGGGACCGCGCACAGCCTTTTCATGAAAAGATTTTGACTCCACACTTCAAAAAGCCCTACCGCCGCAGACGGAAATACGTGGAGTAAGGTGAGGTGTAATATTTTTAGGGTTGACCCTTTCTGTTGTGAGAAGGCAGCATCGCTGCAGATGCTGGTTGTTTAGGAGAAACACCTTACTGTTGTCACACCTCTCTACAGTCATCGGTACGACTTCGCCCTCGGGCCTCAAGTTGCTGAGTTTAGTATTAACGTTCTCCAACTGACCTATTTTGCATGGTACGACTTGAAGGAACATGTGTTCTGGCCAATCTAACTCGGTTGAGTCGTCACAATTGGCTAGCCTGAGCACCACGTCAAGTTAGCAGCTACCGTCGAGACAAATATCATCGGTCAGTCCGATGTCCTCTCGCAGTTCATTGGCGTTCAACAACCTAAACCAAAGGACATGATCATTGCTTTCATAGATGTAGATTCAGAAGTAAAGTGTGTAGTATCAAATACCATTCGAAACACTCGTGTCATCTGATAAAGTCAGGGAAAAATCTCTTCGTGACCCAGTGCTACAAGTTAAAAAGTTCCACCTAAAAGGATGGCCCTCGAAGATCAGCTCCATGGAACCTCAAAGGCGCAGACTACGTCAATCATCATTGAGTTCCATTTGAAAAACGTGTTATAGTCCCAAGGAATCTGCAACCAACAGTGCTTGAACAACTGCATGCAGGACACCCTGGAATAAATCTCATAAGAGCGTAGAACAAAGTTTTGTATATTGGCCTCACTTAGACACCCAACTGTAGTAGCTTTCACGTTCATGTAACGGATGGACATTAACAACAAAAGCACTGCAGAATATAGATCTGCAATCATGGCCAACACTACAGTCACCGTGGCAGCGTAAGCACTTAGACTTCTCTGGTCCACTCCATGGACAAACTTACTTTTTGCTACTTGATGCACACAGCAAGTGGTCAGAAATTCTTCTCATGGAACAACCGACTGCCATCTACGCAGTCGGAAAACTACATTAACCTTTCAGTGGTTTCGGGGTTCCGTAGTTAGTTGTCAGCGATAATAAGACATGGTTTACGTCTACTACCTTCGCAGAATTTTATCAACGGAACGGAATCATTTGTATCCGAACACCTACATTCTATTTGTGAATCGATAGCCAAATCAAACGCTTAGTTGGTATTACTTAAAAATGCTCCGAGAAGATCAAAATGGAAAGAGATCATTGAAGTGATTTTAGAGATGGCCTTTACTCCTATTCTACCTTGTTACTTGGAATATAATTACGTTCCTGTTCAACCATGTTTTGATTTAGAGACTTGTCGAGTAAAGTAGTGTCCGGAGAAAATAGCTTCTTGACAGTTCGAAGCCTAATTGTCATGTAAACAATGAAATAACACTGTTATTTGGGTTATTCATAAACGCGTGACATTACCACCGATCTATAATTCATGTAGTCTTATGGTGTGGTATTTTCGAGGCTAGACTGTCAACTACTTGGTTCAAAACCACGTTTAATGTCAATTTTTGCCATCATATGATATTTGTTTCACTTTTTCAAAGCCACACACAACTCGCTATATCGTTGTCACTTTACATTACTTGTTGTTGTCATTGTTTTCATATATTACATGATATTATACAGGAATCTATTTTGCCTTGGATTTAATGCATGTGTGACATTTTTAATGATTTCAGATATGGTCAACTCAGGTGTTGTACTTATTGGGGAAACTCGATCTCTTCTTGCCAGCCTACCTCAAAGTATATTAGATTTGTTTACACAGAAGTTGACATTTGGAATGTTAAATGAGGCTCATCGTTTGAGGTAAATTTACCGGTTTAAAATTAAGCTTGCTAGTTGTTTAGTCGACAAAATTATCTAACTCTACAGATAACGTAACCTTTTCAACTGATGGTTATGTCGCATCTTAAACATCTCTTGCTTAGTAAAATGTGTTCACTATCATCATCCTCAAACTGGTGCCTTGTTAAGTGCTACACATTATCTAATAGTAATAACTTCATGCTTTTTGTCTGTGGGACTTCCTAGATTTCCATAGATGGACTGGGCGCAGCGCTGCACAACCTGTTCAGAGGTCCTCACGAAAACACCTCTTAAAATTTCATAGAAATAAAATTGTTGAATGAAAGTGGTTTCTCAGTTAATTGCTGTTTGCTTGGGTCTATTTTTCACTCCGCCACTGTTTGATCACCTTGAGAAATATCTATATTATACCCCTGCCAAATGTCTATCATCTTACTGTGTGCATTTGTTTTAGTTTGCCGTATTGTTCAATCACTTTACTAGTGATATTCATCAGCTTATGCTATGATTTTTAAGTTTGATAAAAGGAAGTCAGTCACGTTCCGGTAACTGTTTCATTTGATAGAATAATGTCTAAATCGAAAGCTAACATTACACATTATATCATTCAATCACTCATTGGTGTATCTCCCTTAATTTGTGAAGAAAGAGTTTATGTGTTATATTATAACTAAGTCCCGGTCCTCTAGAACAGTTTTCTATATGCCACAGAAACAATATTTACGCATTCATACAGACACATTCTCGTTCCATTCAATTGATTGTTCAGCAATGATCCATAGTGTCACAATTTAGTCTGTACACGATCGATCCTTAAGGAATCCAGCATGTTGATCTCCAAGTTTGGCGTCTACCGAATCCTTCATCCGGTTCAGCAATACTCCATTTAAAACTCTTCCTTGATACTGACAGTATTGTGATGACTCCGTAGTTTTCAAATTTGCTCAGATCCCTTTTTTTGTTATCGCGATAGGATATCCTTCTTTCCAATCTTTCGGCACTTCCGAAATCCGATTTGTATCTCCTCATTCCCGTTGCTATTTGACTGGTCCTCCCAGTCTCCCACATTGTCCGGACGTTCCATTTACCTATTAAACTTGTTGCTGTGGTTGTTAGAATGGGCATCGGCCCTGTGGCTTCCGAATCCTGAGGCGTCATAATTCTTCCTCCAACTTGAAGGGCAGAGTTTAAATAGTTTAATTCGTTCATTCTGGTTGGCGTTTTGTTAGCAAGATTTTCTTCTACGGGATAGGGTTGCAGACCCCACACTCAACCCTGCTCCTTTGTGTTGGCTTGAGACCGGCAGTAGCCCTAAAGGAGCCACAGGTGGAGTTAAAAAGTAATACGCGCCACACTAAATATTGCTTGTGCGTTAGATTGCTGCATGGAAGCCTAAACCAAAACAGCTAGCTCCCTTAGGAAGCCATGTCTCATGACTCTTCTTCAAATGTCTAATTCAATATGTAGTGGAACAATATCATGAGATGCTATCGTATGGTAGTTGATGACCAGGAATAGATTCACACGCAATTCGTTCCCTCTGAGTTTTGGGGCCTATGAAAATTACTAGTTTAGAATCAGGATTTTCCAACTCACTTGAGTATACCCTCTGTATTCACCAGCGCCATTCTTTTTTGTCCTTTCAATTTCGTAAATAATACTCTCATCGCGTGGAAGCACTTAGTAGAGCTTACAAATGCATGATCGTACGCAAGCATTCCCAGTAGCAGATCGAGCTCTTCTCACTTTCGGTCTGTACCAAGACAATTAGAGGCCAGTGTCGGCTGGCACTGTTTTCTCATCATCGTTTTGGTTTCAATCCATTCATAATATATTGTCTACTTTTGCTTCTGTCATATTAGATTGTTGCAGCAGTACTTGTTAGATGATACTGATTTTATTATTTCACCGAAACCAGTAAGTTCTAATTCCAATCAACTACAACTCAGTGAAAACTTAACATGTCTTGAATTAGCCCGTCGAACACCTGGTTATGAAATCGGAGATTTAATTCGTCTGGTAGCCCATTTAAAAATGGCTTGTTTAACAAGTAAACTTAATGATGTTAACGATGATGATGATGATGTTGATGACAACTTGAATAATCTTGATACTAACAGTATGGAGTGTGTTAAGAATGATCAAAAGGTGCATGTTAATTTCTCCATTGAGTCGCGTGTCGCTGATAACTCTGTTTCGGTATGTTTCCTCATGTATATCATTTGTTTTAATTGGGTTGTTTCTATGGAAAGGTAGCTCTTAGATTTTTTGTAGCTGTGGTTTTCTGTAGTTAGTCAACAACAACAACCCTCGGTTTACTGCGTATTAATACTATTCGCTATTACTCTTATACAACCTTTGGTAAATTTACAGTTCATCTTAAGTGTATGCTCATACCGCGTTAGGAGATAATGTATTAACTCTCTGTGTCACTTCTGACGTCTGTTCATAAAATATAGTTTGCTAGATACATAACATAACATTTGTCTATAAAGTATTTGGTATCGTTAATTTACTGAGATACTTGGTCCTAAGTAACTGGATATCATTTTTTTTACGTTGACCAGGTGTCATAACTCTACGCCCGAACTTATTTTTAATACACTTTCTACAATTTATTCAGAACCAATGATCTATAATGGGACTAGTTTCGTTTTGTTTCACCAAGCAGACATACAGAAATTCTTCCCTTATTTATGAGGTACTCAAAATTGAAATACTTTTTATACATTTTACAACACAAATTGCATAGATGTCAAGGATGCAACAGGAGTTTGCAAATATAAGGTATTCGAAATGGTCTTACATACGAACTGACTTCTGCTGAAGATGTTCTTAATAGCATGAGATTATTGTTCATTTTAGAATATCTGGTGCCTGAATTCATGTTTGTTTTTCGTATTATTAGTTATAAGATTTTGTGTGCATCTAAACAAGTTTCTGATTCCTGTTAGTAATCCAACTACTTTGAACTAGGTTTCTTAGTGCACCTTATAGTGCGGTCTGCACTACTTATACGGACAGACATAAGTAGTATGTAGCAGGAATTGGAATTTTCACCAGCAGAGAATTAAAACAAAGAGAAGAGCAACGAAAATAGTGCAATCGGAATAACAACGGGATTAGAAGAATGGTGGAGTATGTAAAAGGCAACTGAAGAACGATATGCAAATGATGTATTTAGTGTATGATTTTCCATAAAACAATAAAGTGGTTTCCCGCCTTCAATTCTCCGTTCACTACAATATTACTGAGTACGATAAGAATAGCATCCGTAGAATACTTAAGTAATTATTTTTTGACCTGTGTTTGCTTTTAATCCATAGGCTATTATTGTGTTTGCTTTCTGTGGTAATTGGAATTCAAAGAGAATATTGTTTGGCTGTAAAAATATTTGAGTAGTTTGTACATCTTTTGACCTAAGCATTTGTAACACGGTTATGTTAATAAGCTAGTCATTTATTAACATAAGTACCATTCTATTTTCAACAAGATTTTCAGGTTAGCTAGACTTGTGATACTCTAGCTGCTAATAGTGTATCCTGTTTTTGATAAATAATTCCCATGGAAAAAAGTCGAATTATAAATCCGAATTTTTCAGACAAGTTGTATTTTGTACAGAACTTCAATTCGTTTGCCTTCTTTTTAGGAACCAGTCACATATCCTTTAATCGTAACAAGAGAAATTGTTGACAAAGCGTTGGTTGTTGTCATTCCAGCAGTTAAAAATACTGCTGAATTTGTAACTATTCCAGATGTGACTTGGGCTGATGTCGGTGGTCTCGAAACAACTAGACAACAATTGTACAATCGCTTTATGGTGAGAAAATTGATGTTATATCTAAGTTTTTAAAAGTTTTAACCTTATGTCATATTGGTTATATCTCGAATTGGTCGTCTTGATTGTTTGAAAAAGCTACAAAAATCTAGTAAATTACACCGAATCGTCGCATTTGTAGAATATAAATGAATGAAGTAAGAAATAACTGAAGTCGATCGTACAGGTTTTATTTGTTTATGACATGAAGAGCTTCATTTTCAGCACAAATTGGGTCAGTTACAAGCCTTGGATATTAAACTGCCAGTTTTTCTGCTTGGCAAACATCGGTAATAATTCCAATCGGTTATACTTATAAACTGCAATAGATTAGCCCTAGATAGTCATAAAATTTTAATTTCTAAGTTTTCGTATCATTTAATTAACTTTAGCCCATAACTGAAAATTGTATAGAAGTTAACTGTATCCCTCTTATATATCACTACCTAATTAGCAAATAAGTAACTAGTTCCTGTTACGAATGTATATAGCTTCTAATCGACGATTGGGAACGCGCTCAGGTTTTGCATCGACGTTCTGGAGGTGTACTACTTGAGGGTCCACCTGGATGTGGGAAAACACTCGTAGCTAAAGCTCTATCCAATCAAGCTGGTCTCAATTTCCTGTCGGTTAAAGGTCCAGAAGTCCTTAATAAATTCCAAGGTGAAAGCGAACGTCGTATTCGAGAAATCTTTGAAAGAGCACGTGCTTGTCAACCATGTCTGATTTTCTTCGATGAAATAGATGCAATCTGTCCAAGACGCGATAGTGATGAATCTACAGGTAACTGAATATTCACTTTCTGGTAGACGTTTTTTTATTATAACAGTACATGTTTCCCCAATCTTTCCAAGTAAATTTGAATTATGAGGTTTCGCCCGAAGTTTTATCGAATAAATACGAAGTATTTCTTTCTTCGCTTATGAATCCTGAGCTTGACGTTGTGTAATTTAGTCATTTAAACATTCGAGTTTTAAATCAACAATTGTCCAAGACTAGGAACATCTAGATTTTTCACTATCATAACAGTCTTAGTAAAATAATTAATAATATGGCAATGAACAAATACATATTTACTCATTTTATGCACTTTTTGCTACTACTAACTTGGAAACACAAAGTTGATAGAGTGACATTCGGATCAGTTAAATGCTTAAATCACTGAGCTACAGCACGCTAGTTGAAAGACGAATGATAGTGTTCATCACTCTCGTCTATTCCCTAGAAAGTTCCGTCAATTTCATTGCAGCTCAATTTTTGTCATTTTGGATGAGCTGTTAACACATACTAACAATCACTTGTATAGGCTTCGGTTATGCTTCAATTTCATCATCCATGTATTTGCGACCGAATTATTGGAAAAAATTTTAAACACAATTTTGTTTAGCTTTAGTATAAATCCTGAGTGTTGGCGGTTTGTTCCTTGCTTGTTCATAAGTTTTTTGACTTGGTACGTCTAGTATTAAATATAAATGAAAGTAATTTTATTACCTTGATAATAAACACTTTCAATATATTTCGAAACTTCCTTATTAACTGTTACATTTCGATCAGGACCAGCAAACTGCGGGTACATTGAGTAACGAAAACACATAAGATACATCGTAAACATAAGCGAAAAAATCAAATGACAAAATAGTTATTCGATCTATATAATAGTTTTAAAGTTTGATTATTATCATCAATATGATTTGATAATCTATGAAAATGTGAAATGAAAAGCAAATCAAATAAATGATTGAACTATCCTTCGTCTACTGTTCATTCGTTCTTCATTCGCTCAAAACTTCGGTGAGATAGTGAAGTTGATTTTTCATATTTTTACCAAGTTCAAAGTACTTGACATAAGTGTGAAGGTGTAAAGTTGTAACAAATTACTTTCAAATATTTCCTGGTTGTAGTATATTTCATATTCTCTATTTGGCTATAGAATATAATTTCATTAGACTGATTTGACTTTACGAGTTAATGAAAAAACTAACTTTCAGTAATCAAGGGATCTAATCGGAATAATATTATCTTGAAATCAAATGGTTTCTAATTATTCTGTACTTCATTCTGTCTAGATAATAAATTTAAATAAAACTTAGGTTTCATATCAAGTATAATGTATAAACGATTACCGACTTTTCAGATTGTTATATATTTCTATCTAAAGACTTTCGTTAATTTGCCGACCTTCAAGCAAATCGGAAAAAGCTCTAGGGTTACTGAACTTTGGTATAACAACCACTCAAGTTGTATAAAGATATTGTTTTTCTAATAATCACAAACTATTTTAAACCGGTATTCAAATGTTTTATTTGATATGGATTGAATTTGTGCAAATGTATCAAATTTTAATCATTTATTTTGAGATGATAAAGGTTTCTAACTCAGGAAGAAGGATTTTTGGAGTATTTCACCTTTTTTGATTTAGATAGTAGTGACGGAGCTTTCACAGTCTTTCTAGACAACACAATTACGTACTTCGAGAATTATAAACAACTAAGAGCCTAAAGGTCAGGTCAGAGAAAAAGGTGAATAAAATAAATACATGGGAACAGTGAAAGCACAATTATGACCAACAACCAACTAAATCCTGTGTTCACAAAACAAGCTTTTAATTACCAATCAAGAAATTCTAAAAACTGACTCTGCTCTATAGTATGTGTTGATGATGTTAAGACTGTTGACTAAAGCTTCAGAATCCGACAATTCAATCCAAAGGATCCAATCCTGTTTCGGTTTAGGCGCTCAGGCAGCATTTCAGCCCTCGCACAAATGAAATGACGCAAATATATTTGGTGCCTCCTTGTGTTTGAATAAATAGAAGGATCCAATACTAAAATCTCTAATAATCCTCTAAATAAGACAAAACTTAGTCAGTGATCAATGTAGATGTTCTTGCTTAATTTCTGGTTAATATTTTGATGCTTTTTTATTTTTGTTTGTGTTTTTCAATAGTTCACAAGCTGGGAGATTGTTTTTAGTTTCGTTGTAGTTTATAATAACTCTGGAGATTGGTTGTAAATGATTTCAAATGAACTCAATAACCAATTAGAAACAACGAAATTTCGTACCATGTTATCAATTACAGATAAAGATTTTGTGATAGAGCATGAAACTGTGTCATTGATTTGTGACGTGTAAACTGATTACATTTTAAAAGTTATTCTCAATAGATTTCACTGGAACCTTCCTTTTTGAAATTATGATTTCATTCTTATTGCTTATCCTGATATTCTATCTTCACTTAGGCAGTCGAGTTAGTTTGGTTAATCAGCTTCTGATTGAATTGGATGGTATTGACAAACATAGATCAGGTCGCGTTTTTGTTGTTGGTGCTACTAATCGCAAAGATATGATTGATCCTGCCATACTTCGTCCTGGACGTCTGGGCTTACATTTGATGATCAACCCACCGTCTAATGTGAAAGAACGTCTCTCTGTTTTATCAGCTTGTACTCGGTCTGCAACTACTCCTCGTATTGAGAATGGTATGCTGTCACTTGAACTCATTGCAAATGATTCACGCACTGAGAGAATGAGGTATTTAAATTTCATGAAAATAATCTAATTTTTACGAGATGTTTTCCAATTTTATCCGTTTTAAAGTAATCTAACGTAGTCTATTCTAGCGAATAGTTATGTTGTGTTTATAAGTCCAGAATGTCTATTATTTACTACCACTTTCCAATTTCAAAGCTCACGTGAAAAAGGGTTACAGTCAATACAATTTACACCAAATTTCCAACTATCTAGACATTTTCGATGTGTTCCTAATGAGTTTAAACGGATTATCGTTTCCTTTTACTAAAAAATTGTTCGTCATTGTATTTGTTTATATGTAATTGATAAGTCCACACTGTTAGTTTACTTACATCAATAAGATCAGTTACATAAGAAAGGCTTACACTAATCTATTACCCTAAGATCCTGTCATTTGACTTATACGATCTATGCAGCATAACAACGGAGAAAAATGCATAGGTTTTCTTAGTATCTTGTGTAACAATGCAAGATTATTTTGATAATTTACTCATGTGGTCGTTACAAAAATCGTGCTTCAGATTTATTTTACAACAACGCATACTTCGACACTAGATTGTCAGTCACTTCATTCGTATTATATTTAATCAACCTCAGTTCGGACAGCATATCAATAGCGACGAATTTATTTATTTGAACACATAAATATTGGTACAAGAGAGCGCCAATATATATGCGCCACACAAAACAATGAGAATTCGAAGAGAAATAGAAAAACAAAGAAAACAATAACGAAGAGATTGGTGTAAGGTAGTGTGGTAGTAATGAGGGAACGCAAAGGTACAATCGGAAGAAATCTTTCAGGTAAGGGAGACAGAACCACTTTTTATGAAGAAAGTAAAAGAAGGTTACAGCAGGATCGCCACTGGCTTCTATTCTGAGCCATATCTGATAACGTCTCTAGCCACTGTGTAGCACCATCTCTCGGACCCCAACCAGGGAGTCGTGAAGGACCAACACAAGCCAGTCCTTTACAGCTTTCTTTCATACCACGACACCATTTCATACACTGACCACCTCTCCGCTACTTCCAACCAGTCCCAGAGTCGGCAAATAATGCACGACGTGGAATTCTCTGGGACGACATTCGTAGAACATGTCCAACCACCGAAGTCGGTGTTTCAAGATGGTGACACCAATTGAATTATCATCTCTGTGCCCGAACACACGATGCCGAACCTCTGCATTACTAACATGGTGTTGCCACTGAATGTCAGCAATCCTTCGGAGACAACGATGATCGAACACAGAGAGTCGTCTAACAACCTCAACTCGGAGAGACCAGGTTTCACAAGCATAGAGCAAAACTGCTCTCACCGACGCGTTGTAGATCCGACCTTTTACAGCCAGACTAACATCACGAAGGCGCCAAAGGTGGCCCAGATTGGCATAAGCCGCTCTGGCTTTCACTATACGTGCATTGATCTCATCACTCACACCCCCGCCAGCACTTATGCAGCTACCCAGATACACGAACTTCTCGACTACTTCTATCTGCTCACCATCCAGGGTGAGTACAGGATTAGAATCCTGCGAGTCTTGTAGAAGTACTTTGCACTTCGAAGGTGCAAAGCACATACCATACCTACGGACACTGATTGCCAACTGATTAAGTGCGGATTGCATGCCTTGGGCATTATCTCACAGTAATACAATATCGTCCGCATACTCAAGGTCGAGAAGTCTTTCTCCAGGCAACAGATCCACACCACCATTACTTACATCCATCAGAGCTGTTTCCAGAATGTCGTCGATGGCAAAGTTAAAGAGGAATGGTGAGATTGGGCAACCCTGCCTAACCCCACTGCTCGAATAGAACAATGGAGAAAGGTGGTTGTATGCCCTCACTCTGCCTGAGGTGTTTGTATATAGGGCTTTTAGGATGTTAATAAATTTCTCAGGTACACCCTTCTTCAATAGACAATCCCAGAGAACAGTCCTATCCAACGAATCGAAGGCAGCCCTGATGTCAAGAAACACTACGATTGTTGGCCTCTGATACATATGACGGTGTTCTGAAATTTGTTGGAGGGTGAAGATATGATCAATACATCCTCTACCAGAACGAAACCCAGCCTGTTCCTCGCGAGTCAGTCTTTCACGGGTTTTGAACAACCTACGAAGTATGAAGGAAGCCAATAGCCTGGACGCAATCGGAAGTAGACTTATCCCCCGATAGTTGTTACAGGAACGACGTGAACCCTTTTTAAAGATAGGGACAACTATCGACTCATTCCATGACGTTGGAACACTCTCTAACTCCCAAACCTTTGTAAACAACACAGTTCCTTAGTCAGAAAGTCACCACCATCTTTAAAAAGAGCCGGAGGTAAGTCATCTGGGCCAGGTGATTTGTAACGCTTCAAGAGTTGGAGTTCCTTGCGGACTTCCTCCTCGTTTGGTGGATCAGTCGTCACCGGCCATGGAGGGCAGGACAGTCTGACCGATGTTGCCGGAGCAGCAGGCCAGTTGAACTGCCCTTCGAAGAATTCTGCCCATCGTCCAAGACGTCGATGGATGTTAGTGATTGGCATCCCATCATACTCGCAGATTGTTTCACTCACACCAGACTTTTTGCTGCTAGTGGCTCGGATGAGTTGGAAGAGCTTCCGGTAATTACCAGATGCAGCTGCTGCTTCCAGCTCATTAGCACGCTTCGACCACCAGGCTTCTCGGTCCTTACGTAACATCCTTCGTTTATGTTCAAACTCACGGTCAGCCGGAGTAGACTGACGGGCTTCAATGAGTTGTAAGGAACCAGAAGAAACCCAGTGCTTATAAGCGGGACGTTCCGCGAACCCACAAGTGACTGTACCCGCCATTTTCATGGCGTCATGCAATTGCAACCAATGCTCATCTATACTTTTCGGTGGAGTGGTAGCTAGCCTAGAGGCTAGCTCGGTTCGATACTTACTTGCAACAGAAGTTGCAACCAACTTGCTAACATCAATCCGTTGATGGCGGTCACTTCGTTGTCCACTGAAAAGTAAGGTAAGATTGGCGCAGACCAAGGCATGGTCAGAGTCCAGATAGGTACTCCAAAAGGAGCGGCAGTCTTGTACACAACCACGCCAGCGGTAGCTGATCGCGATGTGATCAATCTGAGTCCAGGCTTGCGATGCAGAGGGAGGACGCCAGGTGGCACATCGGCGATGACTGTGCCGAAAGTTAGTGCTAGACAGAAACAGATTGTGGTCTGTGCACAGTTGCAGTAGACGGTCCCCGTTATCTGACCTGCAACCAACGAGTCCCCATCGGCCACCTAAACGACCCTCTTCTGTGCCTAGACACCCGACCTGAGCATTCAAGTCTCCGGCTAGTACCACAATATCTGTCGAACGCACTTTCTGGAGAAGAACAGATAACTGGTGGTGAAACTCATCCTTGATTGCATCTGGGCTGCAATCTGTCGGGGCATAGGCGGAGATGACGAAAAGACATCGTTTCTCACGCCGATTTCTTCTCACTTTGATGGAACTTTCTAATCTAACAGCACATAACCGACTGTTAATGGGGATCCAATCGACTAGTGCTGCCTCAGCTCTAGCGCTTAGTGCGACACCAACGCCAGCAAGACTAGACGAAGATGCCACAGGTTCCCCGGATAAGCGCACGTAAAACAAGCTTTTCGAAGCGACAGATGGAGATCGAATTTGTAGTACTTCACCAGAGTCTTGAATACGGGTCTCGGATAGACAACAAACATCAATATTAAGACTTTCCAAAGACATAGCCAGCCCTATCTGTCGTCAGACCTGCATAAATGTGCGAACGTTGAAGGCAGCCAGTTTGAATGATGCACGTGGTTTCAGAAAAACTGCTTCAGTCCTCGTATTCGGTGGTAACATACAATTTTCAACCGGACAGTGACTCCAGAACGTTTAGATACAGTCGAATTTCCACCAAAGACGAGCCGCTGTATAAGTATAAAAGAGGGTGAATAATGTGGAAAATAATAATAATAATAATAATAGTAATAATAATAATAATGACAATAATAGTAATAATAATAATAGTATTAATATTGACAATAATTGTAATGATAATAATTTGAATCAATTTATTGTTTTTCGAAGCGAGAAAAGTAATTTCCATAGACATAGAGAGTTCATCATTTGTGTATGGGCTGTGATACTGCCCGGGTGCCCAAACCGAAGCAGGTGGTTATCTTAGGGGACCACACCCCGAGCCTTCGACCTAAAGGTCTAACCCACAAGGCAGTGGAGCATCGTAAGGAGATGCCATCCCATGGTAGCCGGTGACCAACGATTGGTTCATACGCCATTCGCTCCCGCAGGATACTGGAGCCCATGTGCACCATTGGTTTGTGATCCGGTTAAAGCGCCGGACATTCGCTTTTCGTCCTCTCATTTTCGTAAACAACACCCCCGCCACAAGAAGGCAATGAGTAGGACTTCCCTGGCAGAGGCTGTATACGCGCGGCCGTGTGAGAGTATTTCGAGAGGGAGAGCGGACTCTCCCCACTCTCGGCCGTACCAGGGCATTCAGGGGCGATAGCGACGAAACGAGCAGACTAACGTACAGCCAACATTTTTTGCTTGTTTGTGTTCCAGTATTAGGTTCGCACCACAAACATCAGTTCAACATTTTCAATATTGATGTATTAAGGGAAATAATGAATTAGAGTATATCCTTGCAAGATTTCTTTTTCAAGATAAAAAATATCCTCTTTTGCTTCAACAACACATTTCTTCTTTCTTGAAATTTCAGCGGTGCTGATCTAGAAAATTTATTGGAATTAGCTAAGCAGAAGGCTCAAATTGCAAGACAAGATTTTGTTTCACAAGCCAACTTACTTGATGCATTATCTGAGTTACATAAATAAACAATACATCCTATTGTAAATATAATTTCTGAACAAAGAATTTAACTTATACTGGAATATGTATTCCGTTACGAAACGTTTAGTATTTTTGCGACTTGTCATACTTTCAGAGCTTACTATATATATATATATATATATATATATATATATATATATATATATATATATACTTATAACGACAAAACATCAAAATGGAATATGTATCTAAAATGAATATCAGTTAACTCTTTCACTTTTTTAAATAGATAGGAAAGAACTAGACATAAACTGTACGGATGTATAAGACAGATATTCACTCTATTTATCATCAGTAAAAAGTGTGATTTGCAATGCTGGACATAAGGAATTTGGTCGCCGTCTTGTTTATCTCTCAACACATTGTGCACCACAGAATAAATTTAAATGTGAAATATTATTTGAAACAATTAGTCCCTTTGATAACTTTCGATGATGCAATGAGAAGATGAAGTTTATCAGAATTATGTGATTTATTTGCGCAATACATTTTGAACAGCCTGATCACACGTGTACTTGTTGAGACATGTTTGTATGAAAACGTAAAGGTCAATTAAACAAATTAGATGTAAGCCATAACAAATAAAAAAATAAAGTACACAAAACCAATGTGATAACCACTCTGGATAATAAATCAGTATTACCAGGGTAGGTTCAATGTAAGGACAAAATGTTTTCAAATGCATAAAGGCAGTTTCAGTTTCCGCATAGCCAAGGCTTCAATTAACCTTAGTATACGTCCTTGAAGGTTTTTATGCAACACTACAAATGCTGACTTGATGTCAACCTTATGACCAGTCTCAATCATATGTTTCGGAATGAAGGATGATGTCTGTCTATCCTGTGATCTTAGCTGACCACTGCAATTCATTTGTTTCTGCAGCCATTTTCGTATGTGTTCACCCACCTTTAATTGCAAATCACGATTGCTCCTCCCTATGTACGTGTTTCCGCACACATATCTAAATTGATAGATACAATAAGATGTGACAACGTACAACGTTATTTCATTTCTCATTGAAAAGGAATTTAATCTTATGGTACAAAGGCGTACAACAAAGCGGGTCACAAAATTGAAGGACAAATAAAAAGACAGACTTCACGAGCTAGTACTGTCATTGCTGGGCTATTTAATACTTATGAACCATTTAGTGATTTTGTACCCCACGATTACACTTCATAAAATACCTAAGAACATCAATTACTCAGATGAAATCCAACGTCATATCACAAATGCTCTATTCGGTGTAGAACGCTCCACTACCCTATGTGATACAGCGCAATCATCTACTATCCTATTTCGTCTCGAGAGAGAGTAATCAATCTATCAACCTGTTTAGTAGATATTTTCATGACCTACTCGAGAATAGTAATCACCAACATTGAGATAGTGGCGCAGATTTGAAGCCCCACCAAAATCAAGATCATTCCCACACTACCTGTAAACGGAATTACAAAGAGCGCTGAATCTTCCTAATCAAATATCTTGATCAGCATTATCTAAACGAATATTGATAATTATTTTTTTAAATTATGGGAATGCGCTAAAAATCTCTTAACATAATTCTTCCTTCAAGATAATTGTCTGTTTGATAGTAATTTCCATCTCGAACTGGTCTCCTGAACATTCAAAGAGCAGTGAATAACTACTTTAACCACAATCACAGCCCTTGATTGGACCTCGGAAGTTTATTTATTGCAACCATAGTTATTGTATCAGATGATTTTTGAATTTCACTTGGCGCGGATCGAGTTCCTCTGCGGATTTCCTTAAATAAGCTGTCATTCATAGTTTATTATCGTAGTGGTGTTCATCAGTTTTCTGTTGGAGGCAATTTGCCCCGTCACTTCTAAGGATTTTATTCCCAACTAACGTTGCTAATTGCAGATGACTACCGAACTCGGGCAAAACATTTTACAAAAGAGCGGTTCACAAATATTCCAATACTAATTTCAGTAGTTGATTGTATAATCCACTCGGAATTTGTGTCAGCCATAAAAGGTGATGAAATTTGGACTAACCTAACTGCTGTAAAATCTCTAACCATACAGCATATCGATGCTCCCTGTTCGACTTAATTCACATAGTAGTTTTCCAACAAATTCCTTTTATTTTGATCTAGATTAAACAATCACAAAAGGTCTGGAATATAGTCCACAGCAAAAATAATAGTCTTTCCAACTAGGATGTTATTTTAAAACTAGTTGTTGGTTTACTTATGGATTATTGTTGTAAACAGATGATTCCAGAAGCAGTTAGGAATTACCAACTTTGTATACAGAAGCTTATATTGCGTACGATAAAAACTCCTTGAGTAGACTATTCCTATGTTATTATACTTATCAGTAATTGTGAAATGTCCACTGCGTAAAGCCGTAACGTTTTGTAATTTGCCCAAAAATACGGGAGATTCAGTTTACGGAAGCCTGGGATTTAAAAAGTTTTAGGCTTTCAAATGATATGATTTACTGACTAATACTGAGATAATTTAGTATGTGGACAACGTAGAGTAACCATCTGTATGTTTTGCGTCTTTCGTACGTTAATGTCTCAAGTGAACACAATGCTTATTTGTTAATGTAATAAAAAGTGAACAGTGATAATCAACTTTATAATCAAAGTTTTATAGGAATTTACAAAAAGATAATTTTGATAAAATAACTAGTAAAAATGTATTTAGAGATTATAATATACACATCAACCAAATTATCTTGGAATTATGTTAATAATGGGGAATTAGATCAAAATGTGAGTTTTATGTTAATTCGATAAAAATGAATGATGCTAAAAATTTATGATAAATGATGAGCATTCCGTCAAACATTTTTAAGAGCTAAATATTAGGATAAGAATTGGACAACAGTAAAGAATGAACGACAACAGGCAAGCGTGAAAATGGTATGGTTAATGTATGCACCTGGACAATGTTCCGTTCAGTGGTATTAGTACAACGAAAGAGATGAAACGTCCTCCTGTTTATCATTATAATTTCTCAAAAGTGTATAACGCAGTTAGTGGGATCAAAATATTCGAAATGTTTACGTGCATTTCGAATACTCAGCAAAGCCGCGGAGGGCGCTGAAGGGTTTTGATAAGTATTAAGTTAAAACAATCAACATATAACCGGATTACATCAGATAGAATTCAGTTAAAAATTACTATTTAACTACTATAATTAAACAAAGATTCTTTTTACTTGACATTTACTTGTGATTATTTACAAAATTTGTAATTATGACAAAATTAGGGACGGTTATAGAAAATAGAAGTGATCCACAATCTTTTAGTATACGTTGTGAAGTTTAAATTGACGAAACAAGTTGCCGAATTCCATAATGTCCGTAAAGAGCACAAACAAGTTAAGATCTAAATGTTTCAGACTAATATAAACAGAATTAACCAACATATTTACATGCAATAAATGGTCGGTGACATTCCTCATGGGCTGTACATTTGGTATCTAGAGTTCAAATTGTGCATAAAACGTAGAATGTGATTAATAAAATCCAGATACAGTCAGTAGATGTACATTGACTGAAAGGTGGATAAGATACAAAACTTGATTTTACCAGTTACTGTAAATTCAATGCTTCTGATAACTGTTTAAATAAGGAATATTGTTCATAAAACCCAAGTTTATTTCATTAAACCCATAAAAGTGAAGCGTGAGATGTTCCTTCCTTTACAAAGAATCAATTGACTCATGATCTCAACCACTGAAATAAATTAATGGTTCATATTGGAAAATTTCTTATCATAACACGTGATAACAACAATGTCGGTTATGATCGTACTTGCAATTGTATGCATGTCGTCCATCACGTCACTATTGTTAGATTTATATTACAGGTTAGCGATCCAACCCCGAAAAATTACATAAGATTAGTAGACTAGTGTGAAGCTGTGATTAACCAATGATTTGAATTGTTTGGCTGTGAATCGAAGGATTAGGTTGCGCAGATTGCAACCGCGCAAATAAAATCACACACGTAGTACAAAGAAAACTACTTAATATAGATTACCATCGATTAATAAAGAATAAGAATAGTGATAAACGATGAAGCTAAGAAATACTATGAACTCCACAAACATACCGACGAATAAATCAGAGCACACTACCATAATCTATGTATTAGATGTAAAAACGTTAATAAATGCAGCAAAGTACTGATTGTGTAATTCGATCTTCGTGAAATTCGCTGAAACTTTACTACACGAGAGTTCGAATTGTTTCACAATGTTGCTTACCTCTTCAAATCAAAATTATGAAGTCATTATGAGAATTCAATACTGATCACTTACCTATATAGATCAAAATGTGGAAAGCTAGAGTGGCAAGCGACCTCTAAAATGTTGCTCTTTCAAACAAAACCACTTCATCAGCTTCGAGTACATCACAAGGTTGCTTTGAACTAAGCTTCAACGTTTTAATACTTGGAATAAGTTCATAATCAATTTTAGACCAAGCTTTAAATAGTTTTTCATGACATATAGATATAGTAAAGCATGAATAAGTACATGGTTTTGTAACTGCTTCAATATTTTTCTTTCTAATTTGAAATAACTGTTACATACACATGTGGTAAGATTAATGTCTTTTAAAAAAAACAGCTCAATGTTAGACAGTAAGGACTAACTAAAATATTCTTTTAGAACAGTTTAACCAATGAACATTCTTGTACCACAAATAAGAAAATTCAGCAAAAAACTGAAGGTATTTTCCATTATTAAATAACCTTATCTAAAAGTAAGCAGGAGATCATGGAACTCTAAAGTAAATCACTCCGTAACAGTAAAATCCGCGCAGAAATGTTAAAAACTCACGAATGACCTCTACATCCAACATTCAATCTAGCTTCTAGATCAACTCAATAATATTATTTCATTTTTTATAAACGGAAGCCTGTACATAATAAACTAGCGTTTGCAGACATTAAATCAGAAGTTTCTGTTGGTCAAGTAATAAGGATCGGACGGGCAGACGATTTGTTGCAAAAAACGTTTGCATTGGCATGAATAACCTTTAGAAAATTTGAAGTAAAAAATGACAGCTACCACAGGCGATATATAGTGGTACAAAGGGTGGTTGACTGAGGGACAGTTGAGGCAATGATCTCATTACACTTCACAACCAAGCATCCCGGTGAAATCGCAAAAAAGGTAACAGCAAAAAAATGTGTGAATGACGAACTGGTCGATATTTGACAATGTTCTTTAAGTCTGAGTGACAACATAAGGTAAACTAACAAGTCTAAGCATCTCAGACTGAAAGGAATTTTATGATGTTTAATAATTGGCGTCATAAATACATGCGGCTGGCTTGACAGTCAAATACCAGACATTCGCTTTGTATGTGGAGAGGAATGGTACTACTCAGATTTTTAAGTGTACGTAGATGAGACGGATTCGAAAAATGTAACTAAATTGATGACAGTAAATGGTTCTTCTGATATACGATCTCGTAGTTTAAAAAACATTTTTGATTAGTGAACTTGTTTCAACTAGAGAAGTTAATTTTTCTGTCCTAAAACGTCATAAGTTCAAATTTTCAAGCATAAAGGTATATATATCACATCAATTTACAGGTTGGGATTTTAATCACGGTTAAGCTTGAAGCCACTTAGCCACATTTAAAGTGGTTAACTCTACTAGTAATCTGAAAGATAGACAAATAGCTTTTAATGCCATAAGGCGCAACGGAAAAACCTAAGACATCATATCAAGTCAGTCAGTCAGCTACAACGTAAGACCAGGCACATATATGCATCGGTCCAAGTTGCCATACCTCATTAACACAACAAGATGAACACGAAATTCATAAAAGTAGTTAATTCAGAAGTGGTAATATATAAAAGAATGATTGCATATAAGGATATAGTACAGCAAGAAAGAATTAGTTCGTAGAAAGAAAGATATGGAGCGACTTTATTCTCTAAGTTTACGGGAAGACAGAGTGTATACACGGACGCCATTGTGATCGATTCTGAACCATGAGTCTCCAACCATCGGTTACGATAGTCACGCGGACCCCAACCAAGTAGTCTGCATCTACCAACGTGACTCAGACTAGGAGTTAGTGACTTCAAGCACTGATGCCCTAACTTTCTTCCAACCATCCCGAACACGGTTAGCATTGCACATCGTGGTAATCGGTGTTCAGGCATACGTAACACGTGGCCCAACCATCTCAGTCGATGAAGATTAACAACCTCATCAACTGATTTACCATCGTTCCCTAATACCATGCATCTAACCTCACTATTACTTACCCGATGATCCCAGCAGACGCCAGCAATATTTCTAAGGCATCTGTGGTCAAATACTAGTAGCTTACGAGTATCTTCTACTCTTAATGGCCATGTTTCGCTACCGTAAAGTAAAACAGAACGGATTGTCGCGCAGTATACTCGTCCTTTTATTGATAGACGGATAACTCGCCTTCGACATAGGTGACGTAAGTTGGCAAAAGCCAAACGAGCTTTTCGAATCCGTGCTGAGATTTCGTCCGATACCAGCCCAATAGGGCTGATCAGACTTCCAAGATAAGTGAAGTTGTCAACGCGTTCGACTACTTCACTCCCTATCCTTAGTTCAGGTGTTGACGCAGACCAGTCCTGAAGCAACAATTTGCATTTAGAGGGAGAGAAGCGCATTCCAAACATTCTGGCATTGTTGCTCAGTGCAACCAGAAGACTCTGCATTTTGTCAGCGTCTTCACCAAACAGGACTATATCATCTGCGTATTCTAAGTCGATAAGTGGACCTCCTGGAAGGAGATCAGTACCCGAGAATGTTACTTCCATCAGTAGGTCTATGATGAAGCTCAACAAAAATTGAGATAGTGGACAGCCTTGACGGACACCACTTGAGGTTGAAAAATCAAATGACAACTTTCCATAAGCTCTGACTCCACTGGTAGTGTTCGAGTAAAGAGCCTTCACAAGGTTTATGTACTTCTGGGGTACGCCTTTCAATGACAGACACTGCCACAGAATCTCGCGGTCTACAGAGTCAAATGCTGCTTTTAAGTCAAGAAAGACCACCATTGTCGGACGCCGATAAGTATGCCTGTGTTCTAGAACCTGACGAATGGTGAATATGTGGTCGATGCAGCCACGACCAGGTCTGAAGCCAGCTTGATTCTCTCGTGTTTGTAGTTCACGAGTCTTAGTTAAGCGTCTGGTAATTATCGAGGCTAGTATTTTAGATACTATATTAGTTAAACTAATCCCTCTATGGTTGCCACAGGATGATTTTGACCCTCTCTTATATATTGGGACGATAAGTGATTGTGACCAGTCAGATGGAATAACGTCTAACTCCCAGATCCTAGCTAAAATATTAGTCAACGTAATCGCTAAAATTGGACCAACATCCTTAAAGACTTCTGGAGCCAATCCATCTGGACCAGCTGCCCTTCCTCGTTTCAGATTAACTATAGCCTTTTGAACTTCTGCTACAGTTGGGGGACCTACTTCAGTGTTCCATTCACAGTCTGGGAATGGAGGGTAGTTGTAGAGTCGCTGAAGGCCAGCTGAACTGTTCCCTAAAGTGCTCCGCCCATCGTTCTAAACGTCTGGACTAAGAGCAGATGAGGGTGTTGTCTTTTTCCGAAATAGTCTGACTTACACTTGACTTATTAATTCCAGTTTCTTTTATTAGTCTGTAGAGCTGTCTTGTGTTCCCTATAGCCGCCTTTTTCATCTCTCTTGCTTTCGTTGCGCACCTTTGCTCACGGTCGCGACAATCTTCTACCGACCCTCTTCAACGATGACTGATGGCAATACGGTCTATTTGAGTCCATCGTTGGTTTGGTGCACGAGCCGCCATGTTAGACGATGTCTCTCCTTATGCATAAAATTTGTGTTTGCTAAAAATAAACGATTGTCTGAGCACAGTTGCAGCAGACGACCACCATTATCTGTTCATTGTGCCGGAATACTAAAATACCCATCAATGGTACGAGATTCTAGGGTTCTAGCCAAGGAAGCCTGTTGACTGATTTGACATAGGGTGCGTACGTTGAAGGCTCCAATGTGTAGTTTGGAGCGAGGTTTCAGTAGACCTGGGACAGCGTTTTGAGCACTCGAATCGTTGGCTATGGTGACACTTGAGGGGGAAGCCGAAGAAGGAAGTTTAGAGGTGAAAGTCAATGTAAGAGCAATAATAGGAAGTGAAGACAGAGGTTGATTATGAATACAGCGGTCTTGAGTGCTGTTAGAGGTATGAGGGCGGTTATCACTCCCCGGTTGCCCACACCATGGAAGGGTTCTTCTGGAGGCACCTGAAAACGAAATTGGAGTAGAGGTGATCTTAATGACCTGGGAGCGTGACCGCAGTGCCCAAGAGACAACTGCTTGAGGTCGGTCACACACGACCTTTTTGTGGGTAATCTTCGTGTTAGCTCTGTACTTGTTGAGACCTTACCATCGGAGACGGATATCCGTGAGATAAGGAGAGGTAGGCATTTTTCGATTCCATCTTTTCTAACCCCACCCCTCCTTGCGGGAAGGCAGCATCGCTTTCATGCTGGTTGTCTGAAGGAAACACCTTACTGCTGTCACACCTCTGTACAGTCAACAGTACGACTTCGCCTTCGGACCTTGGGTTTGTTGCTTTTAGTCTTACCGCTCTTCAACCGACCTGTCTGATATGGTAGGACCTTGAGGAACGGTTGTTCCAGCCAGTATAGCTCGGTTGCTTCATCATGATAGGCAAGCCCGACCACCACGTCAAGGTAGCAACAACGGTCGGGACATCATATCAAAGATAGCTACTAAGGTCAATATTGGGATCGATTAAAAGAAGTTCATACAAAGAATAGCTATAATCACTTTTTATGCACTATTGATTTATTATGTACAACAAGGAAATGGGATACTAAGACTGCGAAATGAAAACAGTTTAGTGATAGGAATACATAGTAATCTATTGTGAAGTTATTACCATTAGAATTTTAAAAATAAAAGTCAAGCGAAAATAAAAGGGTTGAAGAATGAAGGTGTAGAATAGTGTGGCACCCATGGTTTGGAGTTATACATGCAACTCTGTGGTTGAAAGTGAACCATATTATATTAAATATACAAAGACAGAGTACAACTGCTATATTAGTTTCATTGACGAAGCCTGCATCTTTGTACATGTCCCAAGATGAACACAGCGATATATTATTGTTAGTCTTTACTAACTTTTGAGCAAATTACTGTGTGTTAACCACATAAGCAAACCAACATAGACGTTATGGAACCTGTAAGCCCTATCACAAATACCTTATTCATACGACTGAGCACTTTAAAGTAATACCATAACCTTGATACCATTAGTGATTTCTCTCCAAGTGCGTAGTCATTAGGGTCTTTGCATTTTAATCAAGTTTCAGGTTCAATACATTTTGATCAACTTAATTAACATGATCGAGTTGTGTCTCTGACCTTCACACAGGAATTCGTGGTTAAATGCTAAATATGCAAAACTAATGTGGCAAACCAACACACCCGTTGCCTCAGTGCAGTACAAACTAAACATCGATGTAGAGGAACACTTCTTCGTACATCAAGTGTACGAAACATTCTACGCATATTCAGATAATCCGTAAACTTTTTTTCAAGACCTAAGTAAGTTAAGTAAGTGACGTAGGCTTTTTTTCTTGCTAGGGTTTTTATGCTGTCCCTATGTAGTGTGACAACTTAAGCTGATACGTATTTGTGCAAGGTCCAAGGTTGATATAATCTGGTTATCAACAAGTGATACCATCCCACCGTAATTAATGTTTATTGAAAAAGACAGTGTCTTTCTATAGTTCCTAAGTAATTAGACATAGGTATATTACAGATGTAGTTCTTTTCAGGTCACTGAAGAACGTCTTTTTAAGTTAAGTAATGTTTCCGTTTAAAACTGTTTTCGACAGATTGGTTATAGGCTAAAACTAGCTTGATTTCTAGAACTTGGAACCAGTAGCTTATAGCGTATTATTAACTGTTCCTTTTGACCAGCGGAGGTAATAAATGTTTAGGAAACACAAGGTAGGGTGAATCGACCATTTGTTAGATCATATGAGTCAGTAATGGTTGACATTAACGACGGTCACCACTCGATAAGCTTACTACTCTTACTGGATGCAAGCTCACGAAACCGATTAGCCTGTCGGTGTACTATTTTTTTATATTGACAATGTACTTGATAAAACCTTCATCCAAAGTTTACTGAAAAACTTGCCAGTATTAGGGTTACAAACGACGAAAAAAACTGACTAGTGCAGACTTGAACAATAAAAGCAAGATCATATTGTATGAACAGAAAGAGATTTGGAGTGACATCCGCTAAAGCAGGGTCCACAGCTCATGATAGTGATCGCAGGTTACAATCTACGAGCGACACTGTTGGAAAACATCTACTCAAAAGCGTCATGAGTTTTTATCCCATAAATAACCTTTAATCAGAATGATTAGAACAAATCAGTCGGAAATAAACAAACCAGGACTATGTACAGATATGGATAGACAAAAACTGCTGTATTATCTGTAAGAAATTGGACGATCAACAAGAAGGAAGGTATAACGATACCGAAAGTAGTATGAAGTAAAAGACTAGAAGAATAAAAATGGAGAAAAAATGCTGTGGAGTGGGTAGAAATAAATAACACGTCTGCAACACAAGAAGGAATGACTGATAATCCGAGTGGTGTAAAGATGAAATCTGAAGACGAAAGCTGAGAAATACTAAACTACAGAAAGTTAGGAGTTTATCCTTGTCGATACGACCTACATGGATTTATTTTGGCGAAAATTCCCAACGGTAGATTGTGAACACCTTGCACACGACAAATAAGCAATTCAAAATTTGCAATAAGCCTAGTTCGAAGCCAGAAACACCATAAAATGTTCAGTACCCTGGTCTGATTACTTCCAATGATTTCCCATGACACTCTATGCTTCAGTACGTATGGTGCAAGCCTAATTTATACTGGCTGACGAATTCTATGAACCTAACTGATCAAACAATTTCAAGCGATGGACGCAAGTCAACCAGACTCCTACTATGAGTCGGAAGACGGCACAACACGGCTCAGCCTAGTGAATATGGATGAAGAGCGTATGAAACAAGACAAGGAATATGTCAGTATAAGTCAGGTCATATGTAATTAAATCTAAAGAGGAATATAATTTCAATGAATTATTGTAACAATAGAAATATTGCAGAAATACGTTGAAAGAACCTGAGACACAAGTATATGATCACAACTCAACAAGCACTTTAACAGCTAAAGTAACGAACATACTCAATCCATTCTATCTTCACTTGTCTTGTTTGTTTTATGAGACAAGATTTTCTAACCGAGAGAATTTTGATTTACAGCATTCAGACATGAACCATAATAAACCAAATCTTTGGATACTTACCGGCTTTCAATGTCAAAAACATATATCACGACTTCAGCAATTCTGAATGCTCCATCTACCCTCCACAATATCATGAATTTAAAACTAACCCACCTAGAAGTTTTAAGTTGGTGTGTTGTACATCCAATAATGCAAAAAACCTTGCTAATCTGAATAGATGTGTAGTCAGCCCCACAAGTTAATTAACTTGTGGGGCTGACTCTATGTGCAATAAAATTTGCAAACATGATACTCCTCATACTCTTCTTACCTGAAAAGATTTTCTCATCATTAAAAGTTATAGAGCAATTAATACAAGAATATAGCTACATACTTTCTTCCTTATCACGAGGAATTAGTAACGTACACTAGACATTTCCCGCACTTTTTAGTCGATACACAACTTACATGTACAATGCTTATAAATTTTCTAGTTATTTCCATGTTTATTTATATTCAAGCACAAATAATACTCACAAGATGTTTTCATGTTTATTTGAAACAGCAGTTAGCTGTCTACTGCATCAACAGTCATCCAATCAGATATTTGTGCCCAACCCATTCGCTTATATATAAGTCTGAATGTGTGCTTAGTCTAGATTTTTTTATCTAAGTTATTAAGATGATTTCAATCGCGTTCATTTTAGTTTTATTTTTACATTGCTTCGTAAAAACAGAAGTACTTAAAGACCATAATTTGTCCAATGGCCCTACTGCTGACAAACGAATGGTATATTGGAAAAGGTTTTATAATCCGAACAACGAAATGATGTATCCTGGAGAAGAAAACTTCATGTTCACCAGACCCAGATTTCGCTACACACATCGCAGATATCCCAGTTTCGCAGAGGGACCTTACAATAATGATGAGCAAGCAAAAAAATAGGTCAGTGCTAACATTTTTCGGTGAGGAGCACACAACTGTTTTACAGTAAGTTATCGATAATATATTAATAACGTTTCCTATGGCCCTCAAATTCTTTTTTTAAACCTATGTTTCTGATTTTTTCTGTGTCTATGTAAATAAATATATATATATTGAAATGCTGTTGTGAAAGCTAATTACTACATATAATAATTGGTTCTCGATGCATTTTGCAAAAAACTTCAGTCTCTCAGAAAAAGCTATTAATCATTATTGAAGCCTAACTACAATTGAAATACTTTTAAGTTACATGTCGTACAAACCTCATAGACTCCAAATAAATCTGTGTCAATGACTGAATTATACAATAAGCTAAACAGTAAAATACGTAGGAGTAAAAACCTCTTATTGACTTATGGAACGAAATATAGCTAATATTCAAGAAAGTGCAAACATGGGGATTTTACACAACCTGCAGCTTTCGAGTGAAATTCAACTTGACAACTAACCTACTAATATCTTTAAACTACCTAACTGACAGAAACTCACTATAACATTAGGAACAAAAGAAACTTGCTGTAAGACCAGAATTCTACGATTCTCTAGCACAAATATGAATGGGTTGAATGTGGGTAATTCGAATCTACAGTGAGTTACGTTATATCGAAATGAGAGCTTCTATCAAATTTTATTAGGTAGAACTGACAAAAAATTTCATTATACCGTTTACCGTTATGAATATGTTATTTTAATTGCTGTGGACTTAACAACTAATCAGTCGATCAAAACTAAATAATAATCCAATCCACTTCAATTAGCATCTGCTAGGGAATGTCTGTTTCTAGTTTACAGAGAGAGTAATCAATCTATCAACCTGTTTAGTAGATATTTTCATGACCTACTCGAGAATAGTAATCACCAACATTGAGATAGTGGCGCAGATTTGAAGCCCCACCAAAATCAAGATCATTCCCACACTACCTGTAAACGGAATTACAAAGAGCGCTGAATCTTCCTAATCAAATATCTTGATCAGCATTATCTAAACGAATATTGATAATTATTTTTTTAAATTATGGGAATGCGCTAAAAATCTCTTAACATAATTCTTCCTTCAAGATAATTGTCTGTTTGATAGTAATTTCCATCTCGAACTGGTCTCCTGAACATTCAAAGAGCAGTGAATAACTATTTCTACCAAATTTGTAACAGGATTGTAACAATGCTTTTTATTCATTGGAATGATCACAATATTATTTTGATTTCTATTGTTCGTCAGTTTAAAATACATGACCATCATACCTCAGTTTGTGATAAAGAATGATCTTAAATTTGTAAGTAGATGGCCAAACTATGACTGAAAAAATTAATCTTTATTTGAATGGACATTTATCTTCACTTTTATAGTATTCTTGTTCCAGTTTGTTTTTCATTAAAACAAACTCTGTAATGCTTAAAATGGATTGCTTTTTTTGTTTCAGGATTTAATTATTGGCTGTTATGTAAGTGCAATATTTATTTTCTTTCTAACTAAATTAATATCTATATACTATGATTGTAAATAGTGATCATTATCACTACAATACGATGAACATGGTTTTCTATGAATCATGTTATTATGTCTTCAAAGGTGTTTTGTTTACCGATAGATATATAATTAAATCTTTTTTAAATGTAAATGGAACAAGTGTAAAAGAAAGCAATATGCATAGGCAAGGTACATTAATTAAGAGGAATTATTAAAGATTTACATAATACGTATATATATAGCCTTCAATATTCCAAACAAATGTTTAACATACTTGATTTTGTGATGTTTAGATTAATGTTTAAAACTTAACCGATATAATAATTAAAAGGACAGGGTGCAGTGTATGAGTAAACATAGTTAAAATCGATGTTTTAGAATAGAATAGATGCTAAAGTTACTTATAATGATAATGATGATAAACGAGGTTATACAATCGACTAGTGATTGGGTAATCACTCAGTATTATAAAAAATAAAATTAATGGATATATGAATATCAACAAGATTGTGTAAGACATAAATACCTGAAGGGGATTAAAAGAGAGAGAGGGTTGAAAAAACCAGGTTAATAAGAGTTATTTAATAAACAATCAGTCACTATAGCAAAGAACGTCTAGTCACACTTTCCTTCTGTATGTATGGGTCAAACCGTAAACGTTTGGTAGCGCCTGCCTGTGGTAAACGGATTATGATCGGTGTTTTTTGTCTCTTTACTATTTTGAAACCACCACATACATTCACTTCATGTCGACTATTCAAAAGGTGTTTGGCCACTACACTTGTTAAAGGCTATACTCCTTTTCAACTATAGGTTTCTAGAAACGTATTAGCAATACTAGTAGAGAACTTTTCTCTGTCCTTCCTATATATTTTCTACCTTAGGTAGATATAAATTCATAAATGAAAATGAAAGTGACGTCGCAAAGATATCTAACATAATCAATTACTTCATTGACAGACTTTATTACAGATAAAATTTAATCATTTATTCTGACAGTAATAACACGATCGTTTGAAACATTATATCGCTTTGTTACAGATAAGTGGGAGATTTCTACATGGATTTGTTGAGTTCTACCTTTATCTATATGAACGTTTCTATAGAAACTGATTTAAAACAGTAGAAATTAGAGAAAGTTGAGGTATTTACCACACCAAATTTCCATATTTACCGAATTTCACTAAAGTATTTAGTTGCACATTTCAACAATTCATACAATACTTTATAGTAAATAAACATACAATTTTTGCCGGGATTCATATAAAATAATGGGAAGAAAAAATCATTTACAATTTAAAATGCTTCACATCATTTTACTGAATTAATATCCACTCTTTTTTCACATTAAACAACTGAAAAGATGCCACATTTAAAACAGCTACTAATAACTAATACAGTAATTATTTACAGTTTTTGTTAACATAATAGACAATTTTATTCAAATTATTGTTTACTGTTTCGTAAATTGATAATTTTTGATACACTTTACGTAGATAATTCATCTTGTTTTCACACTATACTACTTGAAATAATGGGAGTTTTTTTTTTTTCATTGAATAAATGTTATTACATTCACAAATCTTACATAGTTAAATTCAATTCAGTGAAATAATTAGGTTTTCCTCTCAATATAACTTGAGTTAAATAATCTTTCATTGTTTTGTGTATAAACTAATCTTAAATTCAATTATTTTAACACTTCGTCGTATGACAATCGTATGCAAACATTGTATAAGACATACGTACATAAATTCATTTGATGATGTTTACTTGTATCTTTTTATTGTTATTTAGGACTGCATTTGATCAGTCACTTGTTGGCATATATGCATTTTATGCAGACTGCCTCAATATTGCCTGAGATGCAGGTACATCCAGCTGATGAGTCCCAAACAAGATGAAACGCGCGTGCTGGATTCCACCACTAGCCACAATCCATCTTTGCCTATAAAGCATATGACTTAAGACAATATTGAGGCAATCGGCACAGGATGCATATATGTCAACAAGAGACTGATCAATTGCAACCCTAAACAACAATGAGATGATACAAGCAAACAACACCAAGTGAATTTAAAACTTCACCCTATTGCACAAGCAAGTGGCTAACAGGACTCCAGTGCTAGTCACTATCCATCTATACGTACATAAAGTTAATAATTAACTTTATTTCGTATATTTTTAGTTGTTCTAGAAATAATTACCATTTGTCGATAGATCTAGTTAAAATGTGAATTTTCATTAAGTTTGTCGACATTTAACATTTAATAAAACAAAGTGAAGCATTACATGTCGAATGTATTTTGTCATAATGTAAAAAGAGATGAAAAGCACATAGAAATGGTTAAATCCAGAAATTAGTCTTTATTGTCCAAACTACTATAAATTATCCCCCCATTAAATAATTTATCTTTATTCGATATTCTCATTACTTTGTTGCTATTACTGGTGCCAATCCAGGCTCACTAGAAAAAAATAGTATTTCTGATATTTTACTCATGTAAAACGGATACGACTTCATTTAATAGCTACCAACTAAAATGATAATATATATGAAAGTTTAATGCACAAATCTTACGGAATAGATTTCAAGAAAAATCAATAATAATTTATTATTATTATTATCAAGAGAGGGTTTTTCGGAGATTTTATTAAATTAATAGTTACAGTCATGAGTCCATTGAAGCTAGACCACCATGGAAAATCTGAAAGCTTTGGACAACCGTTTCGTCCTATTTTGGGACTTCTCAGCAGTGCGTGGGATCGTGGATGCGCACTGCTGAGAACTCATGAATTCAACTATTAAATAATTAATGAGTTGATAAAGTTTTTCATTATATTTTACAATCTTTGAATAAAGTTTCACAAATAAAAATAATAATTAACAACCCAGTACATTAAAGATGAAAATAATTTTCCCCAGCATAACTTAGTTTCAATCTTAAATAATATTTCATTACTTGGTTAATATTTCAAAATAAAATTGATAATAGTTCTAGCTAATTCGAAATTCATTTCGTGTAACAGGAAAAAACTAATCTTTAAGAATAAATTTATTTAGTAATTCTATATTAGATGAATTACTTACTTACTTACGCCTGTTACTCCTAATGGAGCATAGGCCGCCGACCAACATTTTCCATCCCACTCCGTCCTGTGCCTTCTTTTCTAGTTCTATCCAATTCTTGTTCATGCTTCTCATGTCTGTCTTCATTTCTCGGCGTTATATTTTCTATGTTCTCCCTCTCCTCACTTACCCTTGAGGATTTCATGTGAGGGCTTGTCATGTGACGCAGTTGGGTGCTTCCCTCAATGTATGTCCTATCCACTTCCAGCACTTCTTCCTCATTTCCTTCTCCGATGGAATCTGGTTTGTTCTCTCTCATTGTAGGTTGTTGCTAATAGTGTTTAGCCAACGAATCCGAAGTATTTTGTATAGACAATTGTTAATAAACACTTGTATCTTCTGGATGATGGCATTCTTAGTTCTCCAAGTTTCCGCCCCATACAGTAGAACTGTCTTGACATTTATATTGAAAATTCTGACTTTGTTGTTGGTTGACAGTTGTTTTGAATTCCAGAATTTCATCAGTTGTAATTATACTGCTCTTGCTTTTCGGATCCGCGCCTTCACATCTGCATCAGATCCACCGTGTTCATCAATGATGCTGCCCAGATATGCAAAGGTTTTTACATCTTCCAAAGCTTATTCATCAAGTGTGGTTGGATTGTTGCATGCTGTGTTGTATCGGAGAATCTCGCTTTTCCCTTTAGTTTATGTTGAGTATGCTGCTACACTGGTCGTCTTCTCCTGCATTTGTTGTTGCGTTTGTGATAGAGGAGCCAGGTCATCTGCGAAGTCTAGACCGTCCAACTGCATCCTAGATGTCCACTGTATCACGTGCTTCCCTTCAGATGTTGTCGTGTTCATGTTCTAGTCGATCACCAGGAGAAAGAGTGAAAGTAAACAGCCTTGCCTGACACTTCGCCTGGAGTCCCTCCTGGTGCTACTACCGGTACCAAGCCCGGATAAAGGAGGACGGTTAGGCTTGGAGTTAGCGACCCCATCCCGTAGAGAACTAACTCTCTAAAAAAACGCTAACCAGAAAAAATAAGATGAATTACTACAAAGTAAAAATGTTATAGTTACAAAACAAAATGTTTCTGTACAACTGCTTAACTCACATTACATCTAAAATGATTTATAATGATAAAAATACGAAAATAGCAAACATGAAAACCTAATAATGAGCATTTAAAACGTGCATCAAAAAATTAAAATTGATTCATTTTACTCATTAAGTAATCGTAGCTCGATTTGATCGCCTACTTATCAGTAGTGAAAGCTGAAGTTAGTATGTCAGTCACAAAACTTTTGGGAAAACTGTTAAAATGCAAACTTTCTCCCAACGCCATTATGTCATAATTTAAGAATATATATATACAACGTAACTTAGGTTATATAAAGCAGTTGAAAAAAGCCACCAACCGTGGATCTTATGAAACGTGGTAGTCATCAACAAAAAATATACTCATTTTTGAGGGAGGTGATTTTGTCCGTGTGACCATTGGCTAATTCTGGCTAGTTGGTTAGTGCTAACAAAAATTATAACAAAATTCCATAGCTGATAAGTTAAGAAAATATAAAGAGCTTCATGTAGGAATATCAGGTGAGACAATAATTTATGGACAAACCAATCAGATATAACATAACGAGTTGTGTATTTTGGCGCGAAATTCTTTCATACATTTGGCTAAATAGAGTTTTGGCATTATAGTTGGTGTGAGTCCATGATGAAAAACCTAAATATAGTTTTAATCATGAGTTACTCAATTTCGTGGATTAGTTGAGGTTAGACATTAACACTGATGATGCCGGCTCAGTGGTCTAGTTGGTTAAGCGCCTCGTGGGAGGCTGGTAGGTCCCGGGTTCGAATCTCGCCGGGGGCGGGCTCGTGGACGCGCACTGCCGAGAAGTCTTACAATAGGATGAAACGGCCGTCCAGTGCTTCCAGGTTTTCCATGGTGGTCTAGCTTCAATTGACTCATGATCTCAACTGTTTGAATATTTCATCATTTACAATTCATGTTTTTATTATGAAAGTAAACATTTTACATTCAAACTAATCTAATCTTTTTTTGTCAAGTAAGATTAAAAGTCATAAATCAATAGAATCAAAATTATCACCCATTTATGCTTCACTTACAGTTTGTAAATAATTTTATTTAAAAATTATTATTATTGTCAACAACAAAATACTTTTTTTTGTTGATTTCAAGCGGTCTAAAGATAAACAAAATGTTTTTAAAACAAACTTGAATTAATTATTAAATTGTCAGTAGGAAATAATTTATTTTTTCTAAAAAAACAATCCTATTTCCCAGCTAAGTTCTATTATAAATAATGATGGATAGAGACTAGTAATAGAATCGAAAATATGCGTTTTGTTCTATTGAAGAGTCGTCAGTTGGATGTACTTGTATCTTAGTGTTGATGTTCAATCTAAGACTCAAATGCCATCGCGTTATCCATTTAGCTATTGAGTCTTGATAGCCATCTGCTTGTTCTATTATTTTGAAAATCATTTTTTTTTATTTTTTTTATTTTTTTTTCCAAGTTTGAACATTTCAAGAATAAAAGATTAATTTCTGTTTTGTTTAAATAATATAAAATAAAACTGTTTTGTTGATGTTTTTTTTGAAAAAAAATCAAATTTCCCGTCAATAATTAATATGAAATTCATTTGTTTTTATTTAAGAAAAATAGAAATAAAATTTGAAAATTATTTTGAACTTGAATTCATTTATCTATAATAGAAAACATTAATGATCAATTTTTTTTCTTTTATTTGTTTTTTATTTTCTTTTTTACTTTTAAAGTTCTTTTCATTGTATCATTCTGCTTGAATTTTGTCTTAAAAAATTTTTATTAGAACAATTTGATTATTTAATTAAAAATAAAAGTAAACAGAACATTAATTGGGGGATTCTACAATAGAAAAAAAGCCTCTTTTATATGAAGTGTTTACTATATATATATATATATATATATATATATATATATATATATATATATATATATATATTCTTCAGTGTGTAGTATCGATAGGGAAATCAACAAGACGTTATTTTGTTAATTAAAAAGAATAAATGAATTATTTAAATCTTTCACTGTTTGTAGGCTGTAAACACTGAAACAATTACTGTATACTGTTTAATATTCACTACATACTACTTACTATTGAATGAGATAATTTACAAACAGGTTAAACGATTAAATACTGGTGTTTTTTCATTTAGATGAAAGGATCTATTGTTATTTTAATAAAGAATACTGCACATTTTTTTAACTAAATAACTAAATTAAATCTCTTCTTATTTACTTAATCGAATCCACATTTACGAATAAAAGAAATTTTACATGCTGCTTTTTTTGTGGTAACTCATTCATTTGATTTTTCTCGTCATTTCGGTATATATGATTACTTAGTAAGCTTAAATATTACTCGACATTATTATTAATGACTTTATTCAATATCATATTTTTGGTACAACATAGAATTCTCAACACATTGTATTTCATCAGGTTTTCTCTCCTTATTTCTTCATCTATCCTGACGATAAATATTAAGTTGTCAACAGTTAGATGTTAGCAGTTTAGGAATCGAAATCTGAACGATGATCATTCTTTTCAATGCATAATGACATCTGACACAATGTCTCTGATTGTAATTTTTTCCATGTTGTACGGTATAAGATTGTAAACTTTTCATAAACGTGCGATTAAGAGCCATAATAATGCGTTAAAACAAGAAAAGGTAGCTTGTTGAGATATGTTGATGTGAAAAACAGGTAGCCCGGATATTCAACCAGGTTGCCAAAGTATGCTTCTTTAATAAACCTGTAAGTAGAAATTGTTTTCACTATTGAATAGATAACTTTTATCATTTTTATTCTTAATATCAAAATAATGGACAACTCGGTAAAACATTGAATTTTATGAAATATTATTACGTAATGAAGTCTATGAGTTACCATGTAAAGTAATAGTCCATCAAAATCTATAATAAAACTTCTGAACCCTACATCACATTAATATACAGAATATTAAACTAATAATGTTTACTATTAAACTGTTATTTATAAACTTGAGAAAAGTTTTAATCATCAAAAAGTGTGAAATATAGTGCTCTGAGTAAATTAACTACGAATATTTTTAGACTGTAAAAGAAACTGGAACATGACAAACACATTATTAACGTGCAAGTTAACTTTCATCTACTGTAGTATTTCAAAAAATAATAAATAAATAATCAAGTTTAATGTAAAGAAACCTTTATGGCAAATCTTTGTAATAAGTTATCAAGATGTTTAAGGATGATATCACTATTGTCTAACTATTTTAAAGAATACATTTTCAATATGTAACAGCTTATACATCAATCAAAACTTTGCATATACATACAACTCATTAGTTTGATCATTTATTACGTGATAAGTAAAAAGTATGCTGTTTATATACTGAATAAATGAAACTATTTTATAGTAGTTCAAAAAAACAGAATGAAAGAAAAATTATTCCACAACTACTGTCATGAGTTTGCATAATCGTAAAGTTGAAATATGATGGAATGATTCATTTCGGTTGTTATCGTTAATGTTTCCTTTAAATTAAAAAAACATTGGTTTATTTTATTGATCTCCATTTCATCGTCATTACAAAAATATGCAAGCGAAATTCACAAAGCATCGATGATTAATATATGTATTGTATATTCTCAAGTGATTCGAACTGATAATGACACAAAACGAAAAATGGCTGAGTCTTATCATTAAAAGTAACAATAGTTACCATTATTATTATTATTATTACGATCCTTATTATTAGATTAACACTTGCTGTAATACCAGGATTGTTAACAGTGGCTGCAAAGATCGAACAACCTTAACTCATCAGTAAGAAGAATAAACACCGACTTGATATCGTAAAAATTGTGTAATAGAACAACAAAGGGCAATAAAAAATGTGTTTTTTTTTGAAGAACATTAACACCAAAAAGATTATTTATTTATTCAAAATAACCTCAGAATGTATTTCCCGCTAAAAACAAAATTGATGAAATTTTATTTTGAATAAATAATTAATACAAAAATGTTTTCTAAAGCTGTTAGAATGAATTAAATTTTAATGATTGAAAAACAAAAGATAAGAAACAAACAGAATTGAATGAATAATTAAAAGTACTTTTTCAAAGTAAACAACAATAATGTCAATAGTATACATTGTCAAGGATAGAAAAATCAAAAGGCAAACTTTAGCTTATCAAATCTTATTTCATATAGTTTTTATTACTAATGTTTTGAATCATTTTTCAATAAATATTAATATTTTTTTGTTGTTGAAACAAATAATTTAAATTAAGATCATGAACTGATCCATGTTAGATCATCATTATTAAACTTGAACACATTGGACAACAATTTTGTCGTAGGATGGGACTCACTTCTTAATTCAAATTAGACAGTCTCCACAATTCTATACTGAAAATTACAGTTAGAATGATTTGAAATATTTCAACTAACCTCATTTGCCAGTCCACTTGTACTTGTTTGTTTTAATGAATGCTAAACATTTTGAAAGATATCGGCTTGGTTTTTTTTCTTCACTTAATTATTCGAACTTCGTTCACAAGTGTAACTTGATTATAATCAGTAGTGAATTAAATTACTTATAAAATATTAACGAAATACATAAATTACAATTAGGCATTCGTAAATATATGATATACATATTTTACTATCTTGTTATAAGTTTACTGATATTATATTTAAAAAAGTAACTAATGGAACTAATTTGGTTGGCGTTTTTCTTAGCGAGATTTTTTCCTACTGGATGGGGTTGCCGATCCCATGCGCAACCCTCCTCCTTTAGCTGGACCATACATAATTCTAAAAGAGCTACAGGCGGAGTTAATGGAACTGATGGATAAGCATTAAATATAGTTGAAAATAATATAATAAGTAGCCGCTAGAAAATTATCGATAGTAATTCATCGAAATGAATCTATATTTTTGGTAAAATTTTTAAAAAATGTCTAGGATGAATAACCATTACGTAATTTTTATACTTTATATAATATAAAGTATGTTAGTGATTTGTTGCATGAAGCTGTATAATATACAAGTATTTTGATGGAGTTTTGTTCTCTGAGTTGTATGGTTCGGTTGTGGAGCTTTCATTGTTCTTCTGAACGACATCATCAGCACAAACTTCAAATAGAAGTGAAGTGTCCGAAATTCTCCATATGCGTTTCACAGCTTGTTCTGTACTCCATGACGTTGATTGATTCTTATTGAACCAACGTCAAGGTGTACAGAACAAGCTGTGAAACGCATATGGAGAATTTCGGACACTTCACTTCTATTTGAAGTTTGTGCTGATGATGTCATTCAGAAGAACAATGAAAGCTCCACAACCGAACCATACAACTCAGAGAACAAAACTCCATCAAAATCGTCCACCTGAGCTACAAATCTTCTCCACCGTCTCAACATGCAAGTATACACTTCAGACTTGATAAACAGACAATTTAATGAGTTTTATGGTGAAAATTTACGGCAAATAGTTTTACAATTCAATTTACATTTTTGTGCATATAAATAAAATATTGTGTAGTTACGCTTCTTGGTCTGTGAAAGTTTACTCATAAATGACGGAATAACATTAAATTAGACTTTAATCAATTTATTAATCTCACTGATAACATTAAGGCTGATATTCCAAATGTAATTCTTAATTCACTTTAATGCAATTAGGAATGGTTTAAATTATCCTGTTATTGATATTTTTACTGAAATTCGATCAGTCTTGGTTGGTATATGGCAATCCTGTGTGGATTGAATCAATATCAATATTATGACACAAGTTGATATAAAACATATGGAATGTGACTAGCATTAGAATCAAAGACTTGCATTTGGTCGTGTTTAGGGCTTTTCAGTTTAATATACCTGAATTTCAAATGGAATTAAATCCCATTCCCGTTTCACAAGCGAATAGCTAACAGGATCAAGTAGCTAAGGGGATAACGCGATGGCATTCGTATCCTTGAGTGAACAGTAACTGAGATTTAGTTACATCCAACTAACGAGTACCAAATAGGATAGATGCACGTCCTGAATTCCACTACTAGACACATCCCATCTCTTCTTGATTATTCTTGTCCCAGTCATTGAATTTGTGAATAATTCAATGTCAAACTTTTTCTTACATCATTTTTCAAATATTTATGATACATGTAGTTAAGTAATAGAGTCTAGGATGGTGAAATTAAGTGCCACATATCTAAAACAAACATAATAAGATAATTTCTTCAAATTAAGTAAAGTATATTTCTGATAGATGGAGACTAAGTAGAAACTTAGATACAAAACTTCTATTTGAAAAAGAATTCAATATCAATTGAGTTATCTACTAAATTGTCTATATATATATATATATATATATATATATATATATATCTTAGAAAATGTTTCATTATTAGAAATAATACTAAAAGATCTAGATGGAAATACTCAGATATAGAATTAAAACAAACATGGATAAGCAACAGAACAATGAACAAAATTGTTATCTCAACCTTCAACATTCTCATTCTCATTGCTATGATTAGATTATTTTTTTTTAACAAAATACTAACATATCAAAATCACGATATTTCAAAAAATCATCATTGTTACTATACAGCAACATACTAGATTGTTTCTCCTTTATTTTCTTTCTTTCTCTCTTTCGTTCCTCCTGAAAACTGGACGAAAATTCTTCTTCATACTTTTCTTTTTCTAAGTTTTAATCAATTTTTTTGTTTTTCAATCTAACTTTATTTACACATTCATTGTATGTAGTTTCTTCTATTTTTATTTTTTTCTTTTTTCTTTTTAAGAAAAGGTCACTAATTCTGTTGACTATCAAAAACAGTAATTGAAAATTACAGAACAAGGTTAAGATATAATACCAAAATTGAAATAGAATATTCCAAACATTTAAAATCTAAAATTGTTAATCTAACGTTTCTAAAGAATTAAGAAAATAAATTATTGAAGAGACTTATTTTGTTATTTTGAATATGCCAAATTAAAAAGTATCAAAGTTTCTATCTGTATCCTTTTCTATGTACAAACAAATGTACAGGCATAACCCTAACTTGAAGTTGTTGTTTGTCTTTTCTTATTGAAACTATAAAAAAATGATAAGTAACATCTATTAGTGTGAAGTGACAAATAATTATTTAACATCTTATACATTACAAGGAATTTTTTGTTGTCCCTATTTATTCATTTGATGTTAGAGTATGGGCTACTTTATTGAATGCTTTTATATCCTCGGCACTTACATGATATTTGTACAGAAATTAATATGTATTACAACTCTGAAAGAAAGTAGTTAGTTTGGTTATATAATAGACTGGGGAGTACATTTCTACATTTTGATGTAATTCACACCGGAACAAAGGGACTTCTAGTAGTTTCCAACTTATGAAAATATTATTTAAATGATATTATCATCTGTGTATATTGGTTCAGAAGTGAATAGGCATTCATTTGAGAATTCTTCGAAAAACAGTTTAACTAACATTATGAGTTGCAGGAAATATTTTAGTGGTCTATCGTATTCTCTTATTGTCACTGAATAGTATCCAGCTTAAAAATAAGGCGAATCGTAGTGAAATAGCTTTCAGTTAAACTTTTAATCCATACCTAATCTTTCCTGCAACTATGTATTTTTGGTGAAGCATTGTTAAAACCGCTACAGTTGTTAACATCCACCACAGTTAGATATATGAAAACGCTGAAATGAAACTAAACAGAGTGTTGAGATTAAGAGAAGTTTTTAACAGTTGGATTTACGAGTCGATCGAGGCTAGACCACGATTAAATGTCTGGAAGCAGTAGATGACCGTTTCGTCCTAGTATGAGGCTCCTCAGCAACGCGCATCTACGAAGTTGAACATTAACATTGTTGAATGCTAGGTTAGTGGTCTAGATCGTTGGTGCGCACTTCTGGGGAGTCTCATACTAGGACGAAATGGCCGTCCAGTGCTTACAAGTTTTCAATGGTGGTCTAACTTGGATTGATTCATGGATTTATATGTTAAAGTACCACAATCTCCACAAATCCCATACTGAAATGTTTTTAGCAAAAAGCTTTGCGATCTCCATGATATTGATTTTGTGAATCGTATCTCCCACACAGAATAAATAGTAAGAACATACCTGGCTATTTTATCTGACAGTAACAATTAGAAATGTTCAGTAATACTGAAATTAAAACTTCCATAAAACGTAGTCTTTAAAGTTAAGTACAATATGTTTTTCATTTCAATGTAACTAAACTTTGATGGAAGAAAAAAATGAATATTATTGAAATTTCATGCACATAGTTTGCTTTATCATTTTATAGAGAGAAAGAACAAAGATTTGAGCAGAATAACATTAGTTTCTCATCAGTTGCTTACAACCTGCGTTACACAAAAAATCATAATTGTAAACTGGGTTCAAATTACCTACATGGGAGATTCACTTAGTATTGTTTTCTTGAATCCTTCTATTAATGTTTGGGATTGCAATCGATCAGTCTCTTATTTGCATATGTGCATCCTGTGTCTAATGCCTCGATATTGCCTTAAGTCACAAGCATTATAAGCAAAGATGGATAGTGGCTAGTAGTGTAATCCAGGACGCGCATCTCGTATTCTTATGAACTCGTCAGCTGGATGTACCTGCATCTCAGAGTTGATGTTCACACTGGCACTCGAACGCTTCAAAGCCATCGCATTATCTACTTAGCTGGCATTTGAAGCGAACGGTACTGGATTTGAGTCCCAGCGTGTGAACATCAACTCTAAGATACAGGTACATCCAGCTGAGAATTCCCAAATAAAACGAAACGCACGTCCTGGATTCCACTAATAGCCACTATCCATCTTTGCGTAATAATTATATAAGAGAGTTCATCTAGAAGTTCTTTAGAAGACACATCAGTTTAGTGTAGAAAGGGTGTAACTAAATTCCATAGTTTGAATAAAATATTGTAAATATATACCTCACATACAAGAGCATTCTACAACATCGATGGTAACAAAGGTCCAAAGGGATAGAAATAAGTGGTTACGTTATCAGTAATCACTGATAATAATTAAGAATTAAATCTGTGAAAAAGATTAATAATCTAAGATACAGTCGAAATAAAAAGTCGTAATGATATAATCAATAGAATGGAAAGAGTTGAACAAATATTTAATTGTGTTATGATTATTACTGGTGAAGTCCAATGGATCAACATATTTCTTTCATTTGATGAGAAGCAAAATAATTATTAACAAACTACTAAGATATCATTTGTATATTTCCACTAAATAAAATGTTTCTCCAAAATGATTACCTGAATGGAACGATGTATAATGATTATTTTAAAATTTGACCGTCATTTGATCCTAGTTCTTCATTGTCAGTCCTTTATATATATATATATATATATATATATATATATATATATATATATATATATATAGTGAATTTTTTCTCGACATAATTCACTGTTTTGTTTTCATATTTTTCTACTGTTTCAGATATCGGATCGATTATACATGTAATGCATTTATTGTTTTCTTTTTAATTCACTAAAATACATTAATTGCTTAGAAATACCCATTTGTTTTAATTCATTTAATTATGGAAAGTCACAAATATCAAAATTAGTTCAGGTAACTTAAACTGATCTATTTAAGATTTAAGAATATATAAAAAGAAATTTGTATTTGATATACTTCAACAATAAGGTTTTATTGTAAAAAAAAAAAACAAACAAACAATATTTATAGAAATGTGAACTGTCCGTCAAAGATGTATGATAGTTATATGTCGTTATAAATGTACACTGATTTACTTAGGCAACTGTAAATGTGCCTTTCACAAAATCATATTAACAAAAATCAACAAAAGTGTTACCTGAGATGCGGGAGAAGATTTGTAGCTCGGCTGGATGATTTTGATGGAGTTTTGTTCTCTGAGCTGGGTAATTTGGTCGTGGAGCAAAACAAAGAAGTAAACTATGACATGTTTAAGGTCAAGAAGAACCAATCAACATCGAGGTGTACAGGACACGTAGTGAACCACATGTGGAGAAATTCGAAGACTTCACTTCTATTTGAAGTTTTTGCTGATCATGTCGTTTAGAAGAATGATGAAAGCTCCACGACCAAACCACCCAACTCACAGAATAAAACTCCATCAAAATATACGAAACTTGTAAACAAATGAGTTTACTTTAATAGATATTCCATACCCGTTGAATGCTATTTTGCATCTACCGGATGTAAATTGTGCAGTTATTGTCTCTCCAGATAATAAAGCTACAGGTCTGGTTAGTGCAACACTCAGCTATGGCCATTTAAAAGTGACAAGCCTCCAATTCTGTAGTGGGAGTTATTTTCTTTACAATAAAACTGAATGGAAAATACTCAAACCTAAAAATCGCCTGAAACATTTTCAATAGCAATTAAATGTTATTCTGTTGCGAAAGAATAAGAAATCCTTAGGCAGATACATGTTTGAAACGTATTTCATGTACACCAGAGACAGAAATAATTTGAATTACAGATAACTAATCAATGAAAATTATTAATCCAGATGGAGTTCTTAGACTGGCTTCAAAGATATCCACAACACAGGTAATTGATACCAGAATCCACAACAATCAGAAGCATCTTCTGAAATACTCCCAATTTTGCAACCGACAACAGGAGGAATGTTACGATTGATCATTGGCATTACAAATCACTTTACTCGTATTTTAACATTGTAAACCAGACTTCAACTAACTCTTTGAATAAACATGAAACTACAGTTTTTACACATTTTTTAAATCTGTTTCTTCGAAGAACATCTCAAATTCTCATTCTGTTATTCAGTTTCTGATATCTTTCTTGCTAGTACAAATTACTATGATCCCTTTATGCTCTTTATGAAGCACATAATATAAAAACTAATGCTAGTCATTCATAAAAAATGAAAATCTTTTTAAGCGCAAATTATGATATTTACTTTTAATTCATTAGATAGTAATGAATGGTGGAGATTACAATTATATATGTCCATTCAGACTGCCAACCACAAAAATTAAAGAGGGAGTCTCTGAATATGATTGATCTCACCAAATTACGATAACTTATAGAATCCATAAGTACTACTGGTATATATTTATATATATATCAACAAAAATGTTACCTAGCTGTTGTATGATGCGAAACAATAAACCGATCTTCATACAGAATGTTCTCAAAAATCACAACTAGATTTATTCATTAATATATGACATTTGGCTTGTTTCAAAGAAAAGATGACTTTCAGCTTATTTATTTTTGAACTTAGTTTAAATATCTGTCAAGTGTTCTTATAATTTTTCTTTTTTCAATCACTTTTCATCTGATTCTACTTCATGATGTTATTCATCATTAGATTATTATAAAACATTAAAAGACTATTCGTATAGAATAATAAACACTTGTAAATTCATTGAAACAGATTCGTCTCACTAATAAATTGCAATGAAGAAACAATTTGAGAGGTTAGCACTTTCTATTTGATGTTTCTTTTTCTCTTTCTAAAAACGACGTAAAACAGGTAATATTGTATAACTCTCTATTGTTTAAACCAAACATTTTGAAAGATTATTATAGACATTCTAAATTTACAATTATTTGTTGGAATAATATACCTTAATCAGACCTACTGTATAATGAAAGCTGTGTGTTACTTTCTAAATAAATAATTACTTCAGAAGGGGTTTTGTAGATATTATAGTAAGTTTAGTAGTTGGGATCATGAGTCATGTGAAGCTAGACCATCATGGAAAACCTGGAGGCACTGGAAGGCCGTTTCGTCCCATCATGGGACTCCTCAAAGGAGCTCATCCACGATCATGCATATGGGACTCAAACCCGAGACCTTCAGTCTTCTGTGTGAACGCTTAACCTCTAAATCCACGAAATTGAGCGACACATCCACCATTGCCTTCAGTGAGTTACTATCTAACAATAGAGCCTGTTGAACTCCACTGGTCACTACTTCTCACTGGAACTACAGAAAATACATTAACACCGTTAGATACCGGCTCAGTGGTCTAGTATTTAGGCGTTCTAAAGCGAGACCGATAGGTCGTTGGTTCGAATCTTCCAAGGCGGGATCTTGGATGCGCACTGCTTTGGAGTCCCATAATAGGACGAATCGGCCGTCCAGTGCTTCCAGGTTTTTCATGGTGGTCTAACTTCAATGGACTCATGATATCAGCTATTAAAGTTGTAAATGATACTTGAATGAATAAAAATTGTCTAATAAACTAAATTTTCTATTTAACATCTTACTTGGTAACAATATGAATGAGTTAAGTACATTTCTAGTAAACTATACATACGAAATAAATTGTCACAAAATAATTCCATTTAAACTAGGTAATCGAAGGCCTTGAATAATTAATTTCAATAGGTTGATACATATGTTACAACTCGATTCACGCCCTTTAATTTTCATTATATGTATACATATAATAGTTTTATTTAGTATGTAGAATAAGTTAGCATTGTGCATTGATTGCAATTATGATTATTAAATGAAACATCTTCAGAAAGATTTTGATTATTATTTTGTTGTTGTTGCCAACATATACAGATTAGTGATTTAATACTTTCTAAGATAAATACTTCAATCATGAATAAAACAAAAGGTATATTTTCCAAGATTCTATCAACATCAAACTCGTTTGAAAATGTTTTATTTGAATATTCTAAATTCTATAGTTTATATTTTATTCAGTCATAAAACATTTTACCATTTACTATATTAAAGAAATCACAGACAATATTCCAGTTATACGTACAAACATTTTATTCAATAAGAAAGATTAGTTCAGCGAATTTATTTTGAAAGCGGTACAACCGCAAATATATATATACTTATTTTTACAGAATGATAATAATACTGATAATAAACTTCTGTTAGACATGGTGACAGTGAGGTTAAACAAAGGTATTTTAAAAAACTTTTTTTAAACAAGCAAAGTTTAATAATCGTTTGATTGTTAATGGCTTAAGTATTCTTCAAAAGATAGATAGGGAAATTATCATTGTGAAAAGATGGCTCAGCATGATAAAATAATGTTGAAATTGAGATTGAATGTAATCAGAATGATCGTGGAAACATAAATAAACCATAATTAAGAACTTTCCTCTAAATTTGATCGAATAGTTTCACTGTATTTTTGGCGCCGAGTTAATGTGAGACATTAAAGAGGAAGAATGTGTTTGTAAAATCTCAGCAAATGAATTTTGAAGTAAATCCAACGTTTTGCCTGGCAATCTGGTCCAAGCATTTTCAAGGAAAATATAATCAAACAACAAAATTATCGAATATAAATAGATACATGGTTCTCCGGTTTACTGTGTACTGAATAAGTCATCCGATCAACATTAACAATGTTTAAACTAGGTATTTACATTAGTGTGTAAGAGACATGTGGTGTGAAAATGAAAAGTGTTAAGATAACAGATTGTGTGTATATGTATGTGAGAAGAAATTTCATTCACTATATATTGTCTTCGGTCGGTAAATGTTAAGAAAACATATAATTTTTTATATATATGATATGAATCAAAAATGTCACAGTGTGCATTAAATGAAGATAAATAAACAAGACAAAGAAATGAATTCAAAGAGGAAGAATGTATTTGTAATTGGAAGTTTGTGTTATTTTAATGTTCCAGTCAATTGTTTAACATATTCAGATAAGATAACTGATTTGAACCGTTGAAAGTAATATCTGTTAATTAGTTTAATACGATATAGATAGAATGAAATAAGGATTTCAGGTTTACTTATTAATTATTAGTTGCCATGGGACAGCTAGTTGTATTCCATCTCTCCTATTAATACTGTTTGGATTAGCCCATATATGTAGGGCTTCGGCTGTTAGTCTTTCTTTGTAAGAGTTAAAACCTTTTTGAAGGATTCTTGTGCTATTGAAATCAATTGTATGACCCGATTCTATCGAGTGTAATGCTATCACCGATTTGTTCTCGAGTTTTCTTACCTCAGCTGAAGATTTAGGAATGTGCTTTAAGCATAGTTTGTGTTCCTTCACCCACACATTCAGTTACCTTGATGTTTCACCCATATATGTTGCATTACAGTCACTACATTTGATTTCATAAACACAATTCTGTTGTTCTTCCTTGTGTATTGGATCTCTGATTCTTACTAGTTTTGATCTTAGAGTATTGTTTGTTCGGAAGTATACTCTTATATTTTGAAGAGTTAGAATCCAGTTGGGGGTAGAGGATTTAAGGAAAAGATGGAAGGTAAAGCAGGTGGTTGTGAAGGAAGAAGAGCATGAAAAAGAAAAAAAATTATAAGACATTAAGACCACGGTAGAAGAAGAGGTTGTACTAGTCTCTTTTGCACACACAATTCTGATTTTTCCACATGTGTGGCTAATGCTTCGGCAATGCAAAGAAGACGCAATATAATTGTCTTTGGAAAACTTTTACTTACCTCATAGATGACTTTGAACACAGAGTCTGTCTTGATTGAGTGCTCTGTGTTCACAATGTGTTCGATTATTGAACTTCTTATTGAGCCGTTGCCTCCTCTTCATAGCCACACCGGACAATATTCTCAAATTTTTTTGGATAAAGTGAGCATCTAACGACCTATATACCTAACTCCACATGAGCATCTTACTGTTTCTAATTAAATTCATTTTAATTACTAGATCTACAAATCATCGTAAGTAATGCGTAATTGATTGTAAAGGTAAACATTACAGTGTTACAGCAATAAAAACGGACATTCAAAATATTGGATAACTTTAGAAGAAACACATTAACTATCAAACTTTTGAAGTACAACTTACAAATAACAAAACTTGCAGTAATACAAGAAAGATTTGATGAGTTATGTGTTAAATCATTTTTTTGTACCACATGGTACGTTCAAGTCATCCAAGAATGCTAGATATTATGTTCAATAACAGACGTTCCTCAAGAGAATGATGAAAAATCGAAATCGCTCCTAGATTGTCGGCTGCCTGAGTTTCATAATCCTCTCGAATACATCACCGGTATCTACAACAGTTGGTAACTCAGGATTCGCTTGACTAGTTGACGGTACACGGTTATCCATAGCATCATATAGGGCAACAAATCAGGCATTATTTTCCTTCATATTTGTTGATGACGTAATGAACAACATTATGACAAAAGACACCTAAGAGTAATTATGCGAACAGTTAGAAAATCACAAGTGGAAGTAACCCTGAGATCAGCTAAGAAAAAGCGTACGACGGCTTCCGATATCTACGAAAATTAATGGAAGTAAAACGGATTGGGGGTCACTACATGGACAATGTAAGAATGCTAGAAAGTACGTAACGACCGGAAGGTACTAGCAAAATACCAAGGAAATACGTAATTTACTCAAAGTATTTAACCCTAACATTTTAAATAACGAAATTCCAGGACACTGAAGCAACAAAAACTGCAATGATACAAGAAAATCAGTGAAAAAACATACAGGACGAAACATGTCAAAAATGATAATCCCGCCTCATTCTGATTGGATGCTGGGGTGGGTTGTTGAAATTACAAAGAGAGTTGAGTTTATTTACAATCGTTAATTATTTTGCTAACCATCACTTAGTCAGCGTGAAGAAGTAGAAAAACTACGAAAATAAGAATTGTGATGTACTTATAATATTCCAGTATGTAGAAAATTGAATTTCTGACGTTCCACAATTTACTGTTAATCTCTTCCAGGAGTAAATAACCTTTCTCCAAATTTAAATACTAAAATAAATATGTCGATTCAAAATATTTAGTAAACAACGAACAAGTTTGATCATGGTTATATCACATGATTCTGGTCAAAATTGTGGTAAGTTTTGTGTAAGTTAATGTATATAAAAAGTGCGATGATAATGAAACAACGAGCGAATCAACTTTTACATTGGTGGTGAGAGATTCGAACAAACTTTTGTGACAGAAAAGTTAGCATAGACAGCTCGGAAATTCAGCCCTTCCTTTAAGTTGAGTGTAGTTTGGATTTTTTAAAAATATGCGAAACGCCCTGGCTACTCGTTTTCATAGTTGAAGTAAATATTTTGTATATTGGAACATTTTCAATATCAAACTGATAATTGCTGAAAGTTGTATATCCTCTTATGCAAATTAATTTGTGAATTTCCAGCTTCTATAGGGCTTTTAGGTAGAGTTTTTATGCTCCTTGTAACAAAGCAGAATTTCTTGGGAAGAATAGCCTATAATGTATCCATCACAATGGACACAACTTCATCTATATACACAACCCTGTGTCGAAGAAAATAGGGGTACTTTTCCTGTATTCGAGGTAAACCATTTCAAAGTATATAGGACGTGTTTATACGATGCTGTAATTATGAGCTCCTCCAAAGTCATGACTCTTCATTCATACATTGCAACCAGGTAAACCTATTGTACCAACCTAAAATATTACACTCAAGATTCCGTTTATAAGCAAAACAAACCGTCTAATGGTATTCACTGAAATGTTATTCAGCTCCAAAGTGCAAACTATATTCGTATGGATTTTTTAATTTGTATTCTTTAGATCTAAGCGTTTAACAGCTCTTCTGAATAAATAAATAAATAAGAGAAAGTCCATGACTAAACTAACGCACAAATTTGAAATCTATATACAGGTATAGGTGTATGAAATTACGTTAAACTTAAACCGAGAATTCAACTTATATATTGTTAACTAGACTTTCTGAAAATTGTTGTTTAACACTCAAAAAATTGGTTTTGTGTCTATGATTTAAATCTTTATTCAACAAGTAATACCATACTTGGAAAAGTAAATTTATAAGACATTTCATGGATTTCTTTAATTAAGCTCTAAAGTATACAATATGGTCACAGAATTGAACTAGTTGTTCGAGTCACTTATCTCAATGTAAGAAATAAACATAAGTACCTAATAATATTTCTCTATTCAGTTAACTTTGACAAAAGTATCAAAGTAAGTTATGTTGGATGGTCTTCGATATTATTCATTTAGATCTATATGTTCCAAACTACACTAACCTAATTTTATTAGACTGTCATTCAGTGTAAAAATCACTATTTTTGAGAAAAATACTCATCAAATCAATATTTAAATGACGAAAGAGTAGCGTAAATTTACTGTCATAAAACTCACATATGCAATGTCACTCTATAAATCAGTTGATCAACAATTTCGTTCTTGTAAACAATTTTGTTTTAGTTATCTTAAAATGTTTTCCACTATATGATAACGCATTTAGTAAATGATGATGATGATGAAACAATTTGAAGCCTACAGAAAATACTTCAAATTAAAGATAGTTTGTTAGCGGCTTTTTTTAATGATTGATAACCAACTTTATATATTTGAAGTTCCGATTGACTTAATAATATAAAGAAACTCACCTTAAATAGGAATCCCGAAGTGTTCTGAACAAAAAACAACTAACAAAACGGAAGTATTTAAATGAAAATGAACTTATAAAATTTACTTCTTTAAAATGTTTTGTGTTTTCTTGAGGTATTCCATGTATAAAATTTCATAAATTTAAAGAGTTTAGAAACCGTCATTACCGATATACTGAAAAGTATAAATAAACATTGGCTACAACTGCGTTTCACCATTAAAATGAAGAGTAAAGTCACTTGCAGCTTCATGAAACGTCCCGCTTATCAGCGTTGGATTTTCACAGGCTCCTTACAATGCACTGAAGCATGTCGGACTACTCCCGTTAACCTCAGGTTTTACCATAAACAAAGATTGTTACGTAACGAAATTGTGCAAAGCTTAGGTAAAGACCGTATATCGTAACTAGCTGAAAACAACACCTGCATCTGGTAATCGTCAGAAGCTATTTCAGCTCATCCGAGCCACCGGCAGCAAGAAGTCTGTTGTGAGTGAAACAATGTGTGAAGCTAATGGAATACAGACCAATATCATCTACCGACGTCTTGGATGATGATCAGAGTTTTTCGAGGTGCGCCCAAACTGGTCTGCTTCCTAGGTGACATGAATCAGACACACCACCAGCCCCCTTTAATGATGGGAAATTTCTGGTTATTGAACCGAGTTCTTTGCAAGTGTCTGGTAATCAGAACGTGTCCTGACATCTTGGGATCAGTCGATAGTTGTTCTTATCTTTGAAAATGGTTTACGTCACCTAAGCAATAACTATCGGAGGACAAAAATTTATTTTCAATTGCGTCCAAACTATTGGCTTCTGTCATACTTCTTAGATTGTCAAAAACCCGTGAAAGAATAACTCGCGGGAGGCAGGCTGGTTTCCGTTCTGATCGAGGATGTTTTGATTATATCTTCACTCTACGTCAAATTATAGAACACTGTCAAGCTTATTACAGGTCGATAATCGTTGTGTTTCTTGACATTCGGACATCCGTTGATTAGCTGGACAGAACTGTTCTCTGGGATAATCCATTGAGGAATGGTTTGTTTGAGAATTTCATTAACATGTCTTATATACAAGCATCCCAAGCAGAGTGAGAGTAATAAACCACCACTCTCCATTGTTCTATTCAAACAGTGGAGTTAGACAGGGTTTCCTAACCTCACTATTTCTCTTTAACTTTATCACCGATGACGTGCTGGAAACAGTTCTGACGGATGGAGGTAATGGCGGTGTGGGTCCGTTACCTGGAGAACGAATTCTCGACCTTGAGTATGCAGATGTTATTGTCTTACCGTGCAATAATTCCCAAGCCATGCGATCTGCACCTAACCAGTCGGCAATTAGTATACGTAAGTATGGTATGTTCTGTTCGCCTTTGAAGTGTAAAGTACTTCTACATGACTGGCAGGACCTTGATCCTGCACTCACTCTGGGTAGTGACCAGATAGAAGTAGTCGAGAAGTTCATGTATTTTGGTAGCTGCATATGAGCTGGTGGTGGCGTGAGTATATTGAAAGTTAGAGTGACTTATGCCAATCTGGACCATCTTTGGCGCCTTCGTGATGTTAATCTAGCCTTAAAAAGTCAGATCTACAACGCATCGATGAGAGGACTTTTGCTTTATGCTTGTGAAACCAGCCATCTCCGAGTTGAGTATGTTAGACGACTCTCTGCGTTTGATCATCGTTATCTCCGAAAGATTGTTTACATACAGTACAACAACATTTTATTAAAACAGATGTTCGGCAACGTGTGTTCGGGCACAGTGACGATAATGCAATTGGTGTCACTATCTTGAAACATCGACTTCGGTGGCCTGGACCGGTTCTACGAATATCGTCCCGGTGAATTCCACATCGTGCATCATTTACTGACGCTGACACCAGTTGGAAAAAGCGGAGATGTGATTTGTGCACAACATGGTGTCCTGGTATGAAAGAAACCTGTACAGGACGTGCTTCTATAGATGTCTCACGACTTTGTGGTAGAGGCACCAGAAATGGTGGAACACAGTGGCTAGAGACGTTATCAGACATGGCTCAGAATATAAGCCAGTGGTGATCCCGTTGTGTCTTTCTTTTACCTTCCTCATAAAAGTGAACGTAACTTCTTTAACTGAGGGAATTCTCGCAGGTTGTATTTTTCTTAACTAAGCTGCTTCCCCAAGTATTATTATTATTTCCCTCCCATAAACCAATCTCCACTCACTGTTGCTCCTTTTTTGACTATACTCACCTATTCGCTATCCCTTCAAAACCCCGTTGTTATTGTGTGGCTCGTATGTATTTGGTGCCCCTTGTACTAACGTTTACGTGTTCAAATAAATAAACAAACTGATATGCTATATTACTAGGATGATATGGAGTTTTCAAGCATCCCTTTTAGCCACTGAAAATAAAATATGATTGACATAAAAAGTGTATTAAGATATCACACTTATTTAGTTCCTTTGAATCAATAAACTGCTGTCTCTTATTGTTAGAAAGATATATACTACTATTTTCTTCTCTCCTGACCTTAAGCAAAACAACTAATCGTCCATAATCATCTCTATTAGTCTCATCAAATCAAACATGCATATACATTATTTATGCTTTCGGTCAGATTAATTAATTAAAAGCAAACATCTACATATACTAATCAAGATAAAATAAATCGTTCTACCTTTCTCTAGGTTATGACCTCCAGGAATCTAATCCATTTTTCATACATTAATTCTATACCAATGACAGTACATTAGTCTGTTAGAAGAAAAATATATAACAAATTGTGAATTATTGGTTTCCAAACAAATAACTGCGTGAATCATGATTTTAAGTATGTTATAAGGAAACATCCTTTTAAGGATGCAAGTTTATTATAAGTCTATGAAAAGACTTAGCTATTAGAATGATTGATGGAAATGAAAATATCATTTTAAATGCTGTTTCCTATCAAAAAATTTAATGTCACAGTGAATAAATACACTTTAGGAACGGCGAGACTACAATTTATGGACGAACCAATCAGATTTAGGACGACAGGTCTCGGATTTTGACGCGAAATTCACTCACCCAATCGTCTAAATAGCGTCCTGGCATTTTAGCTAATGTCAGCTCCTGATGAGAACTATAAATCTAATTCCTAACCATCAACTGTAAATCACAATCCTTACTCTTTATACTGCTTTATAACCACCATTTAGCCTTAGTAAGTATGCAGACACTCTCAAAGTCACTTTGGCGTCGCTCAAAGGTCGTCCATAAATTATAGTCTCACCTTAGGAACTTAGGAAATTCTTCCTAAGTAACTTTTTTGAATCATATATTTGTACAATATTTAACTGATTTATAATAATGTAGGACTATTCTCTATAATTAAGTAATAATATATCTCTGAAAAAATGTAATAAATTATTATGCTTAAACTCATTTTATTTAATCACAAAAGAACGACAATATTAATATCGAAGTAGTCACTCATTTGAATTGGTTTGACAACTAAATTACCTTCATCCCCTTAAGCTAGATGTACTACTACAAACTCAATCAATATGATCACATCTAATTTTTATACATATACTCAAGAATATTTTCTGAGTTAAGAATTGTGATGATATATAATGGTTAAATATTTTGTATATGAAGCTGATTGATAAATAATAATCGATAGTTTACACAATGAATGAATCTTTGTTGATGGGACAAAAATTAATCGACTAATTTAATAATAAATTGAATGAAAATTGCAATTTCATTGGCAAATAATTCTTTAGAATGACAAAAATAAGATTAGAAGACAATAATGGGACTTTTAAAATACCAGTACATCATTAAATGATATTTTGTATATAAAAATCTCTGCTTCAATAGACGTGGTCTTCAGTGTTGTTACATATTGCAAATTTTCTTTCAAACTCGAATTTTAACCTTTAGATTTTATTAATCCAATAACGTCTCGATGGTATCGTGTCTTTAAGGAACTAGCATCAGATACGCTATTGAAATTTTATAAGCATTTTATACAGTGGTATATTTTAGCAGAGATACAGCATTCATATAAACTTCACTAATTTTCTAAACAATTATTTAATAATCTAAACGACTGTGAAAACAGATGGCTTTGTTTGGTTTCGATTCACAGAGATAAATTAATAATTAGTATACAGTTTCATTTTTTTATAATTTATTTTAATTAAGTATATGTAACAGTATGAAGTATCAAAACTCCTCCTGTAGCTCATTTAGAGTTACTGCCGGTCCCAAAACCCACATAAAGGAGGAAGGTTGGGAGTGAAATCGACAACCCGATCTCGTAGAAAACAACCCTGTTAAAAAAATGCTAACCAGAATAAACAATTTACACCATTTAAACTCTGCTCTCCCAATTGAGTGAGGAGTTATGACGCCTCATGATGAAAGCCGAGATTCTTCGGAAGTTACTAGGTCAATGCCCATTCTGACAACATGGACAATGTGGGAGACCAGGAGAACCAGTCAAGTAGCAACGGAAATGAGGAGATAAAACTTGGCGAATCTAGGAATCAGTGGAACCCATTAGACTCAAGCTGGACAACAAACATTAGGTACGGGAGAGCTGCTGCTGTATTCCGGTCACGAAGAGAGAAATGTTCCACACACTCGGAGAGTTGCTATGATGCTCTCTCAAGAAGCACAGAATGCAGTTATAGGATGGGAATTCCACGCATCCAGGATCATCAAAACATTCAAAACAAAGAAGGAGGAAATTACAATGAATGTTATTTAATGCTATGCACCCACTAATGATAGCAGTGATGACGACAAAGATCAGTTTAACAAGAGGCTGCAATCGATCATAGTTAGGTGCCTAAGAAACGACCTCACCATTCTGATGGGAGATCTAAATGACAAATTCGGAATGGACAACAACAGGCATGAAGATATCATTGAATGACATGAACCAGGAGGAAGGAACGAGAATGGCGAAGGATTCGCAAATCTATTTGTATTCAACAAATTGGTTATTGGCGACACAATATTTCCACACAAATGCATGCACAAAGCTACACTGATTTCACCGGATCACAGCATAGAGAACCAGATCGATTATATTTGCGTCAGTACAACGTTCACAAGGTCAGTGGAAGACGTGAGAACCAGGAGAAGAGCTGACATAGCCTCAGATCACCACCAACTGATGGTTGCCAAGATGAAACTGAAACTAAAAAGCGTCGGACAACTGGACAAACAGCATCACAAAACTTCAATACAGACTTCCTTCAGTATACTGACAAGCTCAACGGATTCAAGATAACTCTCAGCCAGAAGTTCCAAGTCTTACACGATCCACTGAAAAAAGAACCTACTATGGAAGAAAAATGGAAAGGTATGAAAGAAGTATTAACTTCAACGTGCCAGGAAGTGCTAGGCCTCAAGAAGCATCATCGCAAGGCAGGCACTGACTTGGAATCTGGAGGGAAACGGAAAAGAGGAGGACCAAAGAATACAGCGCCGGGAACTAGAAGCAGACATCAAAAGGATGAATAACAACTAAAACGGATTGTCCAGGACAGAGTTGGATGGAAAATAATGGTGGTTGGCCTATGCTCGTCCATGAGGGGTAACAGGCTTAAGTAAGTAAGTATGAAGTATCAAAAGTATAAACCTACTGGATTACTTTTTTCAATGAAAATGTTTATTAAAATTTACGAAATTGATAGTTATGCCAAGAAAAAAACAAATAAACACAACAGAGTTCGTTTTTATATTGAGCATGGGAAATAAAGTCTTCGAAACTGGTAGAAAACTGAATGTTTCGAATGTATCATTTGCCAAGGGGTAGTCATAGTAACAGTAATAATTGTTGTCATAAAAATAATACAATTTTGTTTAGTATTAATAATAAAAACATGGAATTATTGATGTGAAATATGATTTTACAAAATCATTTAGCATCTTAATAAAAAGAAGTGAGTGACATTGTAAGTTTTTGTTTACTACACATTTAGCATATTTATTGAATACAGCATTCCAATAAATGTGTCTCATTCAATATTTATGTTTAATTTGGATGCATGAATGAATAATAGTTTATTCATGAATTTCATGTATATCCTTACACAAATAATCCATTATAATATATGTTATACTCATTTACAAACCATCAATATAGTTTCCAATACAACTATCTAAACATTATGAAGATATTTTTTTATAAACTAGGTCATTGTTGGACTTTTCGGTTGTTTAACGAAGTTATATAAAGATTAAATATTAACCCACTTCTCATCTGTATAAAATAAACCATCTCAATAAAACATTGCAGTAATATATTTTGCAGAGAAATAATGAAACTATAAATTTAAGGATTATCTATCGAATTAATTGTGAAGTAATATGATAAAATCTTTAGCTCTGACCAGAGAATATCAAAATAAGTTCTCAGCTGTGAGTGGCTATGAAGTCTCATTCCTTAAAAGATTTCAATAGTTCAGAAAAACTTAATGACGCATAGAATATTAATGAAAACTTCGGATTTAATTGATTTAATATACAAGACCTAGCTAAACTGATAGCAGTCAATCATCACATGGGGAACTTAAACAAATAATCCTTAGAACTTTACGTCTCTAATTTGATAAATCAATGTCCAAATACATTTCCAGGTTTAATAAAAATTAGTTTATCTCTCGGTTGATTACAAATTAGACATTAACTAAGGTGTCATTAATGCATATGGTCTATTACGAGGTTCATCTGTAATTGTACATAATATGGGTTGAACGTGATGAGTATTTTAATGATATATTTTGACAAAATCTGTTTAGGCGACTTGGGATGATACAAATTTCTGGCTTAGATGAAGAATTTCGAAGACATTGTGTTCTACGTATTGGGTAACTTAAAAGGAGAGTTTTCATTATCTTTCTGAACAAAGTCACCATGTTGTATTTCAAAAAAATAAGGTGTTATAATTTCCCCACTGAAATTTATCATTTTTTTCTCGTGGCATTAAACTTAAGTAGTTGTCGTCCTCAATTTCGTAATTGAAAAAATACAGTGATGACGTTTGAGTTAACTTGCTAAATTTTGATCAGTCTTTGATCGTATACATCCATTCTATGTAGACTGCAATTATGACACAAGTTGCTTGAAATTAGTAGATTGTGGATAATAATGACATCCAAAATACGTGTTTCATCCTATTTAGAACAAATCAACAGGATACACATACCTTTCATATTGATCAGGTAAGTGGATATCCAGACTTATTCCTTCAGTGAACATCACGCTGGCCCTTTGAGGAAAATTGTGCTGAGTTACAATTCCCTTATGAACGCCTAAAGTAGAATACCCATAAATTCAACTAACGAGCCCCGAATATGATGAGTCCTTTGTCCTGAACTCGATTGCTGACCATAATTTATCGTTTCTAAATTAGTAAATCTTAAACCCTTTTTGTGATCTAATATTGTTAATCACTGCGAGTTCTTGCTTAATAACTAATAAATCAACGTGAAATGTATCACCATACCAAGAAAACGTTCAATGTCAGAGTATTATCAAGTATTATTCAAGCGGACACGGTATTAACGATACATCTGAAAATATTTGAGTAGATACAATCACAATTTTTTATGATTATTTTGTTAAATTTTAATGGTTCATATCATGAGTCATTTGAGGCTAGACCACCATGGAAAGTTTGGAAGCACTGGACGGCCGTTTTGTCTTATTGTGGGACTCCTCAACAGTGGTGGCTTGGCCTTAATTGAGTCATGATCACAACTATTAAAATTACTATAATATTCACAAAAAACCCCTTCTGATATTTTGTTAAAGCGATTGGTATACTGTGCAAAATCGAAAATACTGAAAAACTTCATCGGTTAACATGTTTTCCATATGATATAAACATCTATTTTGTTTGTAATAAAAAAATCATTTAAAATCTCAAATAAATATACCTTTTGATTTACCATAACAACATAATTGTTTCAGTCTTGAGTGCTATTAGAAGTATGAGAGCGGTTATCACTTCCCGGTTGCCCACACCGTGAAAGGGTTCTTCTGGAGGCACCTGAAAACGAAATTGGATTAGAGGTGGTCATAGTGACATGAGAGAGTGACCTCAGTGCCCAATGGGCAGATGCTTGAGGTCGGTCACACACGACCTTTTTATGGGTAATCTTCGTGTTAGCTCCGTACTTGTTGAAACCTTAACACCGGAGACGAATATCCGTGGGATAAGGCGAGGTGTGCATTTTTAGGGTTGACTTTTTCTAACCCCACCCCTCCTTGCGGGAAGGCAGCATCGCTTTCATGCTGGCTGTCTGAAGGAAACACCTTACTGCTGTCACACCTCTGTACAGTCATCAGTACGACCTAACCTTCAGACCTTGGGTTTGCTGCTTTTAGTCTTACCGCCCTTCAACCGACCTGTCTGATATGGTAGGACGTTGAGGAACGGTTGTTCCAGCCATTATAACTCGATTGGTTCATCACGATAGGCAAGCCCGATCACCAAGTCAAGGTAGCAACATTACCGTATTTAGTTTAGCTTAAAACTACATTGAATTTTCTTTATTATTTGTTAAGCATTCAACAAAAGTTATTTCCATTACATTTTCAAAGTTGTGTTACTATATTTTCTAAAACCTTTTTTTAAATTATTCACGTTTTTGGAGAATATGTTTATCTTACTATTTCGTTTTAAAATAAATAATAAATTTAGGTTCTTGTATACAGTACAAAATACTAATCAAGATGAACATACTTCTTTATAAAGAACAAACTTCTTCAATCTCTGACTTAACCTAGTTTAATCTATGATTAATTTTGTTAGAAAATTACAAATGACTATACTATTGACTAACACTAATTATAAGCAACTAAATGGAGGTCAACTTAAAGATGATAAATATGAAATAACTGAACAAAAAAAAAAACTAAAACATTAAAATTTCATCCTGCCTATACGAGAATTTGACAAATTTATTTATGATTTAAGAGAAAATTTACATTTAACAATAAGTGATTCCAAAACCTGGAAGCAACAGACGGCCGTTTTTCATGGTGGTCTAGCTTCAATTAACTCATGATCTCAACTATTGAAATTACTATAATCTCCACAAAATCCCTTTTGATCATAAATGATTCATATCATTTTTGTTTACTCATTATTAGTAGCAAAACTACTGTAACGCAGTAAAATGATAAGTGAATATATATGATATTTAAGAATGAACTAGACAAAACAGACAGAACAAAAGAAAATAATGGTTATTTATTATTGTTTATGCAACAAAATCTGAAGAAAATGTGTTTTTCCATAATATAGTGATTAAAAATCAAATCAGCAGAAATGAAATTAATACATTTCGATTGAAATCATGAATCGACTAGTGTTGAACCATCATTGAAAACTTGGGAGCATTCGACGGCCATTTCGTTCTAATATTTGACTCCTTAGTAGTGTGCATCCTTGATTCCGCCAAAGGGATTCGAATAAATACGATTTATAGCAAAGACATTGAAATATAAAATGCTAAACATATCTAACAATCAATCATCGTGAATGAAGTAGTAGAGTTATGGGTTATGAATCTATACATGTAGCTATCAACCAGCAAATCATAAGTTTAAACCTAGGACTATCATCTATTCATATTTAGTTCTTGAAATCTAACAGATAATGCTTGACGTAGTTTTCACCCCTAGAAAATACTTATTTTATAATAATTAAACTTTACATCCTAAAACGACAGTTATATCTAGGGACCAATTTACAACTTATTTCATATAGTATTTATTAAAACATAGTTATTCATGATGACATCAAAAATCTACCTAACAGCATTCCTGATAATAAAAAAGAATTAAAAAGCAACATTTTTTCAACCATCCAACCACTAGAATTTGAACATCATTTAGCAACAAAACAAAGTTACGTTTTATGAGTTGTATTCCTTATGAAACTCCTTATAGAAGAGTATTATATCATTAATTTCTTTAGCAGTTTATTTTGTATAGAAACATTTCATATGTCTTATTTACTTTGTCTGTATTGTCTAAATATAACACTAATTATATGATTATATTTTTTTGTCATACAAAAGTATATACTACTTATTAATTCTTCATGACAGTAAGGCAGACTGTTGACGGATGAATAAATTAAGTTAACCAGAAAAAACAAAAACATTAGATGGCGACACTTGTTATAAACAGGAAACATCCTTTCATTGACTGACTTTTATCAGAAGAAACTAGTCTAAGTTAATCGTTTACTTTTATCTGTATAGTTTAAGTTCTAGTCTAGACTATTTGGAACTTGCATAAGTACATTTTATTTTAATCATTTTTAATCCATTCTTATTATATTCTTTATCAATATCAATATGTAAATCAATTTTAAGTAAATTAGATGGAAGCCATATACAGAAAGAATAAACTAATTATTCAGATACTTGGAATTCAAATAAATTAAAATAATCTAAACAAAATCTATTCCTTTCTTATCTCCATCTTTATAACGTTTCATAATGTAACTTAAGAATCTATCTAAACTTATGATTAAGTAATTATTATAGATTCTAACTGATTAAATAACCAGTATATAAAGTAATACAGAAATACATTAAAGTATCTTAATATGTTATGAGTCGAAAAAACTAAGACGTTACTGTGTTTAATAACATTAGTAGTGTTAAATAAACCTTTAAAGGTTTTAGTTTGATGTGTTTTGAATGATTCCTCCGTTTGAATATTTAGAAGTTTATTCCTAGGACTTGGATACAATTTATAGTAAAGTATATATCAATTGTGTAAAAACCATGATTTTCACTTTTAACCTATCAAATGTCTAATAAAATGTTTTAATTATTATTATTTGAACACATAGATATTGGTACGAGAGTGCACCAAATAGATATGCGCCACACAAATCTCATTCGCTTTGTGTGAGGGCTGTGATACTGCTCGGGTGCCCAAACCGAAGCAGTTGGTTTTCTTAGGGGGTCACACCCGAAGCCTTCGACCAAAACGTCTGATCCAGAAGGCAGTGGAGCATCGTAAGGAGACGCAGTCCCATGATAGCCGGTGACCAATAATTGGTTCATACGCCATTTGTTCCTTCAGGATACTGGAGCCCATGCGCACCATTGGTTTGGAATCAGGGTTTTCCAACTCTTCTAGGTGGAATCCCCCCGCCACGAGAAGGCAGTGAGTAGGAATTTCCTGGCAGATGCTATATACGTATGGCCATGTGAGAACATTTCGAGAGGGAGAGCTGACTCTCCCCACTCTCGGCCGTACCAGGGTATTTGGGGGCAAGATTCAAGTATTTGCACTTGTTCCCATATTATAAACTATGGTCATATTATCGAAACTGGTTTATTCGAAAAAATTTTAGATGTTACTAATTGCTTATGTCTTTAAATTATCCACCATTATATTAATTAACACTCAGCTTAGAATTCGAAGATCATTTGGTTGATTATGTCTAAAATCATCGCTGAGGATTGTTGAAACTTTCAAAATTGAGAAAAGAACAGCTGACCAATACACGTTCATTAAAAACACGTCAATCAACATTCAAGTTAGCACGTTCGAAAAGTTTTATCTATACATAAAACTGATCAGTTCTATTGCATTTCATTCAGGGTAAAAATGGTAAAATGTTTTAACAATTCTAAATAAACATGATCATTGTTTATATTCTTTTGACTGTTATAACTATTAATCCACACCACATCTCTTACAAACTGGTTTCTTACCTCAAATAAAAATTAATATTGACCACAAAAATCAAATCACTAAGGTGGACTTTCAAAATCTTTTTTTGACGGAAACTTCAAGGATTTTTAGCAATTTGATCCACATTTCTCTGTTTGTTTTCAACAACGAGTTATAAATGAATAAGTAAGTTCTCAGAATGGGGTTGTGGAGGTTGTCGAGTTTTTAATTGATGTCATCAATCGATCAATGTTAGTACTTTACTAGACAGTATTGCTTTTTTTAGGTTACTCAGCCATTTTATTTATCACAACAATGTATTTGTGATAATCTTATTTTTATTACTTACAAATAAGTAAACAACACCAAGTGAATTTAAAACTTTACCCCAATGCACAAGCAAGTGACTATCAAGACTCAGCAGGTAAGTGAATAACACGATGGCGTTTGAAGCGAACGGTACTAGGTTCGAGTCCTGGAGTGAACATTAACTCTAAGATGCAGATATATCCAGCTGACGAGTTCCAAATAGAACGAAACGTGCGTCCTGGATTCCACTGCTAGCCACTATCCATATTTGCCTGAAAATAATTTGTCTAGTTTTTGTTAGTTAATTCAGTGTATCACATTGTAATCAATTAATAAATAAAATGCCCAATTACTTGAAACGATTATAGATTGATTGTGATTCGAAACGTATTTTTCTTGTATGCATTTATCTAAAAACAAAGCATTGAATATGTAAAATACAATTACAAATGCTGATAATGAAATAAATAACTCGTGGATTGGTTGAAGTTAGATATAGACAACGTTGGATACCGGCTCAGTGGTCTAGAAATTAAGCGTCCGTGAGCAGGACCGATAGGCCTTGGGTTCGAATCCCACGGGCAGGATCGTGTATGTGCATTGCTGAGGAATCTCATACTAAGAAGAAACGGCCGTTGAGTGTTTCGAGGTTTCCCATCGTTGTCTAGCTTCGATTAACTCATGAATTCAATTATTAAATTTATTACCATAACTTTTGTTTAATTAATGTATATACAAGTATAATAATTATTCAATTCAAAATTATTTGAATTGGCTTTAAATAACTTAATGTAATCACTCCCTAAATTTCAGTCAATCATCATTTTACCAAAAAGAGAATACAATTTTTCTGAAGAAAACTTTCAGTTTTTACTTCATCAGGTTTTATCCCTTGTATGGGTTTTAATGAAATAAATTAAAATTATTGATTGACTCTATTAGTTTGTTTTCGAAAGATTCCAACGGAATGTTTTTCTTCACTTGAATGAACATGGAATAAATGAACCCAACTTCTGTACTTTAAACCATCAAACTACTATTGAAATCATCTCATATGTTTCATAATTTACAATAAAAGAATTACATCACAATAATACTGTTTTTAACTTTGTGACCAGAGTTACTCACTGTCAAGTCAAAGTTTTACATATTTCAACAAAATACTAAGTATCTCATTTCGATTGTTAGGAAACTAACTGATCTACTTATACAATTAGTATTTAAGAAAATACTTCAATCAATAACTTGACGATTGTGGATAGTTTACACCATTAAACGTAATTAAAATGTTACTCATTTCCTAAGGTTAAGTTATTAAGTACAATCACTATTCATTAGCACAAAGAAAACTAGTTACTGATTCACCATGCTAATTACTAACTTCCCTAAACTTCATATAAGTAGATTCTCACATTCTGTTACGATTGTGATAAACACAAGTAAGCAATCACCTTAAAAAATTAATACAAAAGAAGATAAGTACTTTCTATTCTACATAATTACTTGTATTCCTTCAGATTGGTTACCCACATTTAAACTTTCTCATTTGAATTATTTGGCTCGTTTTTCGATTTTAATCAACTGCTTAAAGTTAAAACGGCTTTACATGATTAACCTAAATACTAACTGTAATCCTTATGAATACTTTTTTCGAATGACCTTATGAAAGTATTCAGCTTTTATCTAAAATCTCGTGAAACAAGTATCATCCAACGATGATTTATGAGTAGACTTCTTAATTTGCTTCCTAATCAGAGATAGACAACACTCTCAAAATCATTCCTTTAACTGTTCATACACAACTTTTAAAAACATGATCTAGATGAAATTGGTTTAGTTGAGGTTTGTGAAGAAATTATCGTTTAAATAAATATTAAACTATCAGAAAAGGTTTTGTGGAGATTTTAGAAATTTCACTAGTTGAAATCATGAGTCAGTTGTAGCTAGACCACGAAACGGCCGTCCAGTGCTTCCGGGTTTTCCATGGTGGTCTAGCTTCAATTAATTTATGATTTCAACTAGTGAAATATCAAAGTATTCATTTTGGGTAAAACCAGGTTTGTCTGATAGTTTAATCTTCATCCTATCGCCTGATAATAATAACGGATTTATAATGAACAAAAACTATCAGGACGGTTAGTGTGATAACAAGGAAAGAAACTCACATCTCTTATTCGCATGAAAATGAATGAAAAATATTGGTAATTCGAACATACTGAAAATATCAGTATGAACCAAGTTCACCTTTATTATCCTATTATTGATTTCTGTTTGGATTTATTTCAAACATAAGGTTCACTAAAAACTAAAGCCCAGTTATTTCACCAAGTGTCGTAACAGAATAGTACAAAGATAGTTTGCATGTTACAAACTAATTATCAACATAACCAAAAACTTGGGCGAAGAAAAAAGCGAGTTTGCCTTTGTTTTATATTTAAATCTCATGGCTGGATATATATATATATATATAGTTTTAAAAAGCAATGGAAAATATCATTGACAGTATAGAATTGTGGAGTTTTTAATTGAGATCATGAAATGATCAACGTTAGACCTCCATTGAAATCTTGGAAGCACTGGACGGCCATTTCGTTCTAGTGTGGCACTGCTCAGCAGTGCGCATCCACTATCTCGTACACTGGACTCGAATTCAGGACCTATTAGTCCCACTCATGGACGCTCAATATCTAGACCACTGAGCCGGCGTCCAACAGTGTTAGCGTCCAACTTCAACCGATCTACTAAATTGTGTGACCGTCCACCATTTTCTCGAGTGAGTAACTGCCTCACAGGTTTTCATTGGTGGTCTAACATTAATCAGTTCATGGTTACAAATAAAAATATCAAGAATACAGGTTTCAAATATAACAGAAAAGATAAGTCACGTAAAAGTGTATACACAGTAACAAACAAATAAACCACACCTAATACGATAAGTGATAAATGAGCACTTTATATTTTAATTTCAAGTTGTCATAATGTTACTTTTATCTTAGTTTTATTGAAATATGAGAAAATACTTAATACGCTGACTGTCGATGTAATAATTACTTATCATTAAAATATAATTTTCTAACAATCCACCGATGCGTTATGACTCAGGTAAAGAAAACGTTCTACTACAGACTCATCTACATAACTCAAACACATTTCTTAACCTTTCTAAGTGAAGTGGTGGTTTATGAAACATTGAATTGACAGACGTTCAAGAAGAAGCTGTTAATAGAAGTGTTTTTCTTATATTTCTTTCATCTTCTTTATTTTCGTCTCTCAGGAGAGGTTTCGGAGAGACAATTACTGTATTTAAGTTTAACGCTTTATTTTACTAACGTTCAGTCCCAAAGTGTCATAAGAAGGACCATTGTCAATCTTTTGTGAGTCCTTATCGGTTCAATTTCTCCTCCGAAGCTAATTTTATCAAGACCACAAATAAGTAAACTGGTCACCGGATTTCTGAAGAACATATGGAAAGGTACACGATACTTAACGGTGGTCAAGAGCTCTATACTTGCTCCACTAAAAAGTAGAAGATACCAATTTATTCGAATGCTGATTTTGAAATGACTTACCCTATTCCGTTTATTTTATAACATAGTTGTAGAAGCCATTGTAATTTTTAATAACATACAGAACTTTCTTCTTCAGACGAAAACTGTTTATTACATTTTACTAACTTGTCCTTCAATGAAAATAAATGTTGAAAACAATTCAAAAATCTGTTGTTCCTCATTTTCAAATTGCATTTGTTGTTTGTTTACTTTTGTATAATTATCGTTTATATTTTTACGTAATTGTTGTCGCCCAACCTAACGCTTTTGTAGCAGCTTGCATAGTTCATTTATTATTCATACTTTCATTCTTCAAATTATCCAATTCTATTTTATTCTTGAAATATCAACGTAAACTCTAATTTCATAATTCTAAATTTATAAACTAATTTACTGTTACCAGAATAATATTAGTTTTAATACTATTTATGGTACGTAGATATCCTGGTATAGTCATTATGAAAACCAAATTTAAAACAAATACTTTAATAAAGATTCTATCAATAAATGATTAGTCTATGTATAAAGTAACGCTTTATATTGGAACGTAATTTGGTTAATGATCTACCTTGAATATACTTGATCTTTATGACAGAATATAGCTGAAATCACTATAAACATTTCCCAGACCAAATTGTTTAGTTTACTTCATAATTATCATAGCTTAAATTTCTTTTCTAGTCTTGTATAACAGAAAATTGTGAATAACTGGTGGCTAAAATATTTATGTAACAAGATGGTGGTTGAAGGTAGTCAACAGGCGATCCTGGACCTACGTTTCGTGCTACTTGGTATACTTGTAATCTTGAAGGAATTGATGCTCCCTGACGGATTTGATCCCGTGTCACCCAGCTTCATAGTCAAAGACGTTGCCACTGAGCTATCCGTGCCGCGACTGACCTGAAAAACTGAGATGTATTTACAATTGATTGATCACTGGGTCGTGATCAATGTCATGTATGTCATTTCCCACCTAGTGCAGATCGAATACTATCGACCAAGTTGCAATGTGACCACCAGTCTAGGTGACTCGAATTGCGTGCATCGAATATGATCACCACCCAGTGACCAATCAATTGTAAATATTCATGTAATGTAAGGAAAAACGTCTTTCTAAGCTTAATATGAATATAATTTATCAAGTGAATTATTCAATGAAGTGGAAAAACTTAACGATCAAGGTGGCCCATGTAAAGAAAAATTAAATCATTTTACAACAGAATAAATTAAATTTCCTTAACTGTATTTAAGGACAAAATTTAACATGAACTAAGTTTAATGTATTAATGACCGAATATTTGAAATTTTCGCATGAAAATCTATTCCATGCACCATTTTATACAGTGAATCATATAATAGAAATTTAATTAATGTAACCAGTTTCATAAGTTCAGTAATCGTTAGTTACAATCTTTTAAATTAATAAAGGAAGTATTTGATATTGATAGTAAATTTGGTGAATTATTAAGAACTTTTATTAACTGAATGAAATGTTGAGTTTTCTTTATTGGTAAATCATTTGTTTTCAAATAGTAGAATAATCATGAGAATATTACATTAAAATATTCTCTTAATTGTGGTTATAGTTTGATGTAAAATAAAGCCACTATTGTAAAACATTGTCGGAAAAAGTAAAAACCATTACTTAATATAAATTTTTCTCAAGTCACTTTTTACTAATTAGTTGAATTCTTGAATTAATTGAAGATATACAATCATGGAAAACCTCGAGGCACTAGATGGCCACTTCATCCTAGTATGGAACTTCTCAGAAGTGAGTATCCACAATCTCACCTCTGAAAACTCGAACCTAGGACTTATTGGTCTCAGATTTCTAAGTTACCGAACCTGCATTCAGCGGTGTTAATGTCTAACTTCGATCAATCCATGAAATTGCACTAACGTTTACAATTGTCTTCAGTGAGTTACTATTTCACAACAGACCCCGGGTAAACTCCATTGGTCACGGCTTCTCACTAGAACTCTAGGAAATACCTCTTGCAGACTGTTACTAGTGAGCATAATATAAAGTGTTGAATGCGAAACTGTTATGCTAAAATATAAGTAAAGCGATTTATTCGTTAGGGCACACAATTGGTAGTATTTGATTCATAGTTTATTTGCAGCCTGTTCATCCAAGTTTTCAAGAATTCATAATAATAATCATAATAGTAATTAAAATGAAATGGACTGTGGAAGGGTTCTTATAATAAACACCACACGTTAATAAACACTTCTAATGTGTAATTTTAATTCATATTTCGAAAAATAGATATATATTTAATCAAAAGAATGAAATACATCCATATTCAAGCTTTCATCACAGTAATATCCGTCTTCAAAATAAACCAGTTCGTCGGGAAAATATAAACTTCAAATGACTGAATCACGTTAATGTGCAAACAGTGAACATTGAGGGTAGGGAATAATTCTAAATTCTACAAGTGTTTTGTTTTAGGCAGTTATATCATTTTGTTTTGCATATTCATTGAATATATTATTCAAAATATGCGATTAGAAAATTAGAACATTGTTATTTACCGGACGTAGCATAACTTTGTCACTTACATTCACTTCTTTTATGTGCTCGATAAATTCAAAAGTATCGCCTACGGAATGCTTACAAATGCGTTTTCTAACGGGTTCCAGGAGATTTGCCAGCCATTGTTCACCAGTAATCTGAAAGATAAATTATCGCATCTGACCAACTCAACGTACATTTACCAATTTACCTGCTCTTGTGGAGTTAGATATATAGGTCGTTGGATGAGCACTTTATCCAAAAGAATTCAAGAACATTGTCCGGAGTGGCTAAAAAGAGGAGGCAACGGCTCAATAAGTAGTTCAATAATCGAACACATTGTGAACACAGGTCATTCAATCAAGACAGACTCTGTGTTCAAGGTCATCTACAAGGTAAGTAGAAGTCTTCCTAAGACAGAGTGCATTTTCTTTGCATTGCCGAAGCATTAGCCATACATCTGTAAAAACCAGAATTGTGTGTGCAAAAGAGACTAATACAACCTCTACTTCTATCATGGTCTTAATGTACTAAATTTTTCTCTCTTTTTCATACTCTTGTTCCTTTACAGCCATCTGCTCCACCTTCCATCTTCCCTTTAAATCTTCTACCCACAACTGGTTTGTTTTTACTTCCACTATCATTCTGATTACATTTCAGCTCTGTTTCAACATTTTATTTTATCATGCTGAACGATCTTTTCCCAATGATAATTTCCCTATCTATCTTTTGATGAATACTTAAGCCATTAACAATCAAACGATTATTAAACTTTCCTTGTTTTAAAATTTTTTACATTTTTTAATACCTTTGTTTATTTAACTTTACTGTCACCATGTATAACAAGTTTATTATCAGTATTATTATTATCCTGTAAAAATAAGTATATATATGTTTGCGGTTGTACCGCTTTGAAAATGAATTCACCGAAAAGAGAACTCTTCGCTGAACTAATCTTTCTTATTTAATGTCATAATGGGTGTATTCCGTTTATTCAAAATATGCTGTTAGAAAATTAGAACATTGTGATTTACTGAATGTGTTTTATTTTGACAACATTAGTCAAATGAATCTAAACATTCAAAATATCATCAGTACTTTAATCATATAAATAAACTAGATTTGAATCAACAAAACAATAAAATCATCTCACTAATCAGCTAATAATTATGTTATAAGATTAATGATATCATTAAGCTTAATCGTATGCCAATATACGTTATTTCTCTTTGATCATTTGTTCTTGCTTTATTAAAATGTTATATAATATGAAATGGATAACCACTGAATATTATTGTAATTACTTTTATTGTGGTCTATCAAATAAGCAATATAAAAAAATAATGATGAAATTATAGTTGTAATATAGTCTAGTTAACAAGTGAATGCCTATGCTCCATTGGGAGTAACAGGCGTAAGTAACAAGTGAATGTAATACTAAACATACTTCACAAATAGTCAAAAAATTATTTTTTTAATGGTTTTTTTTTCAGGAGATCTCTGATAACATGTGTTAACAGTCGAATTCAATAGTCATATTTGATACTTGTTTGATATTTATCAGGTGAATAAATTTAGTTTCTAGTATTGGTGTTCAAGTCTTATACTGATCACTTGAGACATTATAGACAGAAATTATACGAAATATAGTCATCAAGTGAACTAATTTGAGATATCAGTTTAAGGAATTTATGTATTGAAAGGAATTCTAAATTTTTTAGTTGAATAAGTTGCTGTACAGACCATCTAATAAGTCTACCAATCTAGAGACTCACTTTGCATTAAGACATCACCAACATTTTCGCTTCAATAACCAGTATATATGAATTTGAATTCACCCCATTACACATTCCAAACGCTATGTGTATTCAGTAACCAGATCAATAACCCGATGACATTTGAAGCGAGAAGTACTAGAATCGAACCCAAGAGTCAACATTAACTCTGGGATACAGGTCAATCCGGCTGACGAGGCCTAAATAGGAAGGAACGCACGTTATGGACTCAACTACCAATCACCACCCATCTATACTTAAAATGCTTGTTACTTATTGAAAATATCAAGGCGATCCGGATAGAATGCAAATATGCCAGAAAGAGACCAATCATTTACACTCCATTTAGTGTGACGAGTAAATAAATTTTAAATTCAGATCAGCCATACATATAATTTATTCCTAATAATCTTTAATCCTGAAAGATCCCAGATACTAGATAAGTTGAAATAATAAGAAAACAGATATTTTACATTAACATACTGAAGTACATTATTTAAAGTGATATTCAAACAACTCTTAACTATGACAGTTTACGTTTTTCAACATCTGTCATTTGAATTAGGCTTCGTTACATGAATTAATTACCCTGATCTATAAAGATTTTCATAAATATAAAAAGACAATCATCAATATGGTGAGAATAACACTGTTTACTCTATTTTTATTTTAACGCCACACTACACCAACAATTTTAGGTTCACATACAAACCGTTGTTCAATTGTCTTACATAGTCGTAAAGAGGTCAGGCTCTATAGAAAAATCACAAGGGTGGAATTAACTTGTATTAGAAATTACCATCGAACAAACCTGAACAAAAATACTACTGAGCGATCTCCAAATAAAAGTGTTTGATAGGTTACATAATTTACTTCCTGTGGAATGAAAGATTGAAAATGGATCTATCATGAGTTGAATAATGCAAATACAACTTTATAAGCAGTAACGCATCAGCTACTATCGATTTGTCTCAATGTGAGGAATGTGTGTATGAGTAATCGTTATTCTTCAATATTATATCGTTTGCAATATTTTTAAAGCTATGTGTATTTCGTAATTATTTTCGAAACATTATGGATTATATATATAATGCTCAAACGGTGGGTCATCGGAACGTTCTAAATCATAACGATGAACCATGCGCTAAGTGTTTGATCGTACTGTTTATGAAGGTTCTTACAGTGTTATACTATACACAAAATTCACATTATAAACGCAACTTATAATTATGATAATCGGTCACTTCACTAGTAAGAAGTATGTCATCAAGGTATCCATGTTCGAGCTGCATGAATAGCATCAATATCTGGTTCACAGATACATATATTTCTGACTAGTTTTAACTAAAATGAAATCTAGATCGAAGGGTTTTCATAGACTGTTTTTAGCTAGTAATGAGTACATTGTACTGCAATGCTCAGTGACTTGATCTGGTAAGAAACTTCACGAAGTAATAGAAAGACTTTATGGAGTTTTCAAGTACCAACACCCTCTCAACTACAATTTGTTTTAACTCGAAAAAATCCCACCTCCAAACATGTGAGTTTATTTTTCTCCTCTGAGATTATATTTGTGATAGAAAATATATAATTATATACTATGCTAATTTAAGTCAAATGAAAAATATTTATCTAAATGTGTGTGTATGTTTAAGATTATCTCTAACAGACTATACCCTTTTTACTTATGTAGGTCATTCCAAATAATATTTTGTTTACGGATTGATATATATAATCATTATAAGAATCTATCACCTTCTGTTTATTTCAACCCATTTCTCGTGATTATTAGTTATTTACCTGAAAATAACGTGTTTATTGTCGACATGATCTTTATCAAACACATAATAATACACTCATATCTTAAACTGATAATGGACATAATTCTCCTTATATTTCATTCTAACCATTTTGATACTTTCATAAAGCATCATATATAATATGATGTATGTAAAATATGTACGGTTGTACTGGTTTATCGAGTGAGACTATGAGGACATGCATTTATCACAATAATCTGAATAAACATGTATTCAATGTACATTTTAAAAATTCTGTTTATCAGTCATCATACACAATTACTTACTCAACAACAATACAAAATTAGGAATACATAAGATTATGATTTGTGTCCTGGAGATGTTAACCATTCCCAATGATTTTAAAATAGGGACGATCAATCGAAACGACCGTTAATGATCTTCCCATAAAATTAAGGACTGAAATGAACTGCTTTATTGTATTATAGTTGTACTCAAAAACTACAGTTCAATACTAGTCAATTGGTGATGATCATAATCTTGTTATTCGACGAGTTATGAATTGATTGATGATATTATTCGATTTATTTCTTAGTATAGTTTATTTCAACAAAAATAAACTAGATGTTGACAACACATTAAGAACTAACTAAAATATAGGTTTTGTAGTAAATTCATGTCATTAAATACCTCATTTTGAAGTCTGAATGAGAGAAGAATATCGGAAGTCACTGAATTCATATTGTTTTAATGTTAAGAATTAAATACTAAATAATTGGGGTCATTGTGGTTAGAATAATCGGGCAGTCCTAGGCGCTGCGTTCAGGTCCCACCTCACTCTGAGGGCATGGGTTCGAATCCCACTTCTGACACTAGATTGAGTAATTGAGATTATTGTCCATTCAACATTGATCGGATTTGAGTAGATTCATGTACTCCTCATCTAAGTTCAAACTACCCATACGATACAATTTTTGTCGTTTCAGTTAGCTCAACCAGTTAACTGAAATAATTCTGTTCAGAGCTATGATAATATCCTTAATGTACTTATATAATAAAATTCGTTGGCATAGAATAACTCTATACAGTTGAATTTTCATTACATACATTCGTTTTTTATGGATGACCATAATTTTAAAATGGCATATGAATGTTCTACTGACTTTATTTCGATCAAACTACCATAAAATTTAAAAGTTCACTGTCTAACTACTCACTGAATAGTTTACAGTTTCTAATTAAACAACTTGAAATGACATTATTAATGGAGTTCAGACAGACAGTATCGTGAATTTTTTGAAGTTAGGCATTAACACTGTTGGATGTCAGCCCAGTGGTCTAGGGGTTAGGCGTTCTCGAGTGAGACCTAAGGTCCTCGGTTTGACTCCCGCATGCGCACTGCCGAGGAGGCCTATACTAAGACGAAACAACGGTCGAGTGCTTCCAGGTTCTCAATGGTGATCCAACATTGATCCGTTCATCATGTTCAGATAATTATTAGTTTTAAAAAAAGCTTCTACTTAAGCAAATTAACTTTAAAATAAATATATGTAGTTTAGGAACTCATGATTACTTATTTAGTAGTTATTCCACATTTTTTCACTATTTAAAAAGAGGATGAATTATTTAAACACTATGAAGTTCGAGTAAAATAAATTACATCATTTTTGCAACAAAAATGTATCAGAAGAGGTTCTGTAGATATCATAGTAATTCTAGTAGTTGAGATCATGAGTCAATTGAAGCTAGACCACCATGGAAAAACCTGGAAGCACTGATGGTCTAGCCTCGATTGACTCATGATCACAACTATTAAAAATCTATCAATTTAATAGTTTCATCGAAACATGTTAATAAATTCAGGTTCAATGAAAATATTTAAAATTTTCATCAAAATGAACGTAATTTCGTTTAACGAATTTCATTGAAAAATGCATAGTTTTAGGAAGCTTAAAGGTCTTGTCATTTCAAAGGATCTATAATGCTCTTAATAAAACACATTTTAAATAGAATCCAATACCAGTAATTTAAAAACATAAATAAAGATCCATCATTACCATCAACATTAGTTAGTCAAAACAAGTTAAACAAACATGAGCAAAGAAATGACCTAGTTTGTGAATTTATACACCACATAATTTAATGCCAAAAGGAACATTCAACAGATTATCCTCCTCACGACATTCGATGAATTCATAAACTATCATTAACTATCTTTTGATAACATCGTTATGATTTTTAGTTAATGAAAAACTCAAACATTACATTGAAATAAAATAAAACATTAGAACGTTTAGTGTAGATTAATACCGTCACATGATAAAACAAATTTACATCTATTTAATGGTATGTTTATACTGAATTATGAAAATGAAGAACTATCAAATACTATTACTGGTCTGTTTTTCTCGACATCAAATATCATATCCGAGCCTCTGAATGATCAGTACTATGTCTTAAGCTCTTCATAATTTTGCTCTGAGAACAGTGAGTTAATTACATTGTCATTATCAAATGTAATTCAGTAAAAATATATTCAGTACTAACACCTTCGGTTTTATCAAATGTAAACATTATCTCGAATCTGGCGAATAAAATGTATTTCGTAATACTTATAAATCACCTTTTTGATGGTAGTTTAAAACAGACGCCAGTAAAACAATTGCAATTCAATAATCAACACGCTAGACTAGTGGCCACATTACAACTTCCTTGATAGGATTCAATCTGCACTAAGAAGAACCTATGACAAATGACATTGATCACTACCCAGTAATCAATCAGTTGTAATCAACACACTTTCAGTTTACACAATCCCTATTGTGACCATGTTCAAATCAGAAGCCTTGATTTTGAAATTTAATCATGGCATTGTAAAAAGGACTCTTTACACTAAAATATATGCGAATATATTTTTTTTATTATTATTCAAGTCTAACTCTGAAACACTAATTGTTGAATCTACCGTCAGTTTTCAACTGAAACGAAGTGTTTATTATACTCAACTGAATTCTCACTTCTTAAAGAAACGCTTGTTTTGTATCTGTAACACTAATACTACAAGTAATTGCTTTTTAAATCATAAATATCCTTAATAGGTATAGATTCTAAATAAAATGATTAATAACAAATTTATAGTTTAAAAGTATGACTTAATTACAGAAATATCCAAGTATACACATCGTTTATTCTGATTAGGGTGATTAGGCCTCATCAACTGTCCAGTTAAATTCTTCACATTTCAAAGTGAAACATACTTCATAATTTCAGAAATACAATGCTATACTCTATTTTTAATTAATAAACGTTTTACTGAAAAATATCCTGGTCAAATGAACACATTGGTGTACTTTCCCGTGGTTCATCTGATAAGTATTTTAAAGCGGAGTTAAAATTTGAAAAAAAGAATGTTTAAAATCATGTATATAAAAACTGCTCTCTACATAGTGTGGTGCTTGCTAGTTATATTGATATAAGTAGTATATGACGCGAGTCAGGAATGTAATGTCTGGCAGCAGAAGATGGGAAAGATCAAGAAAGGAAGAGCGGGAACACAAAGCAATTAGTATAGAAATGAAAGAACAACAAAGTTCGAGACTTATTGAACATTTTGCAAATCAAGTATTATAGTATGGTTTTTCTATTTTACCAAGTAACTGTAATTCTGTGCTAAATATAATTTGATTGTCCCCACCCGTGTTTTATTCACTATAATAGTTAATATTAACTATCTACAGTTTAGTAGAATTACTTTTTTTAAAATTCACTAGTTTAACACTATGAGTAAGACAAAATGAGTAACTTTTATTTTTTATATATTATTTATTTAAAAGAATCCATTCTAGTATACAGGTACATCCAGCTGACGAGTCCCAAATCGGACGAAATGTATATGGTGGATTGCACTGCTGGCTACCATATGTCATTGATTAAAATGTCTATGGTGTTTTATCTTGATGTTTAATACTTAAATTAAATCGAATGAAAAGAATCCACTTTCCCAATCACCTTATGATTTTTTTCAGAAAACCCCATGTCATAAAACATTATTGATTTACGTATAATTTTACAATTGAGATCAGCTTCAGTTTGGAAAAGACAGGAGGCTAAGTGGCCTGTGTTAGTTATGACAATGATGGTCTCTAAGATGATCCAAATTTTTTTTGAAAGAGTCGATAGATGGAGCTTCAATCACACATTGATGTAATTAATTTCACACGTTGATGATTCAATGAGAGAGTCAATAGTCAGCTGACAAATCATTTGCTCTTGCCTCGTAAACATTTTTGATTGTCCTCGTGAATTCTGTTTCGGAAGACAAAAAAATGAGGGCATATCAGCTGCAAATTTATCACTAAGTAATTTGAAAACTGTAATCAGATCACCTCTAGTTCTTCGATATGACAACGGGAATAGGTTTAGTTTAACCAGTCGAGCATCGTACGTGAGCTCCGCTATTCCGAGAATCAGCTTAGTTGTGGTTCTCTGAACCTTTTCCTAAAGCTCACTGACATTTTTAAGCGGAGGCTAGCCACTTGTATGCAGTACTCCAGCTTAGGACAAACGAATACTGTATGCAAATTCAAAACGTTTTAGCGTCGACATGCCTAAAGACTCTACGTATTGACCATATGGTTGTAAAACTTTGGATGACTATTGCACGGCAGTGTGCAGTAGTTTATAAGTCTAAGCTTACGATGTCTTAGGCCAATGTGAGTTTGAACAGTAGGTAGCTCAATGTTATTCATCTCGTTTGTATCTGTACCTTGATGACCAATATATATCACAATACATTTGGAAGTATTTATCAGTAACTGTCAAGTTGCAGACTGTTCAAATAATTTCTTCAGGTTATTTTGAATTTCTTAGCTATAATTTTTACTTTTTATCACTCTCTATTTTTCCTGGCATCGTCAGCATATAGCAAGACCAATGATGATGAGAGACAGGAACGTTCATTTGCATACAACAGGAATAACACTGGCCCTAAAACTGTACCCTGAGGCACTCTGCTATGCACAGTTTCCCAGCTAGACAACTTAGAGTTCACCAGTACTCCTTGCAGGCGCCCAGCTAGGATGTCTTTTATCCAGATTAACAGATTGCCTCAAACCCCGACATTTCTTAACTTATATAACAGCCGATTGTGAGAAACTTCGTCAAAAGCTTTAAGAGCGCACCCGCTTTCATGAGCTACTAATAAGTTAATGAGACAGAAATAACCTATTTTAAAATCATACTGCTTTTCTGAAAGGATCCGGTTTTCATCAAAATACTTAAACAGCTCCTTCCAAATAATCTTTTCTAAAATTTTAACAACGACGCTAGTTAGTCTAACGGGACAATAGTTCTGTTACTGTTAAGTGAACAATTGTAATCCTATAGTTGTAATTCTTCAAAATAAGCTGAAATAATGCAAAACATATCAATTTATCAAAGAAATTAGACAAAAAGTTTTGTTTCGAGATTTTCTGATGGAAGTTAACGAAATATTAGATTGAGTAAGCTACTCAATTAACTATTAAAGATTAATATTTTATAATAGAAAAGTCATTTACCAATGAGTATATATAATCGTTTACTATATATATATTTCGCCACTTATTTACAATGCTTCATTGGATACAACATTAAAAGAAGTATATGATTAGTGTATTCTATAAATTGAGATCAGAAAATGAAGTTCATTTGATTAATCTGACTATATTTACTTAGGTCAAATAAATAATGTAATTTTGAAAACCTAAGAAAGAAATTTTTTTAAAAGTACCATTATTGAGCATGTCAAGGCAATAAAATGAATTCATTATTACCAACATTCATTTATGTTTGTGCATAGATATGAAGTGAGAAACTCAATTAAATATAAAATGCTTTCATAGGAAACGTTAAAATTTATATGAAATCACATTATCGTACTTACATTATGCTGAAACCAAAGAGATAAGAGGTGTTTTTAAAACTGTCAAACTAAAACTACAATAGGGAAAGATATTCGAAAAAATCTGTTTTATAAACTAAGTTTTTATGTTATTGTCATTCATATTTAAAACTAAATCAATTACTGTTGGTAACTGGCTTCGTGGATGAATATTACATGGTTATATATTTGTATTTGTGTGTGGGTTGTCATACTGACCGGGTGCCCAGACCGAAGCAGGTGGTTATCTGAGGGGGCCACACCCCGAGCCTTTGACCTGAAGGTCTGACCCACAAGGCAGTGGAGCATCGTGAGGAGATGCAGTCCCACGGTAGCCGGTAACCAACGATTGGTTCATACGCCATTTTTTCCCGCAGGATACTGGAGCCCATGTGTACCATTGGTTTGTAATCCGGTTAGAGCGCCGGACATTCGCTTTTCGTCCTCTCATTTTCGCAAACAACACCCACGCCACCAGAAGGCAGTGAGTATACTGCCATAAATTTAACATATTTTCCTAGAAAAAAGCAAACAAAAGAAAAGGTGGTTCTTAGATTCCACTGGTAGTCACTAATCAACATTTCTTAAACATATGTTTGAATATATAGCCAAAACTTCATATTTGTAATCTAAAAACCCCTTTAGAAAAATATAAATATTTATTACTAAAACAAAATGATCTGTTAGTAGTAGAATCTAGAGTTTCCATTTGACCAATAAATTAAGACTTCCCTAATAATACTAAAATGAAATTATTGAATCAATGAAAATACTTTTTGGCTCATTCTTTATAGATAATACAAATGTCAATCAGACATTACACACATACCACATATAAATGCTTACAAAGTTGAATCATCACAATTATGATACCATTGGAATTGTTTTTTCTTAAACTATTCTATTAACTTAATTACTTACTTTTACTTACGCCTGCTACTCCCAATGGAGCATAGGCCGCTGACCAGCATTCCCCAACCCACTCTATACTGGGCCTTCTTTTCTAGTTCCATCCAATTCTTGTTCATTTTTCTCATGTCTATCTCCATTTCTCGACGTAATGTGTTCTTTGGTCTTCCTCTTTTCCTTTGACCTTCAGGATTCCATGTGAGGGCTTGTCCTGTGACATAGTCGTGCGCTTTCCTCAATGTGTGTCCTATCCACTTCCAGCTCTTCTTCCTCATTTCTTCCTCCACTGGGATCTGGTTTGTTCTCTCCCACAGTACGTTGTTGCTAATAGTGTCCGACCAATGGATCCGAAGTATTTTGCTTGGACAACTGTTAATAAACACCTGTATCTTCTGCATGATGGCTTTTGTAGTTCTCCAGGTTTCTGCCCCATACAGTAGAACTGTCCTGACATTTGTATTGAAAATCCTGATCTTGGTGTTGGTTGACAGTTGTTTTGAGTTCCAGATGTTCTTCAGTTGTAAATATGCTGCTCTTGCTTTGCCGATCCGCGCCTTCACATCTGCATCAGATCCACCCTGTTCATCAATGATGCTGCCCAAATACGTAAAGGTTTTTACATCTTCCAAATCTTCTCCGTCAATTGTGATTGGATTGGTGCATTCTGTGTTGTATCGGAGAATCCTGCTTTTCCCTTTGTGTATATTGAGACCTATTGCTGCTGAAGCTGCTGCCACACTGTTTGTCTTCTCCTGCATCTGTTGTTGCGTTTGGGATAGAAGGGCCAGATCGTCTGCGAAGTCTAGATCATCCAACTGCATCTTAGATGTCCATTGTATCCCGCGCTTTCCTTCAGACGTTGACGTCTTCATGATCCAGTCGATCACCAGGAGAAAGAGAAAGGGTGAGAGTAAGCAACATTGCCTAACACCGGTCTTCACTTCGAACGACTTTGTCAACTGTCCTCCATGCACGATTTTGCAGTGTAATCCATCATATGAGTTCTGTATGATATTGACTATCTTCTGAGGCACGCCGTAGTGTCGAAGAAGTTTCCATAGTGTTGTTCTGTCCACGCTATCAAATTCCTTTTCGTAGTCGATGAAATTGATGTAGAATGATGAATTCCATTCAATTGATTGTTCCACAATGATCCGTAGAGTTGTGATTTGGTCTGTACACGATCTATCCTTACGGAATCCTGCCTGTTGGTCACGAAGTTGGACGTCTACGCAGTCCTTTATCCTGTTTAACAATACCCTGTTGAAGACTTTTCCCGGTATTGAGAGAAGAGTGATGCCCCTGTAGTTATCACACTTGCTGAGATCGCCCTTCTTCGGTATTTTGATCAGTAGTCCTTCTTTCCAGTTTGTTGGTACTTGTCCCTCATCCCAAATCTTATTGAAGAGAATGTGGAGTATCCTTGCAGTTGCCGCTACGTCTGCTTTTAGTGCCTCTGCTGGGATGTTGTCCGGTCCTGCTGCTTTGCCACTCTTGATTTGTCTGATGACCATGCTGATTTCTTCAATTGTTGGTGGGCCAACATTGATTGGGAGGTCCGTGGGTGCTGCTTCGATGTTGGGTGGGTTCAGTGGAGCTGGTCGATTCAACAGTTCTTTGAAGTGTTCTACCCACCTGTTTTGTTGCTCTTCAATGTTGATGATTACCTCGCCTTCTTTGCTTTTCACTGGTCGTTCTGGTTTGCGGTGATTTCCAGAGAGTTTCTTTGTCGTGTCATACAATTGTCTCATGTTTCCTTCTCTTGAAGCCTTTTCCGCCGTCGTTGCTAAATCTTCCACATATTTACGTTTGTCGGTTCTGATGCTCCTCTTCACTTGTTTGTTTATTTCCGTGTATTCAGCTTGTGCCTTGTTTCTTTCTGCTCTTGTTCGACTGGTATTGATCGCTGCCTTCTTGTCTCTCCTTTCTTGAATCTTATCCAGTGTATCAACAGTGATCGATTCCTTGTGATGGTGCTTCTTGTGACCCAGGACCTCATGACATGTTGAAGTGATTGCCTCTTTGATCCCCTTCCAGTTGCTCTCCACAGTAGTTCCTTCTCCATTGAGTAGATCATGAAAGGCCTGGAACTTGCTGCTGAGGACTATCTTGAATTTCTTGAGTGTGTTAGTTTCTTGAAGAAAGGCCGTATTGAACTTTTGTGATACTGTCTGCCCCGTTGTCCAGTGCTTCTTGAGTTTCAATTTCATCTTGGCGACCAGTAAGTGATGATCTGATGCTATATCAGCTCCTCTCTTGGTTCTCACGTCCTCTATAGTCCTCCTGAACGTTTTGTTGATGCAAATATGGTCGATTTGGTTTTGTGTAGAGTGATCCGGTGAAGTCCATCTGGTTTTGTGTATGCGTTTATGTGGGAATATGGTGCCGCCTATGACCAGCTTATTGAAGGCACATAGATTTGCAAGTCTCTCACCATTTTCGTTTCTTTCTCCCAGTCCGTGTCGTCCCATGATGTCTTCATATCCAGTGTTGTCCGTTCCAACCTTGGCGTTGAAATCTCCCATCAGAATGGTCAGGTCCTTTGTTGGGCACTTCTCGACTATTGACTGCAGCCTATTGTAGAATTGATCTTTAGCGTCTTCATTGTAGTCGTTGGTAGGCGCATAGCATTGGATGATGTTCATTGAAATGCCCTCTTTCTTTGTTTTAAACGACGCTTTGATGATCCTTGGTCCGTGAGATTCCCATCCTATAAGTGCATTTTGCGCTTGTTTGGACAGCATCAATGCAACTCCTTGTGTATGTGGTGCATTTTCTTCTTCATGGCCGGAGTATAACAGGAACTCTCCTGTAGTTAGTCGTTGTTGTCCAACTTGTGTCCAATGTGTTTCACTGATCCCAAGTACCTCTAAGTTGTATCTTCTCATTTCTGCAGCAATCTGGAAGGCTCTTCCGGTGTCCCACATTGTACGAACATTCCATGTACCTAAATAAATGGTCGCTCTGGTTGTCAGAAGGGGCATCGGCCTCGTAACTTCCGAAGGGATTCGGCTTTCATCATGAGGCGTCATAATTCTTCTAAATGAAGATCTTCTGACTCCCAGGGCAGAGTTTAAAAGGTTTGAATAATTTTTTCTGGTTAGCGTTTTTTAGCGAGTTAGTTTTCTACGGGATGGGGACGCTAACCCCATGCCCAACCCTCCTCCTTTATCCGGGCTTGGGACCGGCAGTAGCCCCCGGAGGGACTCCAGGCGGAGTTATTAACTTAATTACTACAGGTCAATAGTTGATTAATCATTTTCCTATCATTATGTTCATTCAAAATATTGTTGATCAACATTGTGTTCATTCCTAAAACTAAACTTTAATTTATTAATATCCCGCGAGGCGAGGTCGTGAATGCGCACTGCTGATGAGTCCTGCAATAGGACGAAACGACACTCCAGTGCTTCCAGGTTTCCCATGATGGTCTAGCTTCAATTGACTCACGATCTCAACTGTTGAAATTACTACAATCTCCACAAAACCCCTTCTGGTACTAACCAACTTTATTATTATTATTATTTTATTATTATGTGGTATTAAACGTTGATAAGAGTATGATTAGTTGATTCTCAATAGACTAAGTAATCAAATCAAATAATTAAAAATAAACAAAATAAACTAGAAAATCAAACAGATTTTATTGTTTAATGTCCGTTAATTCAGAACATATTGTTTGTCTATTTGTTTGTTTGTTTTAATGGTATGACAAATAAAACTAAAGCTTTTAAATTTAATGAGATAAAATGTTTTTCTAAACCAAAGAAGTTTATTTTTGCCTCAGTAAATGGTTTTCATCGGTTTTTAATATGTCGAGGTTAACAGGTGAATAGTTTATTTTCTTTTTTGACAATATCCAATTAATGTTAAATAAATAAATACTACATTTCTCTAGTCCTATGTTTTTTTTTTCTAAAATATTGAATGCATATAATTTTGAATCATGCTTCACTGCAGTTGTAAAATTTATTATGACTTATTTACTTAAGCCTGTTACTCACAATGTAGCATAGACCGCTGACCAACATTCTCCATCTCACTCTGTCATGGGACTTCCATTCCAGTTCTATCCAATTCTTGTTCATTTTTCTCATGTCTGTCTCCATTTCTCGGCATAATGTGTTATTTGATCTTACACTTCTCCTTTGGCCTTGAGGATTCCAAGTGACGACTTGTCCTGTTACATAGTTGGGTGCTTTCCTCAATGTATGTCCTATCCAATTCCAGCACTTCTTCCTCATTTCTTCTTCCAATCGAATCTGATTTGTTCTCTCCCATAGTAGGTTATTACTGATAGTGTTTGGCCAACGAACCCGAAGTATTTTGCGTAGGCAACTATTAACAAACACTTGTGTCTTCTGGATGATGGCTTTCTTAGTTCTCCAGGTTTCCGCCCCATACAGTAGATCTATCTTGACATTTATATTGAAAATTCTGACTTTGTTGTTAGTTGATAGCTGTTTTGAGTTCCAGATGTTCTTCAATTGTAGATATGCTGCTCATGCTTTTCTGATCTGCACCTTTACATCTGCATCGGATTCACCGTGTTCATCAATGATGCTGCCCAAATATGTAAAGTATTTTACATCTTCCAAATCTTTTTCGTCAATTGTGATAGGATTGTTGCATGCTGTATTGTATCGAAGAATCTTGCTTTTCCCTTGATCACCATTGGCTACCGGTTTCAGGGTTATAGATGCATGCTACTGAGGAGTCCGGTGCCAATGTAGAAGAGCCTTACAGAGCAGCTAGGATTCCAGTGGTTGTTTAACTTGAATCAGTTTATGATCTTAACACAATCATGACTTATTAAGATGCACCACTTTGTATTAAATCCTACGGGTAAAGGCATGATCTCTCCAACATCCGAAAAGTATGAGAACAAGGTTGTATTGGAACTCAAAGAATCATAGAAATAATTTGCAAAAGTTCTGCTCTGAGAGTTATATGATCTTCCCTTATTATTTACTAACATAACGATGTAATAATAGTAGTATGTACTATATTAAACTCTGATTCATCTTCTTGAGTAGTAATTGATCCACTCACTTGAACCTGTTTTCAACTATTTCAACGAAACAGAAAATGGACATAGCATATTTTAACCATTGACTAAAATCTATGGACAAATTGATAACATTCCAAACTTCTAATCAATTTCTGTGAGTTTTTATTAATAAGACAAGAGTTTTGTAGATATTGTTCAACTCGCCTAATACTATCAGAAGTATCATAAAAACCAGAAACTATTGGAAAGCTATATTGTTCTAAGCAAAGATGGATAGTGGCTAGCAGTGGAATCCGGGATGCGCGTTTCGTTTTATTTGGGACCTATAAGCTGGATGTACCTGCATCTTAGGGTTGATGTTCACCACGAGACTCGAACCCAGTGCCGTTCGCTTCAATCTTCATAGCGCTATCCACTTAGCTACTGAATCCTGATAGCCACCTGCTTGTGCAATAGGGTGAATTTTAAATTCACCATCTGACGAGCCCCAAATAGGACGAAACGCGCGTCCAACTGGATTCCACTACTAGCCACTATCCATCTTTGCTTAAAAAGCTTGTGACTTAAGGCTATATCGAAGCAATCTGCACGCGATGCACATATACAAACATGAGACTGATCAATTGCAGTCCTAAATAGCAATGAGAAAATACAAGTAAAACAACACCAAGTGAATCTTTATCATTCCACCTTGTATCTCATTGATAGTAGATACTCGTAACTTACCCTGGATCATGTTTCATGTGAATAACATATGCGTTTTTCAATTAACAAAGTCTTAATCAATGAAAAATGATATTGTATTGAAATTATCAAAAGATATCGAACGGATAAAACTTTCCATTCAGTGATTCAATCGAAACCATTTTCCTCATTCCACAATTATATAAATAAAAAACTATTCATCATGTATTGAATGATCAAATATTTGAATTGAACAAAAGTTCAAAGAAAAAAATGAAAACAAACATGGGTTTCATCTCTTTTTTTCTTCCTTCTTATCACTAAGAGAATGTAATTTATTTAGATCATGTAACTTCTAAATGTATGTATGTATGTATATACCATTGATATTCTACTATTCATTTCGAATGATTCTATTTTAATACTAAATTCAATTATAAAAGATAGCTAGTATGTTTTAACTTTGATAATACAAACCCTAAAATTGATCATTATTAAATATGGTACATAAATTACCACTGTACAATATAAAATCAATCTAACAGATGGTCATTCTATTAAAGCTAAATATAATTAATTATATGATTACCACACATACACACACCCTCCTTTACTTCAATGGGATTGTTTCTTTATTTCCAGTAGTAGTTATCTTTGAATTAAATGTATTGTAAATAAGGAATAACAATCCATAGAATCTATTATGATAAGATTTTCTATATAATTTCTAGAAGATAAAACATGTCACAGAGTGATTATAACTTGAAAACTCTTAGAAACCATAATCATTAAAAATTAAGGACTTAAACATTTTATTATGAATTCAATGTCATGTAGAGCTATGAGTTTACAATGTTGATATTGTCACAAACTAGAACAAAAATTTTGTTCAATAATTTCTAGTTTTCATTTACTCCCTAATCGGTTTCAGTAAATGATAGAAACATGGATTGTTGTACATATATCTTATATTTCCAGTCTTTATTAAGTTACTTACTTACTTACACCTGTTACTCCTAATGGAGCATAGGCCGCCGACCAGCATTCCCCAACCCACTCTGTTCTGGGCCTTCTTTTCTAGTTCCTTCCAATTCTTGTTCATTCTTCTCTTTTCTGTCTCCATTTCTTGACGTAATGTGTTCTTTGATCTTCCTCTTATCCTTTGGCTTTCAGGATTCCATGTGAGGGCTTGTCTTGTGAAGCAGCTGGGTGCTTGTTTGGAAAGCATCAATGCAAATAATTGTGCATGTGGGGCATTTCCTTCATCATAGCTAGAGTATAACAGAAGCTCCCATGAAGCTAGTCGTCGTTGTCCGAATTGCGTCCAATGTGGTTCACTGATCCCAAGCACCTCTAGGTTGTATCTCCTCATTTCTGCAGCAATTTGGAAGACTCTCCCGGCTTCCTACATTGTACGAGTATTCCATGTACCTAAATAAATGGTTACTCTGACTGTCAAAAGGAGCATCAGACTCGTGACTTTCGAAGGAACTCGGCTTTCACTATGACGCGTCATAACTCTTCTAAATTATGACCTTCTGACTGCCATTGTAGAGTTTGAGTGGTTTAAATAATTTTTTCTGGTTAGCGTTTTTTTAGCGAGTTAGTTTTCTATAGGATGTGGTCGCTAATCCCATGCCCAACCCTCCTCCTTTATCCGGGTTTGGGACCGGCAGTAGCCCCTGAAGGGGCTCCAGTCGGAGTTACATACGTATATGTTTTATATGTTGTGACTTAAATGTTTACTCTTCCTTGAAACAGAAATTATCTAAGTTATATAATGTATGTAGTTTTATGGCTTCAAGTGAATAATTGTATTCCAAAAGCATAGATTATTTTCATATAGAATAAACAGTAGATATCTAATGTTCTCTCATATTTTTTACTGTTACATTGAAATAATAATACATTTAAACCTGAATTTTAGAAATAAGCCTGTTTCCACCGATAGCCTATTATTTAAGTTTAGTACTATCGTCAATTAAACCATGTTAATATATATATTGGATCAATTTTTTTTAGAGTTGATCGTTTTCCAACTTTGTCGTTTAGTTATCATGGATTAGGTTTTTGTTGCTACGACAGTGAATTTCATGATGATTAGTTTCAAATAAATATAAATTGGTCTTTAATTCATTACTTTTGATCATATAGACAGTCCGTAACCAGCTTACTAGTATTCATTAACATTACGATAAAATTATCATTTTAGGAAATTATAATTTGTCTATATGATCTTCATATTAAGTAACTTAAATACAAAATTAGATCGATTAGTAAATGTAGTCATAAAATCAGTGTCAATCCTCGAATTTAATTATTTGGTTCACAAGAAGTGATATTACTTGTACCATTAAAACGTTTACAGTCATATCTTACTGAGTATTATAACTTTATAAAGTCAAGGTATTTAATTAAAAATAAAATTATTCAAAATCAGTTTTTCAGCTTTAACCTATATCGTTGTTATTATATGAAAAATACAGTTAAATCGACCAACATCGACGATTAAGTAAATAACACATTTATGAATAAAATCCGGTTCAACCGTCATGAGATTTGGTCTTCTTAATACATGGTTTTAGCTATCACTAGTTCCACATAGTACTACTGACATAACAACACATGTGATTTCTCAGTCCCTCCTGGGACATAGACATGATGTTATGCTAAAGTATCAATTCGGTGTTTTGGACAGTGTCTACCAGTAGGTTCCATGACAGTCACCTCGCCAATCCTAGAGAGCGAGCCTTCATTGGAAATAATAAATACTGTATCCGTTAAACAACGCCTGGAGCCCCTTCAGGGGCTACTGCCGGTCCCAAACCCGGATAAAGGAGGAGGGTTGGGCATGGGATTAGCGACCACATCCTATAGAAAACTAACTCGCTAAAAAAACGCTAACCAGAAAAAATTATTTAAACCACTCAAACTCTACAATGGCAGTCAGAAGGTCATAATTTAGAAGAGTTATGACGCGTCATAGTGAAAGCCGAGTTCCTTCGAAAGTCACGAGTCTGATGCTCCTTTTGACAGTCAGAGTAACCATTTATTTAGGTACATGGAATACTCGTACAATGTAGGAAGCCGGGAGAGTCTTCCAAATTGCTGCAGAAATGAGGAGATACAACCTAGAGGTGCTTGGGATCAGTGAACCACATTGGACGCAATTCGGACAACGACGACTAGCTTCATGGGAGCTTCTGTTATACTCTAGCTATGATGAAGGAAATGCCCCACATGCACAATTATTTGCATTGATGCTTTCCAAACAAGCACAAAATACACTTACAAGATGGGAATCTCATGGACCAAGGATCATCAAAGCCTCCTTCAAAACAAAGAAAGAGGGCATTACAGTGAACGTCATCCAATGCTATGAGCCTACCAACGACTGAAATGAAGACGTTAAACACCAATTCAGAAATAATAGATAGCAACAATAGGAATCATATTCTGATTATTAGTGAAAGTCATGATATCTGTAGAGAACTGTTCATCCGTGAATTTTATATACTAAGTAACGGAAATAATCATTGTATATCTCCATTTAAATAACCAAATTTTTAATTAATAAGTCTAATCAATATTTCACGATGTACTGACTCCTACAAATGATAAATAATTTATTTAAGCCTCATTAAGTTTCTGTTTATCAATAAAGATAATTGAGATCACCCAACCGGATTTTTAACTCTGAACTTTGTTCAGACCTTTATGAAACCTTAGAAAAAAAGCTGATTTCGTAATATCTGTCATTTAATTAACATACAATGAGAATTAAAATGAACTAATTTGATCAATCTAAACACTGAATCAGTTGGAATCAGCATAAAAATATTAACTCAACCTGTATGTATTCATAAAGCAACTCTTTATTATTCTTGATTGAAATCATGAACCGATTGATGTTAGACCATCATTGAAAACCTGGAAGCACTGAACGGCCATTTCGTCCCATTGTGGGACTCCTCAGCAGTGTGCATCCACGATCCCGCTCTTTATTATTCGTAATACAAAGACTTTTGGCTGATGAGATATTAAAAACAATCGAACAAAATCAATTTGTATACCCCTTAATTGTCTAATGTATATGAGCCTAATTGTAAAGCTTTTTCGTGGTCTCACGACCTTTGATTTAGAAGAAAGAAAAACACTTAAAATGTTTCTAATCAAATTTTCTTTTAAAAATATAAATAAAGAATTAACTATTTTGGTGGAATTTTGTTCTCTGAGCTTGATGGTTAGGTCGTGACCAGCTCAGAGAACAAAACTCCACCAAAACCATCCACCTGAGCTACAAATCTCCACCATCTCAAAGAATTACCTAATTTGAAAAGATGGATATTTGTTTTCCTTATACCTATTCCTCAAATATTTCATGCTTATTAAATAGTGTAGTCAAACTTTCAGGGTTTTTTTACAAATAAATTTTCTATCCAATTAATGATCATAGACGGAAGTATTGACCCTCTGACATAATCAGTTATTGATTTTAGACATTGTATAACATTTAAGGTTGCTTTGATTTCCGGATTTTGTTTGATAAATGAGACTGAAATGTTATTGGTTGTAAAATGTATAAACAAGGAGTTATATTAGCACGACTATGAATCATTATGAAAACATAATCAGTTGATTAGAAAATATTTTAGTTCAATACTCAACTCACTAAGTTTCATCAGAGCTATAATAAAAGATAAAATGAGACAGCTATTGGAAAAAATGAAAAAGATTGTCATGAACGTTTCCTTGATACATGTTAATGATTGGCAAAACATTAATTGTCTATCTTTTGTGTTTATACTTGAAATCTAAATGCCAATGGAATCCTCAATGATTTGTTGTGTGATGTGATGTTACTTCTTATGGATTGATCAAGGTATTGAAACTACTACTATTGCATATATATGACACAGTTCCAGGGTAAAACATAAAAATACAGAGCTCAGCGAAGGGATCTCTTTTCAACAAACTTATCATGCTGTTCAATCATATATGTATATATCAAGTACTAGTTTCATAATAACATAAGAGAAATGAATAAACGTGATGACGCAGAAGGAAGATTACGATATTAGATTACACAGTACAAATAACAGCAATATGTATGTAAAAGCAAAAGATGTATGAAATCAAAATTTAGTTTCCCTAATAGAAAATATTGTTTTAATACCTTTGTTTATTCTACCTGACTATCACCATGTTTAACAGAATTTTATTATCACTATCATTGTTATTATTATCATCCTTAAAATCAAGTGTATATTTTTTCGATTGTACAACTTTGAAAATGAGTCCACCGAATAAAGAACACTTCACTGAACTAATCATTCATATTTTACAATCAAATCGTCATGTAAATCAGGTAAAATAACTAAAATGTTATTGACGCTATAATTGAAGGTAACAGAGGGGTTAAATGAAACCAAATGGTATCAAGAGTAATTATGAATAGAATCATAGGAATATGAGGAATATACAAAGAGAGAGGGGTCTTTCAAAATTTAAAATCAATGAAATAAAATAATAATAATACCAATCATGAAAATAATAGGTCTACAGTAAAGAAAACGAAAAGATATAACTCGTTTGTACACAGTTCAGGCTTTATTTTATTGATAGCAATAGCTTCTGCTTTCTTAAGAGTTCAATATGAAGAAATCTTGTTTGATTTGGACGAATTCTGTAAACAACATTTTAAAAAAGTCTGTGGACTAGTGAAGTGTTTAGAATCGATTAAATATTCAGGGATAGAACTCTTAGTCACTTAGTTGTCACCTTTTTGGAACACACTAAAATATTTTCTCGTATTCGAGTTTAAAACAAGTGCTGACTACTGTCTATTTACCTCAGTCTGCAAAAGCATGTGAACCGATAGATACATATAAGAGGAAATAAAGCTTTTATATGGAATAATTTTACTGTCGGAAAAATCAAAACACAGTATTTAAAGCCTATCAACTTTTGCTTGTTACGACAGCATTACCATCAACTTATCGACTCTAATGATCTTAAGAAGAAAACTGTAAACCAAGAATAAACCACTTTTACCAAGATTAATAATAATTACTTTAAAATATTTCTCATGTGAATCTCACTCATTCGAATACTCGAAGATTTAAATTGCCTAAATATATTTCAGTTGAAAACTCTACATATCTAATAATGAATGTTGTTAAAAAATGTTTTTCAAGTTTGTTTCAACTAAAATTTATAGTCAGAATGGGGTTTTCGTGGAGATTGTAGCAATTTTAATAGTTGAATTCATGAGTTAATGACCAGTTGAGTCAAATTCGTGTCGGGTAGAGACAGGTATCTACTTCAGACAATGAGTGAATGGTTGCGCAGCCAATCATGGATCGATAGAAGTTAGACATTAACACCGTTGGATGCCGTCTCAGTTGTCTAGAGGTTAGGCGTTCACGCTCAAGGCCGGAGCTCCCAGGTTCGAATCCCGCATACAGGGTTGTCGGCGCGCACCGATGAGGAGTCCCGTAATCGGATGAAGCGGCCGTCGAGCGCTTTCAGGTTTTCCATGATGGGCTAGAGTACATCTACTCATAAATTCAGCTATTAAAATTTATAAGCTATTGAAAATCAAAATATTGTTTATTTTGTAAAAAACATGTTTTTAATTTAATCAGTAGTTTCAGTCCGATCAGCTCAATAGTACAGGAAGTCAGACAGAAATTTGAAATGTAACTTTTTGTTTCCAATTGAACAATTCCACATTTGCATTTTCACTTGGACATTAGAGGCCGAATTCGATCAGCATTTGTCCTTTAAGTTTGATTAGTTTATTCATACCCATGATAAAGTATTTTATAAAGGGAGTTCATTATCCGTTGTTTATAAAAACGTGTTGTTTCTTTATTAGTTAACTAAAGTTCGGACTTCATAGTTCGTTGTTTTACAAGCATATCTTTCTTTTGAGGAATGGTGATTATCTGTAATCCGATTATTTATAGTAGAAAAAAGAAGTGAAGACTCAAGCAAGAATAGTTTAATATTACCTAATCTTTGTATTTGTAAAAACAGTCAAAAGTCTTAACTAGCTGATATATTTTTCAAACACTTTTTATTGAACATTAATTAATTTCAGAAAGGAGGTTTTGTAGAGATTGTAGTAATTTAATAGTTAAACTCATGAGTTGATTAAAGCTAGACCATCTTAGAAAACCTGGAAGCACTCAACGGCCGTTTCGTCCTATTGTGGGACTACTCAACAGTGCGCATCCACGATCATACACACGGGACTCTAACCCAGGACCTTCGATTTTACATACGAACGCTTGACATCTAGACAACTGAGCCAGCATCCAACGACGTCAATGTCTAACTTCAACCAATGCGCGAAATTTCTCCATCATCCACCATGCTAGGACGAAACGACCATCCAGTGCTTCCAAGTATTCTATGGTGATCTAGCTTTAATCGACTCATGAATTCAACCACTAACTAACTATTATGAATTCATTCTTTTACACACAATCATTTTTATAGAAGTTAATTCGAATGATATCTAAATAAATTCATCAACAATTTTGTGATTGTATTTGGTCATTCAAACTTCAAAGCTAAAATGAACATAAAGAATAAGAGTAACATCCTAACTTGATGTCAAAAATACATTAGTTAAATTTAATTACTTAAATAGAGATACTGATTGAAATCAGTGAACATATTGTCATAAAACAAAAAATTCATTAACCATGATTATTATACTATGAAATAGGTAGATATCAAAACAATAAATAGAATAAATGTGTTTTATCAAACAAACTTTATTTCACTGACAAAATAAAAATAATTATTATTAGTATAGTGGTTGTGGAGTCTTGCGCGCAAACGCTTAACCTACTGGACTGCTGAGCCGGCATCCAAATGTATTAATGTCATCAATCGGTTTATGATCTGAATCGAAAACTTAATAATCTCCACAACCCCTATACTGATAATTATCATATGCTCACTAGTGACTAGCTTCGCGAAGAAAATCTCGGAGTTTTGTGAGCAGCCGTGACCAGTTGAGCTAATCCGTGTCGGGTAGCAACAGGTATCTACCTCAATTTCGCGGATTAGTTGGGGTTAGACATTAACACCATTGGATGCTGGTTCAGTGGTCCAGTAGATTAAGCCTTCTCACGCGAGACCGAAGGCTCTGGGTCCGAATCCCATGAGCGTGATCGTGGGTGCGCACTGCTGAGAAGTCCCGCAATAAGACGAAACGGTCGTCCAATGCCTCAAGATTTTCAATGGTAGTCTAACATCAATTGGGTCATGATCTTAATCAAAAAATAATAATACTGAATGCGTAATAAGTGTAAAATGTTAATTATTACAAACAAGCATTCTATGAGAGATAATATACAATTATAATAAACTACTCTGTTACATGTTGATTTTATATTTGGTTGATCAGAACAAAAAAAACAAAATTTAAAGACAAACAAATGACAGTTAGTATATTTAATGGATTCAAATATCACCATGAATAAACAACAGCTAATTCTAAAAAATGTTGTAAATTAAAAATCACTGAAACCCTTTTAAATTATTTTTACCTTTTTTTTAAAATAAAGTTTGGAAATGTGGTCAATTACTGAGTTATTATAGGTCAAATGTCAATTGACTGAGAAATACTGATATAATGATATACCGTATTCATTGTTGATCTAAATGTTCTCATTAAATCACTCCCCTTATTTTGATAATTGTTATGTTACTGAAAAAAATCACTTAAAAGCAATAAAATGCATTATAAATTGCCGAATATGGACTCTTTTCGGTGACACTATAATTTATGAACGAACCAATCAGGTATAAAATAACAGGTCTCAGATTTTAGCGCGAAATTCACACATCCATTTGGATTAACAGTTTTATCATTATAGCTTATATCAGTTCGTCATGATAACCCTAAATCTAATCTCTAACCTTAACTATCAGCTGTAAATCATAAGTTCCTCACACAGATATATAACCCTCATTTGGTCCTAGTTATTAAGTGGACACTCTCAAGGTCAGTCTAGTGTCGTTCAAAGGTCGTCCGTAAATTATAGTCTCACTCTTTTTTGTTATCTCATATCTCATTATCCAATGTTTAAGCAATAGGAAGGAAAAAATTATCTTCAATTCGGTGTATAGTTTTGCAGGAATACTTCAAAAGTTCCTCTTGTTATGTTACTTGTTACTAAATACTTACTCATCACTGTGTATCAATAAATTTTGGTTAACGATTTGGATTTTATCTATGGAAATAGCTTTTACATTGTTTTATGGAATTCGTAAGTTATCCTACTAAAAAAACACTGAATTTTTTCCGAAAAAAAAACATAGAAAGTTGAATTCGAAACTACCTATCTAAGTAATATACAATTTTTAACTAGTAGAATATTTTTGAGGCGATAGATACTGAGCCTAAGTTTCAATAAAGATACCTGCTGACTAATTACAAACAAAATATGCACTCGAAGTTTTATTTCTACAAACAGTTCGAAAATATGTTTTTTTTTGTGTTTTATTCATTTTCTGTTTGCTTATATTCATATTTTATTAACAAGTATATTATGGATAATCCCTATAAAAAATATATAAACTATATGAATGTACATTAAACACTAATCTTTGTAACAAATTACAATCAGTCAATTCAATGAAGAGAAAAAACAATGTTTATCTTCACCTTTATGAATAAAGGAATTTATTTAAATAATAAAAAGAAGATCAACTCGATTTATCTTATGATCCTTATTGTAATATGATGTATCAAATTATTGTTCCTAATAGAATGGAATCTAGAAGCTTCTATTAAATTTCTATCAAACTCTTCAATATTCAGAATATATCAGTATATATATATATATATCATATTAATCATTTATTACACTTTTGATATTCATTTTGGGCGTTACCAGTATAGTAAAGTTAAATGATGTAAACATCATTTTGTTTAATCCGACCACCTATATAACTATATAAATTAATCTTTAACATAAAAATGATACAGATTAACAATTCAACATAAATATCCATTTACTATTTATTATTTTCTATCATCTATGAAACATGATTAAAAGTTTATTACATTTTATATACAATTTTATAATGAACTATACAAAATAAATGCTATATATTATCTTCATTGAATATCTCCAAGACGATTTAGATATAAAGGATGATGAGTTCCCTTGTAAATTATATTATTGATTGAATACAAATATTTATGTATTTGTTAAATGGCTGTCATTAAAAAATTTATCGTTTTTGAAAGGTTGAGTAAAAGTTTTTGTTCTTTTTTTGTGTGTTTTATATTATTCCTAAAGAAGACGAATGAAAAAAAATGATTATAAAACGACAGTTATTTCAATTGTTCTTTCTTTTAGTCCAGACTAGTATTTGGGATCTAACTATTTTAATGATGTTTACTGATAGCTTTACTTAGAATATTCATTAAGTGGTTTATTGTTCCATATATATTTAGTTCATAATGCATAGTTTACTTTTTCTTTCAAATTTATTAGCATATAATCTAACATTTTAAAACATTTTTGTAGAATCAATCTTTAGTGAGACTGTAATTTATGGACGACCTTGGGGAAATAATGAAATGATCTTGAAAATGTTCACCTAATGACTAGGATCAAATGAGGGTTATAAAGCAATGTGAGAAATTATAATTATGATTTACAGTTGATGATTGGAATTAAGGACTAGATTTAGTGTTTTCATTATGAACTGACGTTAGCTATGGCGTCGAAATAGTATTGAGCCAAATGTGTAAATGGATTTCGTGCTAAAATCCAAGATTTGTTATCTTAAATTTAATTGGTTCGTGCATAAATTGTAGTCTCGCCTCAATCTTTGATACACATATTCATTTTATTAGTTAAAATGTAATTTAGTAAGTTAGTGATTGCTTTCATGATGTCTAGTCCTTATTGCTGATTGATATCGGCTAATTAAAATTTATTGAACCTGGGAATCTAAGCCACTGAATAATCTAGTGCACTCTGTTTTTACTGTTATGTATTTCAAGGTAAATAATAGAGAATTCTAAATCTCAGCTACGTCTAGGTTTTTATCCATTTACAAGAAGCATCTACAATATTAGAGGTATTAAAGTTATTTTAGGAATTTTATTCGGAATCATCTACCTCCAGATTTTCCAAAAGTCTAATGACTACCCATATAAATTGGATAGTCAGACCAAATTAGTGTCATTTCTTCCACTACTTGATGTTATTCAGATTATCTTGAATTGAAGTTCGTCTTTGTCATCTACCATCATGTGGATCAAAATAACTGATGAATTGATCGAACCTTTATTCATTTAGAAGGTTGTTATACATACTTTATTATATATTAATTACTTACTAGTAGAGAGCAACTGGAAGGGGATCAAAGAGGCAATCACTTCAACATGTCATGAGGTCCTGGGTCACAAGAAGCACTACCACAAGGAATGAATCACTGTTGATACACTGGATAAGATTCAAGAAAGGAGGAACAAGAAGGCAGCGATCAATACCAGCCGAACAAGGGCAGAAAAAGCCAAGGCACAAGCTGAATACACGGAAATAAACAAACAAGTGAAGAGGAGCATCAGAACCGACAAACGTAAATATGTGGAAGATTTAGCAACGACGGCGGAAAAGGCTGCAAGAGAAGGAAACATGAGACAATTGTATGACACGACAAAGAAACTCTCTGGAAATCACCGCAAACCAGAACGACCAGTGAAAAGCAAAGAAGGCGAGGTAATCATCAACATTGAAGAGCAACAAAACAAGTGGGTAGAACACTTCAAAGAACTGTTGAATCGACCAGCTCCACTGAACCCACCCAACATCGAAGCAGCACCCACGGACCTCCCAATCAATGTTGGCCCACCAACAATTGAAGAAATCAGCATGGTCATCAGACAAATCAAGAGTGGCAAAGCAGCAGGACCGGACAACATCCCAGCAGAGGCACTAAAAGCAGACGTAGCGGCAACTGCAAGGATACTCCACATTCTCTTCAATAAGATTTGGGATGAGGGACAAGTACCAACAAACTGGAAAGAAGGACTACTGATCAAAATACCGAAGAAGGGCGATCTCAGCAAGTGTGATAACTACAGGGGCATCACTCTTCTCTCAATACCGGGAAAAGTCTTCAACAGGGTATTGTTAAACAGGATGAAGGACTGCGTAGACGTCCAACTTCGTGACCAACAGGCAGGATTCCGTAAGGATAGATCGTGTACAGACCAAATCACAACTCTACGGATCATTGTGGAACAATCAGTTGAATGGAATTCATCATTCTACATCAATTTCATCGACTACGAAAAGGCATTTGATAGCGTGGACAGAACAACACTATGGAAACTTCTTCGACACTACGGCGTGCCTCAGAAGATAGTCAATATCATACAGAACTCATATGATGGATTACACTGCAAAATCGTGCATGGAGGACAGTTGACAAAGTCGTTCGAAGTGAAGACCGGTGTTAGGCAATGTTGCTTACTCTCACCCTTTCTCTTTCTCCTGGTGATCGACTGGATCATGAAGACGTCAACGTCTGAAGGAAAGCGCGGGATACAATGGACATCTAAGATGCAGTTGGATGATCTAGACTTCTCAGACGATCTGGCCCTTCTATCCCAAACGCAACAACAGATGCAGGAGAAGACAAACAGTGTGGCAGCAGCTTCAGCAGCAATAGGTCTCAATATACACAAAGGGAAAAGCAGGATTCTCCGATACAACACAGAATGCACCAATCCAATCACAATTGACGGAGAAGATTTGGAAGATGTAAAAACCTTTACGTATTTGGGCAGCATCATTGATGAACAGGGTGGATCTGATGCAGATGTGAAGGCGCGGATCGGCAAAGCGAGAGCAGCATATTTACAACTGAAGAACATCTGGAACTCAAAACAACTGTCAACCAACACCAAGATCAGCATTTTCAATACAAATGTCAGGACAGTTCTACTGTATGGGGCAGAAACCTGGAGAACTACAAAAGCCATCATGCAGAAGATACAGGTGTTTATTAACAATTGTCTACGCAAAATGCTTCAGATCCATTGGTCGGACACTATTAGCAACAACGTACTGTGGGAGAGAACAAACCAGATCCCAGTGGAGGAAGAAATGAGGAAGAAGAGCTGGAAGTGGATAGGACACACATTGAGGAAAGCACCCAACTGCGTCACAAGGCAAGCCCTCACATGGAATCCTGAAGGTCAAAGGAAAAGAGGAAGACCAAAGAACATATTACGTCGAGAAATGGAGATAGACATGAGAAAAATGAACAAGAATTGGATGGAACTAGAAAAGAAGGCCCAGTATAGAGTGGGTTGGAGAATGCTGGTCAGCGGCCTATGCTCCATTGGGAGTAACAGGCGCAAGTAAGTAAGTAAGTGAGAGGGTGATAATATTATCCACATTGCTTTTCTTCAATATGGACTTGTTGACGTTCTAGTGATAAGTAGAATCAACAAAGTAGATAAATTGAAATTAGATCATTAATAAAATTGAAAGACAATGTCTTTATATCATAAATTAAATAAAGTTAAAACTGAAGCGTATGACTCGGAATTAATAAATTAAGAGGTATTTGGTCACTTTGGGCTACACTTTGTGCAATATCGGAGTTGGATGATGCTAACGAGTCATAAACTGGTACAAGACGATTGTTTAGTCCTTTCGAATTTTCAAAACTTTTTCAGCCCATTTTGTTTTACGATGATAGAGATTTCTAAATCATTCAACATTTTGTTTATTCAATTCGAACAACTTTAAAATATTTCATTCCATTTTTCCTCAAAAATGTAACTTCAGTTTACAGATTCTATTCACTATTAAACAATAGAGTAGAAAGTTAGTACCAGTGAAATTTTACAGTTTGATTGTTCAATATGATTTACATGACATGAAATTAAATATATTAAATCATATTACTCTATTCTCACTAAAAATTTATCATAACTTCTTATTCGATTCATTTTATTCTCACCTAACAAATGACCTGCCGGTAAAAAAAAACAATTTCTTCATTATCGTTATGGTGACGGAGCGGACAACTATAATTATGGAAAAAATAATAATTAAACAATCAGAAGGCGTTACGTAAAGAAACATTTAAATGGCTTCTTGATATATATTTTAAAAATCGGCTTGTTTGTCCTACTAATCTTAAATTACTATTGGCAACGTTTTGCATTCTCCATAATATGACCTTATATTGTATTAATTTATCAAATTACTAAATGGCTGTATTCTAATTAACATAATATAAAATATTTTTTTTTAAGAAAAGGATAAGAAATGAATTTGTTCCAGTAAGCAATAAAATACTGCCTTTTCATTGTAACAAGAGGCCAATTGTCATAACATTTCCACACATCTGACGTACATCTACTAGCTGAAGTATGAAATCGGCCTTTTGGAAACCAACATGTATACTGTCATATTACTTTAAAACAATAGAAATATATGTATTGAATTTTTTCGATATTTTAAATCGAAATGATAGTAAAACGGTTCCAGAAATTGAAATCCATTTCAACTTCGGCAATTGCCAATAAATACTTCTAAGTGTATGGTGATGTATATTGGTCATCAAGGTACAGATACAAACGAGATGAATAACATTGAGCTACCTACTGTTCAAACTCACATTGGCCTAAGACATCGTAAGCTTAGACTTATAAACTACTGCACACTGCCGTGCAATAGTCATCCAAAGTTTTACAACCATATGGTCAATACGTAGAGTCTTTAGGCATGTCGACGCTAAAACGTTTTGAATTTGCATACAGTATTCGTTTGTCCTAAGCTGGAGTACTGCATACAAGTGGCTAGCCTCCGCTTAAAAATGTCAGTGAGCTTTAGGAAAAGGTTCAGAGAACCACAACTAAGCTGATTCTCGGAATAGCAGAGCTCACGTACGATGCTCGACTGGTTAAACTAAACCTATTCCCGTTGTCATATCGAAGAACTAGAGGTGATCTGATTACAGTTTTCAAATTACTTAGTGATAACTTTGCAGCTGATATGCCCTCATTTTTTTGTCTTCCGAAACAGAATTCACGAGGACAATCAAAAATGTTTACGAGGCAAGAGCAAATGATTTGTCAGCTGACTATTGACTCTCTCATTGAATCATCAACGTGTGAAATTAATTACATCAATGTGTGATTGAAGCTCCATCTATCGACTCTTTCAAAAAAAATTTGGATCATCTTAGAGACCATCATTGTCATAACTAACACAGGCCACTTAGCCTCCTGTCTTTTCCAAACTGAAACCGACCTTAACATAGATTACTACAAGGAACCTGTAATTAAGACTCGTAGTACAAGTTATACCTCTTTCAAATGAAACACTTTCCCACTGTGAATATATAAATGATATTAATATAAAAGCAGAAAATTCACCAAAATAGGATATAGAGGTTCACTCGTTGGATTCAAACTATTAAGTGTTTATCTAGAATATTTTTCTTTTCATAAGTTATTGTCCTTAGACACTTTTTCATGATGATTATTCAATTGTTATTATGACCTTTGTTTTTTTTCATCTCAATCAAGTCAACAATTATCTTCCATAATTCTGACTCGTAGATTATTTTCTCTTACCCCCTGATTATTACACAACCTCATATGATATTTGGAGTCTCGAGTCACTTTATGATGCAATCTCGATCTTTCTATGGACATATATGTACCGAACAACTATGAATACGAACATACAGCAAATGTAAATGATTTCCTGGAAAACGTTGGATTTACTTTAAATTCGTTCGCTGAAATTTTACACATACATTCTTCCTCCACTTGATATTGTTTCACTTGAATCTTCCCATTGATGTTTTTGGACTGAAATTGATCAGTCTCTTATTGGCATATGTGCATACTGTGTGTATGCCTCGATATTGCCTTAATTTACAAGCATTATAAGCAAAGAAGGATAGTGGCTAGCACAACCAAGTGGCTATCAGGACTCGGTAGCTAAGTAGATAATGCGATGGTGTTTGAAGCGAATGGTACTGAGTTCGAGTCCCAGAGTGAACATCATTTCTGAGATGCAGGCACATCCAGCTGACGAGTCCCAAACAAGACGAAACGCGCGTCCTGGATTCCACTGCTAGCCACTATCCATCTTTGCTTATACATTCTTCCTCTCTAATGTCTCACATCAACTCGGCGCCCAAATACTGTAAAACTGTTCAATCAAGTTTAGACGAAAGTTCTTATGTAAATGATTTCGTCAAAAAGAAAATTTTCTTCGCTATATTCTCTCTTTTACTACTATTGTTTTTGTTCAGTGACACAGTGGATCACTTTAGTTCTTCCTATATTGCTTAATAAACACTAATCGATGTTTCCATTATTGATGATAATCATTTTTGAATTTTATGTTAATCTAATTCTACTATACTTGTCCATCTATGATGTATTGCATCCCTTAAAATTCGATAAGTAGAATGACCTAAAATTAAATTTATTAGGATAGGTAGAAAGTCATCTCCATATTACATAGCTCTCTATGGGCTTTCTTCATACAATATAAACCATAAAACGTTACTTGATCCCATTAGCAGTGTAAGTATCCAAGTTACTTCATGTGTCGTTCTAAGATAACGTTAATATTCCATCAGTAGCAGGCCTGACTACTTTTGTCGATTTTTTTTCAAGACATACATTCAAAACTCTTTTTTGTTACCTTCATCTTTATATACCATACATAAATGGCTGAGACTAATTATTTGGATCTCATTTGATTTTATGGAAAATATTCATTAAACTAACCATACATACATGTGTATATAGTTTCAACTTTAGAATTCCGAAATCAATCTTATCGCAAACTAATTTATTTTTCTGTAATAAGTAATTTCTAGAAAACCTATAAAAACATTGTTACCAAAGCAATTAATATTTGATGTGCTTTTGTTTTATGATTGCAATATATTTTATTTCATATCAAATTTTTAGTGTAATAATATGGTAGCGTTATATGTTACAAAGTACTTAAAATCAATGCTTTTGCCAAATAATGTGATTCTGTTTTTAGTTTAGAGTTGTGGAGATTGAGAAATTTGATTTAAATCACGAACTGGCCAATATCAGGCTACCAGTAAAAACCTAGAAGCACTAGAGATCGAATGCTCTGTGTTTGAATCACACGTGTGAGATTGCGCACACTAGGACGAAACGGCCTTTCAGCACTTTCAGGTTTTTAATAGTGGTCCAACATTGATGTGTTCATGATTTCAGTGAGAATACTTTTTTTATACAATGGACTGACTACCCATATTATAAGATACCTGTATAGGTTCTAATTTGTAGTTGATAATAGTCAATTAATATTAATTGAAAACTACGATATTTTTTGAAAATAAGAATTATAGTGAACTCTGCTGCGATAATAATTAAACTAATGTCTATAATGTTGTATGTGCATAATCAAACTTGGTTAAAAAGACTAAACTAATGAAACAATAACTACTCGACCTTAAATATTTTATACTATATTATAACAAATTTAAAATAAGGGACACAATCATCACAGAATATGTACGTGGTACTCCTACGCGTGTTACTATTAATTTGTTATTTCTTTGTTTTGACACCAAATATATTTCAGTAATTATCATAGTGTTCCATTGAACACGTTTTTTTGTAATGTTCGTATGTATTTTGTCTAAATGAAAAATATAACCACTGTCAGGATACATTTTTAAATTAGACCTTAATCCATTTATTTTATTTATGATAATACTTGTAAATTTAATATATTGTGTTTTATTGTTTCATGTAATCCGAATAACCTTATTCATTTAGTAATTGCGTCCAGTATAATGATATTACCCAGATTATTAACTGCAATGTATTTGATTGTCTTCGAATAAGCAACTTATTGTTTAATCCAATGAGTCACTTTTTCCATAATACAACTTTATATCTGTCGTTAAATACACATTTGTATAGTTCAAATAACTTTGCAGTAGTTGAGGCTATATTCAATATTTTTGAGTGATAACTAAAACCATACTAATTAATAAGCGTATACTTTTTTAAGTTACTTAAGCAATCTGATACAGAAAAATGGAAATACAATAATGAATAGATTACTCATTGACATAAAGGTTTTAGCTTATAAATATAATGAATATATATAGTTTGATAGTGATATAATTTCTAATGTTGATCAAATTATCCAACATAAATATTTAGTTTAACAATCAGTTCAGAAAATAAAACATCGTGGTATACATGATATTTTTACTGAATATTCACAAGAATCTAACTTAGACAATCTGAGTTTGGGATATATTGAAAATTATCCCTAAGATGTATTCAAAGCATTTATATGTTTTATCTTCACTTCATATCACCGTTGTTATCTTCTTATCACATACATTCGTAGACAAATCAACACACAGTTTAGCACAACATTCTTCGTGTTCTAAAAAACTATGTACAATTAAAAACAAAGTTTGTCTCTAATGGATACATTTTATCCATTTGCACTCAATGTGGATTTGTAATAAACTTAATTCTAAAGTTTAAGAGAAGATCATTTCTATAAATAATAGACTTATCGACATTTGAATTTAAGACTGAAATTTACATCCGGTAAGTTAAAAATAGAAATAAACAGGTTAACCAAACATAAAATATATTTTTAAGATGACCATCCATGCAATATGAGACTGTGAAATTCTTCTTCTTTAATCAACTATACCGTAAATAGATATTTAAATACAATTTGATAGATTTATTTTTCTTTTAAAGAAAAAATCACCACAGCCATATACCATGTTGTTCCTTTTTTTCTTTTTCAAACAATTTTGTCGGTTCAAACAAAAGCTAATCATAATCACTAATGAAAGACAATCAGAAATAAGAATTAAACACGAGGATCTATACTAACCGTAAACTAACTTACTAAGCTTTGGTTTGGTTAACTGAAATGCACGCTATATTCGTAACACTGATACTCTGGTGGGTAAAATGCCATAAATTTAATTTATAACTGAAATGGTCAAAAGTTTTGTTTTTTTAACTTGATGTTTGTTACCAGTAAGCAATTTCACTCAATAAAACCAAGCATTTGCACTAAGAGTGTCAAATTTAAGAACTGTGCCAAACATTAGACATGAAGGATACATTTCACCATAAGCTGATGTAGGTTAGATAACCATTGTAAACCGAAAGGAAATTAATATCCATTGTCTTAGACTCATCATCAGATCCAACTTGTGATATCATACAATACATTTATCATTTGCGGAAAATATCATAACATTTTTTTAATATTCTGAAAACTGTGAAGACCAAGCAGTTCATAGAAGTTTATAGGTTTTACTAGAGACCAATTAATACAATACAAGCATGATATTACACAGGGAATCCCTTGTCATCATTCCATTTTGAGTGGTGTTATTTAAATAATCGTATGTGATATATGTAAAATGACGCAATCTTGATAATTTGATTTTTGTTTTTAACACAGTAAACCTATATCCCAGTCTCAGTTACACAACCATTCAGGAGCTAATATCAGCTGTATAAAAAAGAATTCTAATAGCATGGAATTTTGGGTAGAATATAATTGTTTAATGGTAGATGTCGTTGTAATGCATTTGCCAGGTACCATCGTTATCGTGACTGTGAGATTTATATATTATTGTAAACAAATGACAAAAAGACTAGTTGGAAAAGAATAATTCTTGATTTCATTTAACTGTCTTGTAACGTAAATCTTCAAGAGTTATCTGTATAAGCATTTAACATAACATGTAAAAGTGATGCTTTTTTAACTCATTATCTATGAATTAATTTGTGATAAAACTGATGTAAAAAAAAGGTTATTACATCATTGATTCATATCTTATTTCATTAAATCAATTTGAATAAGGTATCCATATGTGATAATCAAATATGTAAGGCAATTAAGTTCTAATTTTACTTCAGTTGCTGATTAATTTGAAAGTGAGAAACAAACTTCATTATTGAGCTGTTCACTTGAAACTTTGTTTTCATGTATCGCCAGTATTATAAGATAGAATGAATTATTTATTGGTTATTAGTTTCAATAACTCTCATTACAATGACTGAGCAACAGTTCTTCAACTTAGTTCTAGATAAGAATGATCCAAAGAAGTAGCTTGTATGGTGAAATGAAATATATTGTATGCCTTTCATTCATAGATTGTACTAAACTTCTGAACTAGAAATGAATTCTATAGGTCAGTTCGTAAGGTCAAACAGACGTAGACTGATGATATGAACTTAGATCTACTGCTCAACACTGAACATCCCAGAATACACTAAATAAATAGTCTAATTGATCATTCTAGGTAAAGTAGAAATTTATGAAATATATTCTTTAAAACATTAGCATCATAATTAATTGACAAATTATTGATTGTAAAACATAAAAGTCACTCTTTGTTTATTTAATAAGTCATAAATATTCAAGGCTTTAATGAAACAACATGATCCTTTAAACTTTTCAATAGTTTGCATTAAAGATTATGATTTTCTTTGAATTATGATATTGAGGAGATGCAGTTCTGTGTTTTTTTTACTTTTTCATTTACTTACTTACTTACACCTGTTACTCCTCGTGAAGGAGCATAGGTCGCTCACCAGCATTCTCCATCCAACCCTGTCCTGGGCAATCCTTTCCAGCTCCTTCCAGTTGTAATTCATCCTTTTCATATCTGCTTCTATTATCCGACGTAATGTGTTCTTTGGCCTTCCTCTTTTCCGCTTCCCTTCAGGATTCCAAGTTAGAGCTTGCCTCGTGATGCAGTTTGACGATTTGCGTAATGTATGTCCTATCCATTTCCATCGTCTTTTCCTAATTTCCTCATCAGCTGGAAGTTGGTTTGTTCTCTCCCACAGAAGGCTATTGCTGATGGTATCCGGCCAATGGATGTTGAGTATCTTGCGTAGACAGCTATTTATAAATACTTGTACTTTCTTGATTGTGGTTGTTGTAGTTCTCCAAGTTTCAGCTCCATACAGTAGAATTGCCTTGACGTTCGTATTGAAGATTCTCACTTTGATATTGGTTGAAAGTTGTTTTGAGTTCCATATGTTCTTCAATTGTAGGAATGCGGCCCTTGCTTTGCCAATCCTCGCCTTTACGTCTGCATCTGAACCTCCATGTCTATCGACGATGCTTCCCAGATATGTGAAGGATTCTACATCTTCCAGAGTTTCGCCATCAAGGGTGATTGGATTGCTGTTCTCCGCTTTGAATTTGAGGACCTTGGTTTTCCCTTTGTGTATGCTGAGGCCTACTGATGCAGAGACTGCTGCTACATTGGCTGTCTTTATCTGAATCTGTTCACGTGTACGTGATAGGAGGGCTAGGTCATCTGCGAAGTCCAGATCGTCTAATTGGTTCTGAGCTGTCCATTGTATTCCGTGTTTTCCTTCAGATGTCGAGGTCTTCATAATCCAGTCGACCACCAGAAGAAAGAGGAAGGGAGAGAGTAAACAGCCTTGTCTGACTCCGGTCCTTACTTGGAATGCATCTGTCAGCTGTCCTCCATGCACTACTTTGCACTGTAGTCCGTCGTATGAGTTCCGGATAATATTGACAATCTTCTCAGGAACTCCGTAGTGTCGAAGAAGTTTCCATAATGTCCTCCTATCTACACTGTCGAATGCCTTTTCATAATCAATGAAGTTGATGTATAGTGACGAGTTCCACTCAACTGATTGTTCGACGATGATCCGTAGTGTTGCAATTTGGTCTGTGCACGACCGATCCTTTCGGAATCCAGCTTGTTGATCTCGAAGTTGGGCATCTACTGCATCCTTCATCCGGTTCAGCAACACCCTGTTGAAGACTTTCCCTGGTATTGACAGTAGTGTAATGCCTCTGTAGTTTTCACATTTGCTCAGATCTCCTTTCTTTGGAATCTTGATGAGGTGTCCTTCTTTCCAGTCCATTGGCACTTGTTCCTCCTCCCAAATCTTTTTGAATAGAGGGTAAAGCATGCTTGTGGTTACTTCGACGTCTGATTTCAGTGCTTCAGCTGGTATGTTGTCGGGTCCTGCTGCTTTCCCGTTCTTGATTTGTCTGACGGCCATTCTAATTTCTTCCGTCGTTGGTGGGTTGACATCTATAGGAAGATCTGTGTGTGCTGCTTCGATGTTCGGTGGATTCATTGGAGCCGGCCTATTCAGGAGTTCCTCGAAGTATTCTACCCATCTGTTTCGCTGTTGTTGAATTTCAGTGATTGGCTTGCCTTCTCTGTCTTTGACCGGCCTCTCTGGTTTACTGTATTTCCCTGATAGTTTCTTCGTTGTATCGTAGAGCTGTTTCATATTTCCTTCTCTAGCAGCTTTTTCTGCCGTCGTTGCTAATTCTTCCACGTATTTCTTCCTGTCGGCTCTAATGCTCCTCTTCACTTGCTTGTTTGCTTCTATGTATTCAGCTTGTGCTTGGACTTTCTCTGCTCGTGTTCGGCTGTTGTTAATTGCTGTCTTCTTGTTCTTCCTTTCTTTGATCTTGTCCAGTGTTTCTATAGAGATCCATTCCTTATGATGGTGTTTCTTTAGGCCCAGAACCTCTTGACACGTTGAAGTCAATGTTTCTTTGATGCCTTTCCAGTTGTCCTCCATGGTAGTTTCTTCTTCTTTCAGTAGATCTTGAAAGGCTTGGAATCTGTTGTTGAGAGCTATCTTGAATTCATTGAGTTTGTCAGTATCTCGAAGGAAGGCTGTATTGAACCTTTGTATTGCTGTTTGTCCACTTGTCCAGTTCTTTTTAGCTTCAGTTTTAAATTGGCTACAACTAGGTGGTGATCTGAAGCTACGTCAGCTCCTCTCCTGGTTCTCACATCTTCCATTGTCCTTCGGAATTTTTTTGATGCAAATATGGTCTATCTGGTTCTCTGTAGTGTGGTCCGGTGAGATCCATGTAGCCTTGTGTATACGTTTGTGTGGAAATATTGTGCCTCCTATGACTAATTTGTTGAATGCACACAAATTTGCAAATCTTTCTCCATTTTCGTTCCTCTCTCCCAGTCCATGTCGTCCCATAATATCTTCATATCCAGTGTTGTCTATTCCGACCTTGGCATTTAGATCTCCCATCAGAATGGTGAGGTCCTTTCTTGAGCATTTCTCTAAGATTGACTGCAGCCGCTCGTAGAATTGATCTTTAATGTCGTCGTTGCTATCATTGGTGGGTGCATAACATTGGATAATATTCATTAAGATCCCCTCCTTCTTTGTTTTGAATGATGCTTTGATGATTCTGGATCCGTGGGATTCCCATCCTACAAGTGCATTTCGTGCTACTTTGGACAGCATTAGAGCAACTCCCTGTGTGTGTGGAGCATTTTCCTCTTCGTGACCGGAGTATAGCAGCATCTCTCTCGTATTTAGCCTTTTCTGTCCAGCTTGGGTCCAGTGGGTTTCGCTGATTCCCAGTACTGCTAAGTTGTATCTCCTCATTTCCGTTGCTATTTGGCTGGTCTTCCCGGTTTCCCACATTGTTCTAACGTTCCATGTACCTATAAAAATTTTTGCTCTGGTTGTTAGAAGGGGCATCGGCCTCGTGGCTTCCGAAGGAATTCGGCTTTCACCATGAAGCGTCATAATTCTTCTAAATGAAGACCTTCTAACTCTCAGGGCAGAGTTAAAATGATTTGAATTATTTTTTCTGGTAAGCGTTTTTTTAGCGAGTTAGTTTTCTACGGGATGGGGACGCTAACCCCATGCCCAACCCTCCTCCTTTACCCGGGCTTGGGACCGGCAGTAACTCTAGAAGAGCTACAGGCGGAGTTACTTTTTCATTTACCTTACCAAAAATGATAGTAGATGAAAGCCTTTATCAAAATATGTTAGATAATAAAATAATTTTTTGAAAGGAATGTGGGTGTATTTGAGAGTTATTAAATTAAAAGTAATTTCTTTTCTAATTAACTAGCAAAACATAGACCAGTCTATTTTTAATCATAAAAAAACTAGATTAAAAAGGATTGTAAGTATTAATAATGAGTAAATGTTTGAAATAAACTTTGGCTTAGGAAACATTTCACTATCACATAATCAACAATAGTTTAAATTTACATTAATTTCAATTGACTCATGAATTCAATTATTAAATTACCATAATATCCACAAAACCCCTCTCTGATTATAATCATCATATGCTTACTAGTAATGGTCTCCAAGAGGTATTTCCTGGAGTTCTAATGAGAAGCAGTTACCAGTGGAGTTTAACCAGGTCTGTTGTGAAATAGTAAATAACTGAAGACAATGGTTGACGGTAGCACAATTTCGTGGATTGGTTGAAATTGGACATGAACACTGTTGGATGCCGGCTCAGTGGTTTAGAGGTTAAGCGTTCGCGTGCAAGACTGGGGTCGTGAGTGTGCACTGCTGAGGAGTCTCATACTGGGACGATAAGGCCGTCCAGTGCCTCCAGAGTTTTCATGGTGGTCTAGCTTCAATCGCCTCATGAATTCAATTATTGAATTACTATAATATCTACAAAACCTTTCTCTGATTAGAATGTTAAATTTATCTATTTAAGTTGTATCAAAAAGAACAAAATTGACCTTATCCATGTTATTCAATTTGTGCTTGTTCTTATCTGTTCTTATCTTTAAATTTCATCTCGCTAACGATAAGTACAATTATATATTTATATTATTTATTACGTTTTTATCACTAACATAATATCAAGAATGATTTTTATTCGAATATACACTGTGATTCCCAATCAGTTTGTCATTTTTCATTGACACTTCAATTACTTCCCCAATATTAAATATTTCATCTCCTCTTAACTATATAGCTGTTTTATATGGCTAATCACCAATTGTAGAATAAGAGGAAATAAACGCCTGTTAGGTTAGACGTTAGATTATTTTTATTCATTATACAAAATATAAAACTTTACTTTGATCAACATCTCATAGTTGCTCACTGTCATTCTGTAACTCTTTTTTACTTTAATTGACATTTGATTAAAATCCGCAAGATAAGTAAAATTTTTCATTTATGAATGTCAAAGATTGTTGCTCAGAAAACTGAGCCTGAATCATTAATTTAACATTGAATACATTAGATACTCTAAATGGCTTTACTTACAAGTACTTACAAATGCTAGATACAACCTGAGAGCTTCATTTGAATTACTTACAATCATCCAACACGTAATATGAAACACATTTGAGATAAATCAACAAAAGTACGAATGAAATTAGTTATATATATTATTTTGAATGAAATAAGGCTAAATATAATGTATAATTCATCAATACTTACTAACAATTTAGTGGGAAACAGTTCATTTGTCATTTATTCATAACAAGCATCAAATGTGCCTGGTTACATCTGTATTCCTCTATCACTATACATCATTTCTTGAAAATAAACTTACAAATCACAAATATGAACTAAGTCAATGAAAAAAAATGTAAGAAAGACTAAAATGAACTAATTTTTGGAACCTGTGTGAAAATCATTTGTCATAGTAACAAAATACTCGTTTCAGTATAAATTCATACGTAAGTTAATGGTGAATTAAATTATGTAAGTAATACAAAAAGCTTTTAGAATCTTTCATAACAAAAAGAATAAATGAATAGAAGAAAAGAACAATAGGCTATCAAGTATTATTCTAATAAGCCTGCAACGTTTTCATGAATGCAGTATATTTAATTATTTATTTTGACCAAAATTGCGTATATTCGCCCAAATAATATTTTTTTAGTGTGTGAATGGGTGTGAATACACATTAACTACTTCTATACATCTATATACAAAATGTTTTAACCGCTTTAAGGAATAAAAATGAAGATCCTAATCTAACTACGTATTAATATAACAAGCTTTTAATGCATGTGGTTGTAGTCGTAAATTCATGTTTTAATGAAAGCATTAAAGACATTATACTCTTGATGCGTCTGAAAAATAAAGGACTAATGAAATTTTGTTACTGTTCATCTAAATTTGAATAATAGAGTAGTGTTAGCGAAAAGTACATTTGAAGACTTTCAACTTATTTTACTGACCATCTTCTTATCTTCTCACTTTTCGTTCATCGATGATATCCATTTTCTTATGGCTGCATGTCTTTATACTCTGTGCTTGAATTACAGTATAGAAAGTGTTGTATCAATTTCATTGATAAAACCAGATGCAAACCAACAAATTTAAGGTTCTCAAGGTCTCGATCTACTTAATTACACTGTTAGATCCTTGAACCATTGAGTACACAATTTAATAACTGAAGGTTAATAGTGGATTATTAATCTATACAATTAGATATTAACTAATTTTAGTTGGAACTTTCAAGGTCATCAGAGCTTTGAATTATTTCTGAAGTATTACTTTCATATGAAGGGGGAACTCTTAACCAAAATGTTGCCGAATCTTGTTAAAAATACGTTTTATACAGGCTACTGAATTAGTTGACTTTGACAAATCAGAAGTATTGTATACCCATTTAATCCTCTATTGTCTGTAATTAAATCTTGCTCATAATACTCTAAATTAAATAAAAATTCTAAAGCAAGGTAAGAAAACTACCATTAAACTAATGAATTATTTGCCATTTTTTGAATGATTCTTTTACAACTTCAATGTATTCACTTCTGAATAGAAAAATTGTAAAATTACAGAAATACAACATTGTGAAACTTTCCACCTAACCATATGTTTTCGGGAAATTCCGAAAATAGTAAATGCCAATGAATGCAAGGTTAATCAAATAAAGGACGAAGAATATAAATAGTCAATTAGTAAGTAAACCTACACTACAAATATTAGGTATAAGTAAATCAACTAAAAAATGAAACCGCACCAATTTTCTGAACTATTTTCAAATCATGTTTACGAAAGTCTTCAAGAACTAATTAATAACATTAATTAGTAATCAAAGGATATTAAGCTTTTAAATTACCAACACGTAATGATTTGAAAGTTAATAAATTGTTATCAATAGTGAATATTAAATTAGGTGATAATATCCCATGGATGGAGAGTAGCTTAATAAAGACCACTTACATTAATGCACCTTTAAAGTAATTCCTTGTCATCTTATGAAATAAACTGTAGATTTTAGATTGATTTAGATCTTCACATCAGATATTGAACATCTATATAAAAGTGTTTAAAATGATCTTCACGATGAAATTTACCTTTATTTCTTGAAGGTATAAAATTTCAGTCACCAATTATTTTATTATGGTGAGATCACTAATTGATTAACAGCTTATTAATCTTTCAATAAATGTGTGTTTTTTTTGTTAATATTTCAACTTCTATGAATTATACTGAAAAAACGACACTGATATGAAACCTCAATTTAAACACATTCTACATAAATAGAAATATACTCGTATTATCATCATTATTATTATTAGCTTTATTGAGTATTATATTGTTGGTAAAATACAGAATTCTCAACACAAAGTATTTCAACAACTTTTCATTTCTTACTTTTTAGTTGATCCTGACTACAAATATTTAGTGATCTCTGGTTAGAAGTTAACAGTCTAGCAATAGACATATTGCCAACAACCACGATGTCTGTAATTGAGCATTTTTATAACTTGTACAACAGATAGTTAAAAAATTTTCATAAACACAGTTGAATAGATTATGCAATTAATTGACATAATAATGTGTTAAAAACAAGCAAAAAAAAAACAGATATATAGTTGAAATATCTAGAGGATAATTAAATCCAAACACCAAAACACCAAATCATAGGGATATTTTGGATATATGGTTAAAACACTTTATATCAAACAAATATTGATCATTTATATTGATATATTTATATAAACAAATGCAAATAATTAATATTAAATATAAGTATTTCATTGATTGAAATCATGGGTCAATTGAAGCTAGACCACCATGGAAAACATGGAAGCAGTAAACGGCCGTCTCGTCCTAGTATGGGACTCCTCAGCAGTGTGCATCCACGATCCCGCACCCTGCGACATTCGAAGCCAGTGAAATTTCTAAAATCTCCACAAAACCCCTTCTGAACATAAGTATTTATTTATAGAATAAGCATTTAATCAGTAATGCAAATATGAATATTCTATATTTTTTGTTTTAATTTTCACAAATATATATGTATTACATCATCATCAAATTGAAGTAAAATGTTCTTTTAAACGAAATAATAGATTCTGTAAATCTTTATGATTTGGAAATAAATTTAATGAATATTTTGTTAAATTATAACTTGTTTGTAATTCACCAAGCTGTAACAGAAAAAATTACAAAAAATCGAATCATTAAATGATCAATAATAGAATAGTTTGTTTAAGTTAACACAAAAAAAACAAAGTAATTAAAATTAGTTGTTGATCAAATGAACACTCAGATCATTATTACTCCAGTTACAGACAGTGTATGAAATCAAACTAAAAATTAAAGAAACATGTATTCAAAATAAGTGGCTTATAAATTAGTAAAGTTTTCGTCATAAAGTCAGTCATATCAGTTATAACAATGGATAACTGTCTGCTATATTAGTCATTTGACTAAACTTGGAAATATGGATTATTGGATATATAGTATCACACATACTAGATATGCCAGAAATACCGATGTTTGTTTCAATACGAGATGATAAGTAAACACTACTGATAAGTCCTGAATAGAAATAATAGAGCAGTTCAGTATTCTTTAATTTTGAATGATTTTCAAGTTTATTGTAGTTCGCAATAAAAGTTATTTTTAATTCGAATTCTTATTCTTAAATAATCTAACTAGGTTTCTTATAAACATTGTTAAAGTAACTTATTTAGATAATTAATCACTCAGTTGATAACATTATCAATGCTTATCACCTTTAAGATAAAGATCATCTATTCTCCCCTGATGGAAACAAAGTTTATGCTGTTAAAAACCACTTATTTAATAAAATGTGATGTAATTTAATTAGCATAAAATTATTAGCAAAGAACTGAGCACATAACTCAAGAAATATTTAAATATTTTTTTGTTCATTTTAAATCACGTTTCTGACGTAATATACCCGGAGATAAATTAGGAACTATTGAAACCATATTTAGAGAAAATTATTCAAAAAGTTTGCTTCTTAATAAATTTCATCTAACATGAATAAAAACTTATAATGTTCAACTATTCATATACAAAACAATTTTTCAACATAATTCAACCATAACTTGTAAACCACTTTTTTATTATATAAATTAATATATTATTTATTATAGTTTATAAATTCATTCAACCCCTACTACTACACCAAATTGTATAACAAACAAAGCCTATTAGATAAAAGTTTGTATAGATGAAATTTTCACCAAATTATAAAATGTCACAAAATATTTTTTTAGTATCCTTTTTATTTACACTCATTTTACAAAATTATGACATTTCAATAATGAAAATAATAAAATGATATTTTAAACACAGTGAATAATTCTCTACTTTACCCGAACATTAATTTTTTTTTCTAACAGCGTAATATATATTACTTGAAAATGAAAATTTTATCTGCATTTTTTTAAAGAGAAAAAAAAATAAAAGAACAAGCAGTACATATATAATTTTTGTATGTACTTGTATTTGGTTTACCAACTATTAAAACAACATACACGTACATACACACACAACCTCCCCCCCGCCTATTTGAATTTGTAGTTTCTAAATAGTTTAGCTAATATTTAAGCATGAAATGCTTCAATTCACAATCAGTAACTAGTTACTAATCACTAGTTTGTTTGTTTTTTGTAAATAATTAATTTTACGCAATATTTATGATAAATTAAAATGTAAAATAAAATAGCTGATTTTGTATTATAAAATTTGTAGTGTATTTTTGTGATAAATTTTCTTAAAAAGATTTTCTTTTTTTAATTTTAAATAAATTAATTCAAAAAAACAATATCTGATTGTTATATCTTACTGAATAGAAATATCAACTTTGGACATTTTAATGACCTTCAGAAGATAAATAGCGTGTATATAAACCAGATTCCAGCAGAAGAAGAAATCAGGAAGAAGCACTGGAAGTGGATAGGACATACAATGAGTAAAACACCTGACTGCTCAACAAGGAAAGCCCTCACATGGAATCCTCAAGACCGAAGGAAAAGAGGAACACCAAAGAACACAATACGTCGAGAAATGGAGATAGACATGAGAAGAATAAACAAAAATAGGATAGAACTGGAAAGGAAGGCCCAGGACATAGTGGATTGGAGAATGTTGGTCGGCGGCCTATGCTCCATTGGGAGTAAGAGGCGTAAGTATATAAGTTTACATAATAAATCAAAACAAAACAGATTAAATAGTGAATGAATACAAACTTAGATTTAAAGCAATTATTTCCTTTGATAAATTTCGATAATTTAATAAGAAGATGAAGATTATCAGAACTCTTACCCCATTTCTAGTCTAGTTAACCTTTTATTTTTTATATATAAATGTTCTTAACAAGTGTATTATGTGTGATCAGATTGTTCGAAATGTATTGCGCTAATATATCACATAGCTCTGATAATCTTTGTCTTCTTATTACATTATCGAAACTTAAATTTGTCTATATTTATTACTTAAAAAGTTAGCTTATCATAAAGTCATAAACTGACAGAATGTTACCTCTACTCAGTGAGACATAATATTTTCATTTCTTTCAGAAATGCTCTGCTCATCGTTCAGTTTAATGAAAAATTTCACTGAAATAATCCTTCATAACAATCCCGTTTTATTAGGATAAATACCATGGAAATATTTGTCGAAAAACATCCCAAGCGGTAAACAACCATTTACTTAAGAAAATTTACTTTTAAGCTGATCTACCTAATAAGTAAACACCTATTTTTAAAATTTAGTTATACGATTTTAACAATGTATCCAAAAGTTGGAATAGAAAGCCTTGACATATGAATCTGACTATAGCGTGAGCTAAACTAACTGATCATTTACTTTCAATTAAGATGAAGGTACATCAGAAATTGAATGAAGCGACTGAAAATGTGGATCGTTGGATCCTGAGTCGATAACTTGAAGTTATCGCTCTCATTCCAAGATTCCATGGTTTTGGATTCGATCATGTGTTGGATCAAGATGACGATGATAAAAACATTCGATTATTCAGCTGATATCAATACCTAATAAAACTTACCTTCCATAAAATCACAAAATCAAAAGTCAGAATTCATCTTAATAACTTTTAGGAAAAAAGTTTTGGTTAACTTACAGTTTCTGTTAGAAAAGCTAAATTGTGATGTGGTTCAAACAAATCAAAGGTTAACTGACATGATGTTTTATATAATTCTTTAGCCTAAAATTAAAATATACAAATCAAGATGGAAAAGTGGATATGAGGCAACGATTGATCTTGTGACAATTTGTAATACAACATTTTTCATCATATTAACCTCTCTAACCGCATCCTTGGTTTTTTGAGCATCAAAGCTCCAATCTTTGGTACTTATATCAGATCATACATTAGCCTCACTGTAAGAGCGGATATACACGTTTTGTTTTATAAAATATCTATCTTTATTATATATTAGACAATAGTTGTGCTGATCGGCAATTTCATTTACAGTAACAATTCAGACAGAAACAACAATATATCAAACAAAGTTACTACACTGAATTCGCAAGATGAGGACAAAATTCTCTAGAATAAACGGTAAAAAGTTGCACTGAAAACAAATCTAAACAAATAATTAAAGTTAACAGGAAAATATGAAAAAATGAAACGAGAACACAGAAATACATGAACAACCTCAATACTTAAAGTCAATGTAACGTCTATGCTAGTGTGGTGTGTGCTACTGATGTCGACAGATATAAGTAGTATGTATCACCAACCGAAAGTGAAATGCCTGGAGGCAGAAGGTGAAGAAGATCAAAAAAAGAACGAGAACAAAGGATGATTGGTGTGGTAACGAAAGAATAATGAAGTCTGAGACGATCGATTGACATTTTGCAAATGAAGTATTTACTGTATAGTTCTCAGATTTTACTAAAATGTTCTGTAACTTTGTATTCAAATACATAGGATTTTTTCCATATGCGTTCTCGTTCACTACACTAGAATATATTTGGATAGGTTTTACCCGATGTTTCCAATACTTGATCTTGCATACAAATCACATCAGTAATCAATAATGTATTGCATCGATGTTACTTTTTACTTTGAAAAAAATCAGACTTAGTGTTCGCCTTCAAAACTGATTAATCTCTTGTGTTTTAAAAAAAGTAACAGAATAACCAATGATAATTTCGACAATGATTTCACATAACAATTTATATAAATTTTATTCGTTTTGATATATTCTTACCATATCTATATTCCCACATTTCTGTTCTAGTACACCTAAATTATTGTATGCTTCTGCATGATTATTATCATTCATAATAGAGAGATATAAACAATGATAGGCCATTTGAAGTTCTCCAATATTCTAAGGTTTAAAAAATGAATAAATTCAAAGTAGTGAATTTATATTTTGCTGGAACAGTTAGTTATTTATGAAATGATCACATTAAACGTTTATTCAATGAGATAAACAACTTTCAATTGACTTTTATCAACTATTGATAACAATAATACATATTCAAATAAAACTATAAATTACATCAGTGTATCTATGAAATATTTAATTTAATTCATTTGAAGAGTATTGTACTTTCATGATACTACTCGCTATTACTACTTTTCACTTGATATTGTTTGGCTTGTATCTTCCCATTGAGGGTTAAGACTGCAATTGATCAGTCTGTTATTGGCATATGTGCATACTGTGCGTATGCCTCGATATCGCCTTAATTCACAAGCTTTTTGTAAGCAATGATGGATGGTGGCTAGCAGTGGGAACCAAGACGCGCGTTTCGTCCTATTTGGGACTCGTCGGCCGGATGTACCTGCATCTAAGAGTTGATGTTCACTCTGGGACTCGAACTCAACAACACTCGCTTCAAACGCCAACGCGTTATCCACTCAGCTACTGAGTCAATCGCAGTCCTAAATAACGATCAAGAGATACAAGTAAACAACATCAAGTGAATTCAATACTTTACCCCCAAGTGGCTATCATGATACAGTTGCTAAGTGGATAACGTGATGGTGTTTAAAGTGAATGGTACTGGGTTCGTGTCCCAGAGTGAACATCAACTCTGAGATGCAGGTACATCCAGCTGATGAGTCTCAAAGAGGACGAAACGAGTGTCTTGGATTCCACTGCTAGCCACTATCCATCATTGCTTACAAAATATTACTACTTTTTATAATTATTAAAATAAAAATAAATATAAATTGTAGTCTATAACTAGAAGTTATTTTGTAATCCACTCAAAGTTGATCTTTAAATCATGATCAGTTTATTTTCTTAATTATCTTGATCACATTAGTTAACATTAAAGTTTAATAATGTGAAAAAATCATTACATAGATTGTATGATTATGTTGTTGTTATGGTTTTATTTACTTATTTATTTATTTATTTATTATAATTAAATTAATTAAAATCAATTTTATTAACCAATTTATAAATAACCTCATTATTTGTTCTAAAATTCAAATAATCTAAGCTAGAATCAACAAAATGGGGTGGATATTATGGTAGTTTCAATGGTTGAGATCATGAGTAAATTGAAGCCAAACCACCTGGGAAAATCTGGATGCACTAGACAGCCATTTCATCCTATAATAAATCCAACCATAATGAACATACTAATTAATTTCTTACACTCTTTTTCTCTCTAGACTATCTAATACTTCAATAGAAACTTACTATAATATGAATCAACTTCAATCCATATGTATTTCAATGATAAACAATGTTAATAATTAATAAATAAAGATATAATATATTTCTTAGTGATTTTTTGATGGAATACATTTTGTTAATAAAAGTAAAACTAGAGATACATTGGTTATTCTATAATTTTCAATTTCATTATTTGTTGTTTAAAAAGTAAAATTTTAAATGTCTTATCAGTGATGAAGGTTATAAAAAATTGTTAGATTTCATTGAAATTACAAAAACGATTTAAGTTAAAATTATTTTGCAAAGGTGAAAAGTGGCTAGCAGTGGAATCCATGATGCGCGTTTCATCCTCTTTGAAACTCGTCAGTTGGATGTACCTGCATCTCAGAGTTGATGTTCACTCTGGGACACGAATCCAGTACCATTCGCTTTAAACACCATCACGTTATCCACTTAGCAACTGCATCATGATAGCCACTTGGGGGTAAAGTATTGAATTCACTCGATGTTTACCTGTATCTCTTGATCGTTATTTAGGACTGCGATTGACCAATCTCTTATTGGCATATATGCATCCTGTGCGAAGCTTGTGAATTAAGGCAATAATACGTGTAAACAACATCAAGTGAATTTAAAATTATTTTTGATTGAGAATTACGGAAACAAAAGTTTAAATCCTATTGTATAATCATTCAGTCATTTAATTATTTTATTTTCTGAAGCTTGTTACGTTGATTCGACTAATCAATCGAGATGGTGGAGAAGATTTATAGCTAAGGTGGATGATTTTGACTAATCAATCGTTGCATTTTAACGCTGAAAATTTTATAGATTTCATTTTTGCACAAAGAAATTATTTGAACGATATATGAAGACTGGCTTAACTAGGAGGTATTTTTCATCTTGAACCGACATTGATGAAAGCATCAACTTTCTTTTTCGTACTATTTAATGTTTTAACTGTTTTAAGAAGTTTTTTTATTTGATATTAATTCATAATATAAAATGTTGTCAAATGGAATTAGACCTTACTGAATTATTTATTGTTGTTCATTATATTTACTGTCATGTTTTACTGACCATTATTTTACATCACCTATTAACAATAAGCGCACAAATCGGTCTCTTGCTAAACGTATAACTGGGCATTACCTTGTTTGGACATTAAAAGGAGAATGTAAATCAATCACCAGCTCAATGTTAAAACATCTCATCACTTTTTGTTGCATTACCTCACCAGAAATGCTCTTCAAAATATTCTACACGGTTAAACAATCAGTTTGGACAAACATTAAAAATCATTGATTTGTTCACTGTAGAGGTGTCATAAATTCAACATTTCGAACGTGGTCTTAGTGTTTAAAAGAAATAAGTTCAAGTTCACCTTATACCACGGTCATTACATTTGTGATTTTTTTGTAATTGATAAACTAATAGCCACCATTTTTTGATGTTCCAAGTTTTAATCACCTCTACGTTTTTAAATTATTCTTCACCTTTCTTATATCCATCAAATAGACAAGTATCTTTCGTTTTTTTTATCTCATCGTGATAAGCTTTCAAACAAGAGACCAGAGGATCTGTATTCGACTCTTGGATACACTTCTGAAAAATCATATAATAGAACAAAACAGCTGTCTAGTGCTTTCAGATTTTCAATAGCAGAACACAATTATATGGACAGAGAATATTCTTTTCAATAATTTCTCATCAGGTTCTACAATTATAAATCCAAATTAATAATCCATAAAACTGGCCAGATTTAAGGCATAGTGCATCATCTAAAATTGTAAGATGTGAATCAAGAATTGCTCGTTATGTCCAAAACTTATTATTATCTTTATCATTGTTATTTATTTATTATTATTACACTTGACAACCTTTCTGAGAAATTTATTCAGCATCCACCCCTATCTACTCTATCTGACCTAATTCATATTATTCTACATATTACGTAATTTCAGGTTTGTAATTACATTATTTTCTCTCTCACCGCATGTCGACCATATTTATTCTGGTCATTTATTGCACAATTTCATTTCGTTTATACACCGATTCATGTTAACACTTCATATTAGTCAACCCCAAAATTAACGATTTGATTTGATTTTATATGACAAACAACAATTCTTGATCCACATATTACAATTTTAAGTGATTTACTCTGCCTTAAATCTAGCCAATTTTATGGTTTATTAATTTGGATTTATAATTGTAGAACATGATGAGAAATCATTGAAAAGAATATTCTTCGTTCATATTAACTACGTGGATTGGTTGAAGTTAGACATTAACACTGTCGGATGCCGGCCCAATGGTCCAGAGGTTGAGCGCTCGCGTGCGGTGACGACAGGTCCTGGGTTCGAATCTCGAGAGACGGGATCGTGGATGCGCAGTGCTGAGGAGTCCCATACTAGGACGTAAACGGCCGTCCAGTGCTCCTAGGTTTCCCATGATGGTCTAGCTTCAAATGACTCATGATTTCAACTATTGAAATATATTTATGTAAAAAAACAAGAAAATTTCATTTCAGTAGGATAGATTGTTTATCATTTAATAATAATAATAATAATAATAATAATAACAATAATAATAGTAGTAATGGTAATGATAATGGTAATAATGCATAAAAATCTTTAAAATATGGAACATTACAAAACACTTATTTATATGATTATTAAATAAGTAATAAACAACAAATCTAAATAATGAAATAATCATGAAAATTTATTGACATTTATTTTTATAATTTAACAATATCTCATTGATAAAGCACATATAATAATCAACAATTTATCTTAACAATCTGATGAAAATCTAATAAATTTGTAGTGTTTTAAGGGGTAAATAAATAAAAATCAGAATTATTTATGGGTTAAAATTCTCGACACACACAAAAACAAATGTTAATAAAATAGATATACACTAACAAATTACACTTTCAATGGTTGAGATCATGAGTCAGTTGAAGCTAGACCACCATGGAAAAACTGGAAGTATTGGACAGCCATTTTGTTCTATTGTGAGACTCCTCAACAGTGAGCATCCATGATCCCGCCTCGCAAGATTCAAGCCCAGGACCCAGGCCATCTGATGCTTTAGAGTTTTTCATGGTGATCTAGCTTCAACTGACTCATGATCTCAACCATTGTAACTACTATAATATCCACAAAATCCCTCCCGATGTTAAATTACACTTTATTTATAATATTGAGAAATTTAATAAAGATATGTTGTTTTTTAAGAATATGAATATTCTTAATGAATCTAGTTAGCTAATATTATAATTTTATTGTAATAGATTTTCGTTTATATTTACTTATACTACTTATATTCAATCATTTCAATTACTTTAAATCATAATGTAAATAAACAAAAATCTTATTATAATAGAAATCAAAATTAGATTTTGATAAATAAATTATTTAATAATATAAAATATTGTCAGTAATAAGTAGAATAAAATTTATTTATTATTTAGGTGGTTTAAGAAAATATAGAAAGTGTGGGAAAAATGATTTTAAAAGCTTAAATATAAAAAAATAAAACATTCATGTACTTTAGTATAATACATTTATGTAAACAAACCTAGGTCATAGTACTTGAAATAGAAATAAGCGACCGTCAATGACTTGAATGATTCTATACTGATTAGTATAATGTTGAACTTATTTGATAAGTTTAATATATCAAAATGATTCACTACGACTGTTGAATAATTTTGATGTAATGAAATACGTACATATTTCAAAATGATTGATATTTCAATCTATCTAAAGTACAGGAAATTGTAAATACTTTTATTTAAACTTCCGAAGTATCATTATATATCATGAAGTATATTAATCCAATAGTTGTAATGACTAAATATTTCATTAAACATTAGATTATTCCTTAAAAAGTAATTCATCTTATTGAACAAAATTAAACAGTGACATAATATGTAGTAAAAATAATTACATGACTTACAATTGCGATATGTCCCAGATTATAATAAATATCTGCTAAATTCGTTGTATCACTTAGTGCAATAGCTTGATTGAAAAATGATAAGCATAGATCATATTGTTGAGTATAAAATGTGCACAATCCTAAATTACTATATAACTCAGTTGATTCATATCCATATTGTAGAATACGTCTATTAAAAAAAAATTGGAATAAATTATATGAATTAGGTGATATTGATGTCAGCTATTTGAATTCCATTGAAAAGAAACCTTGAACTTGGATTTCGTGCTATTTAACAATAATCAGCAAACTGAATCTGGAATGTCGAAGATTATATGATGCTAAATATGCTATTTGAACTAATGTTACATATCTAGTTAAGTATTTTTTTTAATAAAGTTTATTAAGTGTCCTAAAATATTGTTTATTCCACAATCTTTTTCATGAATTTAACTTATCAAATTTCGAAGCATAAACAACTTTAATTTCACAGTTTCTATCACATTAGTTGAAAGTTATTGAAAACTTGTTTAGATCTAGATTAAAATACTTCAACTTTTATTTCTCCTGGTATCAGAGTTAAATTGTATAATTATTATGTCAAATATACAAATAATAAACCAATGAAACGAATTTCGATGGCTAACATATTTTGTTTTTAAATAACTCATGAAACAAAGTTCATAAAACCATCCCCTTGATAAAATCTATCCACAAATGATCAAATCAAAAGAATGATTACATAGATAGTAGCTGAATAAAATTAGAACTATGTAGTGACTGCAATAAGATCTCAGTTTTTTATTCCTTTCATCCAAACGTCGAAGTGTTTCATTGCATAAAAAATGTCCGCAACGTCAATCCCAATATGGTTCACGTCCCACCGCTATTATTTTCTCAATTTAAACAACTGCTACTGAAGTACCTCATTGAGAGGGGTACAATCTCATTGAATCGCTACTAGGTCGATAAAATTAGGAAAGATTTGTGTAACTGATTTCCTTATTTTATGAATTGTATGGATTTTAATTAATTTCATCATAACCAAGTGGTTTACGTTTGCCATACATTTTCTGTTTGAAAAATATGCTACTGAAATTATCTAAGTAACGAAATTCTTTTACTCAAAATACTGAGCAAATAACATGATGTTACCTTGATAAGCTTAATTTACTCGAGGTTGTTAATAAGATCGCCGTAACCTAAAAGACGTGACAGATTCACACAACTGACGGTCAGAATTGTAAATCGAAAAGGTAAATAATTTCCTATTTTCAGTGACAGTTAATTGATTATTTTTCGATTACCTACCATGATGAACAGGGTAGATCTGATGCAAATGTGAAGGCACGGATCGGCAAAGCAAGAGCAGCATATTTACAACTGAAGAACATCTGGAACTCAAAACAACTGTCAACCAACACCAAGGTCAGCATTTTCAATACAAATGTCAGGACAGTTCTACTGTATGGGGCAGAAACCGGGAGAACTACGAAAGCCATCATGCAGAAGATACAGGTGTTTATTAACAGTTGTCCAAGCAAAATACTTCGGATCCGTTGGCCGGACACTATTAGCAACAACCTACTGTTGGAGAGAACAAACCAGATCCCAACGGAGGAAGAAATGAGGAAGAAGCGCTGGAAGTGGATAGGACACATGTTGAGGAAAGCACACGACTATGTCACAGGACAAGCCCTCACATGGAATCCTCAAGGCCAAAGGAGGAGGAGAGGAAGACCAAAGAACACATTACGCCGGCAAATGGAGATAGACATGAGGAAAATGAACAAGAATTGGATGGAACTATGAAAGAAGGCCCAGGAAAGATTGAGTTGCAGAACGCTGGTCGGCGGCCTACGCTCCATTGGGAGTAACAGGCGTAAGTAAGTAAGTAAGTAGTCTATAGTTGTTCAAAATAAACCTGTTACATCACCAAAACATAAACACGCATTAAATAAACTAAAATTACACACCCAAAACTTGCCTATAATACTTTAGTGAGACTTCTGGTTCATCCTCATAAAAATAATGCATTGCAATTGAAGCCAAACTCTCAACGTTCATATCGTCTATTTGAGATATTTCCTTGTATAAAGCAACCGATTGTGAGGCATTGCTTAACTTCTAAATAATATTTATTACAAAATGTATTATGCAGAATGAGATGAAAGCGTTACGGTCTAATATATTACTACCGGAAATCACTACATGAAAACAGTCTATCGAGGCTGAAACTCATATAATGGTTACAACTATTGACAAGTAAGAGTGAAGTGTCAGATAAAAATAACTCCTTACATTACAGTATGTGACTCTTGATATTTCTTATTGAGTTTTTTACCAGACTTATGAAACAAATGAGTTATCTTTACTAGTATTATCACTATGGGTTGCGTTATTGTTGCACCCCATATTTAAATCGTATGCTACCTCTGATATTTAAATTATGATTGCACTTCTGACAATTAAGGGAATCTAGAATATGGGTTTCATCCTATATATGTCTGCTAAATTAGCTGTGAACTAGTGAAATATTTGATTGTCTTAAAACCAAACGTTTGAGTAAATTAAAAGAAAACATTTAAAGAAAATCCTATTATACTTTCAATCACAATCGTGATACATAATCTATGTAATCAATAAACATCTATTTACCTGATATATTCTAGCTTTACCAGTTAATAGATCAATATCATGAGGAAATCTTTCCAAACCTTTATCATAAATGCCAAGTGCACGACCGGGCTGATCAAGCTGTATTGCAACAAATGCTTGAAGTGTATATGCTTCTATACTCGGATTTAATTCTAATGATTGACTGACTGAACATTCAGCTTCTCGTTTAAGTCCTAGACTAAAAACGACAGAAATTGAATGTTGTTATCACAAATTGCAGTAAAACTGACACAAGTATATATCAAGTTGTTTGTTAGTTTAACAAAGGGATTGTAACAGTCTAAGGAAAATTTAAAATTCTCTTAAATTTCGTTTCTCAACTGGAATATTATTTGTTTGTGATAGCATTTTGATATACATTTATGGTCAGAGATAGTTACTAATTGAAAAAAACTTTGGCTCAGTTGTTTCCTAGTTGTAAAATTACGTCCATAAATTTTCCCGCTTTAAAATTGTTTCAACTGACTAACTGTATGCATATATGCTTTCATGGAAAGCTTACAACCTATCATAGGGTGAAATATTGTAAAAACACAAGCCTAACTACGATAGTATATCGTTATTCTTATCTGTCTTTTTCAAGAAAGACGGTGCCATTAGATTAAAATGCACGAATCCAATATATGATGAGACGAGAGATAAACTAATTATAAACTTAGGACAGTGAAGATAAACACCAAGCTAGTGTTGAAAAAATCTTGTTTATATATATTTGTTTTGAAAATTCATAAGTTACATGAATATAACAGAGGAATCGGCTGCAATACTACATATTTTGTGATGAGAGCTATTTGCAGTTGTTACGAATGGATAACTGAAAGAAACAAGAAACTTCAGAAAGCTGTCTTTCTGGTAATCAGTATGTATGTTGAGGCCTAATGTGGGAGCTTCCGTTACATTGGCTGTTTTCATTTGCATTTTTTGGTGATTCGTAGTGTTGCGATTTGGTTGGTACAAAATCAATCTACGAAATTCAACTTGCTGATCTTGAAGCTGGGCGTTAATTATTGTTAACTATAACACTACATTATTTACCACTTTGAATTCATGTGTCTACTATTTTAAATCGACTCATCATGTAAGAAATCATAGGGTACTAATATTCATTAGGTTATCAATGCTAACTACCCTATAGATGAGGTTCAGGTCACTATCAATAAGTGAGAAAAGTCATTCAAACATAACACTATCATCAACATATCTCACTGTCATTTTCCACTAATCTCAAGACGTGGACTTAAATATTAGAATGAATGAAGACATATTCATGACACCGAGTAGAATCTAAATCACTATCATTCATTTAGATTTTGAGATGTTTAACTGTCTATTTTAACATCCTTAGTTCCTAGAATACAATTTAAAATATCAGCTTTACGAAAAACAGAATTTATAGATATTAATTAGTAGATAACTTGTAGAATATTCAAGACTTAACTTTCAAGAAAAACATTTACTGGAAAACTCAGATTTAAAAATTGAGGTAAACATAATGAGTATGTAGTTTTTCACTAACTTGCCAACATTTTACACCTCAATTTCAAATAAAACGTGGTGGTGATTAATAAAAGTATTTAAGAGAATACTTTAATCCAAATAAGTCAACTTTAAAGTGAAGACTAAGGAATATTCATTGAGACATATGATAGCACCAACAGTGATTATACTGTGAAGCTAAATACATTCACAACAAAAACCTGTCAACATCTTACTTCGGTATTATCTATAATAAAGCATAATTCGCATACAAAGATACGGCATTCTTGGGAATTCCTTATGTTGGTTGAATTACAAATTGTTTTGACTTAACTAAAAATAAGTTAAAACTTCCACAAATACAGTACGAATGAGTATATATGATAAGTCTACAAGTCCTGTTTCACAGCTCTATGCACTAAAAGTACACTTGCAATGTAGAAATTCCTCCGAGCATTCTGTGGCATCAGTCTTTCAGAATTTGCTTAGTCGAAATTATTTAGACACTAATACATAACACTTGCACTTGGAAGATTTCCTTGATAATTAATAAATTTACCTTAAGTATCTAAGAAACTTAGGTGAAATCGCACACAGATGTAAATAATCTTTCAACATGGAAGCATATAAGCCACAATCGCTCTGTAGAAATTAATGACCGTTACAATTAAAGATATGTTCTCTTTGATTTATTCTAGAAGATGTTCCGAATCCCCATAAAACATATAAATTTGTACACAAGATTACTAAGAATCCCATCTTCCTAATGCAAAGTGTCTTAAGTTCACATATTACTTTTTGATATAAATAATTAATCAATTAGCAAAATATACCATTCTTAACTCACCAATATAAACAACGTGCTTGCTGCAAATACCACCACCAATTTACCTCAACAGGTTCATTATACAATAATTTCGATACTGAATGTAACATGGTTAAAAAATTTTAACTCATACCCTGATTACTGGCCTTGTTATTAGTGGCACATATTAAATTTGTCAAATTGAGCGCTTCACGATATTCTTTAGCAACATAGAATAAATATTCGAATAATGAACATGCTACTTCTAAATTCTGAGTATACTTCGCTAAATTCAAACGACTTATATGAACGGGTTCTTTACTTAACTGAGCAGTCTGCAGAAAAAAAAACAGAAATGAGCCATTTCAGTAATAAAGTACTGTATATTAGTTATTACGAAATTTTATTTCGAAAATTTACTGTTATGATATTAATAGCATGATTTTGTAACCCTGTAAAACCAACTCTGTCGCTATTCCCAATCAAGTGAAAATCAACTGGCACAGAACACTTTCCGCTTTCGCAAAGTATTAAAAACTCTAGTGCTATCAACTTCTAGCCAAATTTTCTGGGCTGCATATGGGGTATGGGTTACATATGTAGTCAGATTTGAGTAGTATGCATCAGGAACAGGAAGCCGAATTGTTAACCAGCAGAAGATTGAAATAGAGAGAACAGAAAGGAAAACAGAGAGCACTTAGAATAACAACAGAATTGAAAGAATGATGGAGTATGTAAAGGACAACTGAAGAAAGATGTGCAAACATTGTAGTCAATGAATGATTTTCATATTTTACAAAGGCACTGTGTAATGTTGCAAATAACAATAGATCCGTTTACCGTACCTGTGTCTTCATTCACTGCATGTATACTTTATGGTCATGCCATTACCAATTATCATCAATTGCATTTAATAATGAGCAGGTGTTCTGTTTACTTCCTGAATCTTTGGCTCACATTTTTACTTGCTCTTATCTCTTTCAGTTCTTTGAATAAATGTTTTCTCTCACACGAAAAAGTGCCTCTATTTTAGGTTCAAATACTTTACAAAAGATCGAGCGGTATCATTTTCTGTCATAATTTTTAATTCTCCCTTCATCGTTTTAGAATTGTACGTCTCAACCATTTCGGCAATGAAAAAGCTTTTTGACTTGAAATTATAGATGTGTTTAGATTTGGGTGCTTTCAGTAAGTACAGAAACTGGATATATTCATACTTGACATTCATAGTACTAAATCTACAATCAATCATGAGTGAAAAGTATTTTTGTTCTCGAATATTTTATCTGAAGTAACATCTTTAACCTTTCCTTCGTACTTATAAAGTAATAACAACAGCATTGACTGTATTTTGAAAGTAACTTTCATCACCGACAGAAATCAGCTTTAATCACTAAAAGTCAGAAAACAGTAAAATGTCTATTTTGGGAGGGCTTGAGCTTGCAGAGGACCAAACCAATGACCTTAAAGTCTTGTAACGATCACGATATCTTTATCAAACTGAGTCGGAACTGGCCGGTCAATTATTAACACCTGGATCAATTTTTGATAAGGGATGACTGTCATAAAAACTAGTTGGAGAATTTTACCATACACTGATGATAGTGCGTGGCTAAAACTACCTCTAAAATGTGATGAAATCTAAGCAAAGTCAAGCGACATTTTGATAACCCAGATAGTTTAAAAATTACCCTCACTTAACTACTTTTGTAGCATAAAATGTTTTTAAAAATTAGGAATGAAATGCTTACGGTTCGTTTTCTTTGGTATTTATTATAATGAGCAGTTATAGGTCTTGAAGTGTTACGAATAACTGTTTCGATAGAATTTGTATACGTCTCTGTACTGTTTGTATTATAAACACCTGTTAATGGGCGACTGGTTAGATTTGATGGACTAAAATAGCAGATCCCATAAACAACCATTATTACTTACCGTACAGCCCGACTTAAACTACTGGTAGCTGATTTGGAGTTATCTGATGAGAAACGAAGAAAACAACTGTCGACAGGATTTTGATCATGGAATGCGACATCAAAAAGGTTAAACTCCGTGTAAAACTCGTCGTCACCAATCATATCCTCCGTGATTGCTCTCATATTCAAAAGCCAACATGCCATTAATGAAAAGCGGATAAATTTTAATTTGTACTCACTTCATTATCAGGATCGGTTTTCAAAAGTTTTTCGCAAATTTTCCTACAACCCTTGAAATCGCGACTGTAATATCTTGATAAAGCCACGTACATTGTATCCATTACTGATCGTGTTGAGAATATGAAAACTAAAACGCAAGCTAGAATAATAATCGCGCTAGTTTGGCAGATGTATAAATAGTGTTCATATAATCAGATAAAGGGTTTGTAGATATTTTCAGGTTTTTATTACCAACTTACAACAATCAAAGATCCTAAAGCGCCGAATGATAACCCTAGTGTAATGAAAACTGAGTGAAAGTAAGAATGTGAATATATGTATACTGACCTAATGGTCTAAAGCTTTTGTACTATTAGCGAGATATGAAGTTTCTTGATTAATTCTTCATATGAGGTAATGGTTTTGCACCACTAATAAAACCTAGACTAAAACGAAATAACTGTACTATGGGCTTCGGGTTTTACTGGTTTTTTATATCATCCCAATGCATAATGTTTCTACATTCATAAAATGTGTATTTTGAAGTCATATAATTGTAGTAATAACGTGTCTTTGATAGTTGGACCCAAAAATAAAATTTTAGATTATTCCAGATCAATTTTCTCAAAAAAAGTTAGCAATATAACAGACCAATGAAGATGAAACAGGCAATAAAATGAACGGGTCATTAAACAGTCAGCCATCAAATTTAACAATCACAATATGTGCTCACAAAACCAGATAATAACGAAGAAGCCTAGTTTATATTTAAATCCTAATCGGATAATAAGGTAAGCAGTTTTCGAAATTGCAATAATCGAGTGTTTCTTAACTAGACAAAAGCCAAAGCAGGTGATGGTAAGGCTATAGATAAGAATTTATTCAAGCATATCCAAGTATAATAACTAGGTAATATTATCACATGAGAAGTGTTTGTATGCAGTAATGCAGAAAATATACTCATTACTTGAACTACCCGGGTAACTATCAGTTCTATACAATTCGGTAGAAGAGTTCATTTGTAAAATCTCAACGGATGAATTTGAAGTAAATCCAACGTTTCGCCTGGCAATCTGGTTCAAGCCGTTTCAAGTAAATATAGTCAAACATTAAAATCATCAAGCATAAATGAGTATATGGTTCTCTGGTTAACTGTATAGTAAACAGGTCATCCAATCACGTTAACAATGTTTAAAGTGGGTATTCGTTTTAGTGTGTATGAGACATGTGATACGTAACAAAGTGTTGAGATAACAGATTGTATGTATTTGTAAGTATATCTAAGGTGTAAGAGTAATTTTCATTCACTACTTATCGCCTCTGATCGGCGAAGTTTTAAGAAAACATACAATTTTTATATATATGATATGAATCAAATGTCTCAAAATGCATGAAAAGATAAATAAACAAAATAAAAATGAAGGACTGAATGTTTGTGTTATTTCCATCGTTCCGGCTTATTCGTTTAACATATTTAGATAAGATAACTTATTCGAAAAGTTAAAAGTAATTGTTGTTGTGCAAATAATAAGTGATAGATTAAATGGAATGAGGAGTCCAGGTTTGCTTATTATTTAATAGTTGCCATAGGACAACTTATTGTATTCCATCTACCTTATCATTATTATTATTACCATTATTATTATTTTTTTTTTATTTTTATTATTAGGATTTACCCATATGTATAGGGATTTGGCTGTTAGTCTTTATTTGTAAGAAGTAAAACCTTTTTGTAGGATTCTTGTGCCATTGAAATCAATTGTATGACCAAACTTTACCGAATGTAATGCTATTGCTGAGTTTTTTTCGAGCTTTTTCTATATCATCTAAGGATTTAGAAATTTGTTTTAGGCACATTTTGTGTTCCTTCGCCTTCGTACTCAGTTGCCTTGTTGTTTCACCTGCGTATGTAGCATTATAATCACTACATTTGATTTCACAAACACAATTTTGTTGTTTCTCATTTGACGAAAGTTGTTACATATACTATATAGCTTGCGTAACACGTTTTATAATTGGAATAATACTTACATTGTTTTGAAAAATTTCTTGGGTCAGAACTTCTAATTAAACTCACTAAGTTCGTTGAAGTCCCATTAATCAGTTTGGGAACAAATATTTGTATGAAAAGTACATTCTATATAACTTAAATAAATCACACAGAAACTTTAAATTCATGTTAATTAATACGTTTTTACTCGAACAGAGAAATTTGTATCCATAACTAAACCGATATATTTTCACACAATGTAAACCTTAAGAGTAGATGAAGAAACGCTGATTAACACTTGCACTTGAAAAAATCGACATCATAAACTACTAGTCCTTCTAACTTTTTGTTGAAATCCTTCAAGTATTCCGAAAAAAAACATCCGTGATATAACTCATGACCTTAGATAAGCGGGGAATAATATGTTCTTAATACGACTAAAAATGAATTATATCACTTTTACATGTAAAAATACTCGTCTGGAGTGTTTTCCCAAAACAAACATACAGATACATGCTTGTTGTGATCATAGACAATCAACGACACTCACGTTCAAGCGCAACTAAATATTAATTACTTTGAAATTCACATTGCTACTTTTTACTGAGTTAGGTGGAATAAAAAACATATAACAGAGTACATTGATATTATTTCTTAGAATCTATTAACCAACCAACCATTTGTATAGCTTCAGCTACATTGACACTATCAGTGATGGATTAAAACAAATATCTGTCCATAACGCAGTAATAAAAGCAAATGCCAAAAGAAGACCTAAAATCTATTCTTCAAAACTACTCTCCCGTTTTCATTGACGGAGGCGATTTTCCATCACTGATGAGGACAGAGTTTTATTATCGGAGAGTAAACATGAAGTGGGCATATGGTTTTGACAACAAACCAGATCCCAGCGAATGAAGAAATGAGGAAGAAGCGCGGGAAGTGGACAGGACACACGTTGGGAAAAGCACCCAACTGCGTTACAAGACAAGCCCACAGATGTGATCCTCAAGGCGGAAGGAAAAGTGAAAGACTAAAGAACACATTACGCCGGCAAATGGAGATAGACATGAGGAAAATGAACAAGAATTGGATGGAGCTATGAAAGAAGACCCAGGACAGAGTGGGTTCGAGAACGCTGGTCGGTGGCCTATGCTCCTGTAGCGGTAAATAAATCCCTAAAATAAATAGCTCTGTAAGTTTTCGACATTGGATGCTGACCACATGTTTTAGTGGACTCATCTAGCTGAAGGCGCTCGGTCAGGCATCCGTACCAGATCACGTGTGGTAACGCCGTGCTCAACATCAATCGCAATCGCTAGCCAGATTAGATCAGAGAATTCCGATATTTTGGTTATCGCCAAATACACTCTTCCGATCTCCTCGACTCTGTCTTTTGATTTCTCTGGGTGGTTACTAATTATATTAGGTGTTACTGGTAGAAGCGTTGTCAAACACTGAATACCTCTGTCATCTTCATTGGCGAGACCGATGTGATCTGGTACACCTAATTGCAACTGTGAGTCTGTTCCTTTTTGGGATTTTTTATATATTATTGCCTTATTTTTTTATTTTTTACACATTGTGATATTTTTTCGTGTGCGGACATGTTGCAATGAATGAGAGAGGTTATCGGCCAAAGAACTTTCGATGATGGCCTATTTAAACAACTTTTCTTGTCTAAACTTCCTCAACAGGTGCAAGCTGTGTTTGTACCGGTTCAAAACAACTCCTTAGACGAGCTAGCTGCATCTGCCGACCGCATTTTAGAAATTACGAAATCTACTACCGAGGTTTTTTTCAGTCAAAGAAACGCATCAAACGACTCAGAATGACATAACCGAGTTATGTCATACACTCATGCGTTATCTTAATCTTCGTAACGACCGTAAGCGATTGCACACTCCACGTAGAAGCATTTCACGTAAGCGATCTGTCTCTAGACCACGAGAGACGGATAATCCCGACTGGTGCTGGTATCACAACCAGTATGGAAATTCTTCCAGAAATCGCAGAAAACCCTACAATTTTCCCAACACGAAACCGACTGACTCGAAAAACAACTCGGGAAACTTCCAAGCCGGTACTCGTTAACGGCAACCGTAGCCGGCGAACATAGCCGTCTGTTATACGTCACAGATGTGACAACGAGAGTTCGCTACCTCGTCGACACTGGTGCAGAATCTAGCGCCCTCCCAGTGAATCCCAACGACCGGCTTAACGAATCGGCTCTAAACTTACAGGCGGCAAACGGAAAACCTATCGCTACGTATGGCAAAAGGTACGTTTACCTTAACGTGTGTTTACGCAAACCCATTCACTGGATTTTCGTTTTTGCAGATGTTTCTATGCCAATCATTGGTATGGACCTTCTACAACATCATAATCTGATCATCGATACGCGCAAACAGAGGCTAGTAGACAGAAACACTAATTTGTCCGTTTGCGTAACTTCCTTTTCTGGTCGCAGATTATCATCAGTCGCAATTAAGCATATGATAGACCCACTTTATCAACCGCTACTTGATAAGTATCCTGGGATACAACAAACTCAACCGAGACTACCGTGTGTAACCAGCAACGTTACACATCACATCACGATTACAGGACCACCTGTATTCTCCAAAGCACGACGACTAGCTCCTGAAAAGCTAAGGTTAGCGAAAAACGAGTTCAACCATATGATAGACTTAGGGATCATACGACCATCAAATAGCCCGTATGCATCTCCGTTTCACATGGTCCCTAAAAAGGACAGCAACGATTGGCGTCCAACTGGTGACTATCGGAGATTGAATGCAAAAACCATTCCCGATCGTTACCTGTTGCCTCACACTCACGATTTGACAGCTACCTTGAAAGGTACAACTGTCTTTTCGAAAATCAACTTGGTTAAAGCGTATAACCAAATCCCTATGGCTACTGACGACATACCGAAAACAGCTATCATAATTCCCTTCGGACTCTATGAATTTTTGCGAATGCCTTTCGGCCTAAGAAACGCTACTCAAACATTCCAAAGATTCATAGACGACGTTTTTCGAGGTCTCAACTTCGTACATGCGTATGTTGACGACTGCCTAATCGCAAGTCCGGACAGAGAATCACATCTCAAGCATCTGGATCTTGTTTTCGAACGACTACAAAAACATGGCATTACTGTAAACCTTCAGAAATGCCAAATCGGGACCAACTCGTTAGATTTCCTAGGACACACTATCGATGCTCAGGGCATTCGACCGCTTAGAACCAAAGTGGCGGCCATTCTGGATTACCCAGAACCGACCACCGTCAAGCAATTACGCACGTTTAACGGCCTGATAAGTTTCTATAGACGATTCATACCCAAACGCGCATTACTTATGAAACCGCTAACCGACCAACTTCGTGGAAATGCGAAATCCATTAATTTAGACGACACCTCACGAAAAGCATTCTCCACCGTTAAGGAACTGATCGCTAAAGCAACAATGCTCGCACATCAGGACACCGAAGCACCCATTAGTATCTCAGTAGACGCATCCGGCTCAGCAATCGGACGAGTCTTACAACAATGGGTTAACAACTCCTGGCAACCTTTGTGATTTTTCTCTAGACGGTTGCTAGACACCGAATCGAGGTACAGCACATTCGGTAGGGAACTCCTAGCTATGTATTGTGCTGTACGACATTTTCAACACTACATCGAAGGTCGTGAATTCACTCTTTTCACGGACCATAAACCACTCACCTTCTCTCTAAGCTCTACTTCAGACAAGTACTCTCCCCGTGAGTCTCGACAACTGGACTACATTTCGCAGTTTACTTCAGATATTCAACACACCTCTAGAGCAAACAATGTAGTTGCAGACGCCTTATCTCGCATAACTTCCTTGAACAGTTTCCAAGGAATCGACCTTCTTAAACTCGCCGAGCTTCAAAAAGAAGACGGTGATCTTCAGCACGAGTTATCGTCCACAAACCTTAAACTACGCATCAAACAGATAGGAACAGGTAAGGAAACCTTACTTTGTGACACATCTACAGGTAGGGATCGCCCAATCGTGCCGAAACATTATCGACGAAATGTCTCCAGTACATTGCACAAACTTTCTCATCCAGGTGTTCGTGCAACCATCAAGCTTATATCAGAACGGTTTTGCTGGCCTGGCATGAATAAAGACGTGAGGGGGTGGGCACGCTCCTGTATAAGCTGCCAAAAATCTAAGGTCGTCAGACACAATAAATGTCCCTTAGGCTCGTTTAAAACTCCCGATGCTCGTTTCGACCATGTTCATCTGGATTTGGTAGGACCTTTACCAGATTCAAATGGATACGCCTACCTCTTAACCTGCGTAGACCGTTTCACTCGATGGCCAGAAGCAGTACCTATCAAGGACATCACTGCTGACACAGTGGCTCGCGCCTTCGTCGAGCGATGGGTAGCAAACTGCGGCTGCCCTTCAACCATCACTACGGATCGCGGAAGTCAGTTTGAATCTGATCTTTTCCGTCGCCTGACCACACTTTTAGGAATCACTCGCTTCCGAACGACCGCCTACCATCCACAAGCAAACGGGTTGGTAGAACGTTTTCACCGACAACTAAAAGCTTCACTATCAGCTGCAAACGTTTCACAGTGGACCGACGCTCTTCCACTCGTCTTACTGGGTATCCGCAATGCAGTGAAAGCTGACATTGGATACACTGCGGCTCAACTCGTTTATGGAACGACACTTCGACTTCCAGGAGAATTCGTGGATCCTTCATCCTCTTCAATGAGCATGGATCTAACCTCCTACACGAACAGGCTCACAAACGCAATGCGTTCAGTTAAACTTGCTTCCACTCGACCACAATCCACCGATGTTTTCGTTCAACCTGACTTACGATATAGTGCACACGTTTTCGTTCGTCGAGACTCGCATCGACGATCTTTCGAATCGGCATACGAAGGACCTTTCAAAGTTCTTCAACGCGAACCGAAGTACTATATAATGGATAAGAATGGAACCAACGATAGCATCAGCATCGATCGCCTCAAAGCAGTGTATTTAGAAGGAAATCCTATCTACATCGATTTTCTTTCGGTACAATCGAACGACACGACTCCACTCATAATTCCTCAGTCGAAATCCAACACACGCGATGATACTCTGAATGTATCTGAAAATAAACTTGAAACGACGCGTTCTAGAAGAAGAGTTAGATTTCCAGAACATTTAAATGACTATTGCACGTAAGGCACTACTCGACATTTAATATTATCTCGATCTTTCGTTTTACGATATATAATATATTTCTAAAGAAACAATTTTAATATGCTTATATATTTACATTTTTATTTAAAAAAAACACAACGAAAAACCAAATTTTTTTAACGATATTACGTGCGCATTAGTTTATTTTCCTTTTTTTCGCCGACATTGTGTTTTTACACACATACGAGTGTAGTTCGACATGCACTTACATTTTCTTCTTTCTTTTCCAGGACGGCTGGAAAAGAACGAGGAAGTTTATGAGGAGCCGAAATTTTCATTGTACTTTTTCTTTTTTTACTATGTTGTACCTCGGTCCCATATAGTAAGAAAAGACGACCAGACGTTGCTAATCCTAGCAAGCTATCAGAAGAATGTTTACCAACGACAAACTCGCTGGGTTTAAACTTCTGGATGGCCACGTTTTAGGGTCATCACTAACCCACTAGAGGGGGAGTGATCTGTAGCGGTAAATAAATCCCTAAAATAAATAGCTCTGTAAGTTTTCGACATTGGATGCTGACCACATGTTTTAGTGGACTCATCTAGCTGAAGGCGCTCGGTCAGGCATCCGTACCAGATCACGTGTGGTAACGCCGTGCTCAACATCAATCGCAATCGCTAGCCAGATTAGATCAGAGAATTCCGATATTTTGGTTATCGCCAAATACACTCTTCCGATCTCCTCGACTCTGTCTTTTGATTTCTCTGGGTGGTTACTAATTATATTAGGTGTTACTGGTAGAAGCGTTGTCAAACACTGAATACCTCTGTCATCTTCACTCCATTGGGAGTAACAGGCGTAAGTAAGTAAGTAGGGCAGTTGGACAGCAAGTATTTGCCTCAAGAATTATCAGTGCGTCAGCAGGTCCTCCGTTCTAAAAGACGAAAGAAGGTAAGGAATGGCGAATGCTAAATCAACGTTTAGTGTACCTGAAGATCGTCGTTAGGTTAAATCTGTTCCTCAGGTATATTAAAGGGTAGACGTAGTATATTTGTCATTCTCAAAGAAAAAAATTGAGCGTTTACGAATCAGTGTGATTCGGAGTATTCAAACGTACTACAAAATCTTATCATTTTTAGAGAGCTTCAACCGACTCACCATCTCAACTAATAAAACTACTATAATATCAACAGAACCACTTCTGATATTAAATACAACATTGTTTAGAATGTATTTGTAAGTCCAGTGAAATGCGTAGTGGCTAGTGCTATGTGAAGCCACCATATATCACATATAACGCCTGTATTTGTCAAGCGGCTTACCGAACACGGTTGCGTGTGGTTATGTCAACAACGCTGCACGGAAACAAATATCTAACTATCCGTAGCCGCTACAATACTGAAAGCCGATAAAAGAAGTACTAGCATGTGTAATAAAGGTCCATCAAATGGTACTCACTCAGTCGATGCACAAATCGGTGTGAATTTATCTCACGCAACCTAAGAGTCGATTAACTTACATGGTTCAAAGGAGGGAGAACCGACTTCAATGAGGTCTGTCAGAAATAAAACCTCAAGAAACGAGCTTTCTCTTGTCTCCAACCCTCGAAATGAGAGCGGGTAGAAAATGCCTAGTAAACTGAACCGCATGGCTAGGTCTGTTTCTACCAGGAAAAAACAGTCGTCGACAACCATCGGAAGTCTCATCGTATGTGTTTCGTAATTGTTTTTCATACTTCACTTAAAGCTGATCAATAAGCACGAATCAAGGGTGAGAAACAATCTGATGTCATTGAACAAGGACCAGTCTCCCAAACTGTAGTTTGGCTCATCTCAGTGAAAGGTCAGTTGTCTTTCATGCAGTCAGGGGTAGTGAAAGAGCAGAATCAGAAATCATAGATCTACTTAGTAGGCTAATGTCACAAAATATCTCTCAGGTCACCTTGATGAAGGCTTGTAGATTGAGTAGCAAAACGGACTTGAAGCGGAATTAGACCAGGTTGCTAAATATGGTGCTTAAAACTCCTAATGAAATGAATCTAGAGGCTATAAAGGAACTAAATCCAAGGCTAGATACTAGCGAGAATGACCTCAGAATTGTGTATTTTCAGGTGATGAGGCTTCGACAGAGGACGAGACGGAGGCTATATCAGGTGCAGCACAAATCCATCTAAATGATCTCCAGATATATTACACAAATGCTCAGAGCTTGCTCAGCAAGCGATCGGAGTCAGGTGCACAGATAAACTCTAACAAGCCATCACGAAAACTCGACTGGCTCAGTCCTCAGACTGTTGCAAACCTGATTTTCAAAGTCTCATATTAGTCATAGACGACAACACCCAGAAGAGTAAAGGAGGAGTATTAGCTCTATCCATTATACTGTCTCGTTTACCGTTATCGATATTGTATCTCATGAAAGTGAGACGTGTGAACCGAGAGGTTGCGAAGGTCAAGAGCTGCTGATCGGTTTGGTCTACTGCAATCTAAACTGTGAGGTGAATGAGGTCTTGTTAGACAGTCTCAACGCCTGGTCATCCAGTGGCTGGTGTTTAATCTAAGAGGACCTTAACGTGCCTATTACAGACTGGAAAACCCTGAGGGCTGAGTTGTCAGAAAATCCTGGTTGATGTGGTTATCATATGTGCCCTAGTGCAATATGTGAACGAAGCAATGATGTATGATCCAGACGCCAAATCGTCCTCTCTAATGGATCACATATCGACCCATTATGATAATGATGCCACAAACCCCCATTATATGCCACTTTTAGGTAACAGTAACAATGCAGTTCCAGTCTTCCATTTCCTTGTGGTTGTCAAAATCCATGTGTCAGTCAAAGAAAGAACAAACTTCTAGAAGGCGAATAAACACGAAATCATACGCTCGGCATCCTCAGTTGATCGAACAATAAAGTCAGAATCCTAAAGTGAATCGGCTCAGGAGGTATTTTGAAATCTATACGTGAAAGTTACCGCACCACATATTACTTGGACTACACCGAGGAGCCCGAGAAACTCCCCACATGGTTGAGTGGGGAGTTTTGCAACCTTCCCCGTATGAGGAGAAGAATGTGGGAGAGATTCGGGTTACTGGATATTGACAGGACAAGTTCCCATTGTCGAGGAGCTCGAAGTATTTGTGTCTCGACCCTTCACAAGTCCAGATGTTTGTACGAAGTAAAGCTTGTTAAAGAGTCCATAGAATATCCTAAATGCTTAAACTCGTACACACATCCAAGAACTCAGAGGAGAGAATGTATTCCAGCATCATGTGGAGAGATTAGTACTTCATCACTGGTACAGGATAATTATGGTGAAGCTCGGATATTCTCAAATTACTTTAGTAATGTATATATTGTAGAGATGTCCTCCCCTCCAGTTCATACAACTCCCTACATGCACTTTGAACACTGTGACTAATGAAGAATTCGATGCTTTTGGTTTGCTAAACAAGATTGATTTCGGCAAATTAATGAAACACGATGGAATGCATCCTAGGTTACTACGAAATTTATAAAATGTTGCCGAGAATCTGCTAATCTATCTGTAATCCAGATCAAATACCAAAAGACTTGTAGTGGCATTGGACCATAACCACACAATCCGCAAAGCTGAACATGAGACAACTCGGAAAACAGATATTCAATAGTTAACACGGAGAAATACCTAACGATGGAGAAGGCGCGAACAATGAGTTGAGTGAATTAGAGTTGATCGAACGGCATGGCTCGGCCGTGCAGGCGTGGTCCCCGCTGAATGTTATCTTATTTCTTCTATTTATATTAAATATATTGTTCCTTCTCTAGCCTAATCTTGTTCTACATCATGTATTGGTAATTGGTACGATACAGTGAGTCGGCATAGTCGATGGTGTGACTTCCACGTAAGATCTTATAGATTAGGCAGTTATATCATGACAAATCTACAAATTTAGGATTAGGTCTATTATTAGAGCAATACTAATATCATAGTAGACCATAATTCTACAGACTAAGAGAATTTAATAGTATGTCTCGTCTTCGAAAAAGGTACGAGACACAAACTTGAGAACTATCGACCCGTGGGCCTAACCAGCGTGACCGTTAAAATTTTCGGAAAGATTATTTGTTAGACGCTTCCCAGGTATCTGGAAGAAAACCGGGCTCTTTCTGTGAAGCAGCAACAACTTAAAGTAGTCCAGCTATGAAATTTTATCTAGTGGAGTGCTTCAGGGTTTAGTTTTGGAGTTAGAGTTTTTCCTCCTCTGTGTAAATGACCTTCATAGTCTCCTACCATCAGTTTTGCTATATGTTGATGATGTAAAGATATGGGGGGCGATGAAAAGTAAAGGTGATTGTTTGAATCTTCGAAATAACCTGTAGAAATTATCCGGATGATCCAAACTTTTGCAGTTGCCGATAAATGATTCCAAGTGCATTATGACGCAAACTGATCACCAAGGTACATATACATAGACAGTGAATAAAACTGGGTTGCCTGTAGTCCAAACATAAAATGATCTAGGAGTCATCGCGAGCCAAGACTTAAAACTAATGTGCACTACCGTGCAATAGCCTCCAACGACTTTAAAGCTGTATGTTTAATACGTGGAGCCTCTAACCATATCGATGAAAAAACGCTTTTGACTTTCTCTACAGTATTCTTTCGTCCTTAAATCCGGTTTTCATACACATGTAAATGAAGATAACTGGTGTAGCAAGAGCCTGTGCATCAGTAGGTCACGGATAACATGAACCCAATCATACTTGAAGTTAAAACTCTGAAAGGGGGGGGAAACTTCAAGTACCTGTTTAGCAAAATCATCGATGAACAAGGGGGATCTGATGTAGAAGCAAAGGTAATTATTAGCAAAACAAGAACAACATTCCCACAGTTGAAGAACATGTGAAACTAAAAACAACTGCCAACCAATATCGAAGACAGAATCTTCATTACGAACGTCAAGACAGTTCTACTAAATGGGGCTGGAACTTGGTGTAGGGCCAGTGAAATTCCATTGAGACCTAACCAAATCATCCGGCAGTTGGGTCATTGAATGTCGAACAAATCATCGATCCCCATCAAGGTCAAGGACAATCAACGCGCACCAGGGAATCGTACGCCATGGACTGGCCCATGCGGTAGTGATCTCGCCTTCGCTTGTATCTACTTTAAACAGTATATTTCCGTAATAACGTCCTCTGTGTTGTACAGTCTGCAGAGAATCCATGGTACCTTGATACGTCAATGGGGCAGTCCACGTAAGGTGCTAACCATGAGATGTGACTTCGATGTTAGCTGGTTCGTCACACAATTCCCGTCTCAATCAAGTAGGCCTCCGATCATTCGACATAAACCAGCTTCCATCTGACGAGGAAATTAGAAAGTGACGCTGGATGTGAATAGGAAATACATTGTGGATATCATCAAATTGCATTATGAGACAAGCCCTAACCCGTAATCCTGAAAAGGAAAGGAAGAAGACTAAGGAACACATTGTGCAGGGAGTTTGAGCCAGACATGAAAAGAATGAATAGCAACTGGAAATATGTGGGAAGGATTGTCCAGGACTAAGTTGGATGGAGAATGCTGGTGGTTGGCCTGTGCTTCTCCACGAGGGGTAGCAGGCGCAAGTAAGTATACTCCAGTTTTGTGTACAAGTGGCTAGCCTCTACATAAAACAGAGACAGTGAGCTGTTGGAGAAGGTTCAAAGAACCTTAACCAAGCCGATTCTCGAAAATCGGAGCCCTAGTATGATTCTCGACTGGACATGCTATATCCATTTCCCCTGTCATATAGAAGAACGAGAAATGACATGAACATAGCCGTTAAATTATTTAGTGATGAATCCGCATCTGATATGCCCTCACTTTCCTTGTCTTTCAAAACAGAGAATTTACGAGAACACTCAAAGAAGGTTTACAAGCCAATAGCAAACGATTTGTCAGCAGACAATCGACCTTCCCTTTGAATCGCCAACAAATATAATTCATTACCTCAACACGTGATTGCATCTCCACCTGAGGACCCTTTCAAGAGGAAGGTGGACCGACTGAGAAACCACCACTGCGTGGACCAATACAGGTCACTTACCCTTTGTCTTTTCTAAATTGAAACTGAATTATTTGTCGCCCAATCACATATTTAGCATCATATCTAAATATGGACAAACTTACGTGAGTATATAAGAAGCTGTATATCATAAACAAGTCTCAGTTTACACGTAAATGCATTAGTTAAACGGCGTTTTTTAGCTTTTCTGATGAATATTAGCCAAAAATATTCAAGCAATCACTTGGTAATATTGGTATTTCAAAAAAACGATACAAATAAATCATTAAGGCTATTCTGACAACAGAAAGGCATATTTTTGGTGCAAATAACAGATATTTATTGCATAGTGAAATCGAAAAGTTGTTGATAATAATCATTTCTGATGCTGTTGTTTGAAGTTTCTCGTCTGTGGCGCTATTTCTGTATTGTCCGCATAGTATGCGGGAATACAAGCTGGTTGTGCTTGGCAGTGGTGGAGTTGGGAAGAGTGCCCTCACTGTTCAGTTTGTGCAAGGGATTTTCGCTGAAAAGTATGATCCAACTATCGAAGACAGCTATCGGAAGCAGGTTGAAATTGATTCCCAACAATGCATGCTAGAGATTCTCGATACAGCTGGAACTGCAAGTCATTTTTTAAAGTGATATTTATCGTAAACTTATAGGAGCAATTCACAGCAATGAGGGATCTTTACATGAAAAATGGTCAGGGCTTTCTGCTAGTTTACTCCATCACATCACAGGCTACATTCACTGATCTCAACGATCTGAGAAAACAAATCCTTCGTGTCAAAGACGTTGACGAGTTTCCACTAGTTCTGGTTGGAAATAAATGTGATTTGGAAGATGAAAGAAGTGTGGGTACCGAACAGGGAAGAAACTTGGCAAGTGAGTGGAAGTGTCATTTCGCAGAGACTAGTGCCAAGACTAAATCTAATGTAAATGAGGTGAGTATTTTACGTTGTTTCGTACATATTCAACCAAATTTAGTGTCATTATACACTCACATGCACTCCACTCAAATTGGAAATTCAGTTTTAATGTTGCGAGCTCTCTAGTATTTTTATTGGGACTCATTATCTCACGCCAGTCCGAATTTGGTCGTAGGTTTTTCGATTGTCCGATGTTTAGCAATGAAATAGTAAGGGGATTTAAAGTATTTCAACCAGACTCAAGCATTTTAAAGTTATGATTACCTCCTCATCCGGGATTTATTCCAAGTCGAACATTAAACATTTGTAGTGAAAGCCGCAAACATGTATCCTAATTTAGACTAACGTGTCGTGTAAGTTAGTATGAAGTCCCACTCTGATTTTCAAATGAGATAAACATCTTTGACACAAATCAGTCATGATTATCACTGAACATACTTCACACTTTCGCTGCCTGACATGCACTTCTGAGTATAAAGTTTCTAAGTATAAGCACTTAGTTTTACGACGGTTAGTAGAGTAAGCTTTATCAACGACTTTTGAGTGATTATTACGAGTCAAGAACGTCTAGAAGTATAGGTTTACCCGTTCTAACATATCGGTTTTCAGGTGTAGTAGCTTACAACCCAGCTGAGGGGGGTTATCACTTCTGATGCCATGTCTATATTGTTGATGGATTCTCGTAAACTCATCCCATCAGGCTCTGAACACGATGAAAAGCGGCAACAAACCAGATCTAGGTTGACAACAAGTCTAAGAAACGACCGTGAGCAGTGGTGGGCAACGAAAGCAAGAGAGATGAAAAAGGTGGCTATAGGGAACACAAGACAGCTCTACAGACTAATAAAAGAAACTGGAATTAATAAGTCAAGTGTAAGTCAGACTATTTCGGAAAAAGACAACACCCTCATCTGCTCTTAGTCCAGACGTTTAGAACGATGGGCGGAGCACTTTAGGGAACAGTTCAGCTGGCCTTCAGCGACTCTACAACTACCCTCCATTCCCAGACTGTGAATGGAACACTGAAGTAGGTCCCCCAACTGTAGCAGAAGTTCAAAAGGCTATAGTTAATCTGAAACGAGGAAGGGCAGCTGGTCCAGATGAATTGGCTCCAGAAGTCTTTAAGGATGTTGGTCCAATTTTAGCGATTAGGTTGACTAATATTTTAGCTAAGATCTGGGAGTTAGACGTTATTCCATCTGACTGGTCACAATCACTTATCGTCCCAATATATAAGAGAGGGTCAAAATCATCCTGTGGCAACCATAGAGGGATTAGTTTAACTAATATAGTATCTAAAATACTAGCCTCGATAATTACCAGACGCTTAACTAAGACTCGTGAACTACAAACACGAGAGAATCAAGCTGGCTTCAGACCTGGTCGTGGCTGCATCGACCACATATTCACCATTCGTCAGGTTCTAGAACACAGGCATACTTATCGGCGTCCGACAATGGTGGTCTTTCTTGACTTGAAAGCAGCATTTGACTCGGTAGACCGCGAGATTCTGTGGCAGTGTCTGTTATTGAAAGGCGTACCTCAGAAGTACATAAACCTTGTGAAGGCTCTTTATTCGAACACTACCAGTCGAGTCAGAGCTTATGGCAAACTGTCATCTGCTTTTGCAACCTCAAGTGGTACTGTCAAGGCTGTCCACGTTCTTCATTTCTGTTTAACTTCATCATAGATCTACTGATGGAAATAACATTCTCGTCTACTGAATTCTCGGGTATTGACCTCCTTCCAGGAGGTCCACTTATCGGCTTGGAATACGCAGATGATATAGTCCTGTTTGGTGAAGATGCTGATAAAATGCAGAGTCTTCTGGTAGCACTGAGCAACAATGCCAGAATGTTTGGAATGCGCTTCTCTCCCTCTAAATGCAAATTGTTGCTTCAGGACTGGTCTGCGTCAACATCTAAACTAAGGATAGGGAGCGAAGTAGTTGAACACGTTGACAACTTCACTTATCTTAGAAGTCTGATCACCCCTATTGGGCTGGTGTCTGACGAAATCTCAGCACTGATTCGAAAAGCTCGTTTGGCTTTTGCCAACTTACGTCACCTACGGCGAAGGCGAGTTATCCGTCTATCAATAAAAGGACGAGTATACTGCGCGGCAATCCGTTCTGTTTTAATTTACGGCAGCGAAACATGGCCATTAAGAGTAGAAGACACTCGTAAGCTACTAGTATTTGACCACAGATGCCTTAGAAATATTGCTGGCGTCTTCTGGGATCATCGGGTAAGTAATAGTGAGGTTAGAAGAAGGGTATTAGGGAATGATGTTAAATCAGTTGATGAGGTTGTGAATCTTCATCGACTGAGATTGTTGGGCCACGTGTTACGTATGCCTGAACATCGATTACCACGACGTGCAATGCTAACCGTGTTCGGGATGGTTGGAAGGAAATTAGGGGCGGCCAAATCAAAACGTGGCATCAGTGCTTGAAGTCACTAACTTCTAGTCTGAGCCATGTTGGTAGATGCAGACTACTTGGTTGGGGTCCGCGTGACTGTCGTAACCAATGGTTGGAGACTTTGTGACATGGCTCAGAATCGATCACAATGGCGTCAGTGTATACACTCTCTGTCTTCCCTTAAACTAAGAGATTAAAATCGCTTCATATCTTTATTTCTATGAACTAATTCTTTCTTCCTGTACTATATCCTTGTTGCAATCTTTCTTTCATATATTACCCCCTCCTAATTAACTATTTTTAGTTATTCGGGTTCATTTTGTTGTGTTAATGAGGTATGGCAACTTGGACCGATGCATATATGTGCCTGGTCCTACGTTGTAGCTGACTGACTGACTATATTGTTAAACTAAATCTCTCCGTCAGCTAATCACACATCACTAGGTTAAAGTGACGCTGGAACCTTTCCAGGTCATTATTTCAGTCCCACAATAATGAGGACTTTCTAGTGAAGTACTACTTCATTTCGTTCTTCAGCTACTCTTTCTCTGAAGCAAAGTGGTAGTCTATGAATCCTCACCACTAAGAACAGTATTTCCTGAGAACTACCTAAATACCACGACGAAGTCTTAAATCACATACAATCATGCCCATTTGTCACTGGTTACCGGTAAGTGCTCTGGTATAGCCAAGGGAGCGGAGAATTTGTTCTCACATGGCCACGTGCATACAACCATTGCCAGGGAAGTCCCCACTGCCTTCTCGCGACGGGGTGTTGCTTACGAAATCGAGAGGACGAAAAGCGGATGTCCGACGCTTTAACCGGGCTGTTGGGTACAGAAGATCCACCTAGAAAAGTTGGAAAACACTGACTCAAAACAAATGGTGAACATGGCCTGCAGTATCTTGAAGGAACTAGTGGCGTATAAACCTAATGTTGGTTACTGGCTAGCGTGGGACTGCGTCTCTTTGCGTTTCTCCACTGTCTTATGGATTAGACCTTTGGGTCAAAGGCTCGGGGTGTGACCCCCTAAGAAAACCACCCACTTCAGTTTGGGCACCTCGGCAGTGCCAGTTCATTCAACTTCATCAACGTCGGGCAAAAATGTTTTGCGGTTCCTGGACAATCACACGTAAAACAAGCTTCTTTAAGCAGCAGATGGAGAGCAAATTTGTAGTACTCCATTAATGTCTAGAATACGGGCCTCGTATAGACGCCACGAATGGATGTTAAGACTTTCCAAAGGCAGTCAGACTTATATGTTATCCTGTCTGCATTAGTGTGCGGACGTTATGGGAAGCCACGAATGGTGTACGAGTAGGTTGGATGTAAGCTAGGGGCGACCAGATCAAAACACGGCACCAATCCATGAGGTCACTGACGAGTGGACTAAGCCATGTTGGTAGTTGTAGACTACCTGGTTGGGATCCGCGGGACGATGGCAACCGATGGTTAGAGATGTTGAATAAAATGGCTCATAATCGTTTGCAATAGCTGAGGAGCGTCCACTATTTGTGTTCACCCAAATTCTAATCTTCTGAATTCGTCATGTCCCTTTTTTTCTTGTTCCAAATTTATTTCCTTGACTAACATCTTCAAACGCTAATTTTTCCGATTACTGCTTGCACTTTTACTACATCTACCAGTATGGGATTTGAATCGACAATTGTGCTAATGTGGTATGGCAACTCGAACTGATGTACGAAGTTCTACGTTGTTACCGACTGACTGACTAACGTGGTCATCCACAGTGCTGTTAAGACCCTAACATGATTATTCGTTAATTTACTTCATTTGTTATTTTACTTGTAATCTCAGTTCGCTCTTGAGTACTTAACTATTCAGTCCATGGAGTTCCTTAAAATTAAATTCATTAGAGTTTATAGTAATTTCGAATGTTTTATTTTTCAGATATTTCACGATCTTGTTCGTCAAATTAATGCGAAGACACCCAATCCTGCATCGAAGTCGTCGAAGAAATCAAAATGCTGTTGTCTGTGAAATAACAGTTTTGTATGCTTTTAATATCTTGTTATTTATTTTCGCGTCTATAAAATGACCAAGCTTCACTAACTTACATTCGAAAGCGCATTATTAACTTTGTTCTGACTTCGTGTAGTAATTGTGCCCTTACTGTTTTTATTCGCTGGTCTCATTTTTTAAATTTAGTATATTATGTTGGCATTCTTTTGTCCCAGCCTCTCTGATGTTTCGTGTAGTTCTCACAAAGACAGTTTTGCTTCACTTGCCTGCTTCCTGATTGATGAAATCAAAACAGGTCATACCTAGTTCTGAAACATCCTAATCAATATATGCCGTTTAATTAGTAATATTTTAATGTTTTTAATCTTCATTTTTGTTTCTTTCGACTTCGGTGTCAGAATTTCTTGTAATTTTCACGCTTTCTGCCTTATACAAACTTCATCTTTTTAAATTTCCAATGGTCCGATGTGGTGTGACATGATTATCCAGTTAGGATTGTGTATAGTTTTTAACTGTTTCTTTTATTAACTTTGTTTTATTATCACATGTATCGGTGATACCCTTTTGTTTTCTGATTTTGCAATAATATACGCTTTCAGCGACCTCAATCATTTTTGGGAAATAAACTTACATTATATACAATATATGTTATACAATTTTCGTAAAACAACTGATTAAGAAATGACTGAATTTTTTAGGGAAAAGGTGGAACAAACGAAAAATATCTACAGTTTTGATTGACAATTACATGTGACAAATTAGGGTAGTGAGTTTTATTTTCCACATTTGAATCGATTTTGTGGGACACTTGGTAATAAATCCCTTACATGGACTTGTGTAATGACTATCATGTGGTTTGGCACCAATTACGAATATATGGTTACATTCGTTGACTAATTTATTTGTATTTGTTATGACCATTAATCCAATAGCTTAGTTAAATCCTTGGCGTGGGAAATGTTACATGTTTCTTCATAAGTAAGATTCAATCAAATTATTGTTCTGCCCGCCTGAAATGGTCCCACACACATTAATTTAGCACTGATCTATGGGTTGTCGTGCTAGATTGCAGGGTGTTAATTGAAGACTCCGACAATCCAGTTTAAGGCTCTTCGCTGTTACAGTAAATCAGTCTATTCAGAAATCATCTGTTCGCCACAAAATTGAACAAGGTGAATAAAAGTAACTGAAGATAAAACCCTCAAATGCCCTGGTACGGCCGAGAGTGGGGAGAGTCAGCTCTTCCTCAAAATGCTCTCACATGGCCACGTGCATACAACCATTGCCAGGGAAGTCCTCACTGCCTTCTCGCGACGGGGTGTTGCTTACGAAATCGAGAGGACGAAAAGCGGATGTCCGACGCTTTAACCGGGCTGTTGGGTACAGAAGATCCACCTAGAAAAGTTGGAAAACACTGACTCAAAACAAATGGTGAACATGGCCTGCAGTATCTTGAAGGAACTAGTGGCGTATAAACCTAATGTTGGTTACTGGCTAGCGTGGGACTGCGTCTCTTTGCGTTTCTCCACTGTCTTATGGATTAGACCTTTGGGTCAAAGGCTCGGGGTGTGACCCCCTAAGAAAACCACCCACTTCAGTTTGGGCACCTCGGCAGTATCGCAGCCCTCACAAAAAACGGGTGATTTACGTGGCTCATATCAGTTTGGTGCCTCTTTGTACCAATGTTTGTATGTTTGAATAAATAGAAGATAAAGTCTCTAGTTGTGAACCAATCAAATGTGCACTTCAAAGCGGTATGGCCATATTCAGTAAATTTCATCATTGAAGTTCTCTTAACAGGTACTAATTGCAGACTTGCTCTGTGTCTACATTGATCGTCAGACAGAAGTTAAGTATACAACAGCGTTTGCTGAAGACTAGTGGTACTTGTTTCAAGGCAAGTTTTGATGTTAGATATGCTTCAGGCTTAGGTCCATAGAAAATGGATTTTTCTCATAATCGTATTATCCGGAAACAAGCTTGCTGTTGGTCGATTTTTTCTTATTTTAAGTAGGACAAATCTTTTCTCAAGTAACATATAAAAGAAGTAAGTCCTTACTATCAGATCACATTCTTAACAATAGTTCTTAAAACCACTTATTGAGTGTCGAGAAAACATTAAACAAACTACGTTCGTTCTACTGATGATTGTTGAGGAGCTGCTGAACAGGGTTTTGATTAAAATAAGGAATGGAAACATTAGAGGCATACTTGTTACTGTATAAATAACTTTTAAGTCTATATGTTTCGGGAAAAACTCAACGATTTCTTATCTGATTTTAAAACTAATGCACTTTCCAAATACTTGGATCACTAAACGAGACAAAAAAGGAGAAGTTATAGTTTCAATACTTCTAATTCATACTATAGGTAGGTTGAATCGCATAGAAATTGAAGATTTGGACGACAATTATATCTAGACATTCAATTACTCATATTTTGCTCACCATTCTACTAAGTCTACAGAAAAATCTTACATCAACTTCCGACTCCACGGGTTGTTCTTGAAATTGACAGATAATTCCCATTTAAACATTAAAATTAAAACACGAACTTCAACGAAGAGATCTCTTTTCAACGAATTTATTATTAAGCTGTACAATCGTATATATATGAAAATTTTGTTTTTGTAAAAGTACTAATTCCGTGAGGAAATGTGAACACAATTAACCAAGATTACGTAATAGAAAGATAATACTTGATTACGTAATACGAATGATAACAATAGATTTAGTGAATATAATAAGATGATTAAAATGTTTTTGTTATAATAATTAAAGGTCATAGAGGTGGAGAAATAAATAAGGTGATATGATGAGCATTTACGAATAAAATAGTGAGAATATAAGACATAAGTAAAGGGGGAATGCAGAAATAATAATAATAATAGGATAATCAAAATAATTAAGGCCAAGGTAACGATAACGATAAGACGTACTTCTTTTGTACGCATAGTTCTGGTTTAAGCTCCTGGATGGTAAGAGCTATGTTGTTAAAATCAATATACTCAGTTATATAACATATCGTTTCCGTTAAAGGTACGTTGGTGAACAAAGAGTTAACGTCAAGCGAGAACATGTGTTTCCCGGAAGTATTAACGTCCTTAATACGATCAATAAATTGCAAGGTATCATGAATAGAATATTTAGATACTTGCCTTCTAACAGGTTCCAATTTTTCAGCTAACCATTTGGTGATCTAGGTTTGCCGACTGAACACTTGAAAGAACTATTGTTACGTTGTACTTGTAATGTCCAGTTCAGTTTCAATAATTAAATGTATAAACGAAGGAATGGGATCGCATAGAGGCGACCAGAAGCGGGAGCTTATCTTTTATGGATACAGAAAATAAGTTCTTACTAGTGAAGGTTATTCACAGTTTAGCTGCGTTAAATGTTCTTCTAATCGTGGAATAGCCAGCTAACCAACTTCTACAGCTGGGTTACGTTAAGTAGAAAGAGAAACTTCATCCATTCTTTATGTTATCGAAATACATCAGATATGCAGTACGGAATGCATTAACGAAGAACTCGCATTCCTCAAGAAAGCCTTGGCGAAAAATGGTTACCCAGAAATGTTCATAAAAAAGAATACGAAGAGAAGTAGTTGCGACAAGAAATCTAGTTGTTCCGTCCCGAAGAAAAACCTTTATATAAGTCTGGAATTTAAAGGTGATCGAACATCAGACGTAATAAAAATTGTCTAACAACAACGAAAAACACATGATCTCGCTTGACGTTAACTCTTTGTTCACCAACGTACCTTTAACGGAAACGATATGTTATATAACTGAGTATATTGATTTTAACAACATAGCTCTTACCATCCAGGAGCTTAAACCAGAACTATGCGTACAAAAGAAGTACGTCTTATCGTTATCGTTACCTTGGCCTTAATTATTTTGATTATCCTATTATTATTATTATTTCTGCATTCCCCCTTTACTTATGTCTTATATTCTCACTATTTTATTCGTAAATGCTCATCATATCACCTTATTTATTTCTCCACCTCTATGACCTTTAATTATTATAACAAAAACATTTTAATCATCTTATTATATTCACTAAATCTATTGTTATCATTCGTATTACGTAATCAAGTATTATCTTTCTATTACGTAATCTTGGTTAATTGTGTTCACATTTCCTCACGGAATTAGTACTTTTACAAAAACAAAATTTTCATATATATACGATTGTACAGCTTAATAATAAATTCGTTGAAAAGAGATCTCTTCGTTGAAGTTCGTGTTTTAATTTTAATGTTCTTGAAATGTTCGGTATTTCACTAACCCAAAAGGTTTGATTGATTTCAAAACTAGTTAGTATGCAAAGACATAACGGTCATTTCCGCTCTTCATGATTGTAAGCACCTCTCTTACGGTTAATCTGCATACCTATTATACATGCAAACTGTGTCATCGTAAACTCTGGAATTAAGTCGACAGATTTCAGCACTCAAGAATACATTACTTTTACAGTAGTAAAATAAATATTATAACAATGAACAGCCCCGTTATATTATTTAAAAACCCAATTACAATGTATAGATACATCAGATATGATATTCTTTTAGGTGGATACCGATCAAAGTTTTTAGGAATTGAATACTAAATCGCTGACATGGGTGATGAAACTATAGGTAGAAGACATATTGATCAAACATGATTTTTCGAATTTAGTCATATTACATATAAAGGAAATGTAATAGCTCCAAGAATTCTTAAATTCCTTCAACTGGAAAAGACAAAACTGGAAAAAAGACGCGGATAAAACCCACCTAAAAGCTCATAAAAAACTCAACAGAACACGTGGTTTGACGAGGAAACTCAGTAAGTTTACAGGTTTAAGTTATCCTAAATGTATTCACTGATCACGAAATTTGTCGTGCCGACTGCTTCCGACCACTTTTTCGCTCATTTAGTGAGTGAGTGTTATGTACTGGAGCGATTCACATTGAAGATTTCATATCAAGAGTCTGGAATAATTCATAGCTGTCTGGTATTGATGTGAACAGGGAAACAAGAAGCCCTAACAAATTACGAAAGCTATTTTTCGGGACGTTATTTCATTTTATTCAAAGCTTGTAAAACACTGACATCTATTTTTGTCCCTATTTTATTCTACAGAACATGAGCTTTCATTCGATGTGCCATTCATTGCCATACCCCTTTTTGTTCCGAAACTATTGTAATTTAAACATAATATTTTGCACCTTATTTTCTACTCTAATTCCCAGTTTTGGACATAATTGTATTTTCCCAAATTATTGTACGTTGTGGTCGGGTAAATCACCTATTTATTCATGTACCTTTTTGCACTAATCTGAATTCAGAGATTTCACAGGAAATCAGGATATCGCAGTAGAGTCAATAGTGTTCCAGCTGTCTTGTCGTCTCCATTACCGTGCTTCCAAGCCAATCACGTGCTAGAATAGTTTTCTTCTCTCTACCCCACCTCGAACTCACGCGTACTAGCCTCAAGGTTAAACCGGCCAGCCTATTGCGTCAAGGTCTTAATCTAGAGTAGACAGATCAAGGTCATAACAGGTATAAAGATACAATCATATGTATATGTGCTACGTCATTTGAATTTTCAGGATCAATACGTTTCAGAAAGTTTCAAATCTTCATAGATTTACAATCTCAAATACAATAATTTCAGGTCTTCGATGCAGTATATAAATTAAAATGAGGTAGATAGATCACACTCTAAAAACACTAGAGAAATGTTTATGAGAATAAGAAACTGAGTCGGAAATATGTAAATGAGTGGTAAACAACTAAGGGTTTGAACTCGCATAAGATATCCAACAATGCAATTTACACAAAATGTTTTACAATCTGTAACAAAGAAATGTACAGAATGAGTGGGATTTTAAAGACGGACAAAATAATAGAGTTTAATTGTTGAATTTACAATCATAGCTATGTGTTCCATATATCAATTAACTTTAGCTATCTTAATGAAGAATTTTCTATCAGTTGTTATTTGCTCATGCTTTGCATATACCCAAAAATTAATTATTTACTGTCTGATAAGTATTTTATAATCAATTTATCTTGAGATGTTTTGTTAAAAATGGACAATTATCTTTAATTTAATTCAAATTTTAGACCAATGGTTCTGCCTTTTACCACACAGATGTCTAGTTGCTTAGTCATATAGGTATTTAGCTGTACAATTACTTTAGTCTAAAATTTCACAGTTATCGGTTACTCTGATACAAAACAGTGTGAGGGGAAGTACGCACTTATTAAATTTAATTCATTAATAAAGTGTCCTCACTAAAAATGAATGACAGTAGTATTGTAGTGACTCATCATTTATCACGAGAACACGACTGGTTTAATAGAAACAATTATTATTATAACCAACTGTACCAGTGTTTGTTTCAACGTGCTTTTGTTTAAATGTGCTAATGACAGCTATTTTGCGCTTCTATTCTTATACTTACACTTCGATTGTAACTTCGCGCGAATTCGGTTACGTTCTGTAACCAAGCTTGTATCCTGGCACGATCTCGGTATCCTCTCGATGCCACGAGATCGCCAGCAAATATAACTCGACTTGGTCCATTAATTGCCTTCTGGTATTTGGCTTCTCGGGGATTTTATGGGTTTCTTTGGTTACGTTCAACCTACGCCTTCTGATTCGCTTGGCACGTGTTTCTTGGTAGCGGTGTTCATAGTTAATCTCAACTCGACACCACGCTACAGTATAACTGAAGGAAGAAATCTTTATTTCACTGACTAATTAAAGTTAGTACGTGATGTAAACTATGATGTGAATAGTTTCTACAAATCTCCTGTATCAAGGAAATATGAATATTTAACGCATTAAAAGTGTACATCAATAGGTCTCTGAACATCGGTATTAGGCAACGTCTCACTTTTTACAAAAAATTATTCATTAAACTATTGAATTGGCCAAGATCATTTATCTGCAACTCACAGATAACATAGCAATGAAATTGGAATCGAATATTCCCTATATTTTCCTGTCTTTCAGAAACTCTGGAAAGCTCGGAATTTACTCTTTCTCAACTACTTATAAGTAGAATCCCATACCTCTACACGTGGCAACAGTTTCTTCCGAAGACATATTCAGAAGAATTGGCTTAGTTGCGGTTCTTTGAACCTTTTCCAACAGCTCACTGTCTCTTTTATGGAGAGGCTAGCCACTTGTATACAAAACTGGAGTATACTATTCATGGTTAATCTCGAAAGTATCAAGCTCAAAGGAGCGATTGATGTATCATTCGAGGTATGTTGATGATACCTTCATTGTACATAATAATCAACAACATGCAACAAATCGGCTAAAACTCTCCAACAAAGCCCATCCAAATATCCAGTTTACTATGGAACAAGAAAATGAAAACAAGTTTCATTTTCTCGATATTGCAATAAAACGAAAGATGGCACAGTTGAACGTTCAGTTTATAAGAAAAACATATGGAATGAGATTTATTTCAATTTCGATAGCTTTCGTCCAATCAGTCACAAAAAGGTACTTGTTAAAACACTGTTTCAGAGAACAGAGAAAAGTATGTACTACCGAAGAGGAAGTAATGAATGTTTAAAAAATGTTTGAAAAATAAGGAATACCCACCGAAATTTATGGAGAAACATGGAAAACGTGAGGATAAAAACCCAAAGAAACTACATCAAATATAAAACCTATTTTTATTCAACTTACATTCAAAGGTTATGATATCACAGGATCAATCAATATGAGACTAAAAACTGCATGGACAAGAATTTATCCTGCAGCTGAACTGATTGTACTATCCAAAATAACATGTACTTTAGCACAATCAAAGGTCGATAGGTATCCATTTCATATTAGCACTGACTGTGTATACAAATTTACATGTATCTGCTAAAGCAGTTACATTGGTGGAACAGAAAGGAGAGTCTACGTCTGATTCAAAGAACATATTCCGAAAAGTTTAAGATCAAATGGGTTAAAAGCGTTCAGCAATGCCATCGCAAGATATCTTGTTGACACAGGACATCAAGTCAATACAATGAAGTCCTTCAAGGTGATTAACAAACAATCAAACTCCAGTCTTTTCAAATTTGCCGAAGAGATAGCGATCAATCGTCCGAAACCAGATCTATGTATCCAAGAGGCAGTAATAAATCTTTCTTTACCCTGGTAATATTACCCCCCTTTTTATTTATTACATCATTCATATTTCAACTCTCTGAAATTGTCATTTTTCTTTTATTCATAACTGACTGATTTCAATTCATATCTATCCTTATTACCATGAATCCGTTTTCATTTGCTTCATTACACAATCATCTAATCTATGCTAACTCCATGATTTCTAATCACTAATTCAATGTTCTGGTAATTTCCTTCCCGATTTCTATTTATTCGAAACAAAATTCTTATGGACTTATTAACTCCACTGGAATCTTCATTACATCATGACACACATATTTATCTTTAATCACCCTCGTATGTATAAGCATGTCAATATCTGTAATAACGTTATTTCTCAATATTATAGTTTGTAAATAGTTGATGAGATCCCAACGAAATAAAATGAATTCTGTATCAATCTTTGTTCTTATTCTCTTTCACATTCCTTTTATAATGTATAAGCCGATAAGCAAGATTACGAAACCAAATTATATTCCTCGAATTTCTTATGGTTTGATGGACTGCTTAGTGAATGCACTTTTCAATAGTGATAAACATTTCATTTATTCACATATTTAGATATAAATACTCTTAGTACAAATTATTATCAGAAATATTTTAAATGGATAAAGTGTAAACCATTTGAAATGAAAGAGAAAAAATAACATTACTACTACCATTTATTAATAACTTACTTAAGGTGTCAATCTTGACAAAAAAATAATCAAAAATTCCTTATTTTTCTCTCTAGATAACAGTAACTCCATCTCACGCCATTGAGTTTAATTATATCAATGAGTCCATTCAATGACTTGTAAGAACACCTTACATGGTCATAGATTTTGTTTATTCCCATGATTTGAAGCATTAAAGTATTACCTTGTGTGAACCATGTGTTAATCTATGATGAGAGGTCAAGGTCAAACCATAATAAACCGTATTCTTAAATATTTTAAGTCAACAAATCAAATAAACGTCTGAATTGCAACTAAAGTTTTGGTTGGTTATTCAAACCTTTAGAGTTTTAGACCAATCAAATAAATATCAACATCTACAATGACTTATAATGTTAACCATTTTCAATGACTATTCTAGTTCATACTTGGTGGTATCACTGGAGGTGGGTGAATAGCATGATTTTTTTAAAAAATGCTAGCATTATTGTAGCGTCATATTGTGGTTATACTCAATGATACATAGCTGGTAATCAACTATACTTATCGGTAGTATTGATTATTGTATATGTGGCGCATATATATTTGGTGCCCTCTTGTACCAATATTTATGTGTTCAAATAAATAAATTAGTGTATGCTACGGACGGTCATCTCATTTAATGTAGAGTTCATTGGAATCGCACTCAATCGTTCAGATTAACATCACTTCAGATCGGTTACTTGGTCTAATTGTATATGGATAGGGTGAATTAAAAAATGTTTGTAAAATTCTCACTCTAATGTGAAAGTGATATAACTAGGTGAAATCGAACTACGAATGATAACTATGCTTTCGCTTCGGAACGCAAGTATTCCTGTGAATAAGTTAATATTTTTGAGCTCAGTTGAGTCATAGAAACATGACTACCATTTAATGGAATGAAAAGACGTAGTGTCGGTTATTATGTTAAGCCCATATTCATTCTACTTGAGTCACATTCTGACCTTGTTATTTATTCGATTATCAATATTGACTGTTTTTCTATGAGCGCGTAGGTGTGTGTGCATTTCTTATCCCATTACTCATCACATGTCTGTAACTTACTTTTGTGTAACTATAAATATTGATTAACGCTTGATAAAAAGGTGAGTTGGCTTACCAGCCATCTCCACTCTGCGTCGTTTCTCTTCTCTCTATTCCATTCGCTCTATATACAAAATATATGTATTCACAAGTCCATTCTCGTTATTTGACTTATTTAATTCCGTTATTGACTAACGCGATTTAAGTCGATGATTATATGCGAGGATAGGCGATAACAATCATTCATACAATATACTGGAGTCATATCTCGGGCCATTAAAATGGAGAGCGCTTTCGACATCGTTCGATCTAAATGACGATTAAATAACGGGCCACCACAACGTTCACTCTTACTGCTGTCCTAACTGAAATTGAAAATTATGGATATTCATCTCAACTTTATTGTATAAGTTCAACTCTGATGAAAAAGATGTTTCTCGAAATTTGTCTTTTGTCAGGTTCTGGGACAGACTCTCGACCATAATTATATTTCTTGTCTTTAAGGCAATGTTCGATTCCGTGAATCGACAGGTTTTATGGTAGTATCTGTCATCAATAGGTGTTCCAAACGTGTACATTAAGGTCGTACAACCTTTCTACTATACTATATTATTGGCTAAGTTGGAGCTTATAGTGGGCCGTTATCAGAATTGTCAACTTCAAGTGGCGTTCGACAGGATCATCTACTTTCTCCATACTTATTTAACTTTGTCATAAACATTTTTCTAGCCATGACGTTCAACTTTTAAGGAATTATTCTCTCAGGAGATTCACATTGTGATTTAGAATGTGCAGATAGTACAGTTCTGTTTGATGAAGACGCTGAAAAAATGCGGAGTCATATGACTATCTTAAGCAATAATACAAACATGGCTGATGTGTGTTTCTCTCCCTCTAAATGCAAAATTTTGCTCTAGGATTGCTCGTCGTCAACCACCTACATGACGATAGTGAATGAAGTAGTTGAGGAAGTCGACCACATCACTTGGCTTGATAGTCTCATCAGCTCTGACGAGTTGGTGTTCGATAAAATCTCAACACGTATTCAGAAAACTCGGTTGGTTTATTCCGATTTACTTCACTTGTAGCCTAGATGAGATATCCGCACGTCAAGTACAGATGAAACTCCTATCATAATATAACTTTGTTTCAAATATTTTTAATTTCAGCTAATCAGAAATGCCTTTCAGTTGGGCATCGATTATTTTAACCTTATTTTGCTTAATTTGTAAATGTTTGTCAAATGTAAACTATCCAAGTTGCAGTGTATCCCAATATTTAATGCACAATGAATCAGATATGGAATTGCTTACAAGTGATAATGAATGTCATGTTGTTTTAGTTGAAAGTATACCTGAGAATGTCACATTTTCAATGGGTTCCCCAAAACACCTATCAACCTATATGGCATGGAAACTTTTAATTGATTCTGCCGAGAAAAATATTTCAATTGCATCATTTTACTGGAGTTTATCCGTAGATAAAAAGTTCAATTTCACTGCTACTGAACAGGTAATCACTATTTCCAAGCCAAATAATTTTATACTACTTTTGTCTTTGTGTTACTTCAAAACATGACTCATTTATTTGTTAGAACTCAACAATTAGACGTAAACACTTCACTCTTTCCGTAACGATTCAAACAACGGAATATTTACTTTATAGGTGAAGGTCACCAGTTTCTTAAACATATTTCTAACAATTGTCTAATGTAGATATCTGTCAGTTTTATTTATTAATTGATCTTCACGAACTTAGTCTCCTCCCGACTACCTCCAACTACTTAACACCAAATGTAGTAAGTCATGATGTCGAGCCACTTAGACTTGTAGCCACATTGTAAATTGACTTATATAACCTAGATAAACTCTAAGGACTAAACTAAAATGACATTGATTGCTACTCAGTGATCAAACTGGTGTAAACAATACTTCCTATTAGATAGAAGATTTGATTACTTTTGAGATCATATTTTCTGTGTATTTCGCATTTAATGCATCATTATAGTGAACAAGTGAATGCAACGGAGCTACGGGATTTCTGATAATCTATTTATACGTCTGTAAATGGATATACTGACAAATTATACGAATATTCACCACCATAGGCGAGCTGATGTATAAGATGAAGAATGAAATACGCAAAATGAGAATAAGGGGGAATACATATATGACGCAGTATAAAAGAAATAAAAACAAATGTTATCATATGATTGTTTATTTATTTGAACACATATATATTGGTACAGGAGTGCGCCAAATATATATGCGCCACACAAAACAATGAGAATTTAAGAAGAAGAAAAAGAAGAAAGTGGGGAGAGTAACAAAAAAATATTAAAAAAACAATAACGAAGAGATTGGTGTAAGGTAGTGTAATAATAATAGTAATAGTAGGGGAACAGAAGGGTACAATCAGAAGAAATCTTTCAGTTAAGGAAGAAACGACCACGTTTTATGAAGAAAGTAAAAGAAGGTTACAGCATGATCTCCACTGGCTTCTATTCTGAGCCATATCTGATAAGGTTCCTAGCCACTGTGTCGTACCATCTCTCGGACCCCAACCAGGGAGTCGAGAAGGACCGACACAAGCCAGCCCTATGCAGCTTTCTTTCATACCACGACACCATGTCATGCACTGACCACCTCTCCGCTTCTTCCAACCAGTCCCAGAGTCGGCAAATAATGCACGACGTGGAATTCTCTGGGACGACATTCGTAGAACATGTCCAAGCCACCGAAGTCGGCATTTCAAGATGGTGACACCAATTGCATTATCGTCTCTGTGCTCGAACACACGATGCCGAACCTCTGCATTACTAATATGGTGTTGCCACTGAATATCAGCAATCCTTCGGAGACAACGATGATCGAACACCGAGAACCGTCAAACATCCTCAACTCGGAGAGGCCAGGTTTCACAAGCATAGAGCAGAACTGCTCTCACTGACGCGTTGTAAATCCTACCTTTTACAGCCAGAATAACATCACGGAAGCGCCAAAGATGGCCCAGATTGGTATAAGCCGCTCTGACTTTCACTATACATGCATTGATCTCAGCACTCACGCCACCACCAGCACTTATGCAGCTACCTAGATACACGAACTTCTCGACTACTTCTATCTGCTCACCATCCAGGGTGAGTACAGGATTGGAATCCTGCCAGTCTTGTGGAAGTACTTTGCACTTCGAAGGTGCAAAGCACATACCATACTTACGGCCACTGATTGCCAACTGATTAAATTAGGATTGCATGGCTTGGGCATTATCGCACAGTAAGACAATATCATCCGCATACTCAAGGTCGAGAAGTCTTTCTCCAGGCAACAGATCCACACCACCATTACTTACATTCATCAGAGCTGTTTCTAGAATGTCATCGATGGCGAAGTTGAAGAGGAATGGTGAGATTGGGTAACCCTGCCTAACCCCACTGCTCGAATAGAACAATGGAGAAAGGTGGTTGTATGCCCTCACTCTGCCTGAGGTGTTTTTATATAGGGCTTTTAGAATGTTAATAAACTTCTCAGACACACCCTTCTTCAATAAACAATCCCAGAGAACAGTCCTATCCAACGAATCGAAGGTAGCCCTGATGTCAAGATACACTACGATTGTTGGCCTTTGACGAGTATGACGGTGTTCTAACATTTGGCGGAGGGTGAAGATATGATCAATACATCCTCGACCAGAACGAAACCCAGCCTGTTCCTCGCGAGCCAATGTTTCTCGGGTTTTGAACAACCTACGAAGTATGAAGGAAGCCAATAGCTTGGACGCAATCGGAAGTAGACTTATCCCCCGATAGTTGTTACAGGAACAACGTGAACCCTTTTAAAGATAGGGACAACTATCGACTCATTCCATGACGTTGGTACACTCTCTAGCTCCCAAACCTTTGTGAACAACGTCGTCAATTCCCTAGTCAGTAAGTTAGCACCATCTTTAAAAAGAGCCAGAGGCAAGTCATCTGGGCCCGGTGATTTGTGGCGTTCCAAGAGTTAGAGTTCCTTGCGGACTCCCGCGTCATTTGGTGGATCAGTTGTCACCGGTTATGGAGGGCAGGATAGTTTAATCGATGTTGCCGGAGCAGCAGGCCAGTTGAACTGCCCTTCGAAAAATTCAGCCCATTGTCCAAGACGTCGATGGATGTTAGTGATTGGCATCTCATCATCCTCGCAGATTGTTTCACTCACACCAGACTTCTTGCTGCCAGTGGCTCGGACGAGTTGGAAGAGCTTTCGGTAATTACCAGATGCAGCTGCTGCTTCCAGCTCATTAGCACGCTCAGACCACCAGGCTTCTCTGTCCTTACGCAAGCTTTGTCCAATTTCACTACGTAACAACCTTCGTTTGTGGTCAAACTCACGGTCACCCGGAGTAGACCGACGGGCTTCAATGAGTTGTAAGGAACCACAAGAAACCCAGTGCTTAAAAGCGGGACGTTTCGCGAACCCACAACTGACTGTACCCGCCATTTTCATGGCGTCATGCAATTGCAACCAATGCTCATCTATACTTTTCGGTGGTATGGTAGCTAACCTAGAGGCTAGCTCGATTCGATACTTACTAGCAACAGAAGTTGCAACCAACTTGCTAACATCAATCCGTTGATGGTGGTCACTTCGTTGTCCACTGAAAAGTAAGGCAAGATTGACGCAGACCAAGGCATGATCAGAGTCCAGATAGGTACTCCAAAAGGAGCGGCGGTCTTGTACACACAGCGGTAGCTGATCGCGATGTGATCAATCTGAGTCCAGGCTTGAGATGCAGAGGGAGGACGCCAGGTGGCACATCGGCGATGACTGTGCCGAAAGTTAGTGCTAGCCAGAAACAGGTTGTGGTCTGTGCAAAGTTGCAGTAGACGGTCCCCGTTATCTGTCCTGCGACTAACAGGTCCCCATCGGCCACCTAAACGACTCTCTTCTGTGCCTAGCCGCCCGACCCGAGCATTCATGTCTCAGGCTAGTACTACAATATCTGTCGAACGCACTTTCTGGAGAAGAAAAGATAACTGGTGGTAAAACTCATCCTTGATTGCATCCGGGCTGCAATCTGTCGGGGCATAGGCGGAGATGACGAAGAGACATCGTTTCTCACGCCGATTTCTTCTCACTTTGATGGAACTCTCTAATCTAACAGCACATAACCGACTGTTAATGGGGATCCAATCGATTAGTGCTGCCTCAGCTCTAGCGCTTAGTGCGACACCAACGCCTGCAAGACCAGACGAAGATGCCATAGGGTCCCCGGATAAGCGCACGTAAAACAAGCTTTTTGAAGCGACAGATGGAGATCGAATTTGTAGTACTTCACCAGAGTCTTGAATACGGGTCTCGGATAAACAACAAACATCAATATTAAGACTTTCTAGAGACATAACCAGCCCTATCTGTTGTCCGACCTGCATAAATGTGCGAACGTTGAAGGCAGCCGGTTTGAATGGTGCACGTGGTTTCAGATAAACTGCTTCAGTACTCATATTTGGTGGTAACATACAATTTTCAACCGGACAGTGACTCGAGAACGTTTAGATACAGTCGGATTTCCACCATAGACGAGCTGCTGTATATGTCGAAAAATAAGGATAGAGAGAGTAGGAATAAAAGAGAGTGAATAAATGATGTAGTAAATAATAACAATAGTAGTAATAATAATGTGAATCGTTTGATTAATAGTTGAAGCAGGAAAAGTATTTTCCATAATTATCGACAGTTCATCATATTTGTGTGCGGGCTGTGATACTTCTCGGATGCCCAGACCGAAGCAGGTGGTTATCTGAGGGGGCCACACCCCGAGCCTTCGACCCAAAGGTCTGATCCACAAGGCAGTGGAGCATCGTAAGGAGATGCAATCCCATGGTAGCCGGTGACCAACGATTGGTTCATACGCCATTTGTTCCCGCAGGATACTGGAGCTCATGTGCACCATTGATTTGGAATCCGGGTAAAGCGCGTGACGTTCGCTTTTCTTCCTCTCATTTTCGTAAACAACACCCCTGCCACAAGAAGGCAGTGAGTAGGACTTCCCTGGCAGAGGCTGTATACGCGTGGCCGTGTGAGAGTATTTCGAGTGGGAGGGCGAACCCACCCCACTCTCGGCCATACCAGGGCATTTGGGGCCATATCATATGATTGTGAATATGATTTGTCTGAATGAGCGTCGAAGTAAGAGTAATTTTTCCAGTAGTGTTTATGATTGGTTTGTGTGAGATAAGATATTGTCTGGGTGCCCAAACCGAAGCAGTTGGTTTTCTTAGGAGGCCACACCTCGACACTTTGACCTATATGTCTAATCTAATCCACAAGACAGTGGAGAAACGTAAGAAGATGCAGTCTCATGGTAGCCGGTGACCAACATTAGGTTCATACGTCACTAGTCCCTTCAAGATACTGCAGGCCATGTTCACCATTTGTTTTGAATCAGTGTTTTCCAACTCTTCTAGGTGGATCCTCCGTATCCACCAACACGGTTAAAGCGTCGTATATTCGATTTCCATCCTCTCAATTTCATGAAGAATACCCGTGCCATGAAAAGACAGTGAGTAGGACTTCTCTGTCAGTGTTTGTATACGCATTTGGTGAGAGAGAGCGGACTCTCCCCACCTTCGAACGTATCAGGACATTTTGGTAAACTACATATTTTTATTAAATTGTAGTATTTGGATTTACAAAGTGTATTTTAATAAATAATAATTCAAGAATATCCCATTTCTTAGGAATAGTTGTTTTTCTTGATACGCTCAATTTTTAATGATGGCAATCTTTCTTTCAATGAAACGTCACATGTTCTTATTAATTTCTTAACCCGGTCTGAATAAGAAAGAAAAAATCATTCATCTTGACGTTCACACAACATTTACAACTGACAGGCCTTAATAATACGTTCCTTTGTCCAAAGCAATATATTGTATAGTCTTTATTGAAGTTGAGTGTTATTCACTCCGACAAAAATAACATTAGTACTATGAAAAGTGTAAGTGTAGTTCCATTCATGAATAAACAAGGTCTTCCACGTCGTAAATTTGAACGGACACCAATTATAAATAAGCTAAGATAAGCTATTTCTACTCGATCATCCCCAAGTGCACAAAAAACTAATGCGAGTTGGTTTATTTTTGTTTTCACTACTAAGTTCTTACAATCTTCCTCATATTCATCCAAATCTCTTAATTCTTATGATCATTGCAAATATTTAAATATATTTACTAAATATAAGATGAAGCTCATTATAAAAATTTTCTGTTATGCATGAACTTCAAGGGGTCAAATATACTAAAAATGTTAGTTGATCGAGGAAAAGAAGTTGACCTAAAAATAGCTCAAAATGGAAAGGAAACAAATTCCACAGATTTGATGAACTTGACCGAATCTGGTGAGTTCTTATTAGCTGTTGATCAGTTCAGTCATATATATACGGTTGTTATTTACGAAATAAATGTCTTAATTCAGTTTTTTTCACAGGTTGAAATCATGAGTCAATTGAAGCTAGACCACCATGGAAAACCTGGAAGCACTGGACGGCCGTTTCGTCCTAGTATGGGACTCCTCAGCAGTGCGCATCCACGATCCCGCACCCCGCGGGGTTCGAAGCCTGGACCTACTGGCTTCGCGCGCGAGCACTTAACCACTAAACCACTGAGCCGGCATCCAACGGTGTTAATGTCACTATACTTGGTACTGTGTTCGCAACATATAATGAATTAAAAGTGATTTTCAAGCTCATACAGAAAATAAATGATATTCTTCTTGTGGAATAAATATTCGTTTGTTCACTCTTCGTTTTAGATTGTCCATCAGTTTTAGAATTTTCAGGTTTATTATCGTTGTTTTTCTACAAAGTGTACTTAATCGTAAAATTATATATCAACTTATTATTTACCTAACAGTTTCAGATGAAATCACTCAAGTGATATCCTTATCGATTAGTAGGTTTCAATATTTTAGATGTTTGCGAATAGCTAGTTAAAGTAAGAAAGCTACTATAAATATTTGTGGTAATGTTGTCAAGTGTATCGAGATCTACTAAAAATGATGATAATAATTATCATTATCAGTTAAGGAACATTAATAAGCTGGTCAATCATACGTCTTAGATTTTTCCACTGAAAAGGATGTATTTGTAATGATCGATTTTTGAGCTTTGGTTTATTTTCAATAAGTTTTTAGAGAAGTGAGAACTGTTATTCTCATTTATATTGCTTTAATTCCTATCAGGCGCTCAAATTAGATGGCTTGATTTTCATCGACTTGTTGGACAAGGGGTTTTACATACAAAGTTATGGTCAGTTGATGCCAAAAATGGTTATGTGGGTAGCGCAAATATGGACTGGAGATCACTAACACAAGTTAGTATATTGTTCTTTAATTTTTGTTTGCGTCACTAACAATGAGCTGACCAAAATATTGATATTAAACAGATATCTACTGAAGTTTATAGAACTGTGTGAAAGTTGGTTAATGTCGAAGCCTTAGCTTAATTCTGTTTTTTAATGGAATTTTTCACATCACCACCACATAGAGGTGTATCAAATGGAATAATTTTGGAACAGACTAAACAAACTATAGAGAACATTGTGCTGTTAAAGTTATCGTCATTAAAAAGACGAAGCGCATAATTTCACAGTGTCTTCAATATCACATAAACGATGCATCATATCCCACTGGATTCATCAGTTCACATGTGTTTGAAAACGGATACAGAAACAAGTGATCAAATAATCTAATCAAGAGTAGTGTATCATGTACCTAAGTGGCTTCGGAATCAGTGTCAAATGGTCCAGTAAATGTAACCTATTGAAAACCATATTCCTCAATAGTAAAACACAATTAAAACAGGTCGTAGAACGGATACTGAAAACAGATTTTAAAGCCTTATATAGAAATTGTTTAGGGTGTATTCGTAGGTTTCTGTTAGTTCTATGTTTTTGATGTCGAACGAAATGATTGGCTCGTGTTGACCATTTTTTAAATAAATCTTCTGCTTGTTGTCAATTGTTTTTTTGTTTTTCAAAGGTTAAAGAGTTAGGCGTTCTTATATATAACTGTCCAGAAATAATGAACGACTTGGAAAAAGTATGGAAAGTTTATTGGTCACTTGGCAATCCAAATGGTTCTGTTCCTCAAAAATGGCCTGAAGAATTGGAAACAAACTATAACAGAAGTAACCCACTTATTACGAACATTAATGGTATCTTATCACGTGTATACTTTCCAGTAAGTAGTCGTTAAAGTGAATGAATTTTCTGATTAGTTTTTTTTTCACATTACAGTAAGCAGCTAGTTGTAGAAGGCTTACTTAAATGAAGATATTGATGAACGAGTAAATAAATTAACTCGTAACTGAGATCATTTAAAGGTATCATTATTTGACTTTGTTTGTGCATTAATACATGAATAAAACTGAGTCGTGACCACATTTTCTATTAATACTTTCCAAAATATTTCATCAAAATGAAAGTTATGTCTAACAAAACTGGGATGATACAGTCAAGTTGATATACTAAATTGTCATCATTATTAGGCAGGCATCTATTGAATTGTCAAGGATAACTATTTAATAAACAAACACTTTTAAACCTTCTTATACAAATATAAGGTGTATTCTTGATAATAATAATATCAGATTTTTCTTATGAAATGTTTTTTTATTATTTAATAATTAACAAGTATTTGTTTATGTAAACCGTTTTGGTTGAAATTAAAATAATACCGTATTATATTCAGTTTGTATTAAATTCGACTCAAAGTTCATTGTTCAATACGAAAACACTATAAGGACTCTGTAAAAATTGAATAATTTTTTATTAAACTAGTAAACAAAGGTTAACGAATATGCACAAAGTTGTTTTTTATTAAAAAGAAATCGCCAAGTCATATATTTCATACTGTAAAAAAAAAAGAATAAATTCCAAGGCAAACATTTATCATCAATAAAAAAAAAGCCTAAATGATGGTTTACAAATTATATTAAACAGGTTGTTTTGTTAGCTAATCATTGCTCTCGGAGTATTAGATCATGTACCAGAACTATCTAGCTTAATCTATGGATTGTAAATATATTTAAATTATGACAATACTCGATAGATTTTACTGGGATTAAGGAATATACATGTAGTGTCGATTACTATGCTATGCCCACATAACTTATTGTAGCTTTCGAACAGACTGATATAGTCATTTTTCTTGAGTCACGTTTTGACCTTGTTAATTATTTATTTATCAATCTTGACTGATTTTATATGAGCTTATGTGTGTACACTTCTTATCCTATTCATCAAATGTCTGCAACTTATTTTTGTTCAGCTATATATATATATATATATATATATATATATATCGATTAACGTTTGATTGAATCGAGTTGGCTCACACGCCTTCTTCACCGCGCATCATTTCGCTTCGTTCTTCTGATTGTCTATTCAAATCAATGAGTGTACAAAACATATGTATTTAAAAATTCATTCTCGTATTTGACTTATTTAATTCCGTTGTTCACTAACACGAGTTAAGTCAATAACAATCAATCATACGATATTACTGGAATAAGATTAAGGGTCACACATACTTACCTATTCTTTTGTCAATGACATTAAATATTATAGTTTCATTATAGTGATTCAAAGTAGATTTAACCATGAATTATAAATCTTGTAATGAATTCTCTTTACAGAACACGTTAAAGTCAAAATGTTTTATATTTAAAAAGAATATAATAAATTTGATCTCATATAATATCTCCAGTTACTGTGGTAAACTCTATAGAATTTAGTTAATATTTAATAAATTTCCTTTGCATTAAAAAATCAGAGTTCTCCTTCTTCGTTCAACCCACCTGGACGAAATGATGACTTAGATGCTCTACTCTCCGTTATAAATGCTGCGGAAAAATTTATTTATATATCTGTTATGAATTTCCTGCCTGAAGTCATAAATTATGATAAAAATATACATTCACAGTAAGTTCACTCAGTGTATGTCCCAATAAATTTTGATTGAACAACTAAACAGTTTGACTGAGTTTTTGGATTATTTATTTATTTAAACACATAAAAATTGGTACAAGGGGCACCGAATACATCTGAGCCACACAATAACAATGAGGTTGTGAAGAGATAATGTAAAGCGCGTATAATAAAAAGAAGAGCAGAAACGAACAGAAATTAGTATATGAGAGTAAAATAATGAAGACAATAATAATAACAACAATGGGAGAAACAGTTCAGGTAGCAAAAATACAACCAGAAAGGGTTTTTTTAGGTAAAGAAGTTACGTTCACTTTTGGGAAGAAAGTAAAAGAAAGTTACTGCAGGATCGCAACTGACCTCTATTCTGAGCCATGTCTGATAACGTCTCAAGCCACTGTGTTGCACCATCTCTAGGACTCCAAACAGAGAGTCGTAAAGGACCGACAGACCCAAATCCTGTACAGCTTTCTTTCATACCACGACACCATGTCGTGCAATAACCACCTCTCCTCTTTTCCCAACCATTCCCAAGTCGGCAAATAATGCACATGGAATTCTCTGTGACGACATTCACAAAATATGTCCATGCCACCAAAATCAGTGTTTCAAGATGGCGATACCAATTGAATTGTCGTCACTGTGCCTGAACATACGATGCCGAACCTTGGCATTACTAACATGGTGTTGCCATTGGACATCAACAATCCTTCGAAGACAATAATAATCAGACATATTGAGTCGTCTAACACCCTCAACTAGTAGAGGCCAGGTCTCACAAGCATTCGGCGAAACCGTTCTCATCGACACGTTGCGATCCGACCTTATACAGCCAGCCTTACATCACGAATGGGCCAAAGATGGTCCAGATTGGCATAAGCCGTTCTGGCTTTCACCAGATGTGAATCGATCTCATCACTCACGCCACCACCAGCACTTATGCAGCTACCCAGATACACGAACTTCTCGACTACTTCTATCTGCTCACTACCCAGAGTGAGTACAGGATTAGGATCCTACCAGACTTGTGGAAGTACTTTGCATTTCGAAGGTGCGAAGCACATACCATACCTACTGACACTGATTGCCAACTGATTAAGTTCGGATTCCATGCTTATATTCGGGACATTTCGTGAAGCCGCAAGAGACTTTAGTCGCCATTTTCATGGCGTCATGCAAGTGCAACCAATGCTCACCCATATTTTTCGGTGGGATGGTAGCTATCCTTGAACCTAGCTTGGTTTGATATTTAGTTGTAACAGGAGCTGCAGCCAATTTGGCTGACACTGGTCCATTTAGGACAAAAAATGTGTTGGCGACTGGAACGTAAGGTAAGATTAGCGAAAACAAGGGCATCACCAGAGCACAGATAGGTATGTGGTGTGTGCTACTTATATTGACACAAGTAGTATATGATGTTAGTCGTGAACAGGAGGTCAGGCAGCAAAGAGACAAGAGGATCGAACAGTAAAGAATGGAAACAGGGTGCAATTTGTATGAAAATGCAAGAACAATGAAGTCTGAGTCATTTTGAGACAACTGGTGGACATTTTGCTAATTAAGCATTTACTTTATGATTGTTAGATTTTATTAGCAATTCCTGTAATTTTGTGTTAGATACGTTCGATTGTCCCCACCCGTGTTCTGTCCACTCCAGATACTCCAGAAGGAGCGACGGTCTTGTACACGACCACGCAGGCGGTGGCTAATCGCGATGTGATCGGTCTGAGTCCGGGTTTAAGATGTAGAGGGTAGACTCCAGGCGGCACATCGGCGATGACTGTGCTGGTAGTTAGTGCTAGCAAGAAATAAGTTATAGTCTGCGTACAGTTGTAGTAGATGGTCATCGTCATCTTACCTGCAGCTAACAAGTCCCATTGGCCACCTAAATGACTCTCTTCTATGCCTAGATGTTCTGTCTGAGCATTCAAGTCTCCGGCTAGTACTACAATATCCGTCGAACAAGCTTTCTTTAAAAGAACAGTTAAGTGGTTAAAAAAATCCTTGATAGGATCTGGGTCGCAATCTATTGTAGCGTTGGCGAAAAGACGTCGTTTGATGTTGAGACTTTCTAAAGAGATAGTCAACCATATATGTTGTCCGATCTACATTAGTATGCGAAAGTTAAAGGAGACCAGTTTGAATGGTATACGTGATTCAGAAACACCGGTTCAATAATCCTAGTAAGATGGTGGTTGCAGGTAATCAACAGGAAACCCTGAACCTAGGTTTCGTACAACTTGGCACTCGTCAGCAAGGTGTACCTGTAATCTTGAGGAGACTGATGCTCGAATCGATCTGCACCAAGAAGGACCTGGCATACATGTCGTTGATCACCACCCAGTGATCAGTCAATTGTAAAGTATTCGTAGTCGGTGGTATTATTCAACTTAGGTTCATACGTCACTAGTTCCTTCAAGATACTGCAGGCCATGTTCACCATTTGTTTTGAATCAGTGTTTTCCAACTCTTCTAGGTGGATCCTCCGTATCCACCAACACGGTTAAAGCGTCGTATATTCGATTTCCATCCTCTCAATTTCATGAAGAATACCCGTGCCATGAAAAGACAGTGAGTAGGACTTCCCTGTCAGTGTTTGTATACGCATTTGGAGAGAGAGTGGACTTTCCCCACCTTCGACTGTACCAGTGCATTTGATGGAGTTTCGGATAATATAATAGAAACTCTTATAAATTTGTCAGATATTTGTGCGTTCACACAACCATGATGGTAAGTTGATGAGACTTTTCTGGGATTTCGTTTTATGGGTCGCTATGTGCTTGATGATGATGTTTTCGAAGAAATTAAATACTCAGGTAGTTCATATGAGAGCAGTGAGTTCCTGCGTGCATTAACTTGGCACCGTCTTAAAGTTTATCTAGATGAGAGTTACCGAGTGCAAAACGTGGTACATGTAATTGTACTGTATGAATGCAAGATTTATATTTGGTTAGTTTATCGAGATGTGTTACTCAGTGACTAAATATACCAAAATTGAGGCCAAGTGCAATCCTCGTAAACTTTTTGTTCTAGTCCTAACAAGTATAAAAAGAATTTTGGTGAGACTATAATTTACAGACGAGTCAATGAAATTAAGGACAGCAAGTCTTGGATTTTGACAGAAAATTAATTCACCCAAACCATTAAATAACACTTTGACATTATAGTTGATGTCAGTCCATGATGAAAACCCTTATTTTAATTCCTAATTGTAAGTTCTAACTCTAAATCCTAATTCTTTATACTAATTTAGAACCCTCCTTTGATCGTTGATATGTTGTCTCAAGGTCCCTTTAATATCGCTCAAAGGTCGTCCATACATTATAGTCTCAACATCATCAAGATTATATTTCTTCATATATATTGTTAGATATTCTTTTGTGCGTCTTAATATATAATTTTTATTTGATGAGAAATAGAAAAGATGTTGAAATTCATAAAATTACCGAGCGACAAAACGATATTCATGCCCAGAACACTAAACTGACAACAAAACTATCCACAAAACAGAAAATCTTGTACAGTCAATCAAGAACTGATGGTTTCCGTGTTTGATAAAAAATATGCCGATTGAAATATAAAGCAAGATTGGTTTAGCGAAGAGTTCCGTTTTTGGCGAATTCATTTGCACACCTATGCAATCGAAAATATATACTCATTTTTTCAAAATGATCATAATGGTAATAACAGTGAGGTAGTATAAACAAAGGAATGAAGACATTTTTATTAAAGAAATTTATAATAATGTTGTTTAGAGCTTAAATATTCATCATGTAGATAAAGAAATTATAATTGGAATGGGAAGGCTCAACGTGATAAGACAAAATGTTGAGTGGGAGGTGAACTGTAATCAGGAGGATCATAGAAACAGAACCAAATCAGGTGGGAGTAAAAGGTCCATAAAGAAAATAGGATAGAAGTAGATATCTGTAATAGGAGAAAACAATCACGAGAGATTAAGACTGTGGCAAGAGGAGTTTGTACAGGTTCTTTTTTCATACATAATTCTGGTTTCCCCAGATGTATAGCAAATGCTTCGGTAATGCTAAGAAAACGGAAGTTCACTGTCTTTAACAGCCTTCTACTTACCTTGTAGATGATTTTGAATGAAATACACACCGAACGAACTATTTACCTGGCCCCACATGAATAGTTAAATTGATAAAAGTACATGGAATTGGTCAAATGAGGGAGTTTATTTTGTATATTTTTATTAAACATCGATCGGCTGGCAAGCACTTATCACAAGGTTGCTGAGAAGAACGTTCTATTGAGAGTCGAAGATTCTCCTCTTCAGGATGTCTGTATCTATATCACCTTTGTTCAATTATTGTAGTTTAGAATTAGGGCTTGTTGGATTCAGTCTTCAGAACATGATGTATAGTAATAGAAAACTGTTTGTATCTAGTTTCCTGTCATAGAAATATCTTGATGTTTCAGAAAATCTTCCATATATGTTCCCATATCAAACCTGATGAAGTAAGTATCAGTATATCCATAGTTAACTTCTAAGAACTTTCATAAGTTTTAGATTCTATCCAAACTCCGTAAAATGAATCTGCAAATCGTCAAATTCATGTATTAGGTTCTTAATACTCTCTATATGGACGTCAATTTCAAAGGTGATACAGCCACTAGTTCACGTTCATCAAAAAGACACCTACCTGCAATCCTGGGATAACTAATGTTTTCATTTTGTTTCGAAATGGCGTCATAAAGTATTCATCAGAGACGTCCTCATGTAGAACTTAGGTACTTTTATTGGCTGGTCCCTAAATAGCCAATCACATGCTTATCTACTCCTTGATCCTGGTCGAATCCTGTCTACCAAGTTGCGCTGTGACCACTAGTCTAAGTTGACTTATGTTTGAATCCGGCAAGGAACATAAGTACCTATAAGATCCCAGTCACGTCATAAAGCCAACTGTTAACTAGTACAAAACCAGTCTTATGGACTTCTTGCTAGTTGCCTCCAACCGATAATATCAAAATATAGTGCACTCGATTTCGAGTCCCTTAGACTAGTGGCTACATGACAACGTGGTCGACAGAATTCAATAAACACGATCTGTATCTATTAACATTACTCAGTGTGTAATTGAACTGGTCATGAACTCTCATGTTCTTATTATCTTTCTACAGATTTAGAATACATTTCCATTGATATTTTACTTGGTTACACTGAGTTAAATTTTTAATAAGTTGCATAAGCTTGTACTTCCTACCGTATAGCTAACTGTTTGAGAGCAGACACTTAATTTTTGTCTATATGGTTCCCATTTTTAATCTTGTAATTCTTATATGAATATAACTGGAGATTAAAGTTAGATCTATTTTTATAAGTTGATAGTAGTTGTAAGTATAAAAAAGCCACGAGACTATACGGTTTAGACCATCTTGTACTAATTTGTCTCTGTGTTACATTCAAACGTCAGCACTTTTAACGAAGTCTATTGTAACAAAATATCTCAATAATTATTTTGGCTCACTGAAAATGCATATATATATATATATATATATATATATATATATATATACTTTACTTACATCATAGATTTTGGCCAGTTATTGATAATGCGTTGCGTAAGGCTGCAATTGACCGTTCTGTTGAAGTACGCTTACTAATCAGCAAATGGAAACATACTTCGTCGGTTACTGAGAACTTTTTGAATTCCATACGAGCAATCAGTGGAGTTCGATCGGCTCAAGTTCGTGTTGTAAGTCAATGAGAATTGATTTGTATTTTCATTTTCCCCACTAACCATTATTGAAATTGTGTTTTCAACTGTAATAAAAATCACATTCATTATGTATCATTTTTTGCTTAGATTAGAAAGCACTGATCACAGAATATGATGCTCTGAGACGACGCTAAATACTCTTGACAAAAGTGGAAGACTACTGAAACTGTAAAACTTTGAGGATGGCGTTTAAACCAATAGCTTTAAATACCTTGACAGATTAAACTAGAAAACCGTATACTTGTTTACAGTGTTTGATAGAAATCATGTCCACATCTGCAGTTCTAAAATAATCGAATACATCATAACTCAGGTGTTCTATCCGAAAAAGATTAAATTATGGGTAACTTCTGGTATATATATATATATATATATATATATATATATATATATATATATATAATATATATATATATATATATATATATATATATATATATATATATACTTTAGCTTTTATTATGAGCCTTCAATTGACCTATTGGTTATTATTATACGATTTACTATTCTCAAGTTAACCCCAATCTATTAATTACAGTCTCTCACCCTCACAGCCACTTTTGTCTTGATCTTGTATAATTATTGTGCTCTTATTTTGTGGTGTTATACGGTCTGGTCTGCTTGTAAATAAACCACATGTGTCTGAAACATACTATTCATACAGTGAAGGCTAAGATTGCATTGTGGACTCAACGAACAGGGCTAGGCGAGAAGGACCACTAAGGATTCAGAGCTGACGCAAAGCTGCTAATGTTGGTTGGCGTTTGGCACAAGAACAAGGTCTTATAAGTCGGCATTCTGATTGACAATTTAGTAACGTGTTAATGGACAGGGCTAAAGTCATATGAACAATGAGAAAAGATGTAATATTATTATACTAGACCAATAACATAGTCACTTATTGCATTCAGTCGGCATGTACACAAAAAATGTGTGTTTATGAACGTTAAATATTAGTGCAAAGATATACAATTTGGGTAAGGTTGACTCATTTATTAAATATGTGTTTGATATTTCTTAGTCCTGACATCTACAGGCTACTACTTTTAAATAGATAGAGTCATTAGTGTGTTTAACTATAACTTTCTGTAGTTACTTACTTACTTACTTACGCCTGTTACTCTTCATGAAGAAACATGGGCCGCTCACCAGCATTCTCCATCCAACCCTGTCCTGGGCAATCCTTTCCAGCTCCTTCCAGTTGTTACTCATCCTTTCCATATCTGCTTTTATTTCCCGACGTAAAGTGTTCTTTTGTCTTCCTCTTTTCCGCCTTCCTTCAGGATTCCAAGTTAGGGCTTGCCTCGTGATGCAGTTTGACGATTTGCGTAACGTATGTCCTGTCCATTTCCATCGTCTTTTCCTAATTTCCTCATCAGCTGGAAGCTGGTTTGTTCTCTCCCACAAAAGGCTGTTGCTGATTGTATCCGGCCAACGGACATCGAGTATCTTGAATAAACAATTGTTTATAAATACTTGTACCTCTTTGATGATGGTTGTTGTAGTTCTCCAAGTTTCAGCTCCATACAGTAGAACTGCCTTGACGTTCGTATTGAAGATTCTCACTTTGATATTGGTTGACAGTTGTTTTGAGTTCCATATGTTCTTCAATTGTGGGAATGCTGTTGTTGCTTTGCCGATCCTCGCCCTTACGTCTGCATCCGATCCCCCTTGTTTATCGATGATGAATCCTAGGTACGTGAAGGATTCTACATCTCCCAGAGTTTCGCCATCAAGAGTGATTGGATTGCTGTTCTCCACTTTGAATTTGAGGACCTTGGTTTTCCTTTTGTGTATGCTGAGGCCTACTGATGCAGAGACTGCTGCTACATTGGCTGTCTGTATCTGCATTTGTTCATGTGTATGCGATAGGAGGGCTAGGTCATCTGTGAAGTCCAAGTCGTCGAATGGATTCTGAGCTGTCCATTGTATGCCGTGTTTTCCCTCAGATGTCGCGGTCTTCATAATCCAGTCGACCACCAGAAGAAAGAGGAAGGGTGAGAGTAGACAGCCTTGTCTGACTCCGGTTCTTACTTGGAATGCGTCTGTCAGCTGTCCTCCATGCACGACCTTGCACTGTAGTCCGTTGTATGAGTTCCGTATGATGTTGACGATATTCTCAGGAACTCCGTAGTGTCGAAGAAGTTTCCATAACGTTCTCCTATCCACGCTGTCAAATGCCTTTTCATAATCAATGAAGTTGATGTACAGTGACGAGTTCCACTCAATTGGTTGTTCGATGATGATCCATAGTGTCGCGATTTGGTCTGTGCACAACCGATGCATATGGAATCCAGCTTGTTGATTTCGAAGCTGAGCGTCTACTGAATCTTTCTGGGTCAGCAACACTGTTGAAAACTTTTCCTGGTATTGATAGTAGTGTGCTGTCTACATAGTTCTCACATTTGCCCAGATCTTTCTTTGGTATCTTGATGAGGTATCCTTCTTCGCAGTCTTTCGACACTTGTTCTTCCTCACAGATCTTTCTGAATAGAACGTGGTGCATGTTTGCAGTTGATTCTCTGTCCGACTTTAGTGCTTCAGCTGGCATATTGTCGGGTCCTGCTGATTTCCCGCTCTTGATTTATTTGATGACCATCCTGATTTGTTCTGTCGTTAATGAAGTGACATACATAAGATCTGTGTGCGCTGCTTCGATGTCCGGTAGATTCATTGGAGCCGGCCTATTCAGGAGTTCCTCGAAGTATTCTACCCATCTGTTCATCTGTTGTTGAATTTCAGTGATTGGCCTGCCTTCTTTGGCCTTGACCGGTCTCTCTGGTTTATTGTATTGACCTGCTAGTTTCTTCGTTGTATCGTAAAGCTGTTTCATATTTCCTTCTCTTTCCGCTTTTTCTACCGTCGTTGCTAATTTTTTCACTTATTTCTTCCTGTCGGCTCTAATGCTCCTCTTCACTTGCTTGTTTGCTTCTATGTATTCAGCTTGTGCTTGGACTTTCTCTGCTCGTGTTCGGCTGTTGGTAATTGCCGTCTTCTTGTTCTTCCTTTCTTTGATCTTGTCCAGTGTTTCTATAGAGATCCATTCTTTATGATGGTGTTTCTTTAGACCCAGAACCTCTTGACACGTTGAAGTTAATACTTCTTTGATACCTTTCCATTTGTCCTCTATAGTAGTTTCTTCTTCCTTCAGTAGATCCTGTAAGGCTTGGAACTTGTTGTTGAGAGTTATCTTGAATTCGTTGAGTTTGTTAGTACCTCGAAGGAAGGCTGTATTGAACCTTTGTAGTGCTGTTTGTCCACTTGCCCAGTTCTTGTTTATCTTCAGTTTTAAATTGGCCACAACTAGATGGTGATATGAAGCTATATCAGCTCCTCTCCTGGTTCTCACATCTTCCATTGTCCTTCGGAATGTTTTATTGATGCAGATATGATCTATTTGGTTCTCTGTAGTGTGGTCCGGTGAGATCTATGTCACTTTGTGTGGAAATATTGTGCCACCTATGACCAGTTTGTTGAATGCACACAGATCTGCAAATCTTTCTCCATTTTCGTTTCTCTCAACCAGTCAATGTCGTCCCATGATATCTTCATATCCAGTGTTGTCAATTCCAACTTTGGCGTTTATATCTCCCATCAGAATGATGAGGTCCTTTCTTGGGCACTTCTCTATGATTGACTGCAGCCGCTCGTAGAATTGATCTTTGATGTCGTCGTTGCTGTCGTTGGCGGGTGCATAACATTGGATGATATTCATTGTGATCCCCTCCTTCTTTGTTTTGAATGATGCTTTGATGATTCTGGATCGGTGAGATTCCTATCCTACAAGTGCATTTCGTTCTATTTTGGACAGCATTAGAGCAACTCCCTGAGTGTGTTGAGGATTTTCCTCTTCGTGACCGGAGTACAGCAGCATCTCTCCCGTAGCTAGCCTTTTCTGTCCAGCTTGGGTCCAGTGGGTTTCGCTAATTCCCAGTACTGCTAAGTTGTATCTCCTCGTTTCCGTTGCTATTTGACTGGTCTTCCCGGTCTCCCACATTGTTCGGATGTTCCATGTACCTATAAAAATTTTTGCTCTGGTTGTTAGAAGGGGCATCGGCCTCGTGGCTTCCGAAGAAACTCGGCTTTCACCATGAAGCGTCATAATTCTTCTAAATGAAGACCTTCTAACTCTCAGGGCAGAGTTTAAATGGTTTGAATTATTTTTTCCGGTAAGCGTTTTTCAGCGAGTTAGCTTTCTACGGGATGGGGACGCTAACCCCATGCCCAACCCTCCTCCTTTACCCGGGCTTGGGACCGGCAGTAGCTCTGGTAGAGCTACAGGCGGAGTTAACTGTTTATAGTATTATGGGTTAATTTTTGGCTAGATACGTGTAGAGTAGCCCCTTCCTGCAATTATTCCATATACTCTCTAATATTTTCAGATACTGAATTTACCATATTATGAATTGAGTGAAATCATAAAGCTACTGACTCTTCATTTCTGGAGAAGTCGCTTAACATTTGAACTTGTTACTTGTTGATTGGATGTGGTTCTGAATGGCATCAAATCAAAATGAAATGGTTTGTTTTATAAATCTACATTCCCATTGTTTGGTGTTCTCTACGTGACCGATGTTGTGTAGATTCAATCCATTGTGAAACTGTGAATACTGACTGATTAGGTTTCCTAAACTAGCCTGAACCAGATGTCCAGTTATTCCTGATTTTCATAAGTACTTTACTTGATTTTAATCCGTAATAAAAACTGACATTATAGTATTTACTAGATTATTTTTGAATTAGGTTGTTGTCTTATTTGTTGTATTTTTTGCACTTTTTAACAGCGTTACTTTGTTGTACCTTCGTATACTGACACACAAAAAAGAATGCCATATGCTCGTGTGAATCATAATAAATATATGGTAACCGATAAAACAGCTTACATAGGTAAGTATTTTGCAGAATGAAAAAATAATAATAGTTAGTGGGTCAAATCGATCAAGTTTGCATAAGAATGTGTTGATATATTAACAGTAAATTCCTATCCTATATATATATCGTAAGTACATGAAAGTACTAAATGAGCTTATCAGTTCAGCTCCCAAAGAATAATCAAAACCGCCGGTCACCATTACAATAGTTCCGATCACAGTATCAGTTGATTCTGGTTCGTTTCTCTGAGAAAGCATACTTTTTTTTCACATAAAAGATATACTTGACTGATGTGTGCAGTTATTTAGTAAATAGGTAAATTCAACTTTGTCACGATTACCTTCAATGTTGAGACACAATTATTTAGATTCTACTTAAGAAGCTGAGTTATAAATAAAAAAAACCTGCCTGTAGTTCTTCTAGGGTTACTGCCGGTCCTAACCCCGGGTAACGGAGGAGAGTTGGGCATCGGGTCAGCTACCCCATCCGTAGAAAACAACCTTACTAGAGAATCACTAACCAGCCCTCCAAGTTCAAGGATATTTTTTCGGGAGAATTATGAGGACTCACGGTGAAGGCTGAAATTCTTCGGAATCCATGAGGCCGATTCCCCTTCTACATCATCCAGAGCAACAATTAGTATAGGTACATGGAATGTTCAGACAATGTGGGAGCTCGATAGGCCCAATCAAATAGCTGCGGAAATGAGAGATACAACTTGGTGGTTCTCGAAATTAGTGAAACCCATTGGACCTAAACTGGACAGAAAAGGATAGATTCAAGAGAGATGCTGATATATTCTGGTCACGAAGAAGTAATTGCTCCCCACACTCGGAGTTTCTCTGATGCTATCCACAGAAGCACGTAATACACTTGTAGGATATGATTGATCGTTGAGCGTGGACAAAAGCCACAGCCTACAGACTATTAAATATATGTTTTCCCTTCCTGTCATTGATTTCTCCTCTTGACTCACTGAATGTGACTACTGGTAATTGTATTGAATTAAATATTATCTAGTGGGTCGTGAATCATGGTTCTGGTATGCCGTGATTAGTCTTATTAAGTTATTACTGCATTATACGAGTGAGAGAGAAAAAACATTTCAAAAATCCGTTATACCAATGATATAAACACAAGTTAAATTAAAATCGAGATTAATTACTTAAAACTATGCATGAGTATAGTATTTACAGTTATAAATGTGATTTGAATATAAACTGGTTTTTATAATGATCCAGCAGTAGTTGAAGGCCGTGGGTGGGAAAATAACTGGACAAATAGTTTTGTACTCATAAATATGGCAGTAAAATTAGAACTGCTACTATCTTTACAATGTTTTATAAACAAAGACACAGAAACTACTAATCTATAACGATTGTGTATGCTGAACTTTTTTCGACTATATTCGCTATATCCACAATGTGAGACAATACTTCCCTTGTAATGAGTTAGACCACGCGGTCTGGGCACCCGGGCAGTATCACAGCCTTCACACGTATCAAATGAGATTTGTGTGGTGCATATGTATTTGGTGCCTCCTTGTACCAATATCTATGTGTTAAAATAAATAAGTAATAATGTAATGGGTTATTTTTGTTGTGACGATGGGAATATCGAAAAAAGTGTAATCATAGGGGACTGATTTACATCATAGTACTGCTTTGATTTGTTTTCCATCATTACTAAGTATTAGAATAACTATGTTTCTATATTCTGTTTATTGTAAGCTTCCGTTTGACTCATTAGCTATTATTGTCTTATTATTCTTAATTTACTGCTGATCAGTTATTAACAGATGGCCCGTTTTCATAGCCACTTTTGGCTTGTTTGTACACAACTATGATTTGGTATACAGTTCACTCACATGAGGTGAACTTTTAGATATAATAATAAATCACGTTGTTTGAATTCATAAAATAACAGTAAAAGCAAAACTGAAATAACTGATTTTATCGTTATCAAATCATGACTTCTGTTCTTTAACCCTAAAGATAAATTTTAAGTGTATGAATATAAATATCAAAACAATAGTGATTGGTTTAAGTGTGATTGAATTATGTGCTAAATATCACTAGACGAATAACGTATTAGCAAAAAGTTACCGTTGTCTACAAGCATGTTCGAACATGAATCTATAAGAGTGATAACACGATTATTAAAACACATTCTTATTCAAATGGAAATAACAAAACAAATAATTGGCTCAGCACGCTCAGGGAGTTGCTCTGATGCTGTCCAAACAAGCGCGAAAAGCACTTATTGGATGGGAATCTCATCGATTCAGAATCATCAAAGCATCCTTTAAAACAAAGAAGAAGGGAATCACAATGAATGTTATCCACTTTTATGCACCCACCAGTGATAGCGATGACGACGATGAAGATCAGTTCTACGTGATACTGCAATCGATCATAGAGAAGTGATCAGAAAAGGACATGACAATCCCGATAGGAGACCTGAACTCCATAGTCGTAATGGATGACATGGGGGATGAAAATATCATGGGACGACATGGACTAGGAGAAAGGAATGAAAATGGTGACAGATTTGGAAACTTGTGTGCATTCAACAAATTGGTCATAGGTGGCACAATATTTCCACACAAACGTATACACAAAGCTACATAGATCTCACCGGACCACACTACAGAGAACCAAATAGATCATATCTGCATCAATAAAACATTCCGAAGGACAATGGAAGATGTGAGAACCAGGAGAGGAGCTGATATAGCTTCATATCACCATCTAGTTGTGGCCAATTTAAAACTGAAGATAAACAAGAACTGGGCAAGTGGACAAACAGCACTACAAAGGTTCAATACAGCCTTCCTTCGAGGTACTAACAAACTCAACGAATTCAAGATAACTCTCAACAACAAGTTCCAAGCCTTACAGGATCTACTGAAGGAAGAAGAAACTACTATAGAGGACAAATGGAAAGGTATCAAAGAAGTATTAACTTCAACGTGTCAAGAGGTTCTGGGTCTAAAGAAACACCATCATAAAGAATGGATCACTGCTGATTAACTGGGTAGGATTCAAAAAAAGAAGACAGCAATTATCAACAGCCGAATAAGAGCATAAAAGGTCAAGACACAGACTAAATGTACAGATGCAAACAATTGAGTGAGTTGGAACGTAAGATTTGATAAGAGGAAGCACGCGGAACACCTATCAGTAACAGCAGGAAAAGCTGCAAGAGAAGGAAATATGAAACAACGAAGAAACTGGCAGGAAAATATAGTAAAGCAGAACAAATAATCAAGAACAAAGCAGGCAAGCTAATCACTGAAATTCAAGAACAAAGGAACAGGTGGATAGAACACTCTGAGGAACTCTTGAATAGGTCAGCTTCCTTGGATATCGGAGCACCATACACAAACTTTCCTATAGATGTCACTCTATCAACGATAGAACAAATCAGGGTGGTCATCAAACAAATCAAGAGTGATAAAGTAGCAGGACCAGACAATATACCAGCCGAAGCAATAAAATCAGACAGAATCAACTGCAAACATGCTCCATGTTCTATTCTGAAAGTTTTGGGAGGAAGAGCAAAGGAAAAATTAAGATCTTCAAATATAACACAAAGAACACTAACCCAATCACACTTGATGGAGAAGCTCTGAAAGAGGTGAAAACTTTCACGTACCTGGTCAACAACATCGTCAATTAACAATGAGGATCTGATGCAGACGTAAAAGTAAGTATTGGCAAAATAAGGGCAACATTCCTACAGCTGAAGAACATATGAAACTCAAAACAAATGTCAGTCAGAATCAATGTCATAATCCTCAGTAAAAACGTCAACACAGTTCTACTGAACTGAGCTGAAACTTGGAGAACTGCCAGCACCACCACCAATATAGTGCAAGTATTTGTAAACGATTGTCTACACAAGATACTCAATGTCCTTTGGTCGGATACCATCAGCAACAGCCTACTGTGTGAGAGAACAAACCAGCTTCCATCTGACGAGGAAATTAGAAAGTGACGCTGGATGTGAATAGGAAATACATTGTGGATATCATCAAATTGTACTGAGACAAGCCCTAACCTGTAATCCTGAAAAGGAAAGGAAGAAGACTAAGGAACACATTGTGCAGGGAGTTTGAGCCAGACATGAAAAGAATGAATAGCAACTGGAAATAGGTGGGAAGGATTGTCCAGGACTAAGTTGGATGGAGAATGCTGGTGGTCGGCCTGTGCTTCTCTACGAGGGCTAACAAGCGTAAGTAACTTAGTAACGTAATATAATCATTTTTTATGTGACTACAATGTGTCATTAACTATTAATCTCCATATTCCTACCAGCCAGTCTCGTAGTTATTTGTACAGAAGCTGGTGGAATGCCATACGTAAAGTTCACCTAAGCTATCGTAGCAGCTGTCACAAAATGACGTCATAGTTTGACAACCGATTCCCATTTTGCTTAAACATATGTGGTGATTTAAACTCACTCACATGGGGTGTCCTTTGAACGAGGATAAGTCAATGACTAAAACGAAATTGAATTTCGTTGAACATGTCCATATTGAGATTATTGTTGGAATTAATGATGTGTTTGTTTGTATAACTATAATTTATAACGAAGAGAAGACATATTGATCTTAAAAATGGGTTATACGTTCGGAACTTTATACATCTATCATGAGTTCACTGTCTTGTTAGTTTAATTAATCATCACATACTAGATGCCCTGGTATGGCCGAGAGTGGGGTGGGTTCGCCCTCCCACTCGAAATACTCTCACACGGCCACGCGTATACAGCCTCTGCCAGGGAAGTCCTACTCATTGCCTTCTTGTGGCAGGGGTGTTGTTTACGAAAATGAGAGGACGAAAAGCGAATGTCACGCGCTTTACCCGGATTCCAAACCAATGGTGCACATGAGCTCCAGTATCCTGCGGGAACAAATGGCGTATGAACCAATCGTTGGTCACCGGCTACCATGGGATTGCATCTCCTTACGATGCTCCACTGCCTTGTGGATCAGACCTTTAGGTCGAAGGCTCGGGGTGTGGCCCCCTCAGATAACCACCTGCTTCGGTCTGGGCACCCGAGCAGTATCACAGCCCGCACACAAATATGATGAACTGTCGATAATTATGGAAAATACTTTTCCTGCTTCAACTATTAATCAAACGATTCACATTATTATTACTACTATTGTTATTATTTACTACATCATTTATTCACTCTCTTTTATTCCTACTCTCTCTATCCTTATTTTTCGACATATACAGCAGCTCATCTATGGTGGAAATTCGGTTCTATCTAAACGTTCTCGAGTAGAGACGTTATCAGATATGGCTCAGAATAGAAGCCAGTGGCGATCCTGTTGTAACCTTTTACTTTCTTCATAAAAAGTGGTTGCTTCTTCCTTAACTGAAAGATCTCTTCTGAGTGTACGTTTCTGTTTCCCCCATTATTATTATTACACTACCTAACACTAATCTGTTCGGTATCGTTTTTTTACGCTCCTTACTTTTTTTTTCCTTCTCTTCATATTTTCATTGTTTTGTGTGGCGCATATATATATTTGGTGCCCTCTTATACCAATATTTATGTGTTTAAATAAATAAATAAAACTTAAATAGTTATGTGCAAAGCAAGATGAAAACTTTTTTGTATGGTTACACCTGATAAATTCAATTCTAAATAAATACATTTTACGAATACCAGTTGCTGATTAAGTTCATTAACAGTTCTTAATGATACTTATTTGTCTATAAAACCACACATAAACACCTGTTGCAATTTTATTTATTTATTTATTTATTTGAACACATAAATCTTGGTACAAGAGAGCGCCAATATATATGCGCCACACAAAACAATGAGAATGCGAAGAGAAATAGAAAAAAAATTAAGGAGCGCAAAAGAAAAAGAGAACAATAACGAAGAGATTGATGTAAGGTAGTGTGGTAGTAACGAGGTACAATCAGAAGAAATCTTTCAGGTAAGGGAGATACAACCACTTTTTATGAAGAAAGTAAAAGAAGGTTACAGCAGGATCGCCACTGGCTTCTATTCTGAGCCATATCTGATAAGGTTTCTAGCCACTGTGTCGTACCATCTCTCGGACCCCAACCAGGGAGTCGAGAAGGACCGACACAAGCCAGTCCTTCGCAGCTTTCTTTCATGCCACGACACCATGTCATGCACTGACCACCTCTCCGCTTCTTCCAACCAGTCCCAGAGTCGGCAAATAATGCACGACGTGGAATTCTCTGGGATGACATTCGGAGAACATGCCCAAGCCACCGAAGTCGGTATTTCAAGATGGTGACACCAATTGAATTATCATCTCTGTGCTCGAACACACGATGCCGAACCTTTGCATTACTGACATGGTGTTGCCACTGAATGTCAGCAATCCTTCGGAGACAGCGATGATCGAACACAGAGAGTCGTCTAACGTCCTCAACTCGGAGAGGCCAGGTTTCACAAGCATAGAGCAGAACTGCTCTCACCGACGCGTTGTAAATCCGACCTTTTACAGCCAGAATAACATCACGGAAGCGCCAAAGGTGGCCCAGATTGGCATAAGCCGCTCTGACTTTCACTATACATGCATTGATCTCAGCACTCACGCCACCACCAGCACTTATGCAGCTACCTAGATACACGAACTTCTCGACTACTTCTATCTGCTCACCATCCAGGGTGAGTACAGGATTGGAATCCTGCCAGTCTTGTGGAAGTACTTTGCACTTCGAAGGTGCAAAGCACATACCATACTTACGGACACTGATTGCCAACTGATTAAATTAGGATTGCATGGCTTGGGCATTATCGCACAGTAAGACAATATCATCCGCATACTCAAGGTCGAGAAGTCTTTCTCCAGGCAACAGATCCACACCACCATTACTTACATTCATCAGAGCTGTTTCTAGAATGTCATCGATGGCGAAGTTGAAGAGGAATGGTGAGATTGGGTAACCCTGCCTAACCCCACTGCTCGAATAGAACAATGGAGAAAGGTGGTTGTATGCCCTCACTCTGCCTGAGGTGTTTTTATATAGGGCTTTTAGAATGTTAATAAACTTCTCAGACACACCCTTCTTCAATAAACAATCCCAGAGAACAGTCCTATCCAACGAATCGAAGGTAGCCCTGATGTCAAGATACACTACGATTGTTGGCCTTTGACGAGTATGACGGTGTTCTAACATTTGGCGGAGGGTGAAGATATGATCAATACATCCTCGACCAGAACGAAACCCAGCCTGTTCCTCGCGAGCCAATGTTTCTCGGGTTTTGAACAACCTACGAAGTATGAAGGAAGCCAATAGCTTGGACGCAATCGGAAGTAGACTTATCCCCCGATAGTTGTTACAGGAACAACGTGAACCCTTTTAAAGATAGGGACAACTATCGACTCATTCCATGACGTTGGTACACTCTCTAGCTCCCAAACCTTTGTGAACAACGTCGTCAATTCCCTAGTCAGTAAGTTAGCACCATCTTTAAAAAGAGCCAGAGGCAAGTCATCTGGGCCCGGTGATTTGTGGCGTTCCAAGAGTTAGAGTTCCTTGCGGACTCCCGCGTCATTTGGTGGATCAGTTGTCACCGGTTATGGAGGGCAGGATAGTTTAATCGATGTTGCCAGAGCAGCAGGCCAGTTGAACTGCCCTTCGAAAAATTCAGCCCATTGTCCAAGACGTCGATGGATGTTAGTGATTGGCATCTCATCATCCTCGCAGATTGTTTCACTCACACCAGACTTCTTGCTGCCAGTGGCTCGGACGAGTTGGAAGAGCTTTCGGTAATTACCAGATGCAGCTGCTGCTTCCAGCTCATTAGCACGCTCAGACCACCAGGCTTCTCTGTCCTTACGCAAGCTTTGTCCAATTTCACTACGTAACAACCTTCGTTTGTGGTCAAACTCACGGTCACCCGGAGTAGACCGACGGGCTTCAATGAGTTGTAAGGAACCACAAGAAACCCAGTGCTTAAAAGCGGGACGTTTCGCGAACCCACAACTGACTGTACCCGCCATTTTCATGGCGTCATGCAATTGCAACCAATGCTCATCTATACTTTTCGGTGGTATGGTAGCTAGCCTAGAGGCTAGCTCGATTCGATACTTACTAGCAACAGAAGTTGCAACCAACTTGCTAACATCAATCCGTTGATGGTGGTCACTTCGTTGTCCACTGAAAAGTAAGGCAAGATTGACGCAGACCAAGGCATGATCAGAGTCCAGATAGGTACTCCAAAAGGAGCGGCGGTCTTGTACACACAGCGGTAGCTGATCGCGATGTGATCAATCTGAGTCCAGGCTTGAGATGCAGAGGGAGGACGCCAGGTGGCACATCGGCGATGACTGTGCCGAAAGTTAGTGCTAGACAGAAACAGGTTGTGGTCTGTGCAAAGTTGCAGTAGACGGTCCCCGTTATCTGTCCTGCGACTAACAGGTCCCCATCGGCCACCTAAACGACTCTCTTCTGTGCCTAGCCGCCCGACCCGAGCATTCACGTCTCAGGCTAGTACTACAATATCTGTCGAACGCACTTTCTGGAGAAGAAAAGATAACTGGTGGTAAAACTCATCCTTGATTGCATCCGGGCTGCAATCTGTCGGGGCATAGGCGGAGATGACGAAGAGACATCGTTTCTCACGCCGATTTCTTCTCACTTTGATGGAACTCTCTAATCTAACAGCACATAACCGACTGTTAATGGGGATCCAATCGACTAGTGCTGCCTCAGCTCTAGCGCTTAGTGCGACACCAACGCCAGCAAGGCCAGACGAAGATGCCACAGGGTCCCCGGTAAGCGCACGTAAAACAAGCTTTTTGAAGCGACAGATGGAGATCGAATTTGTAGTACTTCACCAGGGTCTTGAATACGGGTCTCGGATAAACAACAAACATCAATATTAAGACTTTCTAAAGACATAACCAGCCCTATCTGTTGTTCGACCTGCATAAGTGTGCGAACGTTGAAGGCAGCCAGTTTGAATGGTGCACGTGGTTTCAGATAAACTGCTTCAGTCCTCGTATTCGGTGGTAACATACAATTTTCAACCGGACAGTGACTCGAGAACGTTGAGATAGAGTCGAATTTCCACCAAAGACGAGCCGCTGTATAAGTATAAAAGAGGGTAAATAATGTGGAAAATAATAATAATAACAATAATAATAATTATTATTATAATGACAATAATAGTAATAATAATAATAGTATTAATAATGACAATAATTGTAATGATAATAATTTGAATCAATTGGTTGTTTTTCGAAGCGAGAAAAGTAATTTCCATAGACATAAAAAGTTCATCATTTGTGTGTGGGCTGTGATACTTCCCGGGTGCCCAAACCGAAGCAGGTGGTTATCTGAGGGGCCACACCCCGAGCCTTCGACCTAAAGGTCTGATCCACAAGGCAGTGGAGCATCGTAAGGAGATGCAATCCCATGGTAGCCGGTGACCAACGATTGGTTCATACGCCATTTGCTCCCGCAGGATACTGGAGCCCATGTGCACCATTGGTTTGGAATCCGGGTAAAGCGCGTGACATTCGCTTTTCGTCCTCTCATTTTCGTAAACAACACCCCTGCCACAAGAAGGCAATGAGTAGGACTTCCCTGGCAGAGGCTGTATACGCGTGGCCGTGTGAGAGTATTTCGAGAGGGAGAGCGGACTCTCCCCACTCTCGGCCGTACCAGGGCATTCGGGGGGCGTTGCAATCGACAATAAATAAATTATTTTTATAAATCTGTTTAGGTACTTCTAATTGGTCCGGTGATTACTTCCTTTATACGGGTGGTGTCGCTTTCGTTTATGAAGAAGGAAATCATACTTCAAATGACTTAAATCAAGAAAATACGGATCATAGTGAATTTTGTTTACCGAAACCTGTATCTATCAGAAAACAATTGGAAAACGTTTTCTTTCGAGATTGGAATTCAGAGTTTACCAATGAACTTTAAATAATTTTCTTATAGAATTTACTCTTATCAATGGAATAAATTCTTATTATTTATAAACACTAAACTGATAAATGTAAGATTAATGTTGTGTTTTTTTTAAGATAAAATAATCGTTCAAAACTTTTTCGTCTTATTCCTATTTAAATGCACATGATCCTTGTTTTTTGATCTCATCTTGTGATTCCGAATAGAACTGCTGATATGATTGAGGATTTATAAATAGCTTAAGAATGCATTCATCTAATTTATAGTTTATTTTAAACAAACCATAAACATCGTCATCATATGATATTTCTTATCATGTCCAGATATATTCGTTCGTAGTTGAATCCTAACAATTATTTTTAATTTAAATAAAGTAGACTTACTGGTCTAGCTTCATAATGTCTATTTCACTGTAGATATTCTTTGTATTTAAATTCAAGTTATCGAAACTGGCAAATGGACTCGTTCTGTTCTTTCGACGTTTGACTAGTTAAACGTGGCACGGTGCTAAGTTTAGTATGACTTGAGTACTATGTGTTTGGATAAGATTCCCATCAAAATTTATATGACTGAGTGGCTTAATAATTTGATTTTATACATTTCAACCTTTATGTAATTTGATCTATAGACTAACACTCACATAAACAGTACGGTTTAATTACATTTATAAACTTAATTGAGGCTGATCAACTAAAACTTCATTTACAGTTTAGTTGACTGGTGATATATTGCATCGTAAGCCACATAATAACTGTTATAACTTATGACCTGTGTGCCCTGTTTATTGTATAACGTAATGATATCGCGAAGCAGAGAGCAGTGAATTATCGACCGGGCCAGTGACGCATGAAACCCGTGCGAGCACTCTAGTGTCTTGATTGGTCCTGCATCCTCCTAGCTCAGTCAGTTAACTCCAGAACACCAACCTCAGCCTCTGCGATATGAATCATTTATTTCAAGCATACTGGGTTTATATACCAACCAGACAAACCACAGCGTACCATAAAATATGAAACAACATTTGTACAAGAATTAGCCAAATGTGGCTGTGAATGAGGGAGGTAGTAATTAATAGACAGGCCATAACTCAAGAATGGTAAATCGTATAATAATAGTTCATAGGTCAAAATAAAGCTCATGATAAGATGGACATGAATATGAACAGTTTAGTTACTTAAGAATTATACTATAAAAATATGCGCATAGTATTTGTCCATAAATGGATCCCAAAAGTTACCATTCATTATTCGTATCGGGACATAACAATAACACAAGTTATAAAAGAACACGTCGGTTGATTTGAAGAAACTTGAGAATAAGTCTGTGATAGCGTTACATGCATTAGAAACAGGACAAAAGATTAATTTTGAAGTGACCAAAATACTTCAGAAAGGTTTTAACACCCATAAAGAAAAATTGACAGCAGAAGCGCTGTATATATGGGCGAACAAGAACAGCCTGAACCGAAAAGATGGCATTCAACTGTCGACTACCTGGCAAATTTCGTTATGACAAGTAATTTGAAACCTATCTTTATTCAACCTGTTTATTCCACATGTATCGTTATTTTTGACTGATTTCAATAAGTTTTTAGCTATACAATTAGGTATTTATCAACCTTGAACTTGCACTTTTATTTATTTTTTCCTTCATATATAACATAATCAACACAGAACATCAATAATTAATCTCACACATACATACCTACACACTCACACACAAACAATTTGTTATTCAGTTAATTATTTCCATGTAGTTGAATTTCCCACATGAATTGTAGTTAACTGACTCATTTTATCCTATTTTACAAAAATCAACATCCAAATTTGATTGGTGTAACACAGTATAGTTATTATTGTTAAAGAGCTACATATTTATTTAATGATTTTGATTATTACCCTGAAGAAGTCCAGACAAGTTAGCTGGACGAAACTTTGGAATTATTTAAATTTCAATCGCTGAGATTATTTCAAATATAATTTTCACATATAATGACTTCTCTATATTCAGCGCCCAATTTCTCTCAAACTATTCGTTCTAATCTTGACGAATATTCGTATAAATCTTTGTAATTGCTTAGATATCTTATCAAAACAAAAAAATTACTAGTATAGGGGTTGTGGAGATTATTAAGTTTTTGATTGAGATCATGAACCGATTGATGTTAGACCACCACAATTGAAAACCTGGAAGCACTGGACGGCCGTTTCGTCCTATTGTGGGACGCCTCAGCAGTGCGCATCCACGATCCCACGCCATCGCGTTATCCACTCAGCCACGAAACGCGCATTCTGGATTCCACTGCTAGCCACTATCCATCTTTGCTTATGCAATGTAATTTGTTTTAAAAAGATTTTATTCAACTTTAGAATGTGAATACTTTGTAAGATTTAATTATATTCATAAATAAATATACACTAATTAGTAAATACTTCAATTATCTTCTATGTCAAGTACAAATATCATTTGGATTTTTTAATCAAGTTTCTAATTTAACATTAAAAATCGAAACAGAATAATTAACTTAAAGAGAAAGAATGTATTTGTAAAATCTCATCGAAAGAGTTTGAAATAAATCCAACGTTTCGCCTGACAATCTGATCCAAGCTTTTTGAAGAATAATGAAATTCCGATATTCTTTATTTTCAATATTCACATATTTTAGGTTAATTTATAAAAGTAAACAAAACTATTTAGACAATACTATCAAAGTAATAATATTAATAAAAGAAAAAAAACTAAATGTTTACAATCGACTTGAGTTAATTAACAATGGCTTATCGGTTAAATCATTTAACCCTTAACTATTATGTTTCACGTGAAAATTCTACACTTCCAAAAAAACACCTAGATGGAACCATTTGGTTTTTATAAAACCATTGTAACTCTAAGTACATAAACTTATAATGAGTAAATTAGTCTCAAAAATATTTCATGTAATTAGTTCCCTTTATGAGTTTAAATAAAGCCAGAACAAATATAGATACAGAATAATATGAATTCATTATATTTCGTGGTTTCTCATCAACCTCTTACAACCAAATATATATTTGAATTTTACATTGAGGTAAGAAATAGTATGGAACAACTGACATAAGTAAATGTAAAGAATTGGAATGACAAAGGTTATCAATATTAATCCTATATATATATATGCAAGAACAGGTCAGAGGTTATTTGGTGTTAGAATCAAAGAAACACCGATCCTTAGTTTTTTCTTGATTCTAACACCAAATAACCTCTGACCTGTTCTTGCATATATATAGTTATTATTGACTTGATCACTTCAAATAAATTGAGCATTGGATAGAATGTTCTAAATAAAAATAATATGTTTGTAATATCCCAATGAGTAGAAAATTAATTAGTGAATTACTGTATCTCAAAGTAATTCGATAGTTAAACGTGAAGAATTCGGTATCGGGTTAGCAATTTAAAGATACCATGCTCAATTTTGAACCTGAAAGTTTGATCACATTTGAGGTTGTGAACCTCGAAATGCTGAGTTTCAGACTAGAATAGGACAGATATTCTGTTTCTCCTTATTTTCTATATTTCCCTAGCTAATTTCAGTCCATGGTGAAAGCTAGCTATATACATGTAGCAGCTTTTATTTTATTATGTACCTAAACCGTTTATCTTAACTTTTGAACAGATGAATTATTCTGATTTTTCTAGTCTTTCTATCATTTATGTGTCGCCTCGAGCATATGTGTATGGTAGTCTTATGTGTCTGTAATAAATATAGTGCTTATAAATATTGTCAGTCAGTCAATCAGCTACAACGTAGGACCAGGCACATATATGCATCGGTCCTCATTAACACAAAAAGATGGACACCGGATTCATAAAAGTAGTTAATTCAGAGGTGGTAATAAATATTGAGCGGTTTTTTGATGAGTAGGTCTGTTCACCATCTCCGTTCCGTATCCCTCATTGTCTGTCTTTGTTAATAGATGTCTGGAATATATGTATCCAAAATTACTCTCTTAATTAACATTCAATATTCTATTGTTAATTCGATAGAATACACTGGAAGTCAACTAGGATACACTTATGCCCTTAGCTTCAGTCTCGTCTGATCACAATGTAGTCAGACAATGGGATTATGCACCCAGCCTATGTTGATTCACTCTATGTTTTGTTAGCTGTTGCCACATCGTACGGCTCGAAACACTTGTCTTTCAATTATTAGGTTCCAGGTCCTTACCTCGCTCCACCTATTTTAATGAGTGGATAATATATTTAGGTAGCATCCCAACAATGTAGATATGGTGTTTGTTTATCACTTTGACCTTTCATTCTAACAGACCATAATTTGTTTAAGTTATTACTGTCACATGGAAAATTTGACAAAAATGCATGCAAAAACATGTTTACTGGAGAAATTATTTGCTATCTAAACATGTATTTAAATATAGTGTTTATTTCTAGAATAATCCAAAGTGTCATCCAGTGTTAATCAAATTCATCGTATCTAATGTCACTAGTTCCTTTATGGTTTTTTACATGAGACCAATAACATATATCTACTATATCAACAACACATCATTTATGTTAGTTTTATCTTTTTAAAACAAATATTATTACTGAGACAAACATTTAAATCAATTTACTTGTTACTAAAACTAGGAAACAAGATTCTGTAAGAAATAAAAATCCAACACAATTCATCATTTATTAATGGAATTCTTTGAGTACGATCTATTAAGTCAAATAAATAAGAATTCTTGACGAAGTTGGAGTTTACTTATCTCTTCATATATTATAAAGGATTGTTCAAGATTTCAGTAATAGTAAACTCCTTGTCTGAATCTATGATAAACTTAAACAAATCTATAAAAGAGATAAAAATTTGTGAAATTAGTTACGAATTCAAAAATAGTTATATATAAGAATAAACTTTACTAAAAGTTCTTACTTGAATAACTATAAGAAAGTGCTACACACACATTCATTATATTTTAATTCAATATTCATATAATCTTGGTCTATCGACAATTAAAATCAGTAGATTCAGGTTGCATGACACAGATACTTTACTTTGAAGATGTTTATCACTATAGGACAACACCTGGTGAATAACCACTGAAAAATTGGAAGCAGCAGCTTTTTTGATTTGATGTGTCCAATTCACACAGAAGTATACAGTTTTGAGACCATGTAAGTCAGCATCATAAACAGATGAGTGCGTTTCACTGTAGAATTGCTAAATAAAGTAAGTAGATTTTGACTCAACACTTGAGTGACGTCATCGCCATAGAGAAACTTGATTGCGCCCGTACATTGAGTAGATGGCTACACTACTGGATTGGACAAAACAGATATTCAGTAACTCTTAACTTAAAAGTAGTTGTTACCGTTCTGTAATTAGCTCTATCTTCAGACCAATTATTTCTGCACACATTGCATGCCTGTGTACCCTAATTTTGAATTTCTCAATTGTGAGATATCAGAGGTACATGCAAGTAAGACGCAGTAAATGACAAAGACTTGTCAACATTATTTTCAGTACAAACTAGCTTCAAACACTGTCAAATTAATGAGTCTTTTCATTACCTGAATAGGTAATAAGGTTATTTTCAGACCCAGTAATTTCTTTCACAATATCATCAATTATTTCATCGCTGAAGTCCAGTTCAAAATAGCGTAAAATACTGCGTAAATCATCTTTTGACAGTGTTCCATCACCTAAAATAACGAAGAAATAACTATTCAATATTACACATAGTACACTTTAACAAACAACGGAAAGGTTCTACACAAATGTTTGATGTAACCCCATTATGTAAGGCCTAGAAATGCTACCATCCATTATCCAATGGTCGGTAATCGTCTGTTCACTGTGTTGTATGTGTGTACCAACATAGGGAAAACTGTTTCAAGTACATCGTTTTTCAATTGTGTAATTGACGTTTATTACTTCTCATATCAGTGAGGAGTTTGATTTTCATTAAATGGGATACTTATTTGTTAAACTAGTCACAAGTTAGACTCTTGCCGTGAAATCTATTGTTACCTACCATGATATGTGGTTCATGCATTCATTTTAAGTAATAAAATAATAACCGTATAAATCAATAAAAATTTACAAAATATTTTGCTTTAATTCTCATTAAAACACAATATTCTCCAATACATTCTTTGATCATAACATCGATCTTATTATTGTAAAAGGGATCATATGATTGATCACCTTTAAGATGTAACGTAATTGGTTACGTTCTACTTTTACACCGATGATTAAAATGTTATTCTAAGCTAACATGGTGAAATGTCCAATATTTAGAAGGTTGGTTTTATAATAAGTTAATCGATTACAAATATTTTCTACTTAGACTGTTCACAGTAGCATTGATTCGAAAATTGCTGTTGTAGGGGTGAGAACTAAAGTTGAATTAATGCATATATTGTGTCTGGTTTTGAACTATCAACATAGTTATTGCGATAAAATGTACGGTGACCGTATCATAAGTGTTAGACAACTTTAATTTAGGATGAAGTGAATACTGGTCCAGATGCTGTTGTTGTATTCAACCTCTCAGTAATCAAAGTAGATTATTTATATTTAAACCAACGTAAAACTTTTCGGCCGTTATTTACATAAGGTTTTCAAATGACTGGTTGTTATACTATCAGCTCTTCGATCTCAGATATATTACTATTGTAGGTGATATGTATATACCAGTTTTATCTTATATTAAGAAGAGATAATTACTGTGTTTTGGTTTTGCAACTACGCCCAGTTAACAAACTATCAAGTTATAAACCCTGGTAAAGAAATATATTTAGTTGTTTATCAGCAATGAATAGATTTCATACTATTTTCTGTTAATTTTTAAACTCAAATGAAAGTCTGATTTTAATAAAACAATGACTGAAGTAATATATTAATAGTTCTGTGTAAATGATATCATTAATATTCATAATTCATGGTAGTTCTCGTCACTTAAATATACCTCATTTTTACCTGAAGTTTGTGCTAATGATGTTCAAAAGAATAGTGAAACTTTCACTACAAAACCATCTAGCTCATAGAGCGAACCTCCAACAAACCCATCTACTTGAGCTTCAAACCCTAACCATCATCTCAATACTTTGAAACCATTGCATATAAAATGTATTCGCTTGCCAATAAAAGTCATAACTAACTACTTAGTAAGGTAACATAATTTAGTACTTTTTCAGAGTAAATGTAAATGTTTTCTATGAAATCAAGATGAATTATTCATGTATTTGTTTGGAGGATGGACAAATGTTCAAACAATGGTGAGCCGAACATGATCTATTTACATAAGTGTTTCTAAACATCATTTATCCCTTTTCAAGAAAAAAATAAGCGACGCTCTTCACAAATGAAATTGAGGCGATTTCTCGAAATATCTGAAAGCATGATCAGATACCTTTACTCACTATTTACGAGTGTACATCCACTACTATTGTCTACAGTTTCGTACGGAGTTTCAGTGGGAACATTTTGAAGAATAATGCAATATTGTCAATGTGGTTTCTAGAAATAAAACCACTTATTTCGGGCTTATCAGTCACTTAGATTTGTATCCATTTTTGGACAAATTGACATCTGGGAAATAAACATCTGACTGACGATTATTGGTCATCCAAATAATATGGCTCTAACTTGATTCACTTTACTCGTGAATTATTATTCAGGTTTTTAATCTGAATACAAGTTTCAAAACTGAATGGAAACAAAAACATCGAAGAATGAATATCAAACTGATAAATTACAAACAACTGCAATCTATAGAGTGAATTTCTACAGTCAATTTTGATTAAAACACATTCAATATCGATAAAGCTCTACAGAACTTTATATCGTCAAACAGATTTATCAATACAGTCGTCAAAGTACAACAATTGGAAAGTACGCGTTCCGATTAAATATTTTAGTAGACTTAATATAATTATCTGAAGTAATAATTAGAATGAAGAGTATCATACAACTTATACAAATCCATTTTATTTCATTGATACGCTAATAACGGTTAAGCGATACACATCAATAAGTTTACCGAAGGGTTTCTGAAAATCCGTGGTATTCTGGATAGATTATTGTATGTTCTATTTAGTCACATTCATTGATTTGAATAAAACTCATTAATAAATCTTTTGAACCTATAAAGAGAAGCTGTTAGTTATGCCTAATAATTTATTGTTTGCGTTGGCATCCTCCATATATTTCGGCAAATAACCTGACCCGTACATCTGTTATCAGATCGGTCAGCAGACTAGATCTGTCACAGTAAGAGTGGTAGCTATTAATGAATTTCAAAACTACTGAAAACCAAGTTCTCATAATCTGAATCACAGGAACCCATACTCATATGTATTTAAGCACCCAAGAGGTGATGCATGTATATAGATGAAAACGACTGCTTTAGTTGACGTTATATTGTACAAAACCTAACATATTATGTATTTAATGTTTGGATTTTTTATCAGTTCTCATTTTTAGAGTATTATTTAGAGTACTTATTAATTTGCATGGTCTCCAATGCACACAAATCCACTGTCATATGTCCCTTGTCTATTAATGAGTCATTCATATTTTTAAGTTACATGTCCTTGTGCTTATGACCTTTCTTATGATTGGTTAGTTATCTTCATCCGTAATATTAGTGTTAACACCAACTAATCAATAAACTAGATGAGAAATGTAGTCAGCTATTAAATAATGAAAAGTCTTCAAAATGGAGAGTAGAATAATTAATCATAACAAGTATTTGGAAAAATTATAACACTCAGGGTTGTCATGACATCCACCTTAGCAATTTTTTTGAGAGAAATGAAAGACTTTAGTAGTTATCGTTGAAAATTAGTTGCATAAATGATTGTCAAATCTTGACAAGGAAAATGTTCATCTGGGAGAATTTAGAACAGCCGACGTGATAGAACTATTCTACAAACTTATAATATGTCGAATAATTTTAGTCCTACGAAAACACTACATTTTATACAAATTGTTCCGTACATTGGGATAGTGTAGAGGAAATCTGTTAATTTTTGATAAGCATTTCTTAAGAGTTGATAATCTCCTAATATGAAGTACAAAAGAAATGATTTGATATTAATTTGGAAAGAAATTCTATCAACTCCAATAACTATTAACTTTGAAGTGGTTGATTGTGAATGAATAAAGCTGTGATTTATATTCGTTTTTTAACTCAAATATTTTTTTAGGCAAAGATGAATAATGGCTAGCAGTGGTGTCCAGGACGCGCGTTTCGTCCTATTTGAGACTCGTCAGCTGGACCTGCACCCCAGAGTTGATGTTCACCCAGGGACTCGAACCCATTATCGTTCGCTTCGAACACATCCTCGATTCCACTGCTAGCCACTATCCATCATTGCTTAAAAAGCTTGTGACTTAAGGCAATATCAAAGCAGTCCGCTCAGGATGCACATATGCCAATAAGAGACTGATCAATCGCAGTCCCAAACAACAATGGAAAGATACAAGCAAACAACACCAAGTGAAATCAAATAGCCTTTGCTTAAGATGCATAACCAGTTTTTTTCCACTGGACTTTAAAGTATATATTATCCATATACCTGATTAGTAAACTCTATAATCATATGAAGACAATGAATACAGTTATGTTAAGGAAACCTGGGATTTAAATATTACCAAAACTACTACTAATCTGAAGTGTGACAAACTGATTTAAGCAATCGATCTATTCACCAGATTCTAACTTATGCTTATTTGAGAAAGTACTTTATTTTTAACTAGTTAAATTAGATACAAATGTCAAAATTAGATTAGAATTCACTTGGTATTGTTTTGCTTGTATCTTCCCATTGAGGTTTAAGACTACAATTGATCAGTCTGTTATTGGCATATGTGCATACTGTGCGGATTGCCTCGATATTGCCTTAATTCACAAGCTTTTATAAGCAATGATGGATAGTGGCTAGCAGTGGAATCCAGGACGCGCGTTTCGTCCCATTTGGAACTTGTCAGTTGGATGTACCTGCATCTCAGAGTTGATGTTCACTCTGGGACTCGAACCCAGTACCATTCGCTTCAAACGCCATCGCGTTATCCACTCAACTACTGAGTCCTGATAGCCACTTGCTTGTGCAATGGGGTGAATTTGAATTCACTTGGTATTAGATTAGAACTTGATATTGGTAATTGCCTTATAACAGATTTTCTTTAAAAGCTTTACCTTTTTCAATATACACTACATTTTGGCAAACTATCATTTCATAGATTTTTTTTTAGATAACATGAATCATGTGATAAACAAAATATTTATCTTATGTTCGTATGTTCACCCGTATAAATATTGAATAAAACAGGGCTGTTTTCTTGTATGTCAATCTAGTAATTGTTGTAGTAAAATAAGTTGTGTTTTTTCTTTAATATGAATTCTTTGTATTCCAAATAAACATGTGAAAGACTTGTGTTATTCTATGTGACTACATGTTTTTAACTAATTTTGTATTGTCTATTTCTTCAACGATTCTTAGAGATTTATTATTATTATTATTATTATTATTATTATTATTATTATTATTATTATACACTGAAGAAGTCCAGTTTATATTTCAGGGCAAATACTTTTGACTGATTGATGGTGTTGTTATAGTTAGTCCTTTTTGAACTTTTACTACTCGACCTACGTCTTGAATTGAAAATCTAACAAAATTCATCGAAAATAATCAGCTTTATAAGCGGTATGTACAATATGTACGAAACAAAACTGTAGATACAAATTATGCATTAAAATAAACTTAACACTTCGAAATCAATATTAGCCTTTCATTTAGAAAAGAAAAGAACAATCATAATTAATTTAATTTGTAATGGTTTGGATTATCACGTTGTTGATATATTTACTCTACAAATAGGACGAAATGTGAGTCATGGATTTAATCGCCAACCGCTTTTCATTTATTTTAAAAAACCAGCTTCACTTCTCATATGTACTGATTTGTAGAAAAGATGATTAAATCAAGAGATATTTATAAAAATCCAGTATGGACAGGTCAGTATCTTAGCTATCATAGCTACTATCTAGTTCAATACAAAGGTTTGATTAAGTGCCTACTCAATAGGATTAACCGTATCTGTACAGTTGATACTATTAAAGACGACGTGAAGCTGCTAAACGAAAGATTGATGAAGAGTGAATACACACTAAAAGTCATAAATTGATGGAAGAACCAGTGAGTTGATATCTACTATTACTCTGCCGTATGAAAAATCTATCTACATCACTCTATCAGTCAGAGGTGAATCAAATAGCTTATGTAGAGATGCAGGCTTGGGTCGATACATAATATAACATACTATACAGTCAGAGTCATAAATACTGAAAAACTGTCCATGCTTTTTACCACAAGATAAACATCATGTAAGAGATTGAGTCACACGCCACTATGTTTAATAACTTACATTTGTATGTGAAAACAGATTTAGAAGGAGGAGTAATCGTGATTTGCAAGTTAGGGTGGCTGAACATGTACAAAAATGGCCCCAAAGTCAAATTAACCAAAATGACTCTGTGTGAGCTGATAACAAGCACTCATTTCTCATTGTCATAGTTGAAAAAGCCATAAGACTGATCTTAACTCAACCTCTGTAGTTATCTATGGAGAATACTTAAGCAAATTGAAGTCTTAGATATACGAAAGCTTACTTCTCTCTGTGTCTGAAAGCAATTTGTACTTACACTACCCAGGTAACATCGGTTTACTAATCAAAGTGAAATGACTCATACTATTATTATCTCTTTTTGAAACCAAATAAATGCGTCATCAGTTTATTCGAAATGTATTGTACTAGGATACCAAATATTTCTGATAAGGCTCATCTTCTCATTGTATTATCTAAATTCATCAAAGGAACTAACTGTTTTTAACAACTTTAAGTTGAAACTACATTAGAAGCTGAAAGAAATATTGATCACTTTAAAAAATTTCATGTTCTGTTTAAAGGCGGATGAGTATTTTTATTTCAGCGTGAGAACGGATGTTGCTGATATAATAATATGGTTGTCAGTTAAACTCGACCTACTGAGTAATTAAGAATACATTGTGTGAAAGACCCACATTTATTTGATGTTAGACAATTTGACTGATAGAGGTAGTTGATGGGAATGCAAAACGGTTGAATATAATATGCAGTCTACAATTTCGTTTAGTTTACACACTTCATACATGTGCAAATCCACAATCCGATCAGTGATATTAGAAAAACAGTTTTCTAACTAAATAAGAGAATGATTCAGCCAATTGGAATAAAATTAAATGATAAGAATTATTTAGAGGAAAATGTTAGGACTTAATAACTTTCTCATCTATCCTGACAGAATCTACCCTGTTAAATAGTCACTCATTAACTAATAGGCTGAAAACACCATTGAAATATTTTTTTGATATTTCGAAGTTTCAGACTTAACGTATAATGCAGAAGTGACCAGTTACAGAATTCCTAGATTTCAATCAATGCCAAGTATATAATCAACTTCATATTAGTATGCCGGTTATTCATTTTGAAATAAAAATGTTCAAAATTACTGCTCTATTCGTAGGTTAATTTTATTTTAATTATAAGCAATCTTTCATTGTGAAAACTGTCAGCAAAGTTCAAAAGTTTGTCCAGTGTAATTCAATTTTTCATCTGGCGTTACGATATCTACATTAATTCTCAGGTCACTTAATACATTTTGTCACCATAATTGCGAGGGAGATGAATATTTCTGTCTGAATAAACTAACTTATGCTATTAATTCAATAAATATCTTTAACAGTTAAAATAAACAAATCAATATGAAACTCACCATCTTGATCTAGTATTCGAAATAATTCTTCAAAATCATGATCTAATTTCTTCTTGTATATTCGTTCAACAACAAAAGCACACAGTTCTGAAAAATCTAATTTCCCATCTCCTATAATATGTATGTATTTGTAGTAATATGCTTTTTCAGCTTTAAAGAAAATACTTACGATCAACATCTAACTCAAAGATCAAATCTTGTAGTTCAGCTTCTGTTAATGCATCACCTAATGCTCTCATAACGAGCAGTATATCACCAGCTGTAATAACATTTTTATGGCGTTGAGCTAATATAGAGAAAATGCTAGATAACCCTTAAAATAAACAAAACGACAGTAATGATTTTAATTCCATCTAAAGCGAAATATACTCAACATTTGTGAACTATTAATATGTTGACTTGCACTGGTCACAAGTTTACGAACCTGTTCAATGAAAAGTGAACGGAAAGTTAATCTGATTCATTTATTTAAATCACGTTTACAATTATTTATTCAAGGTATATATATATATATATATATATATATATATATATATATATGGATATTTTATAATCTCCAGAAAACTCAGCTTTCCGTTACATTTAGGCACAAATTTTCGATGATGCAGTATAAAGCATGGTCTTTCAAGTATGTTGGCGACCAGTAACCCTGAGAAATAACGGATTAGTTGTCATATTGTGTCATTGGTAGTTCCAGATTGAAGTTTCTTTGAATAATCGTTTCTAAACTTGTGAGTTCGAAGTTTTAAGACACTATGAGCTTTCGTGATTTTGCAAATATAGCATTTCGTCAGATCATTGGGAAGGGAATAAATAGATTTAATCATTTTGTACTAATCTCTTTCTAGTAATTAACTTCAAATATGGAACATCATTGTGCTTTGGATTCATTGCACAGACTAGTGGTAATCAGGACTCAGCAGATAAATGGATAACGCGATGACATTTGAAGCGAACAGTACTGGTGTTCGAGTCCTGGAGTGAACATCAACTTCCGGATGGTGGTACTTCCAGCTCACGAGTCCCAAATGGGACGAAACGCGCAACCTATATTTCACTGCTAGCCACCATCCATCATTATGTCCTATTACTTAATTCGCTGATAAAGGTAAAGTCCTTGACTAATCAATTTTACAAATCGGAGATAGACTTATTTACTATACTGTAACCAATTTTTGTTTATATCCATTTTTCAACAATGTTTTAGTTTTAATCAAATTTAAAGTTTAATGATTCTACCTGTTTCTTAGAGTAAGAACAAAAAAAATGCCACATCAATTTCAGAATACGTAGTTTGTTTACTTTCAAAATATCTGATTTGTGAAGCTTTGTAGGTCAAAGGTGTCTAAACACGATGTTTGATCTGTAATCTTAGAAATAAAATAAGAATTAGTAGTGGAATATGTATAGTTTGTTTATGATACATCAAGAGTAATCAATTTTAAAATAAAAATTCTTTGTTTATAAAGGCTTGTATTTGAACTCACTAGCTCCGACGATAACGAAATAATGTTTGGAGAGATAGCTAATGAGTTCAGGTTTCAATGTGAATATCAGTATATAGGTGCAAGTAAATTTAGCTGACAGGTCCCAAGTCAAAAGAAACTTGTATCAAGTACTTTATTGTTAGCCATAATCTAATTTTTATTAAATCTCATTTTTATTTCATCACTTCATAGTGGAATTCTATAGGTTTTTAGTAGCTGATAAGTATTGTTCTATAGTGAAATGTTTAATAGAAATTTTATTATAATTTAATAAAATGGTTTGAATGTGCTCACGTTTTTATGTGAGTTAAGCAATTAATTCAGATTATTTTAATTATTTCTTTCAATAAAATAAACTCATATCATATGGATTGGAGTCATATACATTTATTAGTAAAAAATCACTATAAATGAATGAATATTGGTCATATTATTATTACTGTTATTATTATTAATTATTATTATTATTAATTATTAATTATTATTATTATTATTATTAAACTCACGGTATTCCATCTTCCACCCTTTTTATTTTCTTTTTGGTCTTCCTCTGTGCATTCTGGTTCGATTGTTTTTTTTATATGTGTTCCACCAGGTTGAAAATTCACATAATCTTCATCTTTTTGTAAAACCATGATATTGAGAAATGAACAGGATTATATAAATTCGATATTGTGATTAAAGTAGACTTTATTTTACACAACTTAACCATCTATCTATTGTCATAGTACTATGCTGATGAATGATTGGTTAAATAATCGATTGACCTTAGTAGCCTAAGAAAGCTTTGTATACGTATGTATTAGCAACCTAGAGCAACCGGTCTTTATACAGGTGTTTATTGAAAAAATCAATCTATCCTATCTAAAGAATACAATTCTATGAGGATTCACACAACTTTATTGAATTGAAGTTATACTCTACTAATTTTTTTAAATTTCCAACATATCAATGTCCTTTAAGTAAATTTCAGAATTCATTGGAGATTTATCCACTCTCGAACAGTCGTTTGGATAGTATTTAGAGTTGAAAAAGTGAAAGCCCATATCTTTCAAAGGTAGCCCAGTCGATCATGGTAATTATTGATGTGATATCAAGCATATGAGAGAGTAAGTGTTTCCGAACATTTACAGATACACCTTACTGGTAAGTGTGGATAAACTGAATCTTTGTATCATTACACGCTGAACCCAATGCTTTAATGATACTGATGTAGGGCCAGAGAAATGTCACTAAGCCCTAGCCAAATCATCCGGCAGTTGGGTCATTGAATATCGAGCAAATCATCGGTCCTCGTCAAGGTCAGGGACAACCAACGCGCATTAGTTAATCGTATGCCATGGACTGGCCCATGCGGCAGTGGTCTCACTTTCGCTTGTATCTACTTTAACTAATATATTTCGGTAATAACGTCCTCTGTGTTGCACAGTCTTCAAAGCATCTATGGTACCTTGATACGTCAATGGGGTAGTCCACGTAAGGTGCTGACCACGAGGTATGACTTCGACATTAGCTAGTTTGTCACACCATTCATGTCTAACTCGAGTAGGCCTCCAATCATTTCGACATAGATCATCTACGTTGGTGATATACGCTGAGTTACTAATCTTACTGGGAAAGCACTTAATATGGTTCATATTCCGAATCGTTATCACAGAAAATGCTGTTTATCTATTTTTCTCTCTCTCATATATATATACACTGTTTCTGTATACGTTCAGAAAGCGGATGGAAAAGACTATCGACGTCAACTGTTACTCACATAATTCTTCTCAGATACGTTACATAATAATATGTCACTTCAGTACAAAACGATGATACTTATAATGGATATAACTGTTTATGGCTATATATTAGCAAGTTATATAATATTCGTAAATAGTTTAACTCTTAATTGATTCAACCTACATTTTATAAACAACTACCAACATCCATGTTCATCATCACCATAATCAAGGAGATGAACCAGATGTAAAAGGTTTTAAAGCTTATTTTCCTTAAAACTCTATTTGTGATCTATTTTTAACTTGAAAAATAGTGAATTTACTTGCTTGAGTTTGTATTGTTACAAATAACCACATTAGGCTGACTAAACATTCACTCAGGTTGTGAGCAAAAAATATGTCAAACTACTATTAAACTGGAATAAAGGCTATGTAACAAGCACAAACATTACAAAAATTGACGTGTGACGGAAAAAATGCTGATAATAGCTGATAATAACGACAAAAAAGTCCGCGACAATATGTAACATGTGCGCGAAAACCCCTGGCTTAACGGTTTTCCCGTCCCGTAAAATAGTTGTTTAAAGACGCATGTCCTTGGATTTTTCCGTTTTCGCTTTGTATCCCCCATAGCACTGATTATTGCTCACAAATACACTGTTACACACATATGCCTTTTGTTCTCAATTACCTGCTGTTATGATAACAGAACTCTAATGTATTTGCTATCCACGTTTACAGATCACAATGATATCCTCACTATATGCTTTATCTGGATATGCATCTCAAACTATAACAATTGCGATTGGAATTATTAACTACTCATGATTGTGCAATGCTAGATCAAATAACATCGAACACGCCAATTCCTGACAATTTAAGTAACATCCAGTATATTTTTCTTGTGTGTATGGATTATATTTAAAATATTAATCCATTAATTTTTAGACGTAATAACTTTATCATTATTTTTGGGATTGATATATTCTTGGTCCTCCAGAGAGTAACTAAATATAGACAGAAATAGAGTGAGGTTTCAGTCATCTTAGAAGTGTTATCTTCGTAAATACTTCGGTGAAAAGACATTAGGATGGAATGAATGCGTGAAAATCATTGGAGCTCTGGTAAGTCTTCTAAATGAACGGCCGATCCAACTTTCTAGACGCTTCTAATAAAACCAGGCTAAATCTATACGACAACTTGAACACAAGAGAAAAGGTGCGAAGTACGAAAAGAACGCTTAATTCCTAGGTTACTTTATGTAAATATCCAGTCCGAAACATGACACGGGACTCTTTACCTTCTAGATGTTTTTCAAAAGCTTCTATTCCATGAAGGCTGGATAAAGTATTTTCCAGGGTTTTCTGGGATCTCATAAACTTTTCCGAGCAATTCTTTAGAACTCTCCAACTTCACAATAGGTACAACTTGGTTTTAAAAAAGAACCATTTGACTTCGGAATCAAATATGAAATTCTGTTTTGGCTATTATTTTAATTTCGCTTTTCGTAATAGATAAGTTCAATTTCTCAGTTTCTACTTTTTTTCTACATAGAATAGTTATTTGTGTTTATCTGAATAATATTTACAAGATCTTATCAGGGGTCCTAAGAGTCCATGATTTTTCGAAAAAACAAATGGTTTTTTAATCAAAATGAAAATAAAATAATTTATAGAAATATTATTAGATTAAATTCATTCTTACAATTATTTTAATTAGGATATTAAAACAATCGTTTACTTTTTAATACAAACTCAAATGGATTCCTACTTCAATGACATCTTACTTATCTAGTTTACGATATAATTCTTTTGTTCACATTATGTTTATTGTGGTCATCATATTAATCATCATTTCAGATATCATGCATTGCTATCTTCCCTATATTCTTTTTAAAATGTATTATTTTCTATTATAATTGTACAGTTTGATTTGAAGAACTTTAGAAACTATTGAAACATTCAGCTATGATTTTGTTTATCTGGTAAACGACTTATAAAGTTACAAACATTTCAATAAATTAGCTATTTTACTTAAAAAAAATTAATCAGTTGACTTCAAGAATGTTGACTATATCTGTAATCAAGAGTTTCATTCTTAGAAGTGAAGTGATAAATAAATTAGGTATCCCAAAACCTACCACTCAAAACAAATGTAACCATGATTAACTAAGAGATGTGTTACTGTATTAGCTTGGGAATTACACATAAAATTCAGTAAAAGAAGTACAAGTCAATAAAAGTCTATTTCTGAGAAGTTGAAGAAAAAATAAAAAGTATTTCAATTCCTTATAATAATATTACGTGATAAATATGTCCTTCATGTGATGAACTCTGTGAGTTTCAGAGGTTGACTACATCATGGTGCAGTGAAAGATTTTAAACGGTACAATGATGTACAATATATGTTGCGTGGTATGGATTCCTAATCGTTAATATGTAATTTTTCTTTGGCATTTTTACTAATCAGAACACCTAAGAAAGGAAGTCTTTTGTTTATTTTCTTCCCCAATATATATGAGGTTTTGTTTGAAAATAGTTTGCCACTTTGTGATCTTTTTTTAGTTCGCTTCATCTTGTACTGGTTAACGTCTGACCTGAAGGTACTTTTCATACTGGGGGAGCTTGAATAGTAATGTTAGTGAGGAAATTTTGAAAGAAGAAAAACAAGAGGGGACGTAAGACAACGATTTAGTAAGTGCATATGATGTACTTAGAATTTGTACGTAGAGTTAATCAAATATAGGCCGAGTAATAAGTGGGAGATGTTGACGGGAGTGCGCTGTTGGTTGAGATTTGGCATAACTTCTTGAAGAAACAGATATACTATATTGATTGAAAATTCAGCTTAGTTTGCTGAGATGAACAGATACATATTTATGAATAAGTTGTGAATATATTTCTTAATGAGGTCAGTCAATATAAACTTCTTATTCACTCTTGATTCCCATAATGAAGCATTGAACTTGGATGACCGCAAAACACAGTACCAGTTAATAATGCTAGCGATCGATAATAATTGGCAATACAACATGAGCGAGAATATAACAATCCGATAATCAAAACCAGAAGTCCTAGCATGAGACTTGAAATCCTTTAAACATCTTATCATTTGAAATGTGTCTTTTGCCTAGTGAACCTAGATTTTCAGTTAGACTATGGGCAAAACAAAAGCCTTTATTCTTTGTATCACTATTTTTGTAATAATCTGGACATTGTCAGTGCTTGTGTTTATCTATATGTTGTGATTAAGTTTGAAATATATTCATAAACACGACCTTATTAGTTCTATTAGGAGTGGGTTTGGATACTTAGTATATTTCAAAAAGAGTTCAATCATTTATTATTGTAACATTTCAGTTCATTAGGCTAAACCACTCAAATAGTTAGAAGGATACCATATTACTCCACTATTCTTATATGTTATATTGATAATGTTCAAAGAAGCAATATAGGTTTGTCAATCGAATTACCTATATTGAATAGTCAAAAATTGTAAAATATACAGCATAAGCTACAAAACTTGCCCTATCATCTATCATTAAGTCGTATTTAAATAAAAAAATATTTATAGGATATGCATGCGGACAATAGTTATGTCATGAATGAGTGACATCGACATACAATAAATAGCCACACAAACCCCACCTGTATATTGTGGTGGTATATACGAATATGCCTACATGAATTAGCTTCTATTTGGATAGATGATGAGAATAGGCATGTAATGTATGCTATTTATGTTAACAGATATAAGTAGTATGTAGCACCGATCGAAAATGGAGTGCATGCTAGAGGAGGATTAGGTAGATTCGACTGAAGAAAACAGAAAAGTAAACAACGGAGTTGCACGAATCATACAGCACTTTAAGGATAACTGAGAGAGGTGAAAATTATGAATTTGATGCATAGTTTTCACATTTACTGGAGTGCTTTATAATTTTTCATTAAACAATAGATTGGTTATCTTCACCTGAATGTCGTTCACTATACTCATATCAACCGTCTTTATCTGTTTTATAAGTAGTGTCTATTTTCAGGATTGTTTACTTCCTTATTCCATTCAATTTAATAATTTATTCACAACTAGTATGATTGTCACTGAAAATACCTGTTAGTTACGTAGTTGTTGGTTTATTATCACATATACAAATGGGGGTTTCAAGAAGCATGTACTCACCAAAGTTGCTTACATTGGACTCCATAAGTCTGATTTAAAGGGAGTATGAAGAACATATAACAAAAGTGGTGAAGACAGGGTGACTATTACCATCAATGTTCTGATTGAGCTGCAGAAGAAAGCTGCCAACGACAATGAAAGAACAAAGCCTTCAAACTGAAAATCAATCAACCGAAGAAGAGGGAAACCAGTATTATCAATAACGGTGAATGGATGTGGTGTTTGTATGAACTAACGATTCCGTTGTACTTGTTGAATGCTTGATTTGGAATTCCAAATACAGTACATCCGTTCATGCTTATCTAGTACTCCTTGACACAACTGCGTTATTTCTGGGATTCTAAGTTTGTACTATAATTCAAATACTCCTGATCATCACAATGGAGTACCAATATGGCTGAGGATATGTTGGAAATAAGCACTAAAATAACAATTATGGTGTTAGATTCATTCATAAACTCGTACTTCCCCATTTATAACAATAGTCTCAAAGAAGGCTACTGAGTATTATAACCAGACTCACATGAGCCAGGTTATAAAGAATCAAAAAGTACAATCAGAGACATCGTGGTAATTGGGAGTATGCATTGAATGTTGAAAAGCTATGTGTGTTTGAAAAAGATAACTTCACGCTCTAACTGCGTGCTATATAATCCATAGAAGTGAATAACATTACATACGTGCAGATGTCTTGGAGCTTTAATGATTAGGTTTATGCTTTAGTATTACACTGAGTACAGTCTTTAAAATATTTTCCAAAGTGAAGTCGCGTCCACGTTACACACCAAATCCTATCTCGGCATAATTGTGTTAGAATTCTGGTTGTACTAAGTATTTATGCAATACAACTTTTTAAGTTCATAGTTGTTATAAAGTAGACTTTTAGAGCGCTTGGTGTGAACTATGACCTTGAGAGAACATGTACGTCAAGTTCGTTCTAGTCGTTAGAAATCATATAGCTGTGCACTCAGAGCAAGATTCTGAAAAAAATAGAAACAGAAGAGCAGCAAAGCACTTGGATATGAACGCTAAACAAGGTTGGAATGAGGAAGGCTGTTTATTAGAACGGAAAGTGCATCGAGAGTGAAGTGTTAGGAAAACTAATAACTATATCTCTTATTGTCTGGATTTTTTTTAGTTTTTTGATCCGATCCCGGCCACACAGGTTGTCTTCGTAGAACGGCTAATCCAACACAACATAAGTCTGAATGGTGAGATTATGAAAACAACCTCAGTATAACAGGTTGATTGACTTGTTCTCTATCATGAAGAGCCTGATACAAACAAAATGTTCTGCTCCACAAATATGGGTGGATTGAAGTCATCGCCCTCACCATCAATGCCTGCTGGTCAGTAACTCCACCCTCTCTTCTTTTGTGATGTGAGTCACATTTAAGCTTATTTTGGGATATATGTTATACCTCACACAATCCTCTGTGTTTCACATCCTGTTGGAAAGCACTATTTTTATAAGTACCATTTTACAAGCTTACTAGGCAGTTACAAATTATGGACTGTGGGTAAGGTATCGATGCAGTGCTTTAATTGACTACAGTATAAAGTATAGATTGCCCATCAGAGTATAGGCATTAAGAAGTGTATAATGTAGGATAGTTGTTTACCAAAGTAGACGCGAAAGTGTAGAAATATATGAGTTATAGATAAGGCAACGTGTGGTGAAATAAAACTAGTGGTAAGTCAACATAGTGTACAGGCGAGTAAAACTCTGATAAAGAATAGACAAGAAGGAACTCATATTAACTTGATGTTGATGTTATTTTGTGATTTCCTAACCGGTTGATGGGTAACATTTCATAGATGTAAGATCATTGGTAGTAGGTAGTCGATTGTGCGGTTCTCTTGACTTTTTAGGGTAGTAGTGAGTGTCCCTTAGCGACCGAGTTTAGTTGAGCAGCATCGATAGGTTCAATGAATTACCTGTCTACTTCAGGTAAAAAAAATTAAGGAGGGAAAAGTGTCTAATGTAACTGCAAAGTGGGGAAGTAAGGCAAGCTGAAGCAAGAGTCTAATTCGGTCTATACATGTAGACAGTTTATGATGTCTGAGTGAGACTCGGATATGTTCGGTAGTGCTAGATCAGTGCAAGCGAAGTCTTGACCAAGAAGTCTCACAAACGTATTTACTTCATCTTCCATTCGTACTTCAGAGAGAAGACTGTTCCACATTATTGCATACTTGATGAGGAAGAAGTTTTCCCGAGTATTTCACAACTTTGACCGCAGACACTTTGTCTCGAAGGTCGTATTCATATGAGTCTTGTGTAAGAACTATATCACGTGTGTAATAAGTAAGGTTTTTGAGGAGTTTGAAGTAAAAAATCAGACTGGACCTAAGCCTTCTTTTCCAAGGGGGTTCTAGCCCTAAGATATGTCATCGGGAACTGTAGTCAATGATCTAGTCGGTCTTAAGTATTTTGCGGGTGATTTCTCGTTGTATCTCTCCCACCTTAATTATATGGGACAGGGGTAAGTTAGGAAATAAGGACGAACAGTATTCAACGATAGATATCACACATTCTTGGTGAAGAATGATTTCGGATCCACTTTAAAAGAAGTTACGGAGAATGAAGCCAAGAAATTTCCTTATTTTATGTGATTTGGTTAAGATATGTTCAGAGGAGTTGAGACTGCGTAAGTAACTTACCCCTAGGTCAGTACCTGATATGAGTTTAGGCACTGTGTCCTTATTAAGTGTTAATTTTATTTTAGGGCGTGTCTCTAGTACATAGCCAACCGCATTTCTCTGTGTTAAGCTCCAACTTTCAGCGTTTGCACAAGTTGCCTACCTTGTTGAGTTCATGTTGGATTGTTTGCATAGTACTACATACATTGCAAATGTCAGACTCCCAAGAATATTGCAAAACAAATAACCCCTTCATAGATCGCGATGAGAGGAAGGGGTATCTAAACAGTTGACGCTGGACTTGAGGTTACAGGGCCGATTCCCCTGGCCTTTCACCGCAGCCGATTTGGATCTGGCAATACAAGGAATGAACGTTTTTGAGATGTAAATTTCTAGTCGACACTTAAAACCAACGTCTGAATCCGAGAGAAACTTTGAGTTACACTAAGAGTAAGGAAAGTTCCTAGGGAGAACTCAACTATATGCTACAGCTGGGTATTATCCGTCCATCTTATATTCAGCATCCTCTAAGTATGTGGTCCCACAGAAAAATGGAGGCGATCGGAGACCGTGAAGGTACTGCAGATCCCTCGATCGTCAGACAGTACCACATAGGTACCCGATACTTCATTTCCAAGTTTTTTTTAAACGGCTTACAGGGTATGAACATGTTTACTCAAATTGACTTGGTCATTACATGGAATATCATGAGATCCCAGTAGCTGAACAAGCTATACCTAAGGCAGTTACTATTACGCCTTTTGGACTGTCTAAATTTGTGCGCATGCCATTCGGAGCGAGGAACGTGGCACAAACATTTCAAAGGCTTTTGAGAAAACTTCTTCAGGACATACCTTTTGCATGGGGGTATATAGACGATTTGTCAATTGCCAATTTGAATTTCAAATCACAACTTGATTCTATGTCTCAGTTCACTGGTGATATACGACATGTCAAAGATCAGGACAATCATGCAGAGATGCATCATATCTGCTACAAATAAACATAATTCAATCATTGATCGAAGCTTTAGGAGACAACCAGAAAGAGGAACAAGAAATTCTAAGTCTAGCTGTGGCAACGAACTCTGGTCTCAAATTAAGACAGTTACTATTATCTATTGAAAGTAGTTTGATTGACTGCGACACGACCAAGTCGACCCCCCGGCCCTTCGTCCCCAAAAACATGCGAAAATTAATAGTTATTCACTTGTATACTTTGTCTCATCCTGTTGCGAAAGCTACTACCAAACTACTCAATGCCAGGTATATATGACCAAATTTACAAAATGTGTACACAAGTGGGTTAGAGAGTGTTCGGCTTGTCAACAGTCAAAAGTTAACCGTCACAAAAATTCACTCACTGGAGTTTTCTCAGACCAGATGCACGTTTCGCCCATGTTCATATCAATATGGTGGGACTTTTGCAGCGTTCTAATGGTTTTAACTACCTGTTCACATGCACAGATAGATCCACGAGGTTTTTAGTGCACATGCCTTTAACTGACCCACATCTGAAACAGTGACAGAAGCTTTGATTCAGAAAAGAGCGACCATTCTTAGTACACTTATTGCAATAACGACTGACAGAGAAGCTCTATTTGAACCTGAGCTATTCAACAACGTACCTAAACTTCTAGGCTCCAATAGAATATGTTGTGCTGTTCATCATCGTCAGGGAAGTGAGATGGCAGGACGTTTGCACCGTCAGTTAAAGGCTGCCTTGAGATCACACTTAAACTTAAGTCAGTGGACAGAATTCCTGCCACTGACTATGTTGGGAATAACGACAGCTGTAGAAACTGATTCACAGTGTTCAACAACAGAACTAGTCCTCCGGAAGACTCTTACTCTACCTGTTGTGTTTATAATTCTCGTAGTGAAGGTAAAGAGCTTGACGTATAAAGCCACGTGGACCAACTATAGGACCAAATGTTCAAACTTAAACCAATTAATACTTGTGAACAGTCGCGAGCGATATATGTACCCACGGACCTAAGCAATTTCGCGTACGTCTGGATAAGGCATGACAAAGTAAAAGTACCACTTAGTCCTCCGTCCGAAGACGCATACAAAGCTACCTCAATAAAATCTAAATATTTCGTGGTGCAAAAGCAGGGAAACACCGACTCAGTAATTATTCGTAGACAAACCGGATTATATAGATAATGAACCACTATACGTGTTACTAGACTGTTTAGCTGATAACCCTCGAAATTCCGAAAGCAATTCAGGTGAGTTTCGCCAGTTCACTAAATGATCTATTATGCTTACATGCAGCAACTTATACCCATCTAGACCAGTCATATATATATATATATAATCATTATAGCATCACACAGAAACTCGTTTTTGGTGTAATATACACTTAATGATTCCATATGACAACATACTACTATGAAAAAGGCGGTTTTAAACGTAGCATTTTAGATCAAACAAAAGTTCAAATCTTGATGGTGGTTCTCAGTGTCATTTTTACATGCTTATAGAGGTTATGCACCAAGTTAACAAATATTTTTGCGACATGATTGGTAACGTCATCAGACATTTTCGAATTAATAAACACGAACGTATTCTGGACTATCAAAAGTATTTGGCACCCAAAACAACACCACCTATTTTTTTCCATAGCTAATGTCGAAACTATAAGTAGCTATTCATAATGATTTCTCGACATTGCCACATGGCTTGAAAACCACGTAATACGGTTGGTATAAGCGATGGAACTAAGAACTAAATTAGTCGATAATCTGACTGATAACTATTTCCATAAATGGTGTTGTTTTTCCACAGCTATCATTATCTAACACCGATGGTTTCGAAAAAATTTTCTATAAGTCGGTTCCCTAGTAAGTGTTATGGAACTTTATCAGTTTGATCGGAGGTTTGATAACAGCCATTTGTGCAAATCATCAGTGTCAGAAGTCGAACAACCTCTTGCAGATTGGAGACATCATTGTTGTGTTTATAAATACACTGACTGGAATCCATGCTATTTACGGAAAAATGGGTTGAAAGTTATATTCCTTTTGACTAAAACCTATATTGTCGCTGATAATCACATGGCTTGTATTCACTTTATCGACTTATGAGCATTCAATAAACTAAAGGCATAGTACAGTACATAATCTTTAGTGGCATTATGTGAGCTGTATTAATTTCGCATCCTCAATCTCAAACGGATGGATTATAGATTCTGCATGACCTATATACAGTTAATTCTAATTGACTATCTAGAAAGATTAATATAGATAACTGATCCATTAAGTAATCAGAATATCATAGTTTCAGGGGAATCTGACTCAACTAAAAAGTTGGGCAGACAACATTGGACTTATTTTTAACATTTCAAAGCGTAAAGTTATCCATCTGAGACAAGTTGCGGAGTATGCATACAATTTAAGTAACTTTCCTTTAAAGTTATCCCAAGTTGTAAGGGGTATAAGTGTTGGTAGCCTATGGTCTGAAGTCTTACGCTAACTGCATCAGCCAGTCAGTAACAACGTAGAACTTCGTACGTACGTACATCAGTTCGGGTTGCCACACCACATTAGCACAGAGATGCAGCTGTCGATTCAAATTCCGTAGTGGTAGAGGTAGTAAGAGTATAAGCAGTAATCGGAAAGATTAGGGACTGAAGATGTTATTTAAAGAGTATAATCCAGTGAAATAAAGTTGGAAAAAGAAAAAAAGGGACAAGGAGGAATAAGGAGATCAAAATTTGGGAGAACACAAAGAGTGGATGCACCTGCGCCATTGCAAACGATTTTGAGCCATGTCATTCAGGATCTCCAACCATCGGTTGCTATTATCTCGCGGTCCCCAACCAGGCAGTCTACACCTACCAACATGACTCAGTTCACTTGTCAGTGACTTCATGGACTTGTGCCATGTTTTGGTTTGGCCGCCCCTAGCTTTCTTCCAACCTACTCCTATACCACTGAACATCGCACGTCGAGGCAGTCGGTCGTTGGGCATACGTAACACGTGTCCCAGCCATCTCAACTGATGAAGTTTCACTACTTCATCAATCGATTTGCCATCCTTACCTAGTACCCGTTTCCTAACAACTGCACTACTTACTCGATGGTCCCAGGATATACGAGCAATGTTTCGAAGACATCTATGATCAAGTACTAGTAACCTACGAATATCCTCTACTATTACCGGCCATGTTTCACTGCCATAAAGTAGGACGGAACGAACTGCTGTGCAGTAAACACGTCCTTTGGTTGATATACGGATATCTCGCCTACGCCATAAATGACGCAAGTTGGCAAAAGCTAGTCGAGCCTTCTGTATCCGTGCTGAGATTTCGTCACACACCAGACCACAAGGGCTGATGAGACTTCCCATATGAGTGAAGAGATCGACACGCTCAATTACTTCACTCCCTATTATTAGTTCGGGTGTCAATGTAACCCAATCCTGAAGCAACATTTTGCATTTCGAGGAAGAGAATCGCATCCCGAACATGCTTGCATTGTTGCTTAGAGTGGTCAGAAGACTCTGCATTTTGTCAGCGTCTTCACCAAACAGAACTATGTCATCAGTATATTCCAGGCCAACAAGTGAATCTCCTGGTAGAAGTTCAACCCCTGGAAATCTAGACGAGTAAAGTGTTATCTCTAAAAGTACGTCGACCACAAAGTTGAACAAGAATGGAGAGAGTGGACAGCCCTGACGAACACTACTTGAGGTAATCAATTCTGATGACAGTTCGCCATAAGCTCTCACTCTACCAGTTGTGTTCGAGTAGAGAGCATTTATAAGGTTAATGTACTTCTTTGGTACTCCTTTCAGTGACAAACACTGCCATAGATCCTTACGATCGACAGAGTCGAATGCTGCTTTAAGGTCGAGAAATACTACCATTGTGGGGCGTCTGAATGTGTGCCTGTGTTCTAGAACCTGACGTAGTGTGAATATGTGGTCTATACAACCACGTCCAGGTCGAAAACTAGCCTGGTTCTCTCTAGTCTGTTCTTCACGAGCTTTGGTTAGGCGTCGACGTATTATTGAAGCTAATATTTTAGACACTATATTAGTCAAACTGATTCCTCTGTGATTGTCACAAGAGGACTTTTGTCCTTTCTTATAGACTGGCACAATCAGTGATTGAGACCAGTCAGATGGAATTACGTCCACTTCCCAAATTCTACCTAAGACCTCGGTTAATCTCATTGCTAATACTGGACCACCATCCTTAAAAATCTCAGGGGTAAACCTGTCAGGGCCTGATGCTCTCCCACGCTTCAGATTTCCTATAGCTTTTTCAACCTCTTAAAGAGTTGGAGGACCTACATTAACTTGCCATTCAGGTTGACTAGAGATCATGGGAAACCGAAGTGTGGCTGAAGGCCAGTTGAACTGATCCCTAAAGTGTTCTGCCCATCGATCCAATCTCCTGGATTGAGAATGTATAATATGTCCATCTTTCTCTGAGATTGTTTCGCTAACAGTCGGTTTCCTAATTCCGGTTTCCTTAACAAGTCTGAACAGTTGTCTGCTATTACCTATTGCCGCTGCCTTTTCCATCTCTCTTACTTTCGCTACCCACCACTGTTCGCGATCATTGCGTAGACTTCTTGTCAGCTTGCGCTTAAGCTGACTCCCCTCCTCATTATGTTGAGAGCCAGGTGGAATGAGTTTCCGAGCATTTATCAGTGAGATAGATGCTGCTGAGATCCAGTGTTTTTCTCTAACCTTGTGGTTTACCTTACTAGCAAATATCACTGCTGTTTCCACAGCTTTTCGGGTATCATTCCATGCTGCATCGGGGTGGGCATCACATACATGGCTGCGTAACTGTTTTCCTAGTTGTTCCTGAAATATACTTTTAGTTTGACTATCACTAAACAGGACCCTAAGAGGTTTCCTTGCAGAGTCTTTCTTACGTCCACTAAGACGCAGGCAAATATGCGCTCGCACTAGAACATGATCTGAATCTAGGCATGTGCTCCAGAATGAGCGACAGTCTTCTATCGAGCCCCTCCATAGGTGGCTGATAGCGATGTGATCTATTTGGGTCCAACGTTGGGATAAATTAGGAGGTCGCCATGTTAAAAGATGTTTTTCCTTATACTTAAAGTTAGTATTTGCAAGGAACAAGCGGTTATCTGAGCATAGCTGCAACAGACGGTTGTCATTATCTGTTCTTTGAGCCACGACACCATAAGATCCACCTAGGTGTCTTTCCCTTTCACATAGTTTACCTACTTGAGCACTAAAGTCACCAGCCACTATTGCTACATCCGAGCGCTTAGCTTTTCGGAGAAGGTCCGGAAGCTTTCTGTAAAACTCATCTTTTACATCATCTGAGCTGCAGTCAGTGGGAGAATAGGCAGAGACGACGAAGAGGCAACGACGAGTGTCCCTACCTTTTCGGATCCTTACTGTTCCGTTCAGTCGGACAGCGCACAAACGACTGTCTACTGGGATCCGGTCTAGGAGAGCTAGTTCTGCCCTAGGACTCAATGCTATACCTACGCCGGCGAGGCCACGGGAAGCAGAATCTGGGCTTCCAGATACACGAAGTGTGAATCGAGTTGGTTCTTTGTTTTGACATGGTGATGTCGAATGAATAGCGCTACTCGGATCCTGTATGCGCGTTTCGGAGACGCAGCACACATCGATGGCGTAAGATTCTTAAGTCCTAGCTAAGGAAGCCTGCTGTCCTATTTGGCACAGTGTTCGTACGTTAAAAGCCCCTACATGTAGTTTAGAGCGTGGTTTCAGGAGACCAGAAATAACCTTTTGCGTACTCGAATCGTTTGCCCTAGCATTGAGAGTTGATAAAGGGACGTGAGAAGGGTAAGTCGGGGAGATAAGAGAGGTTTTAGGAGATGTAGGAAGGATTTGAATGTGACCAACTTGGTCTCGTGTGCTGTTACGGGTATGAGGGCTGGTGTCACTTCCCGGCTGCCCACACCGTGGAAATGTATTTATTGAGGAACCTGAAAAATAAGTCGGATTAGTATTGGTCTTAACGACCTGGGAGCGTGACCGCAGAGCCCAAGGAACAACTGCTTGAGGCCGGTCGCGCACGGCCTTTTAGGGAGGTTTTGACGTGTTAGCTCCGTTCTACAAAGGGCCTTACTGCCGGAGACGGAAGGTAAGGTAAGGTGTGACATTTTTAGGGCCGACCTTTTCTAACCCCTTCCTTCCTTGTGAAAAAGCAGCATCGCTGAAGATGCCGGCTGTTCGGGGGAAACACCTTACTGCTGTCACACCCCTCTACAGTCAGCAGTACGACTTCGCCCTCAGACCTTGAATTGCTGCTTTTAGTCTCGCCGTTCTCTAATCGACCTACCGGGCATGGTAGAACCCACAGGAACATATGTTTCAGCCAATATAGCTCGGTTGGATCATCACGATAGGCAAGACCGACCACCGCGTCAAGGTAGCAGTTACGGTCGGGTGTGGATTGGGGAGGTGAGAATGGAGTGTGCAGAATGTGGAGCGTTCCACGGCTGCGCGTACAAACCCTTACCAAATGCCATACCAATCTCACCCCACGCTAAATGCGACTAAAATGCATTTCGAGCAAACCTTGCACTGGCAACATTGGAGCGCATTTCTGACCATTTTGAAAGCAGAAAGTTGTGTTTATCTTCAACAGTTTTATTCGAATCCATTTAGAGTATGGAAATATCGTATTTCCTCCCCCACTCCATAAAGAGAAGGATCCATTAAAACGTATCTATCAGCGAGCCACTAAATCAATTCAGGAACTCAAGTTAAAGCCTTAATAAGAGCGCTTCAAATCACTGAATCTTCAGTCGGCTTAGAAGTGACCTTCAAACGACTTACAACACGCTAAACACTCTTGGGTATCCCCTTTAACACCTACTTAAGTTTGGTCCGAACAAAAACCTTAGACCTAACACCCAAAAACTGCAAACACACTATATTAGAGCGGATCGTAGGCACACCTACTCATTGAGAGTGGTCAAATGTAGGATGTCGCTGCCGGCTGAGCTAGTCCAAGAGACTTCCCAGGAGTCCCTCTTAAGAACTAAGGACAACGTCTCACTATAATGCAATAATTTTCTCTTTTGTCGTTAACTATACCTAGGTTACTGCCTGGAGACATCGGTATTCCCTGCTACTTGAAACGAAAGCTAGTTAAGTGAAAGCTTCTATTCCGTACAGAACAATACAAACCATTTGGAACGCCCTACCCGAGCAGACATTATCAGTACAACCAGTGAAAAGTTTAAAGGCGGATTCGAATCCACAATATAAAACAGGCTGTATGGATTAACACAGGTCAAACGACCTACTATCCTTATCACTGTAGACTAGCTTCTAGCCTTGAGGTTACGCGGTACATTTGTGTTTTGTTGGATGATGGAGTTTGAAAGTCTGTGTAATTATGGTGGGGTTACTGAGGAAGAAATAGGATTAGTCAGCCCTGAACTAGTTACTAAACTTAATATTGCATTTGATAACATCTATCACGATGCTGAAGTGGCGAAAGAGGAACTTGCGAAAATTCAGAAAGCTCAAGGTATATGCGTGTTCTTTTTTATTCGTTTTAGAAAATAGTGCCTTGCATTATTCTGAAGAGCAGTACAAACTAAAGTCAGCATCTGAAGAGTTAGAGAAGAAGCTGAGAGAATGCAACGATGCACTTTACGCTATCGAAGAAAAGCTTCATAATGTTAATGTGGAGAAGGAGGATTTCCGTACAAAATTAAACGACTGTTTGTCCGTTAATAATGAGCTTAACCTCGCTATCCGTGGATTAGAAAATGAGAAAGAAATTTTGTCAGATCAACTAAAGAATAAGCTCGGGTTGATTGACTCTCTAACCTCTGAAATTAGCGAGCTACGTACAGAAGCCGAAAATGTTCGGAAACTAAAAATAGAAATGATGTTGAAGTCGGAAGATATTATCGGGCGTGAGTCGTCGATAAAAGTATGTATTTCAACTCCCAATCACTTCATATTTAGGCTCAAGAAGCTCGTTGGTCAGACGAACTATCTAACTTACAGCGACACAATGACTGGCTAGAGGAACGTCTCCAACAGACAACTGACCAGTTACTGACAGTTAGGAGAGATTCGGTAAGGTCCAGATTTAATCTACATTTTTGCAGTACCAAAAGTCTTACTCTCTTGAAGCTGAACTTGTTCTTCGTAACGTTGAAGTATGTTTTTAATTCCTGTTATAATGTTTCAGCTTGAGAACTCCAAACAGTGCGTTGAAAGACTAGAAACAAATGTACAGAAGCTTACTCAGACAAATGACGAGTACATCGTCAAACTTAAACTAGTAAGTTATACTTATCTCTTGATTTTTCAGGTTACGGATGAACAAATAAAAATGGAGCAGTTGTACGGAAATGAAATTGAGGCACAGAAGCAACTTATAAAACTGTACAAGGTAATGATTTGTCTTTAGCTTATTCCAAAAATTAAGGAACAAGTAAAAGAGCTAGAAGAAAAGAATGAGGAGCTTAGTAATGCTGCTTCATCCATCCAGGGCCTCTTAAAGGAAGCTTATGAGAGTAGATTTAATTACCTCACTTGTATTTCCATGTAGATGTGTCAAGGTTGGAGAATGAAAACTCCTCTTTACAAGCGAAGTGCAGCGAAGCAAATTCCAAACTACAGATAGCTACTGAAAATCTTGCTTCTGAGATGGAAAGAAGTCAACATCTTCTGGATAAGTTCAGAGTGGATGGTAAACCTAAGTGCAGTCAATATTGTTATAATTGATGGCCAAAACACTACTTAGGGTCGTATTTGTTACTATCCTTTCATCTTTTTATCTGTCTCTTCACATGTATTCGGGTAGCGTGTGGCAGATGAGTATCTTTTATCGCGTTGCTTATGCTTGCTCATATTTTACTAGCTATCTTAAGCATACTATTTCATTGGTCTGTTATCATCAAGTCTCGTTTTTACGACTCCTGACCTTATCAGTATCTCATTTGTTCGTCAGTTCTTTTAAAAAAAACCTAAATCCTTAGAACTGTCAGTTTACACGACGTAGGTTGACTCAAAGATCCCATATACTTATTAGTACTAATTGCAGTAATGGGAGATAGTATAAGTTACAGTGTTTCTCAACTTATTTATTGTCATGTATTGGGGTTCATTAAAATAAAATACATCTTCAAACGGTCTCGAGAAGTTTTTGGCTCGATAGATTGCCACTCGTTCTGAAATACATGTTTGGACTCTGACAGTGCTCTAATAGGAGCACGTATTTGCTTGCACCTGACTAAACACAGAAAAGTCACATTAAAAATGCCCATTAGAGTTAAATTCAACGACGAGAAAGCCGAAGGTAAATTCCATAAACAAATCAAATCACACCTAGGCAATTTCGAAAACGAAGATGACCCAGATATTACTTGAAAAAATAAACGAACAGCCGTGGAAACAGCAGTGACATCTATTTGTAATTTGAACCAAAGGATTACGGAAAACCAGTGGATTTCCGCCACATCTTTTGCACTGGTAGATTCTCGTAAACTTATCCCATCAGGCTCTGAACACGATGACAAACGAAAAAAGTTGCATCTAGGTTAACCAAAAGACCACGGAACGATCGTAAGCAGTGGTGGGTACGAAAGCAAGACGTGGAAAAGGCAGTGGCTGTAGGTAACACAAGACAGCTTTTCAGACCAACAAAAGGAACTGGAATTAAGACGTCAAATGTGAGACAATCGCTGAAAAAGACGACACTTATTTGCTCTCAATCGAGATGTTTAGAACGATGGGTGGAACACTTTAGGGAGGGGTCCAGCTGGTCTTCAGCTACTTTACTGCTACCCACCATTTCCAAATAGCCTGAGTAAAACATTCAAGTAGACCTCCGACTCTAACTGAAGTTCAGAAAGCTATGGCTAATCTGAAACGATGAAGAGCAGCTGGTCCAAATGGATTAACTTCAGAGGTCCTTAAGGACAGTGGTCCAGTTTTAGCGATTAGGTCGACCAATATTTTATTTAAAATTTAGGGATCGAATGTAATTCCATCTAACTGGTCGCAATCACTGATTGTCCCAATATATAAGAAAGGATCGAAATCATTCTCTGATAACCATAGAGGGATTAGTTTGACTAATAGAGCGTCTAAAATACTAGTGTCAATAATTATCGGGCGCATAACAAAGACTCGCAAAGTGTAAACACGAGAAAATCAGACTGCCTTCCGACTTGATCGTGGCTGCATCGACCACATATTCACCATTCGTCAGGTTCTAGAACACAGGCATGCTTATCGGCGTTCGACAGTGATGGCTTTTCTTGCATTAAAAGCAGCATTTGACTCTGTAAACTGAGAGGTTCTGTGGCAGTGTCTATCATTGAAACGTGTACCTCAGAAGTACATAAACCTTGTGAAGGCCTTTTACTCAAACACTACCAATCGAGTCATCCGATTTTGCGACCTCAAGTGGTTTCTGATAAGGCTGTCCACTATCTCCATTTCTATTTAATTTCATTATAAACCTACTACTGGAAATAGCGTTCTCGTAGTCTGGATTTTCAGAAATTGATCTTATACCAAAATGTCCACATATTAACTTAGAATAGTCCTGTTTGATGAAGACGCTAATAAAATGCAGAGTCTTCCGGTAGCATTGAGCAACAATGCCAGGATGTTCGGGATGCGTTTCTCCCCATCTAAATGCAAATTGTGAGCTAGAAACAACAAATAAACTACTACTACTCAAACTGCGAAAATTGATTACATTTCTACAGAAAATAAATTTGGATGTCTATTAGGAAGTTGACGATACTTAAAACATCACTTATCAAAAATGGTCAACACTATCATCACCATAATCAAAGTAAAACCTGACACATGGCAACCGCTTCAAGATGCCATACCATATTAGTACAGCAAGATAAAATTATTTCAAGACAAAACCTAGTATAGTAGAAGCAATAACAGTATCTATCAATAGTAGTAAGAAACACTAAGCAAAGAAAGAGAAAAAGGTGTATGGAGATTTTGGGACTTTTCTTCTAAAGAAAGATAAAGAGTTAATTGACCTCCATTATCGCGAACGATTTTGAACCATGTTACCCAAAGTTCCCAACCACTGGTTATGACATCACAACTGATACCAAATCGTTGGCCATGATGACACTTGAGGAGGAAGTCAAAAGAGGAAGTTTAGAGTTTAAAGTCGAGGTAAGAGGAACAATAGGGATCGAAGAGGAAGATTGATTATGAATACAGTGATCTTGAGTGCTGTTAGAGGTTTCCCCCCCCCTCTAAATGCGAATTGTTGCTTTAGCACTGGCCTACGTCAACACCTGAACTGAGGACAGAGAGTGAAGTAGTCGAACGCGTCAACTTCACTTATCTTGGAATTCTGGTCGACCCTAATGGATTGGTGTTTGACGAAATCTCAGTACGGATTCAAAAAGGTTGTTTGGCTTTTACCGACTTACGTCATCTATAACGAAGGGGAGGTATCCTTCTATCAATAAAAGGACGAGTATACTATGCAGCAGTTCGTTCTGTCCCACTTTACGACTGCAAAACGTAGCCATTACGGGTAGAGGATGCACGTCAATTACCAGCATTTAACCACAGATGTCTTAAAAATATTGCTCAAACCTGCTGGAATCACCGGGTAAGTAATAGTGAGATTAGACGCAGGGTATTAGGGAATGATGGTAAATCAGTTGATGAGGTTATGAATCTTCATCGACTGAGATGGTTGGGCCACGAGTTACGTATGTCTGGACATCATTTACCACCACGCGCAATGCCGACCTGTGTTGAGGATGGTTGGAAGGAAGTTGGGGCCGGCCAAACCAAAACGTTGCATCAGTCCATAAAGTTACTAACTTATAGTCTTAGCCATGTTGGTAGGTGCAGACTACTTGGTTGAGGTCCATGCGACTATCGTAACCAATGGTTGGAAACTCTGTGTGACATGGCTCAGAATTTATCACAATGGCGTAGGTATATACACTCTTTGCCTGTCCTTAAACCGTGAGATTAAAATAATTTTATATCTTTCTTTCTACGAACTAATTCTTTCTTCTTGTATGATATCCTTATACACAATCTTTCTTTTCTATATTACTACCATTAAAGTAACTGCTTCTGTGAATTCGGTGTTCACCTTGTATTTATGAAGTGTGCAACTTGGACCGATGCATATATGTGCCTGGTCCTACGTTGCAGCTGACTGACTGTGGGTCGCCACATGTAGTCTTTCAGAAGACGGTACGGGTTATTTCAGAAAAGCAACAAAAATATCGGTTAATAGAGGTCATAAATATACGAAGGTATTTTCAAGATCTGGATAAATCTGATTTACCTGTTAATACATCCGAATTTTAGCCAGTAATTTTCAGGTTCGAATTCAGCTTCACCTACTCCAGTTTGGACAACCGAGTAGTATCATTAACCTTCACACTTAGTGTGGCTAATACCCAAGTAACTGGTAAATTATTTAATTAGAACTTAAAAGATAAAGCTGGGAGGTGAATATACTTTCACCATTACGATTGATTTCTAACCATATCACATTTAGTTTAGGTACTGCTATACTATTGAGTCAGTGCTTACCATTTATTCCCACTTCAGATATATAGAGACTAAGCTATTTCTAGGTACACAGGCAAGTGATTTTGAGTTCATACAAAAGTGATATTGTGAATTTTTGCTGTATTGCTTGTTTTCAAGTTATTATATTCTACCACAGGTATTTTAAGTGTATTTGCTCAACCCAACTTATAGTATGTGCTTATGCACATTTTTGGCACTGAAAGAGTAGCAAGTCATTTTGTGCTATTATTTTTTCTGATCAACAACATTAGTTTGCGTGGGCTTGGAGTTTGCATATCGGGGGTGTCTCTAAGGGCTTTGCTTACACTTGTACGTTAATAAGTTGTGTATTGTCTGTAAAATAATGTTTGTTTCAAAACTATAAGTGACACCCTCGGTTCGGCATTATTTATTGGCATGCAAGTTAATTAAAAAACATTCCAGGTATAATTCAATTTCGTCTGATGCAAATGCAAATCAAGCCTTCGTTTTAAGCTGTTGGTTTCGTCATATCTAGATCTGCAAGAAATCGGTGTTAAATTGTGTCTTTTTCCGCATAATTTAGAAGTCAACATTTTCTTCGTATATTCGAAAGCAGCTTTGCTACCATGTACTGTGACTAAGCTTGGTGTTTCAGGTCCGTTTTCTTTATATGAATCGTCTTTGTTGTCGGGAAAATTTATGATGATTATGTGATGTTTTCTGTGGTTACAGTTTTCCGAATACGATTTAATAATAAATACACATGTTTTACTTTTTTTAGGTCTATCTGAGGAAGAGTTACGCCAGCTTAACCCATCTGTGGCCGCTACGCTGAGCGCTTTAAAGCGTGGCCATAGTTTAACACAGTTGTATACAGATTATGTGCAAGTTGTTGAAGATCGAGACCAACTCAAACTTGATAAACAACGATTGACGGAGTATGTGGAACAGATGGTCGATGAGCTCAAAGAAAAAGGTATCCTATTTTTTTTACTCTAGACAGATATTGCGTATCATTTTAAGTATGTCTTAAGATACTCCACCGTGGGTGCAATTTAGTATGCACGTCACTTTTACTATTTCGTGTTTAACGGTTTGCTTATGAAATGTAGACTTTTGTCAATCAGGAGTAATTATAAGAAAAATCTTATCTGATAGAAATTTAAACCAATCGTTTAAGTTAATGTTAATATCAAAGTTAGTACGAAACTAAATATGAAGGACGAAGTTTGAAAAATGATTAAAATTAAGGAATAGAAAGTATAGGATAATATCAAAACTGAAGGTTTTGAGGAATAATGAATACATGTGCGATACTACCACTGATAGACTCTAATCAAGAAGTCTACCCTAAATCAGTCAACTTTGGGCATCAGAGTATGTGGCTAAGACATATGTTACTTGTGTTCAAGCCACCTCTGCCGATGACTCATAGCCTCATCAATCTTTTTGTCATCATAGTTGCTCACAGCCGCCCTTACTTTGTCATTATTTACTCCGCGGTTCCACTTCTGGCGAGCAATACTTTGAAGATATCCATAAAATGATTCTGGCAACTTATGCATTTCCCCTACTTTTGAAGCCTGTGTTTCACAACCACAAATTAAATAGGGAAGACTGCAGGTTACTTACTCACCCTGTGATATGTACACGGACATCTCGGTGGCATCCTTTTCGTAGCTTTATTTGAAAATATTGAATTTGATCTCTGCATAATTTTCACACTCAATTTTAGCCTCGAACACTATCATGTTTAAAATGATTGACCACCTGTTTCTCGAGGAGTCGCTCGATCTCAAAGATCTAGGAAATGCTATTAAATTAGTTTTTTCACGAACGAGTTCATTTCTAATCATTCTATTAAAAATTTCAGTTTTGGGTTGTGGAGATTGTTAAAATCCATTGAAATCATTAACCGATCAATGTTAGACCACCATTAAAAACCTGGAAGCACTGACTGTCCGTTTCGTTTTAGTATAGGACTCCTCATCAGTCCACATCCACGTCTCCGCACACGGGATTCGAACCCAGGACCTTCGGCTTCGTGCACGAGTGCCGGCTTGGGGGTCTAGAGGTTAAGATCAAGTCTGGGTGAATAATTGGTCTATACGTCCACGTTCAGTTTGCTTCTCACGAGCTTTAGTTAGACGTCGAAGTATTATTGAAGATAAAATTTTAGTTAAAATAGTAGTTAAATTGATTCATCTGTGATTGCCACAAGAGAAGTTTTGTACTTTCTTACAACCTGGGACGATCAGCGATCGAAACCAATCAGATGGGATCACGTCCAGTTCCAAGAGTTTAACTAAGATCTCAGTCAACCTAACTTCAAAAACTGGACCACCATCCTTAAAAATCTTAGAGTTTGGTTCATCAACCGCTGCTACTGTCCTTCGCTCTAGATTACTTATGGCCTTTCTAATCTCGCTAAGAGTTGGAGGTCTTACATCAGTTTATCATTCAGGTCTCTTCGAGATAGTAAATAACTGTAGTATGGCTGAAGGCCAGTCGAACTGTTTTCTAAAGTTTTCTGTCCATCGGTGCAATACCCTGGATAGAGAGTGAATAATAACCCTGTCTTTTTTCAAGGTAATTTCACTAACAACCGGATTTTCAGTCCCCGTTTCGTTGATAAGTCGGAACAGTTGTCTACTGTTACCTATCGTTGCTACCTTTTCCTTTCTCTTCTGCTTTGGCTACCCACCACTGTTTACGATCATTACGTGGGCTTTTTGCCAGCCTACGTTTAAGCTGCCCCCCTCCTCATCGTGTTCAGAGCCAGATGGGATGAAATCTAGAGCATTTATCAGTTCAGCAGGACCCGCTGAAATCCACTGAATTTTCCTAACTTTTATGTTTAAGTTATCTGTAGACATCACTGCTGTTTGCACAGCTTTCTGGATATCACACCAAGTTACCTCGAGGTGGATATCACTTCCACAGTTTACTAATTCGATTGTCTAGCTGTTCGTGAAATATATTCCTTACTTTTTCGCCACTGAGTTTAAATTTGTGGGGTTTTTTTGCTGTGGCTTTTCTACGTCTAGTAATATGCAGGCAAATATGTGCTTGGACTAGAGCATGATGCGTGTCTGGACATACGCTGCAGAATGAGCAACAGTTGTGTCACTCCTCTCAAACGGTAGCTGATGATAATGTGGCCTATTTGAGACCATTGTTAGGTCGATTGTAGGGGTCGCTACGTTAGACAGTGTTTCTTATTATATTTAAAGTTGGTGTTTTCTAGAAATAGATAATTATCTGAGCCTAGTTGCAACAGACGGTCGTCATTATCTGTTTGCTGAGCCTCAACGCTTTAAGATCTGCCCAAGTGTTTCCCGGTTCGGTTTGGTTTACGTACTTGAGCATTAGAATCACCCTACAATATTACTAGATCTGAGTGTTTAGCTTATTAAAGGAGGTTAGGCGGCTTCGTATAAAACCCATCTTTAACTTCGTCTGAGCTGCAATCAGTGAAAGTGTAGACAAGGACAAATAATAGGTAACGGAGTATGCCCCTATCTTACTGTCTCGTTTCGTCAAACAGCACACAAGCGACTGTCTATTGGAATCCAGTCTAACAGGGTCTGTTCTGCTTCAGGATTTCATGTTGTACCTACATCAGCGAGGACGCGAGGAGTAGCAGTGTGGTCTTCAGATACTCGAAGGGTAAATCGTGTCGGTTCTTTATATTAACGAGATGAAGTCAAATGAATGACCGTACCTCGATCTTGTACACGCGTTTTGGAAACTCAGCATACATATATGGCGCGAGATTCTAGATTCCTAGCTAAAAAGGCCTGCTGTCTTATTTGACACAAGGTTTGAACATGAATAGCTCCAACATGTTAAGAATGGGGTTACTGTAGACCAGGGATAACATTTCGCGAACCCACTGGCATTGGTGGCCCGTTGTAATGAAAATAGATGAGAAGAATTAGTTCTGGAGGTGGAAGAATTATTAACAGGTGAGTGATGAATTCGATCGTCAACCAGATGATCTCAAATGCTGATAAAGATATGAAGGGGGATTTCACTTCCTGATTGCCCACACCGTGGAAGAATATACATTCTTGTGGGACCTAAAAGGAAGCTGGATTGGTTGTGATCTTAGCGACCTAGGAGCGTGACTGCAGGACCTAAGGGACAACTGCTTGGGGTTGCGCACAGCCTTTTCATGAGATTTTGACTCCACACTTCAAAAAGCCCTACCGCCGTAGACGGAAATACGTGGGGTAAGGTGAGGTGTAATATTTTTAGGGTTGGCCCTTTCTAACTTCTTTCTGTTGTGAGAAGGCAGCATCGCTGCAGATGCTGGTTGTTTGGGAGAAACACCTTACCGTTGTCACTCCCCTCTACAGTCATCTGTGCGACTTCGCTCTTGGACCCTTAAGTTGCTGAGTCTAGTCTTAGCGTTCTTCAAACAACCTCTCTGGCATAGTAGGACCTAAAGGATCATGTGTTCCAGTCAATATAACTCGGTTGAGTCATCACGATAGGCAAGCCAATAAAGTGTCACATTAAGATTAACCTAAAGGTACCCCCCCAATAATGATCAATTGTTATCGTGCTAAAAGGTCAATTTTCTAAATACGCTTATATTTACGTCTTATAAATTTTGCGTTTACTTGGTAATCTTAATGTATTTACTTTATTTTATTTTATTTTATTTGAACACATATATATTGGTAGAGGAGTGCGCCAAATATATATGCGCCACACAATTTCAGTTCATTAATTGCGTGTGGGCTGCGATACTGCCCGGGTGCCCAAACCGAAGCAGGTGGTTATCTTAGGGGGCCACTTCCCGAGCCTTTGACCTAAAGGTCTAACCCACAAGGCAGTGGAGCATCGTAAGGAGATGCAGTCCCATGGTAGCCGGGGACCGAAAATTGGTTCATACGCCATTTGTTCCTTCAGGATACTGGAGCCCATGTGCACCATTGGTTTGGAATCCGGTTGTATACGCGCGGCCTTGTGAGAGTATTTCGAGAGGGAGGGCGAACCCACCCCGCTCTCGGCCATACCAGGGCATTTGGGGGCAATCTTAATGTATACATATCACATAACCTTATAAATCATATTTTCCTGGTTGAATTAAGGTGAAGCCAATACGGTTAGCATTTGTCACTTAGATGTCGGGAATCTAAATATAGCCCAACTATGTACTCTTTCAATGAAATGAAAATTGAAGAGGTATGCCGTTATAGATAATGGTTACCGACTGCAGTATTATACTTCCCAATAAGACAAAGTTTCTATGAGGTTACAACAAAACTTTACAAACTCTTTTACTGGTTTTTAACAGTGATTCTGAAACCTATGTAACGTAAAGATTGGAATGTGATGGATAAACATGAGGTTTGACTGGTTATCCCCAGTAATTTCTCTCTAGTTTATAAAGTCCGAGACCGAACGTTAAACTGTACAACTGGGGTAACATGATGTTTTAAGGCACATGGTAAATGAGATTCATCTGTGCTCATAATTCAGTTCTTCAAAAGACTGGTTACCACTAGATTAAGAATCATATCAAAAGTCCTAGATTGAGAATAATCAGTCCATCAATCGATGACTGGTAGCGTAAAGAGAATCGCATTTGCCCAGACAAATATCAAAAGGTTGTAGCCTATTCTATTATTTACATTGTTCAATGTTTTTGCACTTTAGAATTCTTTAGTGATGTACTTTTCTCATTCTGTCTCCATATCATTACTGTAGCTCCTCTCCTACGAAACCAACAAGAGGAGTATCGGAAATTACAAACGGAGTTGAAAGAGCTTACGTCTTGTTATCAATGTACAGCGAAGAAGTTAGAAGAAGCGCAGTTGCAAAAGCGAGAGAGTGAGCGACGTGCTGGATTTTACCGTCGAGAGACCAGTAGACTTAAACAAACGTGCTCCGATCTATCCAAACAAGTAAGCAGATGACCCTGTTGTTATACGTCTTATTCAGTACTTGCATATCATTGCTCCTACAAATTAATTGAAGTTTACGGACTCCTGGTCACGTTTGTCTTCTGCAAAACTTTCCGAAGAAAAATGGATGAATTACGTTAGTTTTCATTTAATTAGTGATCTCCAGCACTACTGATTCTGTTTCATGCAGTTGAGTAAGAGCACTTTTCAGAAAATCTGAGGAAATGTCAAAATATCTTCCGATCATCTTTTTATTTACTTACGCTTGTTACTCGTGGAGGAGCATAGGCCGCCCACCAGCACTCTCCATTCAACCCTGTCCTGGGCGATCCTTTCCAGCTCTTTCCAGTTGTTATTCATCCTTTTCATGTCCGCTTCCATTTCCCGACGTAAAGTGTTCTTTCACCTTCCTCTTTTCCACTTCCCTTCAGGATTCCAAGTTAGGGCTTGTCTCGTGATGCAGTTTGACGATTTGCGTAACGTATGTCCTATCCATTTCCATCGTCTTTTCCTAATTTCCTCATCAGCTGGAAGCTGGTTTGTTCTCTCCCACAAAAGGCTGTTGCTGATTGTATCCGGCCAACGGACATCGAGTATCTTGAATAAACAATTGTTTATAAATACTTGTACCTCTTTGATGATGGTTGTTGTGGTTCTCCAAGTTTCAGCTCCATACAGTAGAACTGCCTTGACGTTCGCATTGAAGATTCTCACTTTGATATTGGTTGAAAGTTGTTTTGAGTTCCATATGTTCTTCAATTGTGGGAATGCTGTTGTTGCTTTGCCGATCCTCGCCCTTACGTCTGCATCCGATCCCCCTTGTTTATCGATGATCTCGAATTTGGGTGTCTACTACATCTTTCATCCGGTTAAGTAAAACTCTGTTGAAGACTTTTCCTGGTAATGACAGTAGTGCAATCCCTCTGTAGTTTTCACATTTGCTCAGGTCTCTTTTCTTTGGAATCTTGATGAGGTGTCCTTCTTTCCAGTCCACCGGCACCTGTTCCTCCTCCCAAATCTTTTTGAATAGAAGGTAAAGCATGCTTGTGGTTACTTCGATGTCTGACTTCAGTGCTTCAGCTGGTATGTTGTCCGGTCCTGCTGCTTTCCCTCTCTTGATTTGTCTGATAGCCATTCTGATTTCCTCCGTCGTTGGTGGATTGATATACATAGGAAGATCTGTGTGCGCTGCTTCGATGTCCGGTAGATTCATTGGAGCCGGCCTATTCAGAAGTTCCTCGAAGTATTCTACCCATCTGTTCCCCTGTTGTTGAATTTCAGTGATTGGCCTGCCTTCTTTGTCCTTGACCGGTCTCTCTGGTTTACTGTATCTCTCTGCTAGTTTCTTCGTTGTATCATAGAGTTGTTTCATATTTCCTTCCCTTGCAGCTCTATCCGTCGTCGTTGCTAGTTCTTTCTCGTATTTCTTCTTGTCGGCTCTAATGCTTTTCTTCACTTGCTTGTTTGCTTCTATGTATTCAGCTTGTGCTTGGACTTTCTCTGCTCGTGTTCGGCTGTTGTTAATTGCTGTCTTCTTGTTCTTCCTTTCTTTGATCTTGTCCAGTGTTTCTATAGAGATCCATTCTTTATGATGGTGCTTCTTTAGGCCCAGAACCTCTTGACACGTTGAAGTCAATGTTTCTTTGATACCTTTCCAGTTCTCCTCTATAGTAGTTTCTTCTTCCTTCAGTAGATTGTGTAAGGCTTGGAACTTGGTGTTGAGAGTTATCTTGAATTCGTTGAGTTTGTTAGTATCTCGAAGGAAGGCTGTATTGAACCTTTGTAGTGCTGTTTGTCCAGTTGTCTAGTTCTTGTTTATCTTCAGTTTTAAATTGGCCACAACTAGATGGTGATATAAAGCTATATCAGCTCCTCTCCTGGTTTTCCGATCTTCCATTGTCCTTCGGAATTTTCTATTGATTGCAGATATGTCGTCGTTGCTATCGTTGGTGGGTGCGTAACATTGGATAATATTCATTGTGATCCCCTCCTTCTTTGTTTTGAATGATGCTTTGATGATTCTGGATCGGTGAGATTCCTATCCTACAAGTGCATTTCGTTCTATTTTGGACAGCATTAGAGCAACTCCCTGAGTGTGTTGAGGATTTTCCTCTTCGTGACCGGAGTACAGCAGCATCTCTCCCGTAGCTAGCCTTTTCTATCCAGCTTGGGTCCAGTGGGTTTCGCTAATTCCCAGTACTGCTAAGTTGTATCTCCTCGTTTCCGTTGCTATTTGACTGGTCTTCCCGGTCTCCCACATTGTTCGGATGTTCCATGTACCTATAAAAATTTTTGCTCTGGTTGTTAGAAGGGGCATCGGCCTCGTGGCTTCCGAAGAAACTCGGCTTTCACCATGAAGCGTCATAATTCTTCTAAATGAAGACCTTCTAACTCTCAGGGCAGAGTTTAAATGGTTTGAATTATTTTTTCTGGTAAGCGTTTTTTAGCGAGTTAGCTTTCTACGGGATGGGGACGCTAACCCCATGCCCAACCCTCCTCCTTTACCCGGGCTTGGGACCGGCAGTAACTCTAGAAGAACTACAGGCGGAGGTGATCATATTTTTAAGCTACCAGTAAATATCCAAGCAGCCTAAACTACCACTCTGATGTTTGTATTGAATTTCAGAAATGATCTAAATTTCGAAAAGCTCCTAGACCCACTAAGACCGCATCCTAAGCTAACTATTTTAAAACTTCTGTTAAAATGATAAGCTTCAAAAATGGGATTGTACAGAGAATCTAGGTCAGATGTGCTTCATATATATTGGCTGCAACATGATTGTAATCTAGACTTAAGAGTCAGGTGTGCAATAGTTATACAAAGTTAATGTGCAATGTAGAAGCTTCAGGTAGGTGTGATCAATACACGAAACGGGATTTATCATTGGGTAACATGACGCGAAACCAATAATAGTGATAAGATTTTTGTTCAATGTAGTTGATTATACGCATAATTATTGTATTATCGATTTATTCGTTCGGTAATGTCAGTTCTCTTTCATTATTATTACAGTATATAGTCACCCGAGTTGATGTAATACTGTGCTACGTTTTATGTTAGGTTATTCAACTGAAAGCACGACATATTTTTTTGTCGGTAGATCTACAAACACTGAACAGCATATTTACCCAGTGATACAATAATATGAATTCTTTGGCTGCTAATCAATTTTATATATTCATCCCATTCTTACCATGTATTTATTTTGAGTTTGTTTAAACCTTTTTTAAACCTGACGTTTTGCATGAATTCTTTACAGGTGAAGTCTCTGCTGTATGAAGTTGAAGTATCTAGGGGGACTGTTATTCGTAATGAGGGAGATTTTTGTGCCAAGTCAGACATAAGGGATTTAAACGAACCTGAAGATCATCCGGTTCCAGATAGCTCAGTGGATATAACCAATGTTTCAAGCGTGTTGGAAAATCTGGCCTCCTCTGCAATGATTATTGATGATCATCTTGTCACATGGAAAAACTTGGATGAGCTACAGTCTCAAAATCAACGGCTGCTCTGCGTTGCTCGTGATCTTGCTGCCCAGCTAGAAAAACACGAGCAAGAAGATTCGGACACAATTAAGCGTATGTCTGAGCTGTCTTCTCGTGTTGAAACTTTATCTGGTGAATTGGACGTTGTACGTTTAGCCGCTCGTGAAGCACGAACAGAAGCAAATATGTTTTCTCAGCAACGTGACCAATATCGTGCTTTATTGAAAAAATATGACATCGACTTATCTGATAAAGAAGAACTTAGTTCTGCTCAAAGTCAAGAGTCTATTTTAGATGATGTTAATCCGCTAAGTCGCTGTATGATCAATAATAAAACTCCAAGTAGGTTTTTATTCTGCTCTCTACAATAGTCATATTTATATTTAATAAAACTTCACCAAATGATCTGCGCTTAGAAGTGCCATTTCCCATATACCATAGGATTGTTTCAACAGATTGCCACTGGTTGTTTTTTAATATTTTTTATAGGTAAGGGTTCTCCTCCCAGCAATGGATCCTCTGCTGTTATTGAGCGTCTGGAAGGTGCCCTAAGCTCGTTACAGGCGGAATTCGCACGTTATCGGGAGGACAAGTTGGAGTCAGATCATGTATATACTACTACAGTCGATAGTCTACGAAGAGAATACAACGAAGCTCGACTGTTAAATCAGAAACTTAGCTCACAAGTTAGTGAATATTTGTACACTTCACATGTAATCATATGCCTCAGAAACCTAATTTTATGTTATAGGTATCAATATCAAGGTTTGACTTGATGGTTCCAAATAAACTGAGCATTGGGTAGAGAGTTGGTAGTAAATACATTTTTTGTGATATCTCAGTGATTAGTAAATTGTATTTCTGACGTTACGTGACTTAATGTAAGCCACTTCTTCAATGTGTATAAAAAACCGAATTAAATTCAATTATTTATCTACTCTGAAGTAATGGCTTATATTAAGTTACGAAACGTCAGAAATACAATTTCCTACTCATTGAGATATCACAAAAACATATATAGTACTAATTTTATGTTATTGTTTCACAGATGGTTGTGTAATTCTTGATCAAGTAAAGCACTTGTGCGTAGTAATTGGTATCGGCTGGAATATAAGAAAGTCATGTAATAAACATAACTAAGAGCATTTGGAAATACTAATTGGTCATCTTATCACATTCAATGGCAGGTCGTGTAAGTATTCTACATTAGAAAGCAAATAAAACTGATTTATGGAACCTGGAAAAATAGCTTCATATCAGTTGGACCAATTTACAAAAGATTTTTCCTTAGTCATGATCTCATTCCTTGGTCTAAAATTCCTTTTTATTTTAATGGTTGAAAAGTTTTAGTGTAATGCCAACTGCTGCAAAGTGTGTCAGTATTATATATATATATATATATATATATATATATATATATATATATATATATATATATATATATATATATATAGGTCAATCGTGAGTCCTAATTGTATTATCTCTTCAGTCTTGTTAAAACACCGTCTGTGGAGTTAGTGAGATATCAGTATGTTGATTATTTGATAAATTTATAGGTCACATGTTTGTACAAATCTTTATTGTTTAGACTCGGCTTCTTAAGATTGAATACACTAGATAGTTATTAGTTGAAACAGATGTGGTGAAGGATTTATAATAAACAAATAACGATAACGGTTAGTTTTTAGATGCGATTGTTTTCATTGTTTACCTATTGGACTTCAGGTTATGACAATAAACTCAATGTTCTACAGTTTGGTGAATTATACTTAGTCATATTTGCGTTTTTTTCAGCTTGATTTTACTCACGAAAAGCTGCGTGCATCAGAAGCTAATGTTGCTGGATATAAACAAGAAATCACTATCCTTCGTGAAATGAATGCCCGCTACTCAACTTCTGCAGCCTCCAGTGAAGCAGAATTATCAAGACTTAGAGATGAATTAACCCATGCATCTGATCGCCTCACAACAGCAGAAGTGGATGCAAGACATTTTTCGCGACAGTTGGAAGCGGTGCGAGCTAATGAGACTCGTCTTAAACAAGAAATAGATTCATTACGCCGCCATGATCAAATCCATTCTCAGCTAATGCATCAACTTCAGTCTATACAGGTAATTTATAAAGCCTTTATATTTTCTCACTGTTTTTTCTCTATTAATTTCCCATAATCCGTTTTATTTTTAAGTTGTAATAATTTTACTTCGTTTAACATTTCTTTTTTCTCTTTACCAGGGAAGTCTCGAACAAAGAGAGTCAATGGATCGTTCATTGAATGAACGAAAAATTGAACAGTTGGAGAAGCAACTATCTACTGTCAATTCAGCTCTTATAGATGCTTCCAAGGCCTCCCAAATAGCTCAACAAACTTTGCAACACGAGCTAGCCCTTTCTCGTGAGTCCGTAGAGTCTAGTGGCAGAGAAATTCAACAATTAAATACCCGGATACGAGATTTAGAGGAAAGATTGGCAGCTGTTAGATCTCATGGTATGTAGCTGGAATAGACAGATTTGTAAAAGTTTGATTCAGACTTGATAAAGCCATATCATTTTAGCTATATATATATATATATATATATATATATATATATATATATATATATATATATATATATATATATATACCAATGCTTTTTCCTAATAGAAGCGCCAGTGAGGCTTAAAGGTTTTAAATCATAATCATTGTATGGATTATATGATTACATAATCCAACGTTTTTAAGGTCTCTCTAAAGCTCATAACATTTCTAACGCAGTTGGATTTGCTTATTTAATACTGATTTTTTTTACTGAATATGTTAGCAATGATAATTCACCCAGCAGATTTGTGAAGATACATGTGTAATAGTGGTTAGTCTAAGTGAATGACTGTCGATCACTCTGTTAGCTAGTTTGATAACTCTTGTCCTTTCAACACTTGTGAAGGGTCTGTGTGTTTGTTGGCGAATTAACGTATATACTTCGTTAGAAAAATAACTATTAATTTTGGGATTTTACTGAAGTTCTTCGTAACAGTCTTAATTTGAAGAATAAAACGATGAATGAAGTTGCACGTTGTTAATCTTACAACTATTATGTCGAATTAAATTGCAAACCTATTTAGACGATGTTCCGACTCACTAGAAGTCTGGACTTTTATTAGGCGAGTTAGCGAGCAATGTTATTTCTGTCTATGATTTTGTCTATTAATCATGAGTTTTTCAATGTTGAACAACTTTTAGAGTTCGTGGATTCTAGCTAATCGAATCCTATTTTACCCTAACAGATGACAATATGGAACCAAGTATATCTGAATCATCTCCTGAGTGTTCGAAAAAGGCTCAAATTCGTGTTCGTGAACTGGAACATGAAATTGAAAGTCTTAAATCCAGTTTAGAATCATCTCGGCAGCAATCTGATCGCATGAAAACGTTGGCTGAACAAGCTGAAGAGCGTCTCAATGAAATTGTAGAAGAGAATAAACGACTGGAAGAGCACTTTTCACGTGATATGTGTGAGACTAAACAGCGTAAGTTCAGTAGGCAGTTTTTAATCAATATTTATTCATTTCTCTTGAAGTATTTTCTCCCATATTTGTGCTTATTGACTGACGTGCTCAATATCACATATCTTACCTAAAATTTCATAGAACAATGCTTTTGTTAGACTAAATGGCAACATTTGGCTGGGTTACAGGTATGTATATAAATAATGATATTCGTAAGCAACACCTTTGTCTATGTGTAATATCAACACAGTTCAAAATTTATGCTACTAAGTGTGATTATTACTAACAGGTTTATTTTGATTAAAACATAAATTGAGATTTCTGTACACGATTTATCAAGTAATGTACTAGTAAATGTTAGTGGATTACGTTTAGTTATCCTTTGTTGAGGATATATAAACTAGTGAATATCCTATGAGTCATTTCCTTTCTATTCATTATCCAGATATATTCTGGTCACATTTACTGTTTGCAAACTTACAATTTTTCTTACTTACCAGTCTTCATTATGCATGTTTTGTAAGGTTTTAACAGGTTTTAACCCCTGTATCTGTTTTATAATTCTGTCTATAAATTAATTCAATGCTTGATTTTCAGGTTGTGAGTTTTTAGAGGCACAACTAGATCTAGAAAGAAAAGAACGTCAAAATCTTGTAAATGAAAATATACGAACTACTGAAGAAGCCCATAAGTTGGTAAGTTTCCTCATAACTTTTTCTACTATAATGTCGACATTTTCAGTCTTTAGATTATACTAAATTTATATTAATTTATTGGTAGAGAAAATTGCTTGATTGCATCAAACTAGAATTGTATTGTGTGTGTTAGTTCGTTTTGTCATAAAGGATCAAAAAAGTTTCATATCCCTAGGAAATTTAAATTTGGATACACATACATAAATGTTTTCGATAATTTAACATTCAACTTATAAATTTGTCAATATTTTGTTTGAGTTCATTGTTTGTTGTACCCTTCTTTATAACCGGGCTATTCTTTATTATATCATATCTAAACACAACGCACTATCCTACATTTTCTTTCATTTTAAACTAGAATGCAGATTTACGTCGAGAATTGGCTAGCTTACAGAATGAATTAGAAAGCTCCAGGACTCGTTATGAATCAGCTCTCCAAGTGGAAGCTGGTGCTAAAGCCGAAATAGAATGTCATCAACAGGCTGCACAAGAGGCTCGTGATAAATATGAACGTGAACTGACATTACATGCACACGATGTGGAGGTAAGAATTACCAGTCATATGATAAATTCCATTTTTCGTAACTTTCATTAGGTGTTAACAAATTGGTATTTGGAAATCATTTTAAAAGCTCGAAGGAAATCTATGATTATAGATAATATCTTTTTTTAATAGAAAATCAGTTCATTTGTTGTGATGTAACATTTATTGAATGAAAGGCGTTATTTAAAATGCTCAATCTAGCATTTTTGGCGAGACTCTAATTTAGGGACGAGCCAATCAGAAGCGTTTGAGCAATTTCAATTATTAGCCAATCAGAAGACAGTTAGTATAAGGTAAAAATATACTATAAGAAAGTAATGAATTACAGTGGATATCCTTCTTTTACATTATTTAAAAACTTGTTAAGGTTTGATAAAGGTTCAGAAGTTCTGAATTCATAATGCATACGGTATAAAAACTCGTCCATAGGGTTAGGGTTAGGGTGACGAGACTCTAATATAGGAACGAGACAATCAGAAGCATTTGAGCAATTTCAGGGTCACGAAGCCAAGTTGAACACGTGATGCTAACATACTATCGGCTTACAGCGGATTTTAGAGAAGAGGTGATTATTGAGAGGCTACAACTCTAACCCTAACACCTAACCCTAACCCTATGAACGAGTTTCTATACCGTATGCATTATGAATTCAGAACTTCTGAACCTTTATCAAACCTTAACAAGTTTTTAAATAATGTAAAAGAAGGATATCCACTGTAATTCATTACTTTCTTATAATATATTTTTACTTTATACTAACTGTCTTCTGATTGGCTCATCCCTAAATTATAGTCTCGCTGCATGTTTTGTTAATAATTTTGTGAGGTACACATTTATCATTTTGATCTACGTTGAGAATTTTCATCCCATTTCATGAATTAAGTTAAGAAAATAAATTTGAGGAAAGAGAATCCTATGACAAAGACAGAAGATAAGGAATTTCGCTGTTTTTAAATTATTTTCTGAAATAATTTTCATTGTTATATTTCTCTCTGACAGTAACGGGAAGTTTCCAATATTTCCCATTACGTAATTCAGTTTTGCAATCTAGTTAAACCAACATTAAATTCTAGTTTCCCGATCCTTCTTGTACCAATCATAGTCAACGTAGGATCCAAATTGGTACACCATGTCAGCACACCGTAATGAAATGAAGGTAAACTCCAAGACAGTAGAATTGGCAGCAGTAGTAGTACCATTGATAATAAAAAACAACTAGAGTTGGAGTATGTGTTTCGAGAACAGGATAATAGTTTGGGAAATAAAGGGTATGAAATAATGCATCTATACCATCGTAGCAGATATCGAGCCATGTCTCCAACCACTGATCACGATTATTTTGAGGACCTTAACCAAGTAGTGTCCATCTAATAGGTTCAGATTAAAAATTAGTAACTTTATCGGCCCGTGCCATGTCGTGTTTTAGCTGCCCGTAGCTTCCTTTCGAGGCACTTCCGTGCCAAATAGGATCGCACGTTTAGGCAATCCATAGTGGATTGTAATGCATGTTCCCAGCTACCTCAATCAATGAAGATTCAGCACATCATCAATTGATATATCGTCTTTGCTGAGTGTCCTACATCTAACCTTAGCGCTAGTAACTTTTGTTGGACAATATGGAACTGATGCTGAGAAAATACACTTAGTCATCGTGCCCTCTCTTTGGTAGACTCAGATCTCATCAAAGCCACAGGCAACTGAAGTTGGATTTTCTCGTATATAAGAAAGTATCAGTTCAAGTGGTAGAGTAATCCTATTTTGACCATATTAAATCATACAGTAACAATAGATTGTTTAATGCAGAACACATATTTGAAACATCATAAAATTTATCATTCTGTTGGTATTATCTCGAGTTATGAGTGTTATCTAGCCTAATGATAATATATTTGTGTCCCTGTTGTACACACTGAGTGGATATGTTTTTATTACACTTCATACTTTTTTGAACTTTTTGTTTTAACACCCAACTGATTATATAATAATAAATTTCAGTTATTAACAACAGTACGTTCACAATTGGATTCTATTAAAATGCATTCCGGTGAATTAGAACAAGAATTAAATGAATCTAGATCGAAAGCAGAAACTGCAATTACTGATTTAAAAATTCAAATGGAGTTATGGGAATCGGAAAAGCAGGAGTTGAACAGGCAATTGAAACAAAGTCAAGAAGACCAGAATTTGTTACAAGATCAAATAATTCAAGTTAGTATTGAATTAATTCTTTCGCTTTATGGTGTTTTTAATTCACAGAATATTAACTACTAGACACTTGTCCTTCTCATTAGATCGATATGTTTGTTAAATTTAATGTTTTACTTAGTTACTTGTATACATAAAATCATACTTTCACGATTATTATTATTCATAGTGAATTCATGTCTCATTTGAAAAATTTAGTTAATTAGTAGCTACATTTAGTTTTGTTGTTTCTTTTCGGATACTTATATCGAGGATTTTTGTACGTATTAGATCCACAATCTAGTATCAGTCAGTCAGCTGCAACGTAGGACCAGGCACATATATGCATCGGTCCAAGTTGCACACTTCATTAATACACGGTATAAGGGCAGGCAGAGTGTATATATGTTATAACTTGTGAACCTATCCGCCCTGTTTATTGTATAACGCAGCGATACCCCCAAGCAGAGAACAGCGAATTATCGATCGAACCAGCGACGCATGGAACCCGTGCGAGCAGTCTACTGTCTTGATTGGTCCTCCATCCTCCTAGCCCAGCCAGTTAAGTCCAGAACACCAACCTCAGCGTCTGCGATATGAATAATTTATTTCAAGCATACTCGGTTTATATACCAATCAAACAGACCACAACGTACCATAAAATAGAAAATAACTTTTGTACAATATTTGGCCAAATGTGGCTGTGAATGAAGGAGGTAGTGATTAACAGACAAGGAATAATTCAAGAATGGTAAATCGTATAATAATAGTTCATAGGTCAAAATACAACTCATAATAAGAGTGATATGAATATGAACAGTTTAGTTAATCAACGATTATACGATAAAAATATACTCATGGATCCCAAAAGTTACCATTCATTATTCTTATCTGGATATAACAATATACCTACGCCATTGTGATAAATTCTGAGCCATGTCACACAGAGTTTCCAACCATTGGTTACGATAGTCGCATGGACCTCAACCAAGTAGTCTGCACCTACCAACATGGCCAAGACTATAAGTTAGTAACTTTATGGACTGATGCAACGTTTTGGTTTGGCCGGCCCCAACTTCCTTCCAACCATCCTCAACACAGGTCGGCATTGCGCGTGGTGGTAAATGATGTCCAGACATACGTAACTCGTGGCCCAACCATCTCAGTCGATGAAGATTCATAACCTCATCAACTGATTTACCATCATTCCCTAATACCCTGCGTCTAATCTCACTATTACTTACCCGGTGATTCCAGCAGGTTTGAGCAATATTTTTAAGACATCTGTGGTTAAATGCTGGTAATTGACGTGCATCCTCTACCCGTAATGGCTACGTTTTGCAGTCGTAAAGTGGGACAGAACGAACTGCTGCATAGTATACTCGTCCTTTTATTGATAGAAGGATACCTCCCCTTCGTTATAGATGACGTAAGTCGGTAAAAGCCAAACAACCTTTTTGAATCCGTACTGAGATTTCGTCAAACACCAATCCATTAGGGTCGACCAGAATTCCAAGATAAGTGAAGTTGACGCGTTCGACTACTTCACTCTCTGTCCTCAGTTCAGGTGTTGACGTAGGCCAGTGCTAAAGCAACAATTCGCATTTAGAGGGGGGGGAAACCTCTAACAGCACTCAAGATCACTGTATTCATAATCAATCTTCCTCTTCGATCCCTATTGTTCCTCTTACCTCGACTTTAAACTCTAAACTTCCTCTTTTGACTTCCTCCTCAAGTGTCATCATGGCCAACGATTTGGTATCAGTTGTGATGTCATAACCAGTGGTTGGGAACTTTGGGTAACATGGTTCAAAATCGTTCGCGATAATGGAGGTCAATTAACTCTTTATCTTTCTTTAGAAGAAAAGTCCCAAAATCTCCATACACCTTTTTCTCTTTCTTTGCTTAGTGTTTCTTACTACTATTGATAGATACTGTTATTGCTTCTACTATACTAGGTTTTGTCTTGAAATAATTTTATCTTGCTGTACTAATATGGTATGGCATCTTGAAGCGGTTGCCATGTGTCAGGTTTTACTTTGATTATGGTGATGATAGTGTTGACCATTTTTGATAAGTGATGTTTTAAGTATCGTCAACTTCCTAATAGACATCCAAATTTATTTTCTGTAGAAATGTAATCAATTTTCGCAGTTTGAGTAGTAGTAGTTTATTTGTTGTTTCTAGTTCACTTGTAAGAATGATTACCACACAGTTAATTTGCTAAACCACCATTGAAAACCTGGAAGCTTTGGACTGCCGTTTTGTTCTAGTATGGGACTCCTCACCAGTGCGCATCTACTGAGTTAAACGATATCACTGTTGGATGCCGGCTCGTTTGTCTAGATGCTAGGCGTTCGGGAGCAAGATCGAAGGTCCTGGGTTGAATTCCCACGTACGGAATCATGGCTAAGCGCTTCTGAAGAGTCACGTACTAGGATAACACGGCCGTCGAGTGCTTCCAGGTTCCTAATGGTGGTCTAGCTTAGATCGACTCATGAATTCAGCTCCTAGAATTACTACAGTCTCCACAGATCCCCATTCAGATAAATAATTATATACACAGTTGAATTGTTGTCAACGGAAAATCGATTTTTATAACTGTACAACTATGTTTACATTTCAAATTATTACTATCCTTATGAAGTTGTATAGTTGAAGAAAATTAAAGACTACATGATAAAAGGCATAATTTATTGAGTAGTGTAAAAGAAGTTCAAAGTTCAACTTGTCTTTGTGAAAAGGATTTACTAATTTGATTTCCTGAACAAGTATTTTAAACTTAACTGTCATAGCATTTACTTTGTAGTTCCAGAATATGTTATATATATATCCAATAATCCTCATTGGTTTTGTTAGATTTTTAAACTACGCGTAATTAATTTAAATCATAGATGCAGAAAAAAATTATTTGCACTTAAAAGTAACTTGTACCCTCGTAAATGATAACCACTATGTATCATCTAAATTTCCATTTTAGCTTACACAACAAATGGTTTCATTAAGAAAATCTTTAGATAAATCAAATATTTCTGCTGAAGACAGCATGAGTTCCACTCAAGATATCGAGTCAATTAATTCAGATATAAAAACCTCTGAGGAATTATTACAAGTTATTGGGTATGTTATTGTTAGTTAATTCTGTTAAATTTTCTTTGTCAAAAGCTTTAAACTTTAACTTTTTTTATCTTAGCTATATTAGAAGTGTAACCAAGTACCCTTACACTTTCAATATTTTTTCATAGTTACCTCAGGCGTCAGAAAAACTTGGCAGATGTTGCTCATGAAGCTGCTAGTGCTGAAGTATCCCGGTTGTTATTGAGAGTGTCTAGTTTGGAATCACAAAAGGAAAATTTACAATCTCAAATCGATAATGAACGTAAAGCTGCTGAATTAGCTATGGAAACTGCTCGTAAACACTCTGAAGTTATGGAACGTGTTGAACAATTAAATTTGGTTACTGAATCTAATCGATTACTGCGTCATGAAAGAGAGGTTTTGCGATCAAAGTTATCTGATGCAGAAAATCAGGTTAGTTCTTATTAGCACCATTTGTTGCTAAGACTTCCTACTTTTTTAAAATGTTTTCCATTAAACTGTGTAGACGAAATTGAGTTATATAGGTTCCAGTATGTGAAACTCATTATGACTTCTCAACCGCTTGGATAATATACTGAGGAAGGAGAAAGTAATGATTTAGTTCTCGGGGTTGATACATTTGTCAATCAAACGCCTAGTCACCTAACTGAGCATACGTTAGGAAATTAAAGCTATTACTTTGTATAAAATATTGAACCAAAATATGTATATAGGTGTGCTATTTGTCACTGAGATTCCTTAAAACAACTAATAGTGTTATTTCTTTTCTACTAATTGTAACAAAGTCTTAATTTTCCATTTCTTTCTTAGCTTGCAAAATTGAACGATGAAGTTGGTCCATTAAAACAGTCCAACAGTGATTTGATTGCTCAGAAAGATATTCTAATGTCTGATAAACGATCTCTTGAAGAAGAACGTGATCGTTGGAAGGAGCGTTGTAGTCGATTAGTAGAAACAGCTCAACGCATGGATCCTGAACAGTATAGACTTGCATGGTTAGTTATTTATATTTTGTAGTTATAGTATTGATGTATATAATTTTTATTGGGTCATCGACATTTTGTACTCTCTTGACTCCTAACATAAAACTTCTAGCTTGAAACATTGTTATATTTGAAATTTTTCATGAATAACGAATATTGTACCACAGTGCAATTTATTTCTAAATTAAGTTGCTTAATTATTCAATTCTTTCTTCATGATTTAACAGTAATGAACGTGACGAATTACAACGTAGATTAAATCGAGCTGAGGAGGAAGTTCAAAATAATGCTAATAAGTTATATGATTTAAAAAATGAATCAGATGACCAGATAAAAAAGCTAAATGATCTTTTGGAAAGTGCGCGTAATTCATACCAGGAAGCTGAACAGAAAATTTCTTCATTCAGGTAATTCTCGTTGATCGTTTCATTTATCTTTTTACCTCATCCAAGTTAAGAAATTAATATAGAAAGAAAATTAAAAAAATAACTTTGAGGTATTTTGTAATTTCTTTTTGTCCTTCAATTGTGAGCGCCTTATTAAACATAATTAGTGACAACATCATGTAATCACTTATAAAAAATAACATTCATTCTTAGTGTTTGTTTCAGAACACAAAATATGTGATACATGAAATAGTATTGAAGTCTTTATTGAAACTACTGTTTTATTTTCAATATCCTTTAATATTGGATTGTTCTTTTGTTTTTATAATAAATTTTCCACTTATTCTCATTTTTATTCTTTTTTAGTGTTCAAGAAAATTTATTAAGAGAAGATTTAAGTGCAAAAGAGACAACAATTATGAAACTTCGTGAAATCGGACGAAAATATCGTCAGGAAACCGAGGTATTACGACGAAAACTCAATGATAGCAGATCAGATGGTCAGTATTATTATCTTATTGTTATTAGAATTTTCGATCTTTCATCTTTTTATCCCTTAATTACACTTAGATCTTGCCTCTTATTTATTGAAATATTTTTGTAACTTTGTTAGTTTTTTGTCGATATAATATGATGTTAGGAATTCGGACGAACTTTTATGCTAAATTTAATATGATTGTATCTGTTTGTTTGTTCATTATTAATGTTTGTAAGTTGTTTACTTTGATGACTTTATTATCCATTAAATTATAAAATACATAACTTATCGTACTAAGACAAATTAATTTTTCGTTTATGAAGTTGTTCACACATTTGTCGATATATTGTTAACTAATTACAAAAAGAGATACCAGTGTAATTCTTAACTGAAAATTTTTATTCTTCATATAAAAACCAAACCGTAACTAATTGATGTTCTAATTAATTTGTATTTTGTGTGGGTGATCTTGTTTTGCAAAATTTTAAAAAACTTAAGCCGTAATTTCTAGGTACTACTTCAATCTGGTTGAATGTGTCTACAATCCCATTAGAAGCTTTGTTAACTTAAGTAGAGAAAATGTCTCTAACTGTTGGATAATAATGTTCAGAATCGGTCATTATTGAATAGATATATTCACTCTTGCTCCCAGTTGATTTTGAATTTTAAAAATTGTTTTATACACTTTATCCTCTGAATGAAACTTAATTCTATCCAAGAAAAGTTCATGTTTATGATGATAAGGACTAAATTTTGTAAGATAAGAAAGTTATCACCTAGGGAATATCATGTGATATTTACTAATTATTAGTTGATTCTTATTTTCACATAGCTAATACTTAAAAATATATTAACCAAGTATTTTTCGTCGCATCGCCCCCAATTATTACAGAAGCTCAACTTCAAACTACGAATGAAGCATTAACTGAAGCTAAAGCGGATTTGGTTACTTTACGTTCTGACTATTCTTCTTTACGTACTGAATATGATCTCTTGGAAGCAAGTGTAACAGAAGCTCTTCAGTTTTTAGATGAAGTGAAGGTGAGATTGATAATGTTTTTCCTTGCTGTTTTCTATAAGGGTTTTAATTGTTTGGGTGTGATATTCACATGTTTCGTTTTCGGTAATTCCTAATAATCTATTGCTAAAATTGTTTGTTTGTTTATTTTTACAGTTATTTCTTCTTAAAATTGTGTTTAGGCTAGAGAATCAGTTATAACAATTATGAATTCATCTGTTGGAGAATCAGATATTGAAATAAATCCTAATATGTCTAATGGTCAAAAAGTGGTGAGTGAATTTCGTCGTCTTCTGTCAGGTTTATGTAATGAGATCGATCGTTTACAACAACATTCGGATTCTCAAAAAGAACGTTTACTACGAACTCAACTTATAGAATCTCAATTGACAAAATCTCAAAAAGATTGCACAGAACTTCGGGCTCGTTTAATTGAGCTTCAATCAAATAGCGTACATCCTCAAACTGTGTCAGTATGTTTGCAGACCAGTGGAGCCTCATCTCCTGCAGCATCGACCGTAAGTCTTTAATTCAATAAATTCTTTATTGGTTCAATATACAAAGGGATGAACTCACTTCATCTCACCAATGTTCGTTATTCTTACCTTAAAATATGTAGTAGTAAATAATTTAATTATTGAAGCATAGGTCTTATAAATCATAATGGTTGATTCTCTTGTTATTTGTTTTTGAATTAATTATTAAATTAACACATATTCTTCAAGAATGTTTTTTACAGTTTATTCGAGTTTTCCTTTTCGTATTGTAGTTGTTTCTCTAAGGTTTGCTTATCAATATTTTTTGAAAGCTAATGATTAAAAACCAACAATTCTTATTTAGTTGCAGGAATCCGAGTCCCAAGATGGTGTTCAGATAACGCATACATTTGTACCACGGGCTTTGGCTTTAGGTGCTTCCCCAACAAATCAAGCCACAGGGAATCAGTTACATTTCGAAACTCCCACTTCTTTGAACATTACTGATGGTAGTAGTACGGAAACTACAAGTTCTGTCGTATCTCAATCAATTCCTGCTTGGATTATGCGTGCTGGAGCCACTGTACAACCGGTCCATCCAACACCTGCTATTACTCCACCTAATTCACTTGCTGGTCCTAAACAGACAGCAGAAATAAGACCTATCACAAGTAATGTAGCTGCTGTCATGCCAACCCCAGCACCATCATCAGGTATTGCCGTTGTTTGAATCTTATCGGTTCCTGTTTTTTTGTTCATTGCTCTTCTTAAAAAAATTATTCCTACGCTGTCTTTTTATTTAAATCATTTAGTCCCGATGCTGATAACAAGTGGTCAGTCAGAAAATGTCCCCATTTGTGGACCCTCAAGTATTGCAATTTGTTCACCTGTATCTGATACAACTGTAGGTCCCAGCTCATCATTGTTTACGTCTTGCGATCAGAATGGTATGTTTTTTATGTGCAAACTATCACTATCAGTTAATATGTTTTTCTTTTGTACAGTCAAGTATTTATGAACCTGACATATTAAAGACCTTGAGGTGACTTTTTTTTTTACCTAAATAACATTTGCACAAAGTCGAGTATACGAATTTGTGCTTTATTATTGAATTGACATCATTAATTAGTCAACCGATTGATAAAACACGGTTTTTCTTTAGGTTAAACTACACTTAATATAATGTATTATCTCCAACGTTAAATTTATCATCCATTGTTTGTAGAAATGACTTTTTGTCGTTGTATTTTTCGGTTGCGGTTGGAGAACGACTATATATTCCTTGATGTATTTTATAGTAAAAATAAATGTATCTCAACTTGTTGCTGAAAACATACTGTTTGTTTTCATTTGTAGCTGCGTCTTTATTGCGAAATACATTTCTACGCCGAGGTAATATCCTTAACCAGCCTCAAAGTAACATTTTAACTCCGGCTTGTTCTTCCAGCGTTCCAACTTCAGCACCTCGTTCGACTACAGTTAGCATAACTGGAAAACGTCGATTCGAAGAAAGTTGTTCAAGCAGTACTGTGGACTCAATACTTCATATTATACCACCAGTAGATGATAACATGGTTTCAACAAGTGAAGTTTCTAGAAATAATGAAAACTCGTTTTTGTCTGCCATTAACACTAACCATTTCCATCAGCAACAATTTAACCCTGGCTCTATTCCTTCTGAATCTAAGCGTATACGCCAGGCAGTGGTCAGTGGTCCCAGCACATCAATATCTTTTACCCAGGCAAGTCCTAGTCCAATTGTCCTTGGTAGATCACCATTTGGTATCAGTGCACCTGCTACAACTCCGTTACATGCAACTGCTTCTCGTTTAGTTGCTGGACAACAAGAACCCAGTAGTAAGTCAGATGCTTGTTTCCTTGGACTCAAGTTTTTTACGAAACCGTTAATCGAGATACTTTGTTAGTTACATGTGTGTTGTTATCCTCAATACATTTTCATTCATTTGCATTTCCCACAGTAACTGATAAAGAAAAGATGTATTATTAAGTTTTTGTATGTATTCTTCTTATTAACTAACTATATGATTTTTAAAGTGAAGCTTATTATGCTTAACTAAATTGGTCATCTAACTTAATAAGATGTACACTTGAACAAAATTGTGATTTAGCAGTATAGGTTGACATTCAGTTATCTATCCTGAAGTTCCTCTAGTTTTTGAGTGAAGGTTAGTATTAACTGAAAGTACAGCTCTTCTAATTTTGTGTAATATACACTACAAGCATGTTCTTCCGTGCCTTAGACTGATATCTCGGAAAACGAAACTAGTTAGGATCTACATATTTAAAAGAATAGTGATCAAGTGTTTTAGTGTCATCTGAATTCATCACCACGTTCCTCAACTTCACTCGGGTTATTCGGAAGTCGTGGCTAGTACTTATTCAGTTATTGTGTGCTGTATTTGTGCACTAATAATTAATGAGAGAAGTCGAATTTCGTTAGGATGCTTAGAAGTTTATAAGTGTTTTATCTTGTCGACAGTGAGTAAAGGTTTTAAACTGTAACAGTATCATTAGTTTATATTTTGTCGTAGCTTTTAACAAGTATATTAATTTACAGTTTTGTTGGTCATTATTATATAATCATGATCAAACGAAATAACATGCATTTTAATCACATTGTTAACTTCTACATCGTTATAGGCTCTACATTAGGTACACTGACAGTCGCTACCGGTGTAGCTGGTATCATAACTCCTGGAACATTTGAAACCTCAGAAAGTGTGGAACGATCATCAAATGAAGCCGGTGTAGAAATAGAACAAGCTACAGCTGATATTGTTATTAGACAAGAGCTTGGTGAAAATGTAAGAGGTGGGATTGATGTACCTACGATGGATGGTCACACTGAAGTAAGCTTGAGAAATTTTTTTTGTTATAGATTTTATTTTATCACTTTATTGAACCATGTAGTCCCATATTCCGGTATATTGAATTTACCTTGTTTGTTGTAAAGTAGCTGTCGGCCAACATCACTGATTGTTTCTTAAGTAGCAAGAATGCTACTCTTCAGTATCTATTTTCCAACCGACGCAATTAAATAATTAAAATGCGTTTATATTTAGCTGCAGATCTGACCATACACGTTATGATGTAACATTTCCATTATTGATCTCTTTTCAGATTAGAAAACTTGTCTTCATGCCATATAACTTCTCTTAGAATTATTTGGAGACCACATTGTATGTAGGTAAATTATTGCTAACTAAAAACGCTTTTAGTAACGACCAAATGTAAATGAAAATGTTCACCAGATATCCAAGGGTTAAAAACGACATGCTAATTAATTTGCAGCGGAAAGTTAATATCAGTTTACCTATATTTTCACACATAAATTATACATTCAATAAAATCCATCCAATGTTTTCTTTTATCATCCATCGTTTCAAGTGGCTGTCTTCAGTTTCGAATGTATCAAGCAAAATATTGTTTAATTACCTTACATTCTGTAACATTCGACAACTCTACCTGGACTTTGAATCATTAGTGGATGAGAACATTGAATACCGTATGAAAATACAATCTTTGGGTTATAGGTATTTATTTCAAACTGTATTGATATTTTTTGATTAAGCGATTACTGTTCTCTATCTAACCACTTCCATCTTATCAACCAACCCTTCTCGTATTTTTGTATAACTGACCCATAAGAGGTTGAGTCACTTCAACGTAGATAGTTGTACGTCTTAAGACAACATTCAGTGCTAGGATGAATATTTCTCTACTATTGTGTTTGACGTTGTGGGTTTCTCGTTGGTTACCTTCAGTTTTTCAGTTTTAAATGCTAGCTGATGATAATATTTCCTCATTTTACTGATTGTATTTAAGAATATTGAAGTTGTTGAGTCTGAAGTCCGAACATCTGATCAAAATTTAACTAGTCCTATAAAACCTACATCAAGTACACTAGAAGAGGTATGCGAGTCTTCTGATGAAGAGCAAGAATGTTATTCGGAAAATGATGCTTTTTACGATGCTGATCAACGTGAATCTGGATCCATGGATGATGAATATGTCGAAAGTGATTCAAAGGATTCCTCATTTGATGTTAATAACAATAATAACATTAGATTCAATGCTGTTCCTACAACTTCAAGGCCGTCAGGATTCGCTACAGAAGATCTTTGTAAACAGGAAGTTGATACTGTTTACAATGAAAGTTCTGTACCTGAAGAAGGAGAAGCAGAAGACTACATGGAAGAAGGGGATTATGATGAGTATGAAAGAGAAGATGAAGCTAATTGTGATTCATATACAGAAGATGAAGAAGAGGAGGAAGAAGGAGAACAAGAAGTAATCGAATTGAGTAGTAAGTTCGTTTATAAAATACTTTGAATTTATTCCTCATTTTTTTCACAGCTGATACATCATCTATTCGAAAAAATATAACTACCTAATAATGTGTACTTCACACTGACAACATCTACTAATTTCAAATAATCTTAAGGTCATTGGATCTCCTTTAGCAAAAGATAAAAATAGAATGGGTAAATAATCAGTTGTATTGGAAATAAGTTGTCAATATAACTATTCGATAATTAGATTATGTATATTTATATTCCTTTTATTATAAGCTTTATTTTGACCTATAGTTTATTATTGTACGATTTACTGTTCGTAAGCTATGTTCAGTTTATTGACTACTGCCTCCCACGTTCATAGCCACTTTTTGGCTTTATTGTGTATAAATGTTATTTCTCATTTTATGGTACGTTGCGGTCTGTTTGGTTGATATATAAACCCAGCATGTCTGAAACAAGGGATTCGATTAGATTCGCGTAGTGGAAGCTGGTATTGATGTTCTGGACTCAAGTGGACGGGCTAGGCGGATATAGGACACTGGGCTGCTCATACCGGTCGAACTTCGTTGGTTTGGCACAGTGCTAAGATCGTATAAGTCGTATTTTGATTGGCGGATAAATCACGTGATAAAAAGCCGGACATAAAGACATAACAGTATTTATTAAAGAACTGTCACAAAATAGGTACAGATATTACTGACTTTAATTCTACATTATTAAATTTTAACATGTTGCATAGATTTTTTAAGGAATCTAAACAGTACTTCTACTTAACTGATGCACATACTATGATCTTGATGTAATTTCGCTTTAAGCATGTATCATATACGTTAGATAGATGCTATACGAATTTAGCATATTTCCATCCGATTGTCCTAATTATAAAGTTCCTCAATCTATCTTTTATTACTGATTTACTAGAGAATACATAGTTAAAGCACTGTGTCTATAAAATAATTCAAACTGTTTTATTTTTATCAGATGGGTTTTTGTGGATATTGTAGTAATTTCAATGGTTAAGATCATGAGTCAGTTGAAGCTAGACCACCATGGAAAACCTGGAAGCACTGGACGGCCGTTTCGTCCTATTGCGGGACTCCTCAGTAGTGCGCATCCACGACCTCGCCCCCTGCGAGATTCGAGCCCAGGACCTACTGGTTTCGCGCCCGAGCACTTAACCACTAGACCACTGAGCCGGCATCCAACGGTGTTAATATCTAACTTCAACTAATCCACGAAATTGAGCGACACATTCACCATTGTCTTCAGTGAGTTACTATCTCACAACAGACCTGGTTGAACTCCACTGGTCACTACTTCTCACTAGAACTCCAGGATATACCTCGTGAAGCCAGTCACTAGTGAGCAAATCGACTGTAAGAAATTTTACATAAAAATAAAATGATCATCGTGCTTTAGCTGGTAATATTTAATTAAGATTTACTTCCCATTTTATCCGATATTTTGCTAAGGTGGTTCTGATGATGATACCCAGGCACGTGGTGCTGATGCTGAGGAGCACCACTCTTCTGGTGTGGACAATTACGGCAACGAGGAAACAAATGAACACACAGCACCTACAGATGTGGAAGTACCTGAAAATGTCGGTGATTGCAATGAAAGGGTAGGTGAGGATGATGGACAATTACATTATGAGACAAAGAGTATGGAGAAAAGTGACTCCACTCCTCAGATTTCAGAAAAAGTACCAACTTCTCTCAATGCGGAGATGGAACCTATTTCTTCTAGCAAGGGTTTATTTGGCGAATCATCTATTCCTAATCTCTTTAGCAACTCTGGTCTGCCCAAATGTTCCGGCTCATTATTGGGTTCATCTGGTCTTTTCTCCGGTTTCAAGCCTTCTTCACTAACTGTTCCATATTCAGTTGCTACTACTGAGTCCGGACTTCCGTCTGGTAGTTGCACGGGACTTTTCAAATCATTTTTGCCAGTGAATACAGTCTCAAGTTCAACCGCCACTCCATTACTTTTTAAGCCTTCTACATTCTCTGCTTCAGTTGCAGCTTCCAAAGGTGATTATTGAATTTCTATCGCTGTATTCTTAAAAACTAAATAATTTTTTAATTCATCTTGCGAAAACACTGATCATATTTGTTTTATTATGCTTATTGATTTATTTTTCATGGATTGCTATTACTGTTAGTAGTCATCAAATTCTTACTGACCATACCCTCTTGTTATTTTTTAGAACCTTCAAGCTCTGGGGATTCTAGCACAGCTCGACCAAAGATTCAACCCATTGTCTGGGATTCCTTCGACCCTTCTACTGCACAGTCAAGTGTATCAGATAGTGCATGTACTAGTGGGCCGGCTCGAAAAAAAAAATGGTGTCCTGTCACTTCCGTGCCAAGAGCTACTAGACGTCCCAGCCTACCTACTAGTAGAGGTTGTGCTGCTGGAAAGCCTGGATCCATTCGTGGTGGTTTACCTCCTAGAAGAGGTTAATGACTAAACAATACTGTTGCTGTATATTTAAGAGCTAAGATTTATGCCCAATTTTACCTTTGTTTTCATTTTAGCATTTCATTGTCCCGCAAAGTGTTTCTTGCGTAACTTTGATGTATTTAAAGTATAGTCATGTAGTCTGCAGTATACTAGTTCACTTTGAGTGAAAGAGAATGAACAATTAATTGGATTATGTATGGGTTATTGGATTTATATATTAACTTCTTACTAGGAATAGTGATCGTGATCTGTTGATTGTAATGAGTAACTGTACATGGACTTTATCGAAATGTGATTTTATACCGGTTGACGTGACTCAAATATTTAGGCAGTTTGTTTAGTAAGCGTTAGTATCTAATATAGAACTCAACGAAATTGTTCTGCTGAATTGTTTGGTTGTAATTGGGACAAGTAAAATCAGGCAAACTCAGCGTTTATTAATACTAGTTACTAACAACACAATGGTCTAAACTCGAACGTTCTCTAATGAAACGTGCAGTTATTATTGTGCGATATTTCGTGGGAATTTCATGTTCGACTTTGCCACGGGATGACTTTTTGTAGTATTATGATTTGATTCGTTTTGCTGCTGCTTCCTGTCTAATTTATTGTCGTATATTAAGTTTGAAACGAAAGTAATTATTTACTTCTTGGGTAGTTTCGTGAGATCAATAAAGCGTTACTTTAATTTCAATATGGTATATATTTCGTAGCAACCTTCTATTGGAAGTGTTTAGCAATAATGAGTTCCTTTCTACATTCCTTAGTTTGTTACTTTGATTATAAGGAGTTTTCAAAGACCTGCTTCCTTAAATATTCGTCTCATTTCACCGTTTTCATGTAAGCGCTTTATTTCTGGTTCTCCTCCTATGTGCTTGCCATCCAGAAATAAATGTGGTACCTGAAAAGAAAATGGGAGTTGGATTTGTTCATGGAAATATCGGGGGATTAAAACAGTTTGATTGTTAGCAATAAGTATAAGAAAATTAGTATGAATTTTAAACAATAAAAGTGAGTATTTGCTGAGATTTTTCTTTAGCTTATTATGCGCTGGTGACAACAAGACTGGGAATATTAAGTAGCTGACGACTGATTTCTAATATATCAGTTATCTTTGTCTTTAGAAGTAGCAATGTTACTAACATGCGGAACACTTTTTCATAAGGAGCTTCAGTACTGGGATCATTGATTTCGCAAGATAATTTCAAGCCTGGTTCAACACGTAATGACAGAAGACGAACCTTAGCTTTATCAAAAGAAGCTTTGACATTACTAGCATTTACTATCCAGGTCTCTTTTTAGCTGGATGGAACTCAACTCTCATGAGACAATGTTTTGATACAATTTACTTTGTCAGTTAGTTATAAGCAACGTAAACCATAGTACATGCTTGAATCGTTTCAAGTTACCGCCACATATTTGCACAGTGAGATGCTAGAGTAGTGTAAGTAGCAGGAGTATTATTGGTAGTAGGAAAGATTTGATTGAAAATATGGATCCATAGAACAAAAAAATTTAGCGATTTAGGACCTAAGGTTAGACAAAGTAAACTGCAAACGATTCCGAGTTGCGCCATGTCACTTGATGATTAACCTATAGAGTTTGTGAATCAACTTATTGGTTGGGAATAGTAGGTGCTGTTGTGGGAAGAGACGCACTTGGTCAAGTCTAAAAGTTCGCCGACACAACTGGGGAATTCACGGTAGTCTGGGCGTGTGTAAACGATGTGAAGGTGGGATTGGGCGTCCATATCCCTCTAGTGGACATGGATAAGGTAAAGGGGGGTTTGTCTACCTAGATTTTACTCGTGATGTATGACTTAGATGTGCTGTTAAGTTATGTACCACCAACTAAGTGAAGACTATGTATGGAAATTGCTTCTTTAGTGTTCACTTCAAAACCAGAATCCTTTTAAATGCAGATTATTGCTTCACTGTTGGTTTGCGTCAACGTTTGAACTAATAATAAGTGACATAGTTAAAGTTTTTGATCACTTCACTTATCTTTATGACCCATCAAACCCGTGCTACCTGACAAGATTTAGACATGAATTCAGAAAGCTCAGTGTTCGGTAAGTCGTATCACTTGTGGTGTGGAAGAGTTATTTGTACGTCAGCTGAAACAGTATTTTGCGCAGCAGTTTGTTCCGTTCTACTTTGTGGATGTGAAACGTAGCTTCCGAAAATTGAGGATATTTGTAGGTTGTTAGTATTCAACCACTGGTGCCTTCGAAACATTGGTCGTATAGGTTAGGATCACTGAGTTAGCAATTCTAATTGAAGACTGGATGAGTACCGTAGCTGGCGTTTTAGTGACATGGTTGAGAAGCATTCAAATGGTAGAGGTGCATTCACTCTGTCTTCTCTTAGATCCTAAGTTCCTGAATTGTTTATAAGTTTTGTCCCATTAATTGATGTTTTTTTCGGACATAATCCTAGGTATTTAGTCTAGAATGGGATCCATATTTGGAGTCATTCCTTATGAGAAACAGCTCTGGTGAAACTTTTCCATCCAATACTGTAGGCAAGAATTCCGGATAGGGTAGTACTTATGCTTTAAGAGGATTTTCATGTAGCAAGATGAAGAATATTGGAAAAGCATAGGTAATGTATCACCTTTCCCAGACGACTATACTTACCTTTCAGAAAATTTAACGTATCCACTATGTTTTGATTAAATAGTTAGATGATTTTTGCAACTAACTTTAAAAAACACAAAGTCCACATATATGTATATACAGTTATAAATATCACTAATAAAGCGAGATACTGACTATTTATAAACAAACGCATGAGAGTTTGTCTTTTATCTTAAGATAAAAGACGTAAATCTGAGACATAAAACCAAATGATAGATTATGGTTAAAGAAGTATGCGATAAGTCACCAATCACCTGCCTGTTTCCGAAGATTAGCTTATGCCATAAATATGTTTCTACTGTAGTACAATCCCTCCTGCAATCTATGCACAGTACTTCAAAATTGTTATCCTGTTCTTTATTCAGGTTGTATGTTCTCAAAATTCTCTCAATAGTCTGACAAACTGGAGAGTTTTGTTTTGATATCAGTAACACTCTCCGCTGTTTTATTTTGGAATCAATAAATTTTGTAACGTACATTTTTGATATGTTGACCTGTTTGTTACCACGATACTGATGATAACTAAGTTTCGGTTTAGAAAAGACGGAAGGCTAAGTGGCCTGTGTTAGTCCTGAGAATAGTGGTCTCTCAGTTGATCCAACTTTCTTTTAAAAGCGTCGGCAGATAGAGCTTCAATCACATGTTGGTGTAATAAATTCCACTTGCTGATGATTCAACGAGAAAGTTGGTAGTCAGCTGACAAATCGTTTGCTCTTGGTTTGCGAACATTTGTGAGTGTCCTCATAAATGCCCTGTTTCAGAAGACGAGAAAAGTGAGGGTATATAATTTTGTCCAGTAGACCGAAGACATCGAATTCTTCAATGGTCACAGTGTCCACAGTGTATGTAGGGAGTTGTATGAACTGGAGGGGAGGACATCGCTACAATATATACATTACTAAAGTAATTTGAGAATATCCGAGCTTCACCATAATCATCCTGTACCAGTGATGAGGTACTAATCTCTCCACATGATGCTGGAATACATTATCTCCTTTGAGTTCTTGGATGTATGTACGACTTAAGCATTTAGGATATTCTATGGACTCCTTAACAAGCTTTACTTCGTACAAACATCTGGACTTGTGAAGGGTCGAGACACAAATATTTCGAGCTCCTCGACAATGGGAACTTGTCCTGTCAATATCCAGTAACCCGAATCTCTCCCACATTCTTCTCCTCACACGGGTAAGGTTGCGAAACTACTCACAGAACCATGTGTGGGGTTTCTCGGGCTCCCTGGTGAAGTCCAAGTAATATGTGGTGTAGTAACCTTCACGTATAGATTGCAGAATACCTCCTGCGCTGATTCAATTTAGGATTCTGATTTTATTGTTCAGTCAGCTGAGGATACCGAGTGTATGATTTCGTGTTTACTCACCTTCTAGAAGTTTGTTCTGTTGTAGCGGCAAAACAATCCCCAAAATAAATAGCTCTGGAAGTTTTCGACATTGGATGCTGGCCACATTAGTTTTAATAAACTCACCTAGTTGAAGGCACTCGGTCATGCATCCGCACCAGATCACGAGTGGGAACGCCGTGCTCAACAATCCCTGCGATCGCTAGCCAGATTAGATCAGACGATCCTCGACATATTGATGGCCTAACAAATACATCTTCGGACCTCCTCGCTTCTGCCTTTTGATTTCACTTGGTGGGTACGATTCATATTAGGAGGTGTTACTGGTTAAAGCGTTGTCAAACTCCGAATACTTGTGGCATCGTCACCGTCTCTGACTGATGCATCATTGTTGATAACAATAAGGAAATGGAAGACTGGAACAGCATGGTCATTGTTACCTAAGAGTGGCATATAATGGGGGTTTGTGGCATCATTATCATAATGGGTCGATATGTGATCCATTAGAGAGGACGATTTGGCGTCTGGATCATACATCATTGCTTTGTTCACATATTGCACTAGGGCACATATGATAACCACATCAACCAGGATTTTCTGACAACTCAGCCCTCAGGGTTTTCCAGTCTGTCGTAGGCACGTTAAAGTTCTCTTAGATTAAACACCAACCACTGGATGACCAGGTGTTGAGACTGTCTAACAAGACCTCATTCACCTCACAGTTTAGATTGCAGTAGACCAAACCGATCAGCAGCTCTTGACCTTCGCAACCTCTCGGTTCACACGTCTCACTTTCATGAGATACATTATCGATAACGGCAAATGAGACAGTATAATGGATAGAGCTAATACTCCTCCTTAACTCTTCTGGGTGTTGTCGTCTATGACTAATATGAGACTTTGAAAATCAGGTTTGCAACAGACTACGGACTGAGCCAGTCGAGTTTTCGTGATGGCTTGTTAGAGTTTATCTGTGCACCCAACTCCGATCGCTTGCTGAGCAAGCTCTGAGCATTTGTGTAATATATCTGGAGACCATTTAGGTGGATTTGTGCTGCACCTGATATAGCCCCTGTCTCGTCCTCTGTCGAAGCCTCATCACCTGAAAATACACAATTCTGAGGTCATTCTCGCTAGTATCTAACCTTGGATTTAGTTCCTTTATAGCCTCTCGACGTTTTATACTGTCCTGAAGCGACAAGCTATTATGGACAAAAAACCGCTGACCCCTTTACCTTATGTCCATTCTGTAGTGTTAGATTCATTTCATTAGGAGTTTTAAGCACCATATTTAGCAGCCTGGTCTAATTCCGCTTCAAGTCCGTTTTGCTACTCAATCTACAAACCTTCATCAAGGTGATCTGGGAGACATTTTTTGTGATTAGCCGATCAAGTAGATCTTCTATCAATCTAACTTCATACTCGAAGCGAGTACCATTTGAGTGAGTACCATTTGATGGACCCTTATTACACATGCTAGTACTCCTTTTAACGGCATTCAGTATTGCAGTGGCTACGGATAGCTAGCTGTTTGTGTCCGTGCAGCGTTGTTGACACAACCACGCACGACCATGTTCATTAAGCCGTTTGAAATTTACAGGAGTTATATTCGTGCAAACCTCGTGGTAATATCCTTTGCACCCTTTGCACTGCATGTTACTTTCCGCGGAGTAACGACAGCCCAAAAGTTGGCGACTGATTTTTCGCACTATCCAATCGTTAATCTGAGGTTTGCAAACACGAAATTAGACAAAAGCAATACTTCAAAACAGAAACCAATAACTAGAGGAAAAAAACCAAAACCGTAAGCTGTTAGATTGTAAAGTACAATAAAGAAGAATACGAATGCACTCAAAAGGTACAGATGTTTAATTTCTTTTGGAAAACGAAACTCCTGGTGTTACTTTAGCAGAAACAGATTAATCTAAAGTGAAAACAGTAATCTTGACGCCTAATGAACGATTAGAACAAGAAAATTAACTCATCGAGGAGGAATGTCACTGTCCTGTTAAATAACGCACGTTCTTATTCCTTTTGAAAAATTTCAAACATATTCGCACTACTAATTGAGTCCCTTATTCATGTACATATGTACATATGTGTCATAGAGTATCTCTGTCTTCATATTACTTATCAATTACTTTGTGATTCTGTATATACATTCATAACGCTGATTTCGGTAATATCCCTACATTTATCCTGAGTATTTGATCTTTAGTACCGCATTGGGTCAGGGTTCTATATTTCATTGGGGTCAAATGGCAACCATGATTGTATATCATTTCAGTTAAATTCAATATTTGACCAAACAGGACGCTTATGCACATAGATTTATTACCAAGTAGTGACCACTGCTACGTTTATTTATTCCTTTGGTGTTGATCTAACCCAATTCGATTACGTCGCATATGGTCACTAGTTTAGGTGGTCAAATGTACTTGCACCCTGCGTGTTAGTCAATAGTGAACTTCCCTTACTGTTAACTTTCAAGCCCTCAGTAGTCAAGCAACATACTGAACCATATGCAGGTCTTAACATTCAGGTATTTACAATATTCTAACGCGTTCGTTCATCTTGTGCTCTAATTCGTGGGAAAGTTATGTAAGTTATTTTTATCTATCTTGAGATCACTATGAAGGTAACACAAATAGAACAGATGTCTGTTCAGCTCTTCTAGAAAAGAAAATGTCACATGATTTGTTTTTAGGAAGATTAAGAAGTAACTGATGAGCTTTTTATTAACTATATAATATTAACACGGTATTATCTTCGATAACTCCAGAAACACTGAAGTCCTGACACATCTGTGGTGTTTGAATTAACTAATGACTCTTTTGTACTTGTTGAATGCTCGATTTCGAATTCCAAATACAATACATTCATTTGTGGTTGTGTCGTACTTCTTGATTCAATTGCGTTAATTCTGGGATTTCTAGTTCATACGATAATTCCACGTTGTTCATTTAATCTACATCTTTGTGTTTGTTGTCTTTTCATTTTTGAGAAGCGACTTAGATTTCATTGCTCCTGAAGACCTAAGGTGTTCGTCATGAAGCGTGATAAATATTCTATATAAAGATCATTCTCTTCAAAAAGTTCAAGTGATTTTCTTATGTTAACAATTTTATGGTGGAATTCCATTTGGTAAGACAAGGTTGCTAGCCCTACATTCAGACCTCCTTTGGTCAGAATTGAGACCAACAGTAGATACAAAAGGGGTCTAGGCGAAAGCAGTCTAAACTAAACCATTTGCTTGAAGATGTTATAATGTTTGAAAGTATTTGAATTATCGTATGAACTAGAAATCCCAGAATTAACGCAATTGAATCAAGAAGTACGACACAACCACAAATGAATGTATTGTATTTGGAATTCGAAATCGAGCATTCAACAAGTACAAAAGAATCATTAGTTAATTCAAACACCACATCCGCCACAGCTTAAATTGGAATATAATTGTCTGTAATAGGTTGGGGGAGCAAACGGCTCCCCAGACGCTCATGAAATAGTTAAAAAAGAGCTCAAGGATCGAAAATTCATGGTTCCTGGATCACCGAGGCATATTTCAAAGCGAATAAGGAAAGTGTCCCAATGATTGTCATCCGGTGGTATGAGCATATGTTAGCAATTTAACGGGGTTGAACTCTAGTTCAGTAGTCCGTCATGGTTAGTGTAAAATACTTGGGAAGATTTACCACTGAGTACTGAGTGGCTAGTGAGAACTGGTCAAGCTCATTGGTGGCGAGCGATGCCTAGACACATTGAAGTATGGTTCAGTTTACACAAAATTTGTCATACCATGTTCATCTTTAAAATATATTATTTTACACGAAAAATTTTGTCTGTCATTTAAGGATTTCTCGGAGGTTGAATAACCTGGTCGCCACATTTGGGTAGGTCTAAATAATCAGCAACCCATGACTTGACTTTGACATAAGACTACTCAAGTTAATCCGTCGTATTATACCTGGTCAAATATAGTAGATCATGATGACAGATCAAGCAAAGTAAATACGTTCGTTAGTAGCCACTTTAGTCGGAATTTCTACATGCACACAATGTCAAATACCGGTATTGTGAGAGGTTGAAGTCCGTCTCAACAGAATGCATGGAAAACAGCTTACCATCCTGATAAAGAACTTTAACGCCAAAGATGAAATGGATATCATTGAGTATAAAGACTGAACAAATGTCAGTGGTAATGCCATGAGTGTCAACATTTTGGATTTTTCTGCCCCTTAGAAGTAGGTTTGTTTGATTGGTTGTGTGCTTGTCGTCTCATGTAAACTGTTTACCCATGAGGTCACCTTTAACGTGGTGACTAAAATCTGAATAAAGTGACCAAACTCAGCGAAAATTTTATTTGCAGTAGTAATAAATGTAATATTTTCAATATTTGTATATAATTAACTTCGGAGTTCCTGAGAAGATTGTCAGTATTATCCGGAACTCATATGACGGACTACAGTGCAAGGTCGTCCATGGAGGACAGCTGACAGATGCATTCCAAGTAAGAACCGGAGTCAGACAAGGCTGTCTACTCTCACCCTTCCTCTTTCTTCTGGTGGCCGACCGGATTATGAAGACCGCGAAATCTGAGTAAAAACAAGGCATACAATGTACAGCTGAGAATCAATTAGACGATTTGGACTTCGCAGATGACCTAGCCCTCCTATCGCATACACATGAACAAATGCAGATGAAGACAGCCAGTATAGCAGCAGTCTCTGAATCAGTAGGCCTCAGTATACGCAAAGGGAAAACCAAGGTCCTCAAATTCAAAACGGAGAACAGCAATCCAATCACTCTTGATGGCGAAACTCTGGGAGATGTAGAATCCTTCACGTACCTGGGATTCATCATCGATAAACAAGGGGGATCGGATGCAGACGTAAGGGCGAGGATCGGCAAAGCAACAACAGCATTCCTACAATTGAAGAACATATGGAACTCAAAACAACTGTCAACCAATATCAAAGCCAGAATCTTCAATACGAACGTCAAGGCGTTTCTACTGTATGGAGCTGAAACTTGGAGAACTACTACAACCATCATCAAAGAGGTACAAGTATTTATAATTGGTTGTCTACGCAAGATACTCAACATCCATTGGCCGGATACAATCAGTAACAGCCTTCTGTGTGAGAGAACAAACCAACTTCCAGCTGATGAGGATATTAGGAAAAGACGATGGAAATGGACAGGACATACATTACGCAAATCGTCAAACTGCATCACGAGACAAGCCTTAACTTGGAATCCTGAAGGAAGGTGGAAAAGAGGAAGGTGAAAGAACACTTTACGTCGGGAAATAAAAGCAGACATGGAGAGGATGAGTAACAACTGGAAAGAGCTGGAAAGGATTGCGCAGGACAGGGTTGGATGGCGAATGCTGGTGAGCGGCCTATGTTCCTTCACGAGAAATAACATGCCTAAGGAAGTAAGTAATTTCATTAACTTGTGATAGGAATTTTGTTCGAGAACGTAGTAAAGGTGTCACGGATGCTCAGGTTTTGACAACGCTTTTGTCCACAATGTTTTCGTAATTGAAAGTTCCCAAACTTCGCCAAACCAGAAGTCAGGAATAAGTGAGTATGGATTAATTTTTTACTGGATAAGCCTTTGTAGTGACATTTTTGATAAGCATGATTTGTGATTAACTCATGTAATTGTCATTCAGGCGTAAGTACACTTTGGGAGTTTTATCATATACCTTTAAAAACACTTTAAATAAACATACTGAATTCACGTCACAAGGATAATTAATAAAGTTTGAAGAGTCTGTACTTTAAAACAATTCTTGTCGACTATTAACATATTGCAACCATGCAAAATGAAATTTCCGTAAATCTTACCGATCTGTAGTACAGTGTTGACTTAAGATGACTCAAATGATTATGCACGTAAGAATCTGAAACAGGTCACCTTGTATGCAAACGTTATCAATAATAAATAAATAAATACTTTATGTGAATCTAAGTACGATTAACTGGATCGAAATCCATCTATGTTATACAATTACTAAAACGAAACTCATAAACAACGGTTAGTCCTGAATGATTATGGCCTGAAGCCCATCGTTTGTTTGTAATTAAGTTAATGCAGACGTTACTATTATTATTATGATTTTTATGATTATTGTTCCCATTCAAATTTGTAAGGAAAAAGTACGTTAATTGAAAGTAAAGTTCAGACTGCATAGTCACAATTTCAAGTTTAAAATTTTTTACAAATTACTGAATTTGATATCAGTGTCAGCATTTCGCGGGATTGTGTGAGTTAAGTGAATGATGTCATGTAATGAACGTTAACTGAGGAGCGTCTTAACATTATGAACTTAGCCACATAGATACCATTATGTTACAATGAAAGTGCTTAGCATTGACGATCCGTGGTTTCTTATCAGAGTTTAAAAACCTAAATATCGTTGTTTGACAACTGCATTAAACTATCATTTATCATATACGAGTATGAAAAACCTTAAATCGTTCCATGATGAGCTAACTTACCAATTCACAGTGAAGGTTTCATCATCTAGTCGCGATAGTTTAATACCTTGTAAATCACCAACATAGATGATCTATGTCGAAATGATTGGAGGCCTACTCGAGTTAGACGTGAATGGTGTGACGAACCAACTAACGTCGAAGTCACACCTCGTGGTCAGCACCTTACGTGGACTACCCCCATTGACGTAACAAGGTACTATAGATGCTTTGAAGACTGTACAACACAAAGGACGTTATTACAGAAATATATTAGTTAAAGTAGATACAAGCGAAAGTAAGACCACTGCCGCATGGGCCAGTCCATGGCGTATGATTAACTAATGCGCGTTGCTTGTACATGACCTTGGCAGGGAGCGATTATCTGTTCGACATTCAGTGATCCAACTGCCGGATGATTTGGCTAGGGCTCAGTGACATTTCACTGGCCCTACAATACTCCCCCACCAGATTCAACGGCCGTTTGAATCGGTACCAAACATGTTGGGAGCAGTCGCGCGCCAGAGAGTGCCAAACGAATATTATAAATCCTCCAGGTATTGCTTATCTGTAAAAGAAATGGAAAGGAGGCGGCAGAAACTGGTCGGGAAACAGCGAGTCATAATATGTTAGTAGGACGTTGGTTAAACGTAAAGCGATTAACCATAGAAATAATGAAAAGAACAAAACGTTTTATTGTTCTATCAAGTCGCGCTGAAATATATAGCCTTGACAAGTAATTCAGTTCCTCCGATGACAAACGTTAAGTCTGCCGCAAGAGTAATGATGCTATAGCGATAGTAGGATAAGTGTATTATCAATCGATATCCATATTTGTACTGTCATTAGTTTAATGTTGTAAGTCGGACAGTGTCGTTGACAGCTATTAATTAGTGTCAAATTCTAGTTATATTTATATCTAACAGACTAACCGTAAGTACAGAAGTATAACAGTGAAGAGTGGTCGTGATTTCGTTGTGCGAAGCTATTGACCAACTTGTAGTCACAGTTTGAAAAGTCGATGACTGCTGTTACAGTCAGTAAGGGTTGAAGGCTACAAATCGACAGCAAAAGGTGGCACGATGAAGTCTCTAAAAGATGATAAACGGTGAATGCTGCGTGTTTGTTCGGTTAGTGAACAGAAAAATATCGAAAAGAACATAAGAAACCAAGAGTGTCACTCTGGACTCATGTCAATGATACCCGTGAAAAACGCTGTCAGTGTTGGGATAGAGGCGACAATATCGTTCTCAGTTTGCAGGAGATTCGCTCGACTGCATAAACTGATGATTCGCGCGAATGATATTGTCGTCAAACCACCAATTGAACTGTACAGGTTGTAAATCGTCGAGTAGTTGAACAGCCGATTGATGTACCGGAATCATCTGTTAAACAACAGCCACGAGGAAACAATACTTCATAAAATGAAGTACGACATCGAAGTAGAACAACTACAATAGTTCAGATGTGTTACAATGTCAAGTCTAAATAACATCGTTCTTACGTATACTGACAGTTGCACTGAACGTTCGCTTAGGTATGATTAGCGTAACAGTTGGATGTGTGAATAAAAACATATACGAAAACTATGGTTGGGTTCGTGGAGAATTTTCGAGGACGTTTAGATATTTTCCAAACCCGTATCGCATGTAAATAAACCGAAAATAGAATTAAAACGACTGTTGTGTAATAAGGAAATCGAGCCATGATTTACCGTGTGAATTATTAGCAAATACAAGGGGTATAATAAACATTAATTAAAATGGTAACCACCAATGTAACTAAGGTTTAGAGGGTCCAGGTAACGTGGCCATTTCGTAAAAGGATGATACAAAGAGCTTATTACCTAGCGTTAAGTGACATATTAAGTACGACAACGTGTGCACTTGGGACACGGACTAAGCGTGCTCGTGTACATGCAATATGTTTTACCACAGTATGTCGACTAGTGTAGATCACCAACATAGATGATCTATGTCGAAATGATTGGAGGCCTACTCGAGTTAGACGTGAATGGTGTGACGAACCAACTAACGTCGAAGTCACACCTCGTGGTCAGCACCTTACGTGGACTACCCCCATTGACGTAACAAGGTACTATAGATGCTTTGAAGACTGTACAACACAAAGGACGTTATTACAGAAATATATTAGTTAAAGTAGATACAAGCGAAAGTAAGACCACTGCCGCATGGGCCAGTCCATGGCGTATGATTAACTAATGCGCGTTGCTTGTACATGATTTTGGCAGGGAGCGATTATCTGTTCGACATTCAGTGATCCAACTGCCGGATGATTTGGCTAGGGCTCAGTGACATTTCACTGGCCCTACAATACTCCCCACCAGATTCAACGGCCGTTTGAATCGGTACCAAACATGTTGGGAGCAGTCGCGCGCCAGAGAGTGCCAAACGAATATTATAAATCCTCCAGGTATTGCTTATCTGTAAAAGAAATGGAAAGGAGGCGGCAGAAACTGGTCGGGAAACAGCGAGTCATAATATGTTAGTAGGACGTTGGTTAAACGTAAAGCGATTAACCATAGAAATAATGAAAAGAACAAAACGTTTTATTGTTCTATCAAGTCGCGCTGAAATATATAGCCTTGACAAGTAATTCAGTTCCTCCGATGACAAACGTTAAGTCTGCCGCAAGAGTAATGATGCTATAGCGATAGTAGGATAAGTGTATTATCAATCGATATCCATATTTGTACTGTCATTAGTTTAATGTTGTAAGTCGGACAGTGTCGTTGACAGCTATTAATTAGTGTCAAATTCTAGTTATATCTATATCTAACAGACTAACCGTAAGTACAGAAGTATAACAGTGAAGAGTGGTCGTGATTTCGTTGTGCGAAGCTATTGACCAACTTGTAGTCACAGTTTGAAAAGTCGATGACTGCTGTTACAGTCAGTAAGGGTTGAAGGCTACAAATCGACAGCAAAAGGTGGCACGATGAAGTCTCTAAAAGATGATAAACGGTGAATGCTGCGTGTTTGTTCGGTTAGTGAACAGAAAAATATCGAAAAGAACATAAGAAACCAAGAGTGTCACTCTGGACTCATGTCAATGATACCCGTGAAAAACGCTGTCAGTGTTGGGATAGAGGCGACAATATCGTTCTCAGTTTGCAGGAGATTCGCTCGACTGCATAAACTGATGATTCGCGCGAATGATATTGTCGTCAAACCACCAATTGAACTGTACAGGTTGTAAATCGTCGAGTAGTTGAACAGCCGATTGATGTACCGGAATCATCTGTTAAACAACAGCCACGAGGAAACAATACTTCATAAAATGAAGTACGACATCGAAGTAGAACAACTACAATAGTTCAGATGTGTTACAATGTCAAGTCTAAATAACATCGTTCTTACGTATACTGACAGTTGCACTGAACGTTCGCTTAGGTATGATTAGCGTAACAGTTGGATGTGTGAATAAAAACATATACGAAAACTATGGTTGGGTTCGTGGAGAATTTTCGAGGACGTTTAGATATTTTCCAAACCCGTATCGCATGTAAATAAACCGAAAATAGAATTAAAACGACTGTTGTGTAATAAGGAAATCGAGCCATGATTTACCGTGTGAATTATTAGCAAATACAAGGGGTATAATAAACATTAATTAAAATGGTAACCACCAATGTAACTAAGGTTTAGAGGGTCCAGGTAACGTGGCCATTTCGTAAAAGGATGATACAAAGAGCTTATTACCTAGCGTTAAGTGACATATTAAGTACGACAACGTGTGCACTTGGGACACGGACTAAGCGTGCTCGTGTACATGCAATATGTTTTACCACAGTATGTCGACTAGTGTAGATCACCAACATAGATGATCTATGTCGAAATGATTGGAGGCCTACTCGAGTTAGACGTGAATGGTGTGACGAACCAACTAACGTCGAAGTCACACCTCGTGGTCAGCACCTTACGTGGACTACCCCCATTGACGTAACAAGGTACTATAGATGCTTTGAAGACTGTACAACACAAAGGACGTTATTACAGAAATATATTAGTTAAAGTAGATACAAGCGAAAGTAAGACCACTGCCGCATGGGCCAGTCCATGGCGTATGATTAACTAATGCGCGTTGCTTGTACATGATTTTGGCAGGGAGCGATTATCTGTTCGACATTCAGTGATCCAACTGCCGGATGATTTGGCTAGGGCTCAGTGACATTTCACTGGCCCTACAATACTCCCCACCAGATTCAACGGCCGTTTGAATCGGTACCAAACATGTTGGGAGCAGTCGCGCGCCAGAGAGTGCCAAACGAATATTATAAATCCTCCAGGTATTGCTTATCTGTAAAAGAAATGGAAAGGAGGCGGCAGAAACTGGTCGGGAAACAGCGAGTCATAATATGTTAGTAGGACGTTGGTTAAACGTAAAGCGATTAACCATAGAAATAATGAAAAGAACAAAACGTTTTATTGTTCTATCAAGTCGCGCTGAAATATATAGCCTTGACAAGTAATTCAGTTCCTCCGATGACAAACGTTAAGTCTGCCGCAAGAGTAATGATGCTATAGCGATAGTAGGATAAGTGTATTATCAATCGATATCCATATTTGTACTGTCATTAGTTTAATGTTGTAAGTCGGACAGTGTCGTTGACAGCTATTAATTAGTGTCAAATTCTAGTTATATTTATATCTAACAGACTAACCGTAAGTACAGAAGTATAACAGTGAAGAGTGGTCGTGATTTCGTTGTGCGAAGCTATTGACCAACTTGTAGTCACAGTTTGAAAAGTCGATGACTGCTGTTACAGTCAGTAAGGGTTGAAGGCTACAAATCGACAGCAAAAGGTGGCACGATGAAGTCTCTAAAAGATGATAAACGGTGAATGCTGCGTGTTTGTTCGGTTAGTGAACAGAAAAATATCGAAAAGAACATAAGAAACCAAGAGTGTCACTCTGGACTCATGTCAATGATACCCGTGAAAAACGCTGTCAGTGTTGGGATAGAGGCGACAATATCGTTTTCAGTTTGCAGGAGATTCGCTCGACTGCATAAACTGATGATTCGCGCGAATGATATTGTCGTCAAACCACCAATTGAACTGTACAGGTTGTAAATCGTCGAGTAGTTGAACAGCCGATTGATGTACCGGAATCATCTGTTAAACAACAGCCACGAGGAAACAATACTTCATAAAATGAAGTACGACATCGAAGTAGAACAACTACAATAGTTCAGATGTGTTACAATGTCAAGTCTAAATAACATCGTTCTTACGTATACTGACAGTTGCACTGAACGTTCGCTTAGGTATGATTAGCGTAACAGTTGGATGTGTGAATAAAAACATATACGAAAACTATGGTTGGGTTCGTGGAGAATTTTCGAGGACGTTTAGATATTTTCCAAACCCGTATCGCATGTAAATAAACCGAAAATAGAATTAAAACGACTGTTGTGTAATAAGGAAATCGAGCCATGATTTACCGTGTGAATTATTAGCAAATACAAGGGGTATAATAAACATTAATTAAAATGGTAACCACCAATGTAACTAAGGTTTAGAGGGTCCAGGTAACGTGGCCATTTCGTAAAAGGATGATACAAAGAGCTTATTACCTAGCGTTAAGTGACATATTAAGTACGACAACGTGTGCACTTGGGACACGGACTAAGCGTGCTCGTGTACATGCAATATGTTTTACCACAGTATGTCGACTAGTGTAGATCACCAACATAGATGATCTATGTCGAAATGATTGGAGGCCTACTCGAGTTAGACGTGAATGGTGTGACGAACCAACTAACGTCGAAGTCACACCTCGTGGTCAGCACCTTACGTGGACTACCCCCATTGACGTAACAAGGTACTATAGATGCTTTGAAGACTGTACAACACAAAGGACGTTATTACAGAAATATATTAGTTAAAGTAGATACAAGCGAAAGTAAGACCACTGCCGCATGGGCCAGTCCATGGCGTATGATTAACTAATGCGCGTTGCTTGTACATGACCTTGGCAGGGAGCGATTATCTGTTCGACATTCAGTGATCCAACTGCCGGATGATTTGGCTAGGGCTCAGTGACATTTCACTGGCCCTACAATACTCCCCACCAGATTCAACGGCCGTTTGAATCGGTACCAAACATGTTGGGAGCAGTCGCGCGCCAGAGAGTGCCAAACGAATATTATAAATCCTCCAGGTATTGCTTATCTGTAAAAGAAATGGAAAGGAGGCGGCAGAAACTGGTCGGGAAACAGCGAGTCATAATATGTTAGTAGGACGTTGGTTAAACGTAAAGCGATTAACCATAGAAATAATGAAAAGAACAAAACGTTTTATTGTTCTATCAAGTCGCGCTGAAATATATAGCCTTGACAAGTAATTCAGTTCCTCCGATGACAAACGTTAAGTCTGCCGCAAGAGTAATGATGCTATAGCGATAGTAGGATAAGTGTATTATCAATCGATATCCATATTTGTACTGTCATTAGTTTAATGTTGTAAGTCGGACAGTGTCGTTGACAGCTATTAATTAGTGTCAAATTCTAGTTATATCTATATCTAACAGACTAACCGTAAGTACAGAAGTATAACAGTGAAGAGTGGTCGTGATTTCGTTGTGCGAAGCTATTGACCAACTTGTAGTCACAGTTTGAAAAGTCGATGACTGCTGTTACAGTCAGTAAGGGTTGAAGGCTACAAATCGACAGCAAAAGGTGGCACGATGAAGTCTCTAAAAGATGATAAACGGTGAATGCTGCGTGTTTGTTCGGTTAGTGAACAGAAAAATATCGAAAAGAACATAAGAAACCAAGAGTGTCACTCTGGACTCATGTCAATGATACCCGTGAAAAACGCTGTCAGTGTTGGGATAGAGGCGACAATATCGTTCTCAGTTTGCAGGAGATTCGCTCGACTGCATAAACTGATGATTCGCGCGAATGATATTGTCGTCAAACCACCAATTGAACTGTACAGGTTGTAAATCGTCGAGTAGTTGAACAGCCGATTGATGTACCGGAATCATCTGTTAAACAACAGCCACGAGGAAACAATACTTCATAAAATGAAGTACGACATCGAAGTAGAACAACTACAATAGTTCAGATGTGTTACAATGTCAAGTCTAAATAACATCGTTCTTACGTATACTGACAGTTGCACTGAACGTTCGCTTAGGTATGATTAGCGTAACAGTTGGATGTGTGAATAAAAACATATACGAAAACTATGGTTGGGTTCGTGGAGAATTTTCGAGGACGTTTAGATATTTTCCAAACCCGTATCGCATGTAAATAAACCGAAAATAGAATTAAAACGACTGTTGTGTAATAAGGAAATCGAGCCATGATTTACCGTGTGAATTATTAGCAAATACAAGGGGTATAATAAACATTAATTAAAATGGTAACCACCAATGTAACTAAGGTTTAGAGGGTCCAGGTAACGTGGCCATTTCGTAAAAGGATGATACAAAGAGCTTATTACCTAGCGTTAAGTGACATATTAAGTACGACAACGTGTGCACTTGGGACACGGACTAAGCGTGCTCGTGTACATGCAATATGTTTTACCACAGTATGTCGACTAGTGTAGATCACCAACATAGATGATCTATGTCGAAATGATTGGAGGCCTACTCGAGTTAGACGTGAATGGTGTGACGAACCAACTAACGTCGAAGTCACACCTCGTGGTCAGCACCTTACGTGGACTACCCCCATTGACGTAACAAGGTACTATAGATGCTTTGAAAACTGTACAACACAAAGGACGTTATTACAGAAATATATTAGTTAAAGTAGATACAAGCGAAAGTAAGACCACTGCCGCATGGGCCAGTCCATGGCGTATGATTAACTAATGCGCGTTGCTTGTACATGACCTTGGCAGGGAGCGATTATCTGTTCGACATTCAGTGATCCAACTGCCGGATGATTTGGCTAGGGCTCAGTGACATTTCACTGGCCCTACAATACTCCCCACCAGATTCAACGGCCGTTTGAATCGGTACCAAACATGTTGGGAGCAGTCGCGCGCCAGAGAGTGCCAAACGAATATTATAAATCCTCCAGGTATTGCTTATCTGTAAAAGAAATGGAAAGGAGGCGGCAGAAACTGGTCGGGAAACAGCGAGTCATAATATGTTAGTAGGACGTTGGTTAAACGTAAAGCGATTAACCATAGAAATAATGAAAAGAACAAAACGTTTTATTGTTCTATCAAGTCGCGCTGAAATATATAGCCTTGACAAGTAATTCAGTTCCTCCGATGACAAACGTTAAGTCTGCCGCAAGAGTAATGATGCTATAGCGATAGTAGGATAAGTGTATTATCAATCGATATCCATATTTGTACTGTCATTAGTTTAATGTTGTAAGTCGGACAGTGTCGTTGACAGCTATTAATTAGTGTCAAATTCTAGTTATATCTATATCTAACAGACTAACCGTAAGTACAGAAGTATAACAGTGAAGAGTGGTCGTGATTTCGTTGTGCGAAGCTATTGACCAACTTGTAGTCACAGTTTGAAAAGTCGATGACTGCTGTTACAGTCAGTAAGGGTTGAAGGCTACAAATCGACAGCAAAAGGTGGCACGATGAAGTCTCTAAAAGATGATAAACGGTGAATGCTGCGTGTTTGTTCGGTTAGTGAACAGAAAAATATCGAAAAGAACATAAGAAACCAAGAGTGTCACTCTGGACTCATGTCAATGATACCCGTGAAAAACGCTGTCAGTGTTGGGATAGAGGCGACAATATCGTTCTCAGTTTGCAGGAGATTCGCTCGACTGCATAAACTGATGATTCGCGCGAATGATATTGTCGTCAAACCACCAATTGAACTGTACAGGTTGTAAATCGTCGAGTAGTTGAACAGCCGATTGATGTACCGGAATCATCTGTTAAACAACAGCCACGAGGAAACAATACTTCATAAAATGAAGTACGACATCGAAGTAGAACAACTACAATAGTTCAGATGTGTTACAATGTCAAGTCTAAATAACATCGTTCTTACGTATACTGACAGTTGCACTGAACGTTCGCTTAGGTATGATTAGCGTAACAGTTGGATGTGTGAATAAAAACATATACGAAAACTATGGTTGGGTTCGTGGAGAATTTTCGAGGACGTTTAGATATTTTCCAAACCCGTATCGCATGTAAATAAACCGAAAATAGAATTAAAACGACTGTTGTGTAATAAGGAAATCGAGCCATGATTTACCGTGTGAATTATTAGCAAATACAAGGGGTATAATAAACATTAATTAAAATGGTAACCACCAATGTAACTAAGGTTTAGAGGGTCCAGGTAACGTGGCCATTTCGTAAAGGATGATACAAAGAGCTTATTACCTAGCGTTAAGTGACATATTAAGTACGACAACGTGTGCACTTGGGACACGGACTAAGCGTGCTCGTGTACATGCAATATGTTTTACCACAGTATGTCGACTAGTGTAGATCACCAACATAGATGATCTATGTCGAAATGATTGGAGGCCTACTCGAGTTAGACGTGAATGGTGTGACGAACCAACTAACGTCGAAGTCACACCTCGTGGTCAGCACCTTACGTGGACTACCCCCATTGACGTAACAAGGTACTATAGATGCTTTGAAAACTGTACAACACAAAGGACGTTATTACAGAAATATATTAGTTAAAGTAGATACAAGCGAAAGTAAGACCACTGCCGCATGGGCCAGTCCATGGCGTATGATTAACTAATGCGCGTTGCTTGTACATGACCTTGGCAGGGAGCGATTATCTGTTCGACATTCAGTGATCCAACTGCCGGATGATTTGGCTAGGGCTCAGTGACATTTCACTGGCCCTACAATACTCCCCACCAGATTCAACGGCCGTTTGAATCGGTACCAAACATGTTGGGAGCAGTCGCGCGCCAGAGAGTGCCAAACGAATATTATAAATCCTCCAGGTATTGCTTATCTGTAAAAGAAATGGAAAGGAGGCGGCAGAAACTGGTCGGGAAACAGCGAGTCATAATATGTTAGTAGGACGTTGGTTAAACGTAAAGCGATTAACCATAGAAATAATGAAAAGAACAAAACGTTTTATTGTTCTATCAAGTCGCGCTGAAATATATAGCCTTGACAAGTAATTCAGTTCCTCCGATGACAAACGTTAAGTCTGCCGCAAGAGTAATGATGCTATAGCGATAGTAGGATAAGTGTATTATCAATCGATATCCATATTTGTACTGTCATTAGTTTAATGTTGTAAGTCGGACAGTGTCGTTGACAGCTATTAATTAGTGTCAAATTCTAGTTATATCTATATCTAACAGACTAACCGTAAGTACAGAAGTATAACAGTGAAGAGTGGTCGTGATTTCGTTGTGCGAAGCTATTGACCAACTTGTAGTCACAGTTTGAAAAGTCGATGACTGCTGTTACAGTCAGTAAGGGTTGAAGGCTACAAATCGACAGCAAAAGGTGGCACGATGAAGTCTCTAAAAGATGATAAACGGTGAATGCTGCGTGTTTGTTCGGTTAGTGAACAGAAAAATATCGAAAAGAACATAAGAAACCAAGAGTGTCACTCTGGATTCATGTCAATGATACCCGTGAAAAACGCTGTCAGTGTTGGGATAGAGGCGACAATATCGTTCTCAGTTTGCAGGAGATTCGCTCGACTGCATAAACTGATGATTCGCGCGAATGATATTGTCGTCAAACCACCAATTGAACTGTACAGGTTGTAAATCGTCGAGTAGTTGAACAGCCGATTGATGTACCGGAATCATCTGTTAAACAACAGCCACGAGGAAACAATACTTCATAAAATGAAGTACGACATCGAAGTAGAACAACTACAATAGTTCAGATGTGTTACAATGTCAAGTCTAAATAACATCGTTCTTACGTATACTGACAGTTGCACTGAACGTTCGCTTAGGTATGATTAGCGTAACAGTTGGATGTGTGAATAAAAACATATACGAAAACTATGGTTGGGTTCGTGGAGAATTTTCGAGGACGTTTAGATATTTTCCAAACCCGTATCGCATGTAAATAAACCGAAAATAGAATTAAAACGACTGTTGTGTAATAAGGAAATCGAGCCATGATTTACCGTGTGAATTATTAGCAAATACAAGGGGTATAATAAACATTAATTAAAATGGTAACCACCAATGTAACTAAGGTTTAGAGGGTCCAGGTAACGTGGCCATTTCGTAAAAGGATGATACAAAGAGCTTATTACCTAGCGTTAAGTGACATATTAAGTACGACAACGTGTGCACTTGGGACACGGACTAAGCGTGCTCGTGTACATGCAATATGTTTTACCACAGTATGTCGACTAGTGTAGATCACCAACATAGATGATCTATGTCGAAATGATTGGAGGCCTACTCGAGTTAGACGTGAATGGTGTGACGAACCAACTAACGTCGAAGTCACACCTCGTGGTCAGCACCTTACGTGGACTACCCCCATTGACGTAACAAGGTACTATAGATGCTTTGAAGACTGTACAACACAAAGGACGTTATTACAGAAATATATTAGTTAAAGTAGATACAAGCGAAAGTAAGACCACTGCCGCATGGGCCAGTCCATGGCGTATGATTAACTAATGCGCGTTGCTTGTACATGATTTTGGCAGGGAGCGATTATCTGTTCGACATTCAGTGATCCAACTGCCGGATGATTTGGCTAGGGCTCAGTGACATTTCACTGGCCCTACAACGTCATAGGAATTAAAATAGATAATGGTGAGTGTAGGAAGCAATTTCCTGCAGGTTTAATTCTGAACTATTCTCTAGACCATCGAATACAGAGTCTTGGTTTGGCCAAAGTCAGAACAAGCAAGCTATTTGGCTAGATAAACTTTGTCTGTTTCTAAAACATAAATTAACATCGTTAGTGTACAAACAAACAGTACGGTCTATTAATACAGGGAAAAAACAGACAAAAAACATACCGAACAGTAGCCAGAGTGTATAAAAAAAATGAGTCAACAAGCAAATATTGTTTTATAATGAACATCAAACTGTGATTGGTTAATAAAGAGGTAGAGTCGTACAAGGTCAAAGGGAGTTAAGTGGTGGTGGGCGTTTCACTTTATTATTGGTGGGTTCATCTATCGATCACATTTCACAGTGAGATTTTCAAGTACGTATGTGAAATTCCAGTGAAAATCATGTTTTCCATAGACATATATTTGGAAATATACACTGAACGGATACGTTTGTTCCCTATTTTATCAATATCTCATCTACTATCACAAAATGTATAGATGTTCTGCGATTGCATTTCGTCATAAAATGTTTGTTCTGATTGTTTGACCAGAGTTGACTAACAAGAGTGATTACCTTTAACATCTTCATCTAACTCCACTTTGTAAATACCTATTGACATGTATTCCTAATCTATTACTTTTATTGATGCTAACGCTGAACTTAAGTAAACCTGGTAGATATTTTCTAACTTATTACACAGCTTCTCTAGTTTATTTTCAGTTTATAAATAATCACGATTTTACTACTAATGCACTGTAATCAGAAGTATGGAAGGAACTTTCTTTCGTTAACCTACACCGTATCTGAAACAAATCAAAAAATAAAATTTCACTCAACATGTGTGAATAGTCACTTTTTATTCAGCTCAGATGAGGAAATAAATTCACATCAGCATATCAAAATGAATTTATACACTACTTACAGGTTTGTCAATCAAATATCATTACTATGACATTGCACACACAGTAGTTCCCTATTGACTGGTCGTACTGAACAGACGTAATGACTAAACGTACCACATCGTGAACTGTTACTGGGAGAACTGAAGTGTTTGACTGATTAAAAATTATCATATTGACCATCATTAAATTTACTGCGTTTCGTGTGTATCTGTGTTACTCAAATTTTGAACTCCTTTGTTTATAGCCTTGACCTTGAAGAGTTTCGGTTTCACGCTTTTTAAGTTCGTAATTTAGGAAGTTTCACACTGACAACCTAAAAACTAAAGGCCTGTTGTTTAGACGCTCTAATTATTCTTAGAATAATATATTTGGGCTAGTTACTTGTAATTTACTGATATACTTTAGTACCCGAACTGAAATTTGGTTCTCTTGTTATTTGGGTTATAAGGTACAGGTGGATCAATCGACCGTACTACAATAACGGACTAGATCAAATTCAAGATGTAACATGAATATCCAGGCTAATTATTAGGATATTATTCTTCAGTCGGTGGTTGAAATAAATGACATCCCACGCAGAAGTCATTGTCATCATGACCGGACTCTTCATAGGGTTCTAGAATTTAAACGAACTCATTAATTTCAATATTTACTATGTTAATATCATCATGGCCCGCGTTTGAGATGGACGCATCCAGGTCTACATTTTGAATTACTTCATTGTTGTTCGGTATGTCTGGCTTTTCAGCGGTTGGGGTAAAAATACCCGGACAGTGAGGGCGACTCATAGAGTTGTGTGGATATTGAGAGAACACCGGGACCAGGATCGGAGAGCTAAAGCATGGAACCGGACACTAGATATAGTAATATGTTAAGAATGTTGGTGATTAGTTACCAGGTTATTCAAACCCCGTATTACATCCATTGGCGTTGGTTACAAGGCACGAAGTGTGTCGCGAACGTCTTGAACCCACGAATACATGTAGAGTACAGACAATGCCCACTGTCTTTCGCACAGGCTTATGAGGCAAACAGTGTAAATATTTTGAATGGCGTACGTGTTGCTGACATAGTGACTGCATTTCGAACCAGAAACTACTGTCATATTCCATGACGTCTGTGAGGATTGTATGCCTACCGGTATAGTTCCATTCAGAAAAGATATTTTCTGGAAACCTGATGGTTCTGTCTGTGATAGTGAATAAGTCATTTTAATACGTTGACAAGAACGCAGACAACACGTCTTCGTAAGCCCAATATATCTTGAGTGTTAGAAACATCCTCAACCATTTGGTGATACCTTTTTTGCAACCATTAGACACTTCTAAGAAACAGAGGAAATGCACAACGTAAAATAGAGTGACCCCCTTTAAATTATACGTTTTCGTTACTCTGAGCACAGCTTCTGTGAATTTTGTGTTGCTCTGAATAAGCGCCTGAACGCTCGATTCAACCTTTCTACCTTAGCCAATGCACTGTCCTCAAAAGAAAGGAAAAAAGGTGGGATTTTCCTGTTTAATGAAATTGACGTACAAATAGAATCCAAAATGATATTGTTATATCCCTGCGAAAATTATGAATGGTAATTTTTAAAAACTATTTATGGATCAATACAACACATATAATTTTATTGTATAATTATTAAGTAGCTAAACTATGAATATTCATGTTCCTCTTATTAAAAGCTTTATTTCTACCCATAGACTATTATTATACCATTTACCGTTCTTGAGTTATACCCAGTCCAATAATTACAGTCCCTCACAATCACAGTCACATTTGGCTATATCTTGTACGAATGTTATTTCCTACTTTATGGTGCGATGTGGTCTGATTGATTTGTATATAAACGAAGTATGTTTGAAATACATGATTCGTATCGCGGGCGCTGAAATTGGTTTTCTGTACTTAATAGGCAGGGCTAGGCAAGAAGCAGGACCGATAACTACTCTAGACTGCTCGTACAGGGTTATGCGTCATTGGTTCGGTCGATAAATCACTGTTCTGTAATTGGTGGTATCATTACGTTACATATTAATAGGGCACTAATTATAACAAATAACACAACCCAACAAAAGCGTGTTCGCATCGTCGGAATGATCTTGGCAAAAATCATTCTAGTCATATAAGGAAAGGTAATCATCATTGAAAAATCCATTTAACCAAGATTCTTATCATTCAATCCCACAACGATTCCAACATACAACTGGACACAGAAGAAATTGGATTTACTTCTTATAGTTGTCTTCTCGCTAAAGTTATAGCAGCTCACGTGCAATTGAGTTTGTTCACATATAATTTGGTTAAGTCTTTTTCTTAATTTATTTAACCGACAGTCATTCGTACAATAAAAACTTATACATACCATTATACTTTTATTATTATTGCACTTGTATGAATATGTTGGTTTGAACATTGCTTACTGCCTACGCACATATTCATTCTTCTAGCCTTACTATTAGTCGTTTAATTGATTCAATCATTTCACTATGTATATATAAGTACATTTTGATCCTGTTCATTGACTCGCTCATTCGACTTGCGCACTCGCTTGCTTTTCGGCACTACTCTTTCATGCTGTAATTTTGGTGCAATAATAAACGTAATCAACACTTCGTATTCGCCTTCTGATTAATACACTGTCGAAGCGTTATCCAGTGACGGTTGTCAGGACGAACTGTATACGAATTTTGAGGATCATATTGAATACCGACCACCACGAAGTACTTGAACTAATAGTAAGGCTAACAAAAATCTCAGTTAATTACAAGATGCTAGGATTAAATGAACTTATGAAGTGATAGTTTCAGGAAAATAACCTCTTTTCAGACGCTCAAGACTATACTAAGCGCCATTTAAATAAGGACCGGTTTTCCTGAAAAAAAAATGTAACAAAACATGGATACCATATGATAAAAGACACACATATATAGGTTTTTAAACAGGAGATTTACAAAAAATAGTTAGGAAATGTACAATTAAGTTGAGAACGCATTTATCTGACTAATGAGATGGAAATAATTCATTTCCTGTATTAATTATCTATATATCCTCAAAACTGTAATTAAAACCTGAATATTTCTACTAAAGTCATTGAGAAATACATAACATTCACAACCACAAATTTGTTCCAATTTTTCTCAACATCCTAAATTTATATTTATGATCTCTTTGTGCATACAACTGAACCGAAAAAATTGGCAATTGATGTTCATCAGGAGATACATAGGAACTGCAGATATATTTATATGAAACAAGAAGGCTAATCAATATTTTTGATAAAAGATACAAATAGGTAAAACTATGATTAGTTTCATTACCATAGTCTAATGCTTAATGGTCATTAAGTGATATACAGGAAAGAACAATAAGAAGATTATAATCTGGTTATTTGTCTAGTACATTTTTATTGACAACAATTATAACCCCTTTGAATGGATAACATTGTTTTTAACGTAATTTGTTCGGTCTGTATTCACAAATCAATTTTCGTAACCACATTCATAAATATGTCGTTTACGTAACCATACTACTGGTAAGTAACTGGTATTTTTATGACAGTTTTTTCAATCTAGTCCGACTTATTATTTGAATGTTAATTACCAGTAATTGGTTTAACGTACTGTCGTTAACGTAGCACGGGAACTATCATTGGGAGAAATTCGTATTTTTATGGAAGTAATATCAATCACATTACAACAAGTAGTAATGACCCAAGTGTCAGGGATCTAATTAGGACGTCTAACAATGAGCTGGTTAACTGATTACGACACTGATGTCTTTTACTCCGGACACCATCAGCAACAACCTATTGTGGGAATGGAAAAATTATCTCCCAGAGGAGGAAATTAGTAATAAACTCTGGATGTGGATAGGAAATGCATTACGGAAATCATCAAAATAAATCCTGAGGCAAGCCCTAACCTGTATTCCTGAAGTCAAAATGAAAGGAGGAAGACTAATGAACAAATTATGCAGGGAATTGGAGCCAGACATAAAAAGGATGAAGAACTCTGGTGGGCGGCCTGCGCTCCTCCACAAGGGGTAATAGGCGTAAGTCTATTTCACCACATAATAGCAAATATATGGGTGTGATGTGGTATGAAATTAATGGCACACAGTTTATAATATATAATAAGGAGTAAACTCACTGTTTATTACTCGAAGCGATGTCGTTTCGAAGACCTGGTAGATTTTAATTTCTCCATTCACTGAGAAACAAAGCAACCGAAAAAAACTACTTCAAATCATATTCATAAGAAATCGGTTTGAAGATGTGTTCCATCACAAAACGACACTATTTGGTGAATCAAGTGGTACTAGATGGTCGTTTCATCCCAGTTCGAAACCTTTGAACAATATCCAACATCCATATCTGAGTGCATCAAATCCTGGGCCGTCACGGCTCGTTATCACGACGATAACTATAGACCGCCAAGTCAGGGCTAAATGACATATTTTAGACTCCAGTATGTAATATGATTCCCACTCAATACTACTGTTAAATCCATAATTCCTGACTTAGATGATCCCACAAATCATGGCTTCACAATAGATTTCGTAGATATTTATATGGAAGTTAGTCAATAATAAGCATATGACTAAGATACATGGAACAGAAATGAACAGCCGTGGGGAGCATAGTATCCAGCACGATGTCACGCCTACATGGGCTTTTGAACAAACCAATTAATCTATTATTTTCGAGTTGGTGTCCAAACATATCTTGACCTTGCTAGCTATTCGCTCATAACCTTAACTGATTTTATTTAAGCGTGTGTGTTTATCACTTACTCTTTTCACTACATATCATAAGCTTATTTTTCTGTCCGGCTCTAAATAGTGAGTCACGTTTTATCAAATGGAGTAGGCATATCTACGTTCTCCGCTTCTGATTTTAATGTCTGAGTAAACGAGTGCCTGGAATAAATGCTTCCAACTTGACTCGTATTTAGATGTTTATTAATACCGTCACCAAAACGGAGTTAGCTTAAGTAGAATATGGGAAATCAAACAGACGATTTATGTTCATGGCTAATTCGCCATTCGTTCATAATGAAATCAGACCTAAGGCTTAGGAGAGTTTCTTGGTTACCAAACTAACCTGAATTTGCGAAATTATTTACTTTGAGAACATACAAAAACGCGTATTAGTATCGACGGTCTAAAATTAATTACTTGTCTCATTTGTAGTTTGTTTTTATAACATCCCGAATTAACGTGTTCTAATTTCACTAACGAAAATATATTGAACAGAAGATGGAATATGAAGCCATATTATACTTTTGCATAATTACGTCTAATTTCAAAAGATAAGTATTATTTATGAAGGACGGAAATTTAATATTTAATAAAACCTCTTTTTCAGTGAAACACAGTAATATCTGTTACATTGAATTGGCTGACTGTTATTAATGTTCATCACACAAAACCTCAATCAATTGAGTCTAGTAATCTAATTCCCAAGACAGTAAAAAAACTTGTAGGTTTTTAATGACCCTGTCTAACAATTTATTGGGTCTGTGTAGACATCTGAGTACATACATTTTGGAAGCATAATTCTACACCACATGTTTATTTGTGCCTCGATGATTTCTTGCCTGGGATTGAGTGGGAAGTTATACTATGACAGTACAAATGTTTACTAGGAATGGCATTGAGGATAGGCATTTTGTTTTGTTCATTGTTCACCAATTAGTGCACTTGGTATGAACGTGTTGTTTGAAGTTTTCAAAAACGCCCATAAGTAGAAATTATGTAGTGTCAATACGATCAATTTAATAAACGACTAACAAAGAATAATTTACAACAACAAACTATATCTATTGTAATTTTTAAGTCAAGTTTATGGTTATTTGAAGTTAGGATTATGTTTATTTCAACTATTACTAGAGACTTTAAGACTTAGTGAGATACCAGTACATTATTCTGGCATATTGTCCGGAAATAAGGAAGTTTTCTAGTACTAATAACCGTTATAAATTGATATTTCAATCATTAGTCTCATTGGCAAAGAATGAACATAGTGAATACCTACATTATTGTGATATTCAATCATGTAAAAATAATTCTATAGCAGGAGCGATAAGTGACTTAACCATGAATTCCAGTAAAAAAAGATACCATTTTCATTATAACTTCGCTGTATATATCCAACTAGGTGATCTAACATAATAATTCCGTTGGTAACTAAGAAGTCATTGTATGTATTATCATTGAATTATTGTCTTACCCAGCTTAATGATCAAACTCTGTCAATAAATCCATAAAACGTCATTGGTATCTGTTAATAGCGTATCGGTTTAGTTTCCATCTAATGACCAATTTGTATGACACAATAAATAATCGGCAATCATATAACTCCCACTATAAATCAGGCAGTAAATGTAGATTGCCGATAAAAAAAAAAGTAACCATAGTATTAGTTCAGAGATTATCAACAAGAACGCTTTCCCTCAACATTGTAATCGGTAGAAAATGTTAACAGTTCCAAATTAGTCGATATTTATGCGTTACTACAAAATAAGTTGTATGAATTTATTCAAAAAAGTTTTTATGTGAATTTTTCTATATATTAATTACTAGCTATACACAATTAAGTTGGGTTTATTCTAAGTAAAACTTATATTACACCTCATGACCATGACTGTTTTATTAAAACTTTTATTGTGTTATGGTAAATGAAGATTTTATTTCCAATGTGATTGTATGTGTATATATAGTGGGAACTGAAACAAGAAAGGATAGATTATATATATATATATATATATATATATATATATATATATATATATATATATATATATATATATATGAACAGTAAATAAATCTTTACATCAGCAGACGAATATAAATGCGTTATAAACAATTATACTAGTGATAATAAAGGATAAACAAGATGAGAATCTAAAAGAATATGATTTATAAATACTACGAAAGATACATCACATAGAAGTAGGAATGAATCAATAGATGAGTGGTAGTAATAGTAGCAGTAAAAAGGCGCTACACAATACGTCTGCAATAAATAAAATCAAATGCTTAACTGAATCGACCCCAAACAATAGAGATCGACAAGAAAAATTGCAATTGCCATTTATCAAAGTTAATTATATTTAAAGCAAAAACGATAATAATGCGCTATATATATGCGCTCCGATGTCGATTTACAATTCACTCAATTATTAATTATTACAAAGCAACAATGTTTAGTAGGATAAAAGTCGAATTCAAGATCTTTATTATGGAAACAATAGCGTAAAAAGGCAACACAAAATTTGGAAAGTATCTAACAACAAACATTAATCACAACTAGCAATAATAAAGATTAACAACAAATCGAATAGGATCGAGAAGCCACTCTTCTAGCAATTGAAATATACACAATAAGAAACAAAATAATCTTTGACTAAGAAATGGTAATTTACACAATCATATATATATATATATATATATATATATATATATATATATATATATATATATATATATATATCATCAAATGAATTCCAGTAACGAGAAAATGCGTAACCTGTCTAATAATCGAAAAAGCAGAAGTGAACACTCATTCTCCATCTCCAAACAACACTATGAACAACAAAATAATGATTATACCCAGTACATGCGTGTGTATGTAAACATAATTTGATTTAGGAAGATTGAAAGAAAAAGACAAAAATCAAATGGTTTTAATTGTACAACTGACTAATAATCTACATTGTTTATATGTCATCTATTTATAGCGGATTAAAATAGTTAACGATAATACTACTACTGCTACCATTACTAATACTACTAATAATAATAACAAACTCATAACATCCTCCCATACATCTCTTCTTAATTTTCGACGAGTTTTAATTGTCTTTTTCCTTCGTTTTTTATACAGAAAAAGCTTAAACAAAATAAGACAAGATGATTTCGTGACTGGTGAAAAGTGAGAAAAAGGAAGTAAACAGCCTGGAAGAAATAAATAGATTATGCTCTTGAGAACTAGCAGTGACTAACAAAGGAAATCAATAAATGTCAATTTATAAGGAGATACATTATCGTTGACTTGAAGATGTAAACTACGACACTCTTCTAAGTATACCTTTGCTTACTGATACAAATTTAAGGATGTGAAACGAAAAAAACAAAGAAGAAAGGTGCAGAAAAAGAGGACAGAACAAATATATATATATATATATATATATATATATATATATATATATACTCACAGTAAATAATTTCATTCTCTGACTAAGTGTCGAAATTAGAAGTAAAACCTAACTAAATCGACATATTTCGCATGATATTATTATTGGTAAAAAGTATTCTTACTAACACCACTAATCAAAACAATAGAAACTAAAGTCAACAGCAATGAAAGTATAGAAATAAATGAATAAATAAAGATTTAAACATATTACTCACTTTGTTTATTATAAAATATAGAGATAAAAAGGTTACCTATTAGTAATAGTGATAATAATAATCTATCACATTATAAGATAAATCGAGAAATTGTTGTTACGATGGTCGACATGGAGTTGAATGTTTTGTAAAATGAGACAAAGAGAGTGATGGGTGTGATACTAAAGAATTTGGCGGATGACTCAAGGAACTTGATACATAATGTGTATTTTCATCAGTAGTATTATTATCATCATTATTGTTTGTTGGAGGAGTATTCATAATCGTCATCGTCACATGATGATAACGCAAAAAAATAAAAATCGAAGTGAAATTTTGAAATAATAAAACTTGAATGTTATGTAACCAAATGAAAAAATGAAAAGTGAACGATATCGTAAGCATAATTTTAAAAGAAATGCTATCTATTTTATGTAGAGCAGGAGATAATGAATGGTAGTTACTGAAATTCTTGGCGTTAATTCTATTATCATAATTGAAATATATTGATGATGTTTGATCTGGAACAACAGATGAAAATTCTGATATCAATGATGAATGATGCACTGATAAAAGTCGATGAAGGCAGCGATCACGTAAATGACTACATGAGTCATTATCGTTAGATTCCTCAACATCAGATGAATATGATAAAAGAAAATCAGTTGGAGTAGAATACTGTTTCTTATCGGGAATGGATACAGAAAGAAGAATTGAGTCTGACACACCAAAACAACACTCAGACTCACAAGTATTCACATCCCAGTAAACTGCTTGATATCTTGAACTGTGATGGTAATGACTTTCTATATTATAATAAAACAGAATGAAGAACAAATAATGATTAAGTTAGTGTTAAAAAGAACGTTTTTACAGTAAGTGAGTAAAAATATTTGAAAATAATAATAATTTCATGGGAAAATTGTATCATGAGCTAGAATACCACGTAAAGACATAAAATACTCCTTTTTGTAGACAGGAGTGATGATAGAAGTTGAAAGAAAGTTACGGCTGGATTTAAATTAACAGACTTCACGTTACTGATCCGATGATATATATCAATTGACTCATTTAATTAAGTCTTGGCTTCACTTCAATTATCGAATATTACGTCTAGCTGTTTCAGTAAAAGTGAGTTAGGCATAATATTGTAAAAGAAAACGAAAGGATAAGTTAACAAAGAGGATCAATCCAGTAATATTAGATACAATAAATAAATTTAACGAACAAGTATGCAAATAGATAAATTTGATAATTCATCAAGATAATGTTAATTCGCTGTACAATGTGGTATAACAATCTGGATTCTTGCACATGTTGCTAGGTTCTATGTTATCTATGACTAACTATATATAACATAATATTTATGAATAATTTAACTTAGTCATACATACTCTATTAATAATCTCAAATTTCGAATTCATTTTATCTTTCAAACAATCCCCTGTTCTTTGATAAACAAATCATAGATTTATTTTACAAAAATATTAATATTTAAAACAAAGTAAACCTATTAGCTTGTATGTAACTGAAGACAAAGGAACAAAATACGGTGAATCCGTCTTATTCTGGAACTATTGTTATTCTTAACTTGTTTAAATGAGTGATTCTATATTTACATTTATATAATTCCACTGAATTGTTCAGTGGGTATTGGATTGTTACACTAGTTATAGGCGATTGAAGATTATTTGTTCCAACGGTTTTAAAGATGCAAATAGTGTATATACTAATACATTTCCTATATAAATATCTTAAAGAACCAAGGTATTGCACTACCAATAAGTTAAAATAGTTTATTGAATCTTTGACACAGTAGATGAAGTAGCAAAAAAAAACTGTATGCATGAAACTCCCGTGGTCATGCAAACAAAACCTCATTATATAGGCAGTAACGACTTTCAAATTTATCATTTGTATTATAAACAGATCTGAATTCATTGATTTACATACTAATAAGTATATTTGAAAATGTTAAAAAAGTAATTGTGTAAAATTTAGATATATTTGAAACCTTATGAGGTGGTAAAGTACATGAGAATTTATCTTGATACACACTTCCCAATTTTACTTCACAGCAAACCATGTTCCCTTTAAACAAAAAGTATACAAATATAATGACGTCGAAAATGCTGTTATTCAAGCTAATCCTCTATTTCTGTGTAATAGGAAGCCTCAAGCTTTAAAATCGTTTCTAGGTTTTTTTATGAAATAGCATATGCGTTTCATTACTAATAAGAGAAATATAAAAGTTTAAAATACTAGAAATCTTCGATGTATGGTTAAAATAAAGAATATAATTCACTGAAAGTTATACTGACCGAACTGACAGATTATCAAACTTTATATACTTAACGTATCCATCGGTCTACTGTCATTACAGTATGACATTATACTGGTTTACCGATCACTAAAATTTTCGAGTGTATGAAGGAAAGTAATCGAAAAAAAATGAGGTTCACCAGAAAAATGGTATATATATATATATATATATATATATATATATATATATATATATATATGTTCGCCATAATGAAGTACATGTGACCTTGCAGAAAATCACTAATATTTACAATAATGGTACAACTTCGTGAAAAATGAACAATATTCATTGTAGTAATTAACACAACACAAGTCTGTATATCATAATTATAAAAGGGTAATGATACATTTAAAACGCTAGCCAATATAAAATTATTGAACAAAAGTATGAATTTAGAATAAATATATAAAAGGAAAATTAATTGACTTTATATTAAGAGATAAACAAGAGTGAGTAGTTCATATTAAAGGGTAATCAATATGAATCTGTTATTTTTCATATTAGAATAACGAAGAAAGTACCGAATAGTAATGATTGAATTTGGAAATACTCTTTAAACATTTTTACGTGAATTTTTCAACAATAAAAAAGAGATTGGATCCAAGAAAAAAATCAACAGACGTGAGTTAGAATAATATTTCATACACATATTTGAATGCAGATTTTGAACATTTTTTCTACCATCTTACGCTTCATTACCATTTAGCAAAAGATAGAAAAGAGACGATTATTATTAGAGTTTAATTAGTCATAAACTACTAGAATCGGTACGATGTATGGCTAAAAGAAGACAGAAATATGGCGGCTTGAACATGTTTAACAAAGGAATATACATAAAAGTACATGTTCTGGGAGGGGTTTGGAACTAATATAAACAAAAAGTGTGACTTCAAACTGATTGGACTGTGGAAAATGATATGTTCACAAGTATCAAACCACTTTTTTTCTGTTCGGAGTCGTATCAACGTACGGGGAGATAATGGAACTTAAGCCCGGATACGAAAGACTGAGATATCATTTGTAACCAACGTAACTATGTTAACGGTTAGGTATTTGTAAACCCACAAAAAAAGGAATAAATACAATAGTAATTTATTTCTTAGCACTAACTTTGACAATTCAACATCAAAGGTACGTGGTGGTGGGAGAATTATGTGCTTAACTAATGTATTTTTTGTGTAAAATTTTAATGATGAAAGGAAAATACAAGATCACAGCATGAAGGTAGACAAATACTTGATAAAAACAGGAAACAATGATCTTAGTCATAAAGAAAACTACCTGAATTATAGTAGATATTGGTAGTTAAGACAATTAATGATATAACTTATTAATTACATTGCAAAAGCTGGGTTAATTATTTATCATATTTTGTGTCTTAATACTCTATAACTAGTTTTCTTTACCAAGTTAACCTCTTAACCTATTTTATTATACTATTTCCAATTGGATTTTTATGCTATACTAATTCAAAGTAGAGTAATTTGAATCGATCCAACCATATACTGATTTCTATGTTGTTCTCATCATTTCATATCATGGGTAGAAAGAATTTTATCGCTTTGGAGTTAGAGAATGAAAACATGATCTGGAACAGCTTTTATAAATTTTTTTCGCTCATATGTCTGTTAAAAGAAAAGGCAATATTCATCAAAGTCTAGAAAGCACTTAAGAATATATAGTAAATTTACAGTATTTAATTAAACAATTAAATATAACGTAAAATCAATTGTTTATTTAGGCTGTATTAACCGTTAACTCTTTATAAAAAGCGTACTAATTAAATTTTGTGAGTAATAAGAAACTTGACAAAATACCCATATTCAAGCAGGTAAGGTCAGTCAGTCAGTCAGTAACAACGTAGAACTTCGTACGTACGTACATCAGTTCGAGTTGCCACACCACATTAGTACAGAGATGCAGTTATCCACTCAAATTCCGTAGTGGTAGATGTAGTAAGAGTATAAGCAGTAATCAGAAACATTAGGGTTTCAAGATGTTATTTAAAGAGTATAATCCAGTGAAATAAATTTGGAAAGAGAAAAAAGAAAGGGACATGAAGAATTCAAGAGATTAGAATTTGGGAGAACACAAAGAGTGTATGCACCTGCGCCATTGCAAACGATTTTGAGCCATGTCATTCAGGGTCTCTAACCATCGGTTACTATCATCTCGCGGTCCCCAACCAGGTAGTCTACACCTACCAACATGACTCAGTCCACTTGTCAGTGACTTTATGGACTTGTGCCATGTTTTGGTTTGGCCGCCCCTAGCTTTCTTCCAACCTACTCCTATACCACTGAACATAGCACGTCGAGGCAGTCGGTCGTTGGGCATACGTAACACGTGTCCCAGCCATCTCAACTGATGAAGTTTCACTACTTCATCAATTGATTTGCCATCCTTACCTAGTACCCGTTTCCTAACAACTGTGTTACTTACTCGATGGTCCCATGATATACGAGCAATGTTTCAAAGACACCTATGATCGAATACTAGTAACCTACGAATATCCTCTACTCTTACCGGCCATGTTTCACTGCCATAAAGTAGGACGGAACGAACTGCTGCGCAGTAAACACGTCCTTTGGTTGATAGACGGATATCTCGCCTACGCCATAAATGACGCAAGTTGGCAAAAGCTAGTCGAGCCTTCTGTATCCGTGCTGAGATTTCGTCACACACCAGACCACAAGGGCTGATGAGACTTCCAAGCAGGTAAGGGAATGATAAACAACATTAAGCGTAAAACCATTTCATTCATTCCAATTCATAATTTGCTATACTAAGGTTAGGTAAAAGATTCTTTTAAAAAACCCAATACATTTGAGTAATCTTTTAATTTTTTTTTCTATTAAAGTTACCAAAAAGTGGAATGCAACATTTTTTTTATTTATTATCGAATTAAATTAATCCATTTTGTAAAATCTAACAACCATCTAAGAAAACGTTATATATATACACTTGTAACTCAGTGTTTATTTTCTACATAAATTCTCATAAGTAGGTCAAAACAATCGGTAGAAAGCTAAATAAGAAAGTTAATTAATTATGTCAATAGAAAATTATATATATATATATATATATATATATAACGAGGTCTGGTCATATCACTACTGATTACTCTCCGATAAAATGAGTTCATTAGTTTTTTTTGATAACGATTTTCAAATAAACATGAACAGTATACATAATCAGTCTTCATTATTAGTTCTTATTTAATTAGATAAAGAATAGTAGGTTTAATGACAAAAAAAATAATAACATTCAAGTGAATGAAATAATAAACGTAAAAGATTTGCCAAGTTCATTAAATGGTCAAATAAGACATTGAATTTCATTATTATAAACAAATGAAAATACAATTGATGATATACACATATATTACCGAAAATCTATTTGTTTTGTCTATGCATATAAACTTTGATCCATGATCCTCCTGATTACATTTCATTTCGAAATTTTATTTTATCATACTGAGCCATCCATTCCCAGTTATAATTTTCGCATTTATCTTCATGATGAATATTCAAGGCCTTAACAATAAGACTATTAGTTTCCATGATAGAAAATGTTTTAATACCTTTGTTTATACTACTTCACGGTTACCATGTTTAACAGAATTTTATTATCACTACTATTGTTATTATTGTAATTATCATCATCCTGATAAAATAAGTGTATATACTTGCGATTGTACAACCTTGAAAATGAATTCGCCAAAAAAGGAATTATTCGCTGAACCAATCTTATTTTAAGACTCCAATCTTTCTGGTTACTTTGATTTGTCTGCTCTTTTTTCTATTTTCTCTATCTATTTTAAGTGTATTGAGAACTAAAGATAAAGTAGTTTTTGTTTTGTTCTCTTCTTTAGTAGTCTCAATCATAGGTAATTCAAGTTTATATAGTTACATTTAAAAAAAGTACTATCTCATGTTAATTTGACCATTCTAACGGAATCATTAGTACAATATAACTTTAGCACATAACTACGTAAAGAGTTATATACCTACTTAATTCCATAGTGTGAGAGTTTACACGTCAAAGTCACAGAAAAGAATTCTAAAAATTGCAAATATATATTTCAGGAGATATGAGAATAATCTATACCAAATCTGTTTGTTAGTCAACTATAAATTTATATTTAATGTCATTTTGACAAACCAATCATAGTTTTTTGTAATAAAAACAAGGATTAAAAAAGTTATGAAAATCTTAGTTTAAAGAGCTACTGGTGCACAAGTGATTGTTCAACTACTGTGAAATATAGTTACTTTAATTTCAATATTGGCTATAAAAAAAATCATATTAATGCATAATTTATGTTAACTAAGTGATATACAAACAAGTATTTATTAAACCAAAAATAACAAAATAATGACTAATAGTTCGGTTTATTGATATTATTCGAGTGTTGTATGATTATCAATTGAGTGTTTAGTCGATAAACAATTCCTAGTTTTCTAATACCGTTTATTTCTCTGTCACTTAGATGCTCGCATTCAGCATCAGGATATCACTTTTTGAAATGTTCATCCTTCTATGACGCTTATATGTACTTCCCTATTTACAAATTTCCGAACAGTGAACTTTGCTCGACCTGACAAGATTAAAAACAAAATATATTTCAAAGAAAAGTCGGGACAAAAGTATAGTGGTAAAAACACAAATGTCTTATGTAAATTGAATGTGTAGCTTCTAGCACCTTCTGAATTTGCCCGCCACCAACGATTGGTTGAAGATCAGCTAGTCACATTACTCGGACTTTTCCCACACTAGGAACATAAGCTGACGTCTTGGGTGCCTATGCGCTCAGTCGATAATGCTGACCGGGAAGTGTTGATTATTCGCATGACTTTTATAATTACTCGCGACCACACCGTCCTCTTTTTTTTTAGATATTATTTAGTTTTTGTTATTGACCCTCCAAACTAGTGTTGATTTTTTCAACATAGGCAAACAAATTGAGCTTATGAAATGTTATACACAGTTCATAAGGACTGTGCATTTATCTATTATTTGCATCCTTTCGTATTTAAGTCGTACATCTAATCGGGCAACAGGTCTAGCTAACCGAAATTCTAGAATTTTAGTTCACGGATCCATACACAAGATCTATGGATGTCCTTCAACGGGGTTGAGATCGTTAATAGTGGATAGCTATATGTATCAATACCAAGGTTGAACTTAATAGTTTCAAATATGTTTTTGTTATATCCCAATAGGTAGGAAAATTGTACCATTTAAACTTGTGTTAATTTAATTCGGTTGTTTATTTACTCTGGAGAAGTGCCTTACATCAAGTTACGAAACGTCAGAAGCACAATTTTTCTACTCATCGGGGTATTAAAAAATATATTTATTATTAGTGTATAGCCATGGTGAAATGCTACAAATCCGCGAATAAAGACTACAAATGAGCTTAAATATTAGAAGTCAAGTAGATAATATGGTTAAAGATAATAATTATATGTTTACTTTAGGATTTTATATATTTTAGTGATTATCTCTTCCGCCATTTATAAATGTCTAGGAAAGTACCAATTAAAATCCAAAGATTATTATTTGAAGTAATACGCTGTTCAGTGTATTCGGAATATATGTTCAGTATGAGGTGCGATTCGAATAAAGTAGAAAACTATAAGGTTGCTGGATAAACTATTCAAACATATTCATTTCATCGCTTAAGCTTCAAGTAATGAATGAGCCTCTTTGTTATGATATTTTACATAAACAGAAAGACACATTATTTATACTATTATTATTATCAGTACAAATGAATAAGAAATTGGAAATATTTACTTAGATATAATTCTAAGACTTGAAGACAACAACAATATTCTCCATTAGGAGATAAGATAATAATAATAATAATAATGGTGATAAGTAATAACTAATAGTGAGTATAATGAGACCAAATTAAAGTTATTCATTTCGTAGTCATGGAAAAACAAATGCATAATGTATATATATGGATGTGAGGAAGATATAATATCAATAATTAGCTATCATTAAAAACTAATCTTATTTAGTTTGATGAAATATACAATAATTTTTGCCTATATATTAACAGATAACGAATTAACAGATAGAAAACAGATGAAGAGGACGAAAAGCGAAAAAAAATCAATGAGCTTTTATTTACTTAGTTATGGAGGACAAAAGGGACTAGAAGAGGAAGGCCCAAACAACAAACAAGTAGTGATATATATATATATATATATATATATATATATATATATATATATATATTCAGAGTACAACAAAAGAAAAGAGTATTGATGATCACAGATGAATCGCTAAAGATGCAACTATACACTTGATCAATAAATAATGGAGAGCTGGTCTAAACTATTACTCCCGATAAACAAAAATAAGCTGCTTTTAATTTAAAAATTCCATTCAATAAACAGGAACTTTCAGTGAATTGTTTGAAATAATTTAAGGGGATTATAAACAACACGTAGGAAACCTAAACATTGTAGCGAGAGATAGGGTATTGTTTCAGGATGCCACGGTTTTAGACACTATTTGGTGAAAGAATACGAAAGTGAATATAATATAAGCGCAAACAAGAACAAAACATTTATATTAACACAGGAAGTTGATTAGAAACTGAGTTGTAAAAAATTGTTGTCGACGTAAAGAGGTTCACAAAAGTTGAACATAGAACTGTTAGGCTGTGTTAAATGACTGTAACTCGGAATCATCAAGTGGGACACAAGAATAACGAAATTTCAGAAATACCTCGTGACTGACTCATGATGCATACCTTGTACATACATTACCATATGAAGAACGAAATAACTAAACGGGCAATTATCAAATTAATCAAAATATTTGAATAGGTATTGAGAATGTTTTTTGATTACGGGTGCTAATAATGTTAAGAAATCACTACTAATGAGCGGAAACATCTAATGTGGACAAGGAGATTATTAGACAACGACATCTCAATTATGGAAACCTTATGGAAACAAAAAAGACAGAAGACAGAATGCTGGAAGAAGTTTTAGGTCTCAGAAAATAAAGAAAACAGACTAAGAGTGATAAATAAACGTGTAAGCTGTTTAGAAAAGAGGGAAACAATGAATATACATATGTTTTATTATCCGCTGATCACAATATTGTATCATTATATCTAGAATTAATACAATCCTTCTAAATTAAGCATTTAAAAGCTCTGAATTTGATAATACGAAATTTACCTACATCTTACTGTTTCTAATACAAAAATATATTCCGTAAAATAAAGTTATTACTTACTCTGTAACTAAACCTTTGTACTATTCAGCTAGTTGTTTTTATTGAATCAAAACTTTTACATAACATGCAATAATGAATTTTATCGATCTATCTAACAAAAATATGAGTATGCATAGGAAAGTTGACTAGGGTTATTAACATTTATAGTTGATGAAACAATATGAAATCAACAACATCTTCATATCATACAGAGTGAATAAAAATGGACCAATAGGAACCACATTTCTAATCGCAAAGAACTCAGTAGTCAAAATGTAAGTGAATTCTTAAATAACAGGTAATAAGTAAACTGTTATTAATGTAGAATTAGTTGAAGATACGGACCAAAACTAAGAAAAGAGAAGCGAAAATTGTACCGTAAATGGATTTGAGTAGGTGATATTTAATGACTTTTGATAATACACAGGCTTTCAGACCACATGAATGGCAAAAATATCTACAAATTTTGTCACAGTCTGAAAGATGACCGGACTATGTTAGGAGTTATACCCTAATAGTATCAAATAATATAGATTTACTAGTCATCAATACTATCCATATCCAAGGTTTTGGGTGGACAATTAGTTTGAAACTCGGGTTTCCCAACTTAAACAAATAGGCACTCAATACCTATGTATTGGGTCGTCTATTTTACCACTTAAATTCTGCAGGAAACAGTTACCACTATGTGGAACCAATAGAAAATGCTTTCATGGTAGACGTTATGAAATAGTGATAGGATGAAGGCTTTTAAACCCAGTAACAAACATAAAAAGAGTGAACATATTTTAACATAGAAGGTGAAAAGAATAATTATTAGTAAGCATAAATACTATAAACAAATATGTACTTACCATCGCACAAAAATGCAGGTTCACCACCGTTTGAGGTAGGATCAGCGGGATTTAAATATGGGCAAACAGTCTCAACCTGAGTACACCATGAAATGCAGGGTTGTACAATTTCCAGTCGAAAAAGTAAATGAGAATCTAACTGGAATTCTGTGGGGTTAGATTTTCGATATATATTCTTGGGTTTTGACATAGATTCTACAACAGATAGATCAAATGGTTGTGTCGGTGATGATCTATTTAAGAAGTAACTACTCTTCCGAGGACGAGGCATTTTGGAACTGGTCGATAAATTTGAAATTGTGAAGGGAACATGAATTCGATTAACTTCGACGTCAGTTATATCGGAATCCCGAGATTTCGAGTGTAAAGGTATACTTACATCTGCGTCATCAAGTGGATAATACAGTGGGAATTCTGTTGCACAAAACCAACTTCTATAAGCTTCCTATAAAATGAAAAAAGTATGTTTATAATTAGGCACTTGAAGGAAACAAACAGTCAGAAAAAAACTATAGCAATGTATGCAGATATTAATTAGATGTTAAGATGAAATAATTAACATAGTTTATCGCATAGATTAGCAAAAAATATTACTGTGATCTTAAAAGTGGAATCTTTAGTTATTCAAACCGGATGAATTTTATATTCCATACGTAAAAATTCTGATCTTAAAACTGAAGTAATTGTCAAAAAAGTAAAATAAAACTAGAAGTCATTATGATCTGATTCATTTTTTAAATTACACGACTCCCATTTCGCAAATAGGTGTGGTGTATTAACAAAGCACGAGGTACAAGTTTGGAAAGGAATTTCTCACGACAGAGACTAGTAGAGAGTGCGTACAACTTTGTGGAACAAAACCATAGAATTTAAAGCAAATAAACACATTTTATTTTAGAATTATTCTTTATTATGTACTTGGTACGTAACAGCATTTACCACAGACTATAATAAAATGTATACTACCAAGAATGCTCAAGTGAATAATTTTATGCAAACTGTGATATTCGAAGTAGGAACCATTAGAGAGTATCGTAAATATTCTTTAGATAAATTTTCGTAACCTTATCACAAGACTATTTATTTGGTACAGCAGATATACTAACCCAAACTAAACTACTTCAGATATATTCTTTGAATTGATTGCTGTATACACTAGGCCCATGAACAGTAACAGATCTGTCTGGGACACGATATATTAACGCTACAAAAGGTACTAAGGTCTTGTGATGCAATTAACTTATTTACACCTAATCCAATATTAGAATAATAAATAACTTCAGTAACTTTAAGGACCTAAGAAGCCAGAAAATTGAAAAATCAGTTAGCACAATTCTTTACAAATAAGTGGTCTTATACTTTGACTTTAATTTCACCCATGAGACTAATTAAAGATGAAAATAAAGGTCACAAAACAATTAACGATTATTCACTTTATTCGCCAATAACAATCTGGAATGAACGATACATTCAATTTTACGATTTTCAATTACTCAATATAGAAGTAGTACGCAATCTTTTGACGTGTATGATTGATTTATTTTAGTAAGGTTATCGTCTTGATGATAGAAACTGATACTTAACAATTATAAAATCTGGTACCAGCATAACACTGTAGTAGTTATGCAGCAAGCTCTGTATTTTATGGCCTAAAACAGTGTAGATTTGTGTTATACCGTGTGACACTGAAAATATTCCCGAACTTTTTTTCTAAGAAGGGAATTTATGGGTGTATTCTTTAAAACTGATTTTGGTTATTAAAAACATACAAGCACTTGAATGCCTTCCAATATTTCTTTCATGGAGGCTAATGTGTTAGTCAATTTCTTTGTTTATATAAACTAAATGACATGTACAGTATCAATTTTACTACATTCAGTCTCAAAGTTAGCATTTTATGATTTATCCACTTTTGCTAACGAAATGATAACAATAGTTCCTCTGTTGTGTCGATTAGAATTATTATACCAATAAATTAAACGACGTAACACCTCGTTGTGGATGTTATATAGACTTTAATTTTTGATTTCGAAATAGCGTGATTGAAAAACTGGATAAAAATACTTTACTGGATGCTTACTGAGTAACACTACCTTTAGCTGTTGAGAATTTTTTTACACAGCATGCAACTAAGTCATCTTATTTCGCATAATGTCTATTAAACAATAATAGGTTTAATTCAATTGAAAGCAACCGTCTAATTATCATTTTGTTTACGTTGGTAATCATTCACTTCTCGGAAGTTACAGTTTTGTGCCTCTTAAGTGAGATAAACCAACTGTTTTGGTTCTTTGATTATTGATTTACCTTATCACTTGAGTTATTTATTTGTTCGATCAACATTCACTCGGTATGTTTCTTACTGTATGAAAGATGCTGAGACCCACTGGTCACCATCAATCAAGCAAGTGAAAGACAATACTGATAATTTACGATTAAATTATTCTTTTTTCCAACTCAACTGTAGTGAACGAGAACAACTAAATGTATTTGAATAGAAAATTACAGAATCTCTTATTAAAATCTGAGAACCATACAGTGAATACTTCATTTGGGAAATGTCCATCAATTGTCTCAGACTTTATTGTTTCTTCATTTCTATACCAATCATTTTTTGTTCTCATTCTCTTCGATCTTCTTAACCTTCTGCTGCCAAGCATTTCCCTTTCAATTGATGGTACATACTACTTACATCTGTCGACATCAGTAGCACACACCGCACAACTATCTAAAAGTCTACGTTGGTTTTTGTTAGTAAATAATTTAACAGTGCCATCATAGCATTAACAAAGTCATCTTATAATGTCATCGATTGAGGTTCTTCTGTCAGCATTTTTTACCTTTCTGAAGAAAAATTTTCATGTAAAAAAGATATGGAAAACAATACATCCAAAAATATCGATCATACTTAACGGGTATATCGACAAGTGAATATAAGGAAAAGCTAAGGACAAGCTAGTTATTTCTGGTATTTTTAACAGATTTACGGAGATTTTTTAGGTTTTAATTCCACCATAAACCCGAGCCTATGAGAAAAATTGGTGCTTCACACTTTTTCTGATTTTCTTACAATATAAATGCATAAGGGATACTACCAAATTGCATGCCACAAACTTGAGCAAGATTGGAATACATTTTTAAATATAATATTATCACATTACAGAAAATAAATCATTACTGAAAGTAGGCAAATAGAAATGCTCTAAACTATATTTATCTTGGCAAATCACAAAATGACCTAGTATAACGAGAGAGAAAAAAACAGGCCAATCACATAAGTTCGAGAAATTTCCTAATTTCCTCCTAGATCAATGAGAAATTTGAATTGAAAAATCGCTCGTTTGCAAACGAAGTCGTCACGTAAAAATTTTCCTCCAATATTTATTTATGTTTTGGCAAGAGAGAAAATTAAAACAGAAAGATTACAAATAGGCATAAAATAGAAAAAAGGGATGAATGGATGAACGAGAAAATAAGTGGCATTCTGACTGACAGATTGAATATATTTTAAATAAAGGCACAGTAGGAAATACTATCCATCTTTTCATCCTAAATGACACATTTAAGACAATATAAGCATAGAGACATTAATCAAAAATCGATACAAAAGAACTAACCCCGAAAGAAAGGGATAGAAAAATCCTAATAATAAACAGAAATACTCCTAAATTATTGATATAATATTTACTTTGGATAATCCCTACTTGAAATACTTATTTTAAGCTTCAAAATAAAACTTGGTAATCGATCGAATTCAGTTAACTGGTTAAAATTCATACATAGTAGAGTAAAACTAAGTGCTTGTCAGAGAAGTATGTATAAATCACTGATTGGTACTTACTGGTAGCGAAATCCTGAGTCCCATAAAACAGTCAGGGTGTATTTGGACGATTAGTAAACGTTTAATAATGTTACCAACAAATTTATAAATAGTGGGCAGATAAATAAATAAAAGAACTCAATAGAAGTAGACAGACAGTAAATAATATTATAAAAGCCGCATGAAGTAGACAAATGGATGTATATATGAGAATTGTAAAATGTCCTTCAGTGTCTATCACTCAAGATAAACAGCCAATTATCAATCTGAATAAAGAGCAAAATCGTAGCAGAATAACGTTTTCCTACGGTTTTACTCTTAATTCAAATTTATAATTGTGAAAAATCATATGGAAGATTATGATTAATTTATATAGAACATTCACTACTTGAGTTACCTACAGTGACAAAAGTGGTGAAGATATTACCATTTCGTTGTAAATGACTACCAATAGTTTCTTTGTGAACCATGTTTCATATAATTATATGCAAGAAGGACCGTGGTGTCATTAGTGGTTCGTCCATATATTCCAAGCTTAGTTTCTTTTTATGAACTTCAAGACCATTCTGAAGCAATTTTATTGCTTCACAGTTGATATCATGTCTTGTTTCTAGTGTGTGTAGTGTTATCACTGAAGTATTCTAGAACTTCTTGAGTTCTTTTAAAGATTCAGGAACATATTTCAAATATTATTTGTGTCGCTTTACCCTAACATTTAATTGTTTGGATGCTCCTCCCGCTTACACTTCATTACACTCATGGAACTTAATTAAAAAGACAGTCTTGCCATTGCTCGTGTAAGTTAGGATAACACTAAGTAAAGAGGAAAAACAGGTTGATGAAGTAACAAGTTTTTATTAGCCGAGGTATTTGGGACATGTATTGCGTCTACCAAACAACCGCCTAACCCAACGCCCAAAGTAAGTTGGAAGAAAGCTCAAAGCAAAACATGGCATCACTCCATGAAGTTGTTGACTGATTTATTGAGTCATGTTGGTAAGTTTAGACTACCAGATTGGAGTTCACACGATTTCTGAAACCCATTATTGGAAATATTGAGTGACAAAGCTCAGAACCAGTCTCAATGAGGGAGATGCATTCACTCTTTGCCGTTCCAAAGATCTTAAACTTTATAATTATATTGTAATCTTTATTTTGCGAATTCATTCCCAACCTTAGCTGCTATTTTGACTAAATGATTGGGCTTGCCTATTGCAATGACCTGGCCGACCTATATTGGCTGAAATAATCATTCCTTCAAGTCCTAGCATGAAGGAGAGATCGGTTGCCAAGCAGTGCGACTAAAAGCAACAGACTAATGGTCCGAATCCAGGTAACCAGGAAGTTACAATCACCCTCATACCTTCGACAACACTCGAGATCATCATATTCATGGTCAAGTGCCCTCGTCATCTCTTAATATCCCTCCTGTTCCCACGACCAACTCTACTTCTATGGATTTATCAACACACACTACCAGTGCTAAGGATTTGAGTTCACAAAATGTTATTGCTTGTAGCCTGAAACCGCTCACGGAACTACATGTTGGGGCTTTCGTTTTTCGAACCTCATGTTAAATAGGACAACAGATTGCCTCAGCTAGGACTCTAGAATCAAGAACTGTAGATGTATGTTGTACCGCTGTAACAGGATCCAATTACGATCATTCACTTAACCGTACTTAGCTAATACAAAAAATCGATGGAATTCAGCATCCGTTTATCTGGAGTTTTGGGTGCTACTACTCGTGGCCTTACTAGTGTGGAGATAGCAATAAGTTCAGAAGTAGAGCAAGTTCTTTCACACTGGATTCTAACATATAGTTGGTTTTGAGCTGTCCGACTAACTGGGGAAGTCAGAACGCGGAAAGATAGAAACATGTTGACTCTTCTTCGTCTCTGCCTAAGCTCCCACTGACTGCAGTTCGGATAAAGTAAGGGATGAGTTTTACGAAAAGCTCTGCTCTCATACAAAACGCCAAACTTTCGGACGTCGTAATCTTAGCAGGTCTTTATGTCCAAGTAGGTAGTTTAAGCCAAAGTGAAAGATAGTTGGGCCAGTCTTACAGTGCTCCTGCTCAACGAACTGACAAGCGCAAGTCTGGTATAACTACGGTCTGACGACCGTCTGTTCTTAACAAGTACCGACTTTTAGTATAAAGAGACATGACGAGGAGACTGTCACAATCGACTCAACGATTGATCCAAATAGAATATATTATCACCAGCCATCATTCGAGAAGCTCAATAAGACTGCCTCTCGTTCTAGGGACCATGTCTAGACTTCGATCATGTTCTAGTACGTGCACGCGCTTGTTTGCGTTTTAATAGACGCGTGAAAGCCACGGCAAAAAGAAGCCTTAGAATTCAACTTAACAATCAAGAAGTAAAGAATATATTTTAGGAACAACTAGAGAAGCTAGTCAATCGTCAAAATGGTGTTCACCCAAATGTGGGTCGGCATGATATCCAGACGGCTGTGAAAACAGTAGTGATATTTAAGAGTGACTATGACCAAAAGGTCAAGAAAAATCAACGGATTTCAAAAGTATTTGCTGAATCGAATGTCCGGAAACTCAGCACACCGGGTTCGGATTCCCATGAGTGAAAGCAACTTAAACGTAGATTGACAGAAGTTTACACAATGACTGTGAGCAGTGGTGGCCAGCAAAAGCAAAGCTGATGGAAAATGCTTTGCTGATGGGCAACAGCAGACAACTTTCCAGGCTTACCAGAGAAACGAGCATTAATTATTCGTGAGACTAATTCTGGAAACGATGGGACAATGACCCACTCTCAAATCATAAGGCTGAGGCGGCAAGCAGAACGCCTTTAAGAACAGTCTAACTGTTCACCAGATGCCCTCAAGTTGTTCACTTTAACCAAACAACCTGATTGGGATGTCAACATAAGTTCTCTGACTCTGAACCATAAATAAGAGAAAGCAACAGGCGCTGATAGATTAAGCTCCAAGATCTTCAAAAGTGATGGTCCATCTTTAGCTGTTCGATTGACTGAGATATTAGCTAGAGTATAGGTACTGAAAGTATGCTCATCCCACTAGTCTAGCTTGCCAATTGCTCCAGAACAAAAACCGTCTTGTGATAATCACAAAGGAATCAGTATGGCTAACATCAATAATTATTCGACGCTTAATTAGTTTGTGGAGAGCAAACTCGGGAAGAATAAGTTGACTTCAGATCTGAGTTTGGAGATGTAAACCAAGTAATCGCTCTTAGGTAGGTTCTGGAATCTCAACTATAGTGGTATCTCTTGACCTTAGGACAGAGTTAAACTCCGTAGATCAACAGGCTTTACGGTAGTGCTTGTCGTTGAGAAACGTACCAACGAAGTGCATTAATCTTGTACAGGCTCTCTACTCAAACATTACTGGTCGAGTTAAGGTCCACGAAGAATTGATGACTTCAAGTAATTTTTGTCAGGGTATTCCGCTTTCCTCATTTGTATTTAAATTTGTCATAGACATTCTTTTAAAGATAGCACTGTCGCCATCTGGCATTTTAGGAATTAATACTCTAACTGGGGACTCACTTGTTGGCCTAGAACCCTCAGATGATATAGTCGTGTTTAGTGAAGGCGATGGACAAATCCAGTCTTTTGACTGCCTTAAGCAACGATGCAAGCATATTTGGGGTGCGATGCTCCCCTCCTAAATACAAAATGTTGCTTATACACTGATTTGCGTTAGTGCCTGAATTAATGATAAGGAATGAAGTTGGGTGTATCTATAGCTTCACTTATCTCGAGAGTCTCACCATCCCTGACGAGATCTCTGGACAAATTAAAAAAGCTGGGTTGTTGTTCGCCAACTTGTATCGCTTGTGGCGTGGGTGAGATACCCATCTGTCAAACAAGGGATCAAGCTGATGTGCAGCAGTTTGTTCTGTGCTAGTTTATGGGCGTGAAACTTGGTCCTTGAAAATAAGGGTCATTCATATGCCGTTAGTAGTTGATCATAGATTCTTTCGAAGCATTCCTCATAAACGTCAGGACCATAGAATTAGCAATTCTGAAGTAAGGGTGCGAAATCTATTGACGAAGTAGTGAATTTTTATTAACTGAGGTGGTTAGGAAATACGTTACGCATGCCCATCCAGTACCTACCTTAGTACGCAATGATGGCTCGTGTATGAATGGTTTGGAAGAGAGTTAGGAGGGGAGAAACGAAGACATGACTACAGTCTAGTAAAAAACTGACTATATGACTGATTTATGTAGGTATGTGCAGACTATTTGACTGGGGTCTACATGATTGTCATAACCAATGGTTAAAGATTTTAGACAACACGACTCAGGATACTTTGCAATGCACAGATACACTAACTTTCTGTCTTCCCTTAGATCCAGGGTTTCTTAATTACCTTAAAAATTTTATTATTGCTATCCCACTAATCCATATTTTCTTAAAAAATTATATACTGGATGCTTATCTTTTCCACCACTACTAATCCTGTTACAACGTGCTCTGTGGTTTGTTTCTATAATTTCATTTCGCTGTGCTAATGAGAAATGGAAGCTCGAAAAGGTGTACACACTCTCTAGGTTCTACACTGCATATGATTGACCAAACATTGGTTGCTGGAATTCGATAAGGCTCCCAGTGTTTACTATCGTTGCAAATAGCTGCAAGCGTCTTACGTAGTTCGATTTTGCTTTTTGACTCATAACTTGGAATTCGTGTCATAAAAAAAGCATTTCCAAGTGTATTTCATAACTCCTGAAATCTATCACGATATAAGTCTATAACTGGTTATCGACCAGCAGTCAGGTCATGTTTTGGCTACATGTTCGCTTCAAATGATGTCAAGTGGCCTACACAAATGATAATCTTTCTATACATTACCATATGTTTAGTACAATGTAGAATGTTTAGTACACGGAGTCACATAGTCATACCATAACGAGATAAACATACATGAATGACTGGTATCTAGATTGGTCACATTTGCCATTTCACTCACACTACTACTCAGTCACACTAAATTTCCAATTGTTTTCAATGGTTTGCTAGAGAGGATGATTGGAGGAATAGGTTTGTGTAGATCTTGAAAAACGATCTTACATTTTGAAACTGTGAAGTACATTTTGTACCTACAAATACCTACTGCTGACTTATAATATGCAATTTGATTAGTTTGGGCACTGTCGCGCAGTAAGTCAGCTACCGCAAACATGAACCCGGCATAGATGGTCAAATGACCTAAGTTGCTATACCACAGCAGAACGGCAAGACGAATCGCAAAAGCGATCGAAATAATTTAGTAGAAATGAAAGTTATTGTAATACTAGCCGGAGAATTGAATGCCCAGGTCGGGTGTCTAGGCACAGAAAAAAGTCGTTTGATTGGTCAATGGGGACTTGTTGGTGCCAGGTCTAATAACGGTGACTGTCTACTACAATATTGCATAGACTACAAAACGTTTCTAGCTAGCACTAACTATCGGTACAGTCATCGCCAATGTGCCACCTGGCGTCCTCTCTCTGAATCACAAGCCTGAACTCAGGCTGATTAAATCATGATCAACTAACAATAGTGTGGTTATGTACAAGAATGTCGATCTTTTTGGAGTATTTATTTAGACTGTGATTATGCTCTCACTTGAGCTAATCTTATTTTACGTTTCAGTGGCCAACAAATTTACCGTCCTAAACGGGTCGATGTAAGAGGCTGCAGCCAGTTCCGACTAAATATCAAAGCGAGCTAGGTTCATGGTTAGTTATCAACCCATTGAAAGGTATAGATGAGCACTAACTGCATTTGGATGATGTCATCAAAATGGCACGTAAATCCGCTTGCGGCTTCGCGAAACGTTCTGCTTATGTGCATTGGGGTTTTTGCATGATCCTAACAACTCGTTGAAGCACATTGGTCTACTCTGGTTAACCGCGATTCTGACAATGAGCGTAGGTTTATACGTAAGCAACGTGTGTAAATTCTGAGTAAGCACAGAGAAGCCTGGTTGTCGGAAAGTGATAACCAGCTGGAAGTAGCAGTTGCATCCTATAACTGTCAGAAGTACTTTCAACTCATCCCAGCCATTGTCAGCAAGAACTCTGATGTGGGTGAAACAATTTATTAAGTTCATGGGACGCCCATCAATAGCATCTACCAAGGTGTTGGACGATGGACAGAGTTCTTGAAAGAGCAATCCACCTGGTCTTTTGTCTCGCCAACATCGATCAAACTGTCCTTCTCTCCATGGTCTGTGACGACTGATGCACCTAACGAAGTGGGATTATGCAGGGAACTCCAACTCCTGACACGTCACATATCACCCAGTCCAGATGAATTACCTTCGGTCCTTTTTAGGGTGATATAGTACTTTGGTTATTGGACTTAGTTTTTTGCAAATGTCTGGTAGTCAGAGTGTTTCAACACTTTGGGGACAGTCGATAGTTGTCCTTATCTATAAAAAGGCTTTATGACATCTAAGAATCAACTATCGGGGGATAAGTCTAATTCCGATTGCGTCCAATTTATTGTCTTCAGTCATACTTCGTAGATTGTTAAAAAGCCGAGAAAGATTAACTCGCGTGAATCAGGCTGGTTTTCGTTTGGGTCGAGGATGTATTGGTCGTATTTTCAACTGCTGCCAAGTGTTAGAACACCGTCACACTTGTTGCAGGTCAACGATTGTTGTTTTTTGATATCCGGGCCGCCCTCGACTTGTTCGACAGGGACGTTCTCGTGGATTGCCTATTGAAGAAGGGTGTCCCTCAGAAGTTTAACATCTTAAAGGCCCCATATACAATCGTCTCAGGCAGAGTGATGGCACACAACCACCTCCTTTCATTATCTTGTCCAAGCAGTCGGGGTCAGGCAGGGTTGCTCAATCTCATAATTCCTCTTCAACTTTTCCATAGATGACGTTCTGAAAACAGCTCTGATGAATGTACGCAATAGTGGTGTGGATCTGTTGCCTGGAGAAAGACTTTTAGACCTTGAGTATAAGGGTGATATTGTCTTACTGTGCGATAACACCCATGCAATCCGCACTTACCCAGCTGCCAATCAGTGTCCGTAGGCATGGTATGTGCTTTGCACTTTTCAAGTGCAAGATACTTTTACAGGACTGGCAGAAACTCGAACCTGCACTCACCCTGTGTAGCGAGCAGACAGAAGTAGTCGAGAAGTTCGTGTATCTGGGCAGCTGTGAAAGTGCTGAAGGTGGAATGAGTAGTGAGATTAATTCAAATATAGTGAAAACCGGAGCGATTCATACCGATCTGGGCCCTTTTTGGTGCTTTCATGATGCTAGTCTGGCTGCAAAAGGTTGGATATATGACGTGTCGATGACAGCATTTTCGCTCTATGCTTGTGAGACCTGGCCTTCTAGAGTTGAGGATGTTAGACGACTCTGTGTTTGAATATCGTTCTCTCTAAAGGGTTGCTGACATTCAGTGGTGACACCATATTATTAATGCGTAGGTTCGGCATCGTGTGTTCGGAAACAGTGACGATAATTCAGTTGGTGTTACCACTTTGGAACACCGACCTCGGTGGCTTGGAAATGTTTCGAGAATGTTGTCTCAGTGAATTTCACATCGTGCATTATTTGGTATTGCTAGGACTGGTTGGAAAAAGCGGAAAGGTGGTCAATATATGACATGGTGTTGTGATATGAAAGAAACATGTACAGGACTTGAGTCTGTCGTTCCTTTGCGACTCCCTGGTTGGGGTCCTAGAGATAGACACGGCTCAGAATAGAAGTCAGTGGAGATCTTGCTGTAATTTTATCATACTTTCCCCACATAAGTGAGAGAAACCCCTATAACTGAAAGATTCCAATCTGGTTGTTTTTAAACTGAACTGCTTCTCCTATTATTATTTTTTTTCCACTCTCATATACTAATTCATCTTCGCTCTTTTATTTTTATTACACCCACATTCCTTTACTCATCTATTCAGAATGTTAACGATGGGATAACTGAAGAGGAACGTGATTTTGAACGACTGTTATACCTCTGTTGAACAAGAGGAATGAGAAGTAAATGTATGCCCTTGTTTTGTCTGTGTTTATATGCAGAGATACTGAATAAAGCCACTGAGTACAAATCCGCTAAAAGCGGTTGCCCCCAAATGCCTTGGTACGGCCGAGAGTGGGGAGAGTCCGCTCTACCTCTCGAAATGCTCTCACATGGCCACGCGTATATAGTATCTACCAGGGAAGTCCTACTCATTGCCTTTTCGTGGCGAGGGTGTTGTCTAAGAAATCGAGGGGACGAAAAGCGAATGTCCGGCGCTTTAACCCGGTTGGTGGACATGGAGAGTCCAGCTAGGGGAGCTGGAAAACGCAGATCCCAAACCAATGGTGCACATAGGCTCCAGTATTCTGAAGGAACAAATGGCGTATGAACCAAACGTTGGTCACTGGCTACCATGGGACTGCATCTCCTTACGATGCTCCACTGCCTTGAGGATCAGACCTTCAGGTCGAAGGCTCCGGGTGTGACCCCCTAAGAAAACCGCCTGCTTCGGTTTGGGCACCCGGGGAGTATCACAGCCCTCACACATATCGAATGAGATTTATGTGGCGCATATGTATTTGGTGCCTCCTTGTACCAATATCTATGTGTTAAAATAAATAATAAATAAAAGCCGTTACAGATGTACCGCCGCATGAAAAAATTCAAGAGGTGAAGTGAAAAATCCTCACTCAGAAGTAGATACCTAAGACGCTAAACAGGACAAAAGCCAAAGTATTTAGGTTCTACAAAAACCATCATATCATTCATATATTGGGTAGAAATAAAAGTTACATGTATCAGCATCAGTAGATTCGCAAGATATCGTGGCTACCAACTAATATGATCAATGTGTATCTGTTTTACTCTCAGCCTTCCGGCCAACAACCTAAAAGCAAATTTTGAGGTGGGTCAATGATAAGCTTAGGATTATTATTAAAATCATTTTCAAGCTAAGTAAATCACCACATACCCAAGTACCTGGTGATTAAGTCAACTAAACCAAATTTCTTAAAAAGTAAACTGAATCGATCTTTCAGTTTCTACTTAGCGGTCGGAGAACATATTACAGAAAAGTAGTATGGAAATTTGCCAACAAATCTACGTAGATCATTAGAGTAACAAAATTTTTAATTCCCTTAGGTCGATCTATAAGGAAGAAATAGTTATGCACCTAAACGATTGTTTTAAATTTAGTTCCTGTTTCGTGCAACAAATTACGTAACTTAAGAAGACAGAGTGAAAACTATTCGCTTTTTTGTCCTCTACTCAGTAACAAAGATACTGTGATTCCAAAATACGATACATCATTGTTATTATTATAGTTGAATGTGAATAACATGGTCAAGATATTTAACAAGCACAAGCTAAACATCCAAGCAATCAATAGGTTTTCATTTAGCACAATCATAACAGTAGTGTGGTTTAGCATCAAAGCAAAGACGTACTAAAGAAACAACATAGTGTGCGTAATAGATTTTCCAACAAACAATTCGAAGCTAAATGGCCAAATCATGAAGTTACGTTTCAAAATCCATTAAAACTTATCAAAGTCAATAGGACAGGAAAATGAACTGAGTGAATATATATGGTTAATAATAACATGTAAAAGAACACACCAGACAACATACTTCAATGTATAAAGAATTAAGTGAAAGAATTTTAATTGGAACTTTACTACAGATTGAGAGCAAGTAACTAGAGGAAATACTGAGGAAAAGTTACGCTACATGATTCTACTCAGTCACTCTTAAAACTGATAGTGCTTAAAATCCCACTTATTTCTCAAGTTTTCAAAACAACATACTAAACGATAAACTAACAGGCAATACCAATTAACAAGGCAACGTATAAGATACAAATATTTGAGATTATTTCTAACGCAAAAGGACTATTTTTAAAGGTTATGTAAATGATTTAAACGATTTATGTGAGTTTATGAAGATGATATATAAACGCATTCACAAGCATGAAAATGAATAAGCTATCTGAGTAAACGTATGAACAGACACACGCATGCCAACGACCAATTATACATTACTTAGAAAAGCAGGAAAATGCTCGAAAGACCAGAAAAATGACTGGAGATCAATAGACTAAGGTGAGAGGAACCAACTGATAGTTAACGAGAGACGAAAGGAAGAGTGACTATCAAACGAACAAACAAATTAAGAAACACATGAAATAAGTTAAAAGTTTGATTGATTCAGGAAGAGAGCCAAAACTTATTATGAGTAACATTATGATGAACAAGGTTTAGAGACCATCAATATTAAATGTAGATGTGTAAAGACAAAACAATAAACCACAAAATTATACATATTTTTCCATTGGGGTAGATTATGCGCAACTCAAATGAGCTCATATAGATGCCCAATTGGCAGAAACCCGTTATACTATTTACCTGTGTACACTAGTTTAGATACAGTGAAAACTATAAAAATGCACAAAATTAATTTAACAGTTAATGATCTAACCGTACTCAATTAAAAAGTTGGCTAAGTTCTTTATAAAAGCACTGAAACAGTGAAAGTCGTAACTAACATCCAATATTTAAACGCAATCTATGTTAGAAGCCAGTACAAACAAATGGATTTTAAGAATACTATCGATGTTAAATCTCATGGTTTAGTTGAGATCATTCAGAACTGGTGACTTCTATCACGAGGAGGAAAATATATAACTTGGTAATTAAGCTATATCTATTAGATGAAGTAGTTGATTTATTGATTAAATAATGATAACTACTGCCAGTACAGTGTATTCAAATTTATCTGCTGAACGAGTATTTAAAATGATATATACTTCATTAAAAATGTTGATGTCGTTTTAATCTGTTGTGAATCAATGTTTGGTACATAAATAAATCTTCAGCGACTGTCTTCCATTCTGTGTATCAGACCATATTAGTTTTAGTCTATCATAAAATTGACAAATAGCAACTTATTTCGCTCTCACACCAGTAGCAACATGTAAGCATTTTGATAAGTCATTAAAATTTCCAAACTACTACTATGAATTTAAAGACAAATTTTAAATGTTGAAGATATATTTATGGTAAGCTGAACACAGAATTATCTCACTACTAAACAAAGTAACTTAATCGAATAGACTTAACTGGAAATCGGTAATCCTGTATAGAAACATGTGCTTGATTTTGAGCTGGACTTCATGTGCAGAGGGTAATGATATCACTCAGCTGCCCAAGTGTAATGAGAGTGTAATTTGAACACCATGATGGTTAAAAGTAGGAAGACTCAACCAACAGAACACCTAAGAAACATAAATTTGTGTACTACATAAGAGAAGAATAATGAAAATCTTTTCACTAAATCATAAGATCTGTGAAAGTGATTTATATTGGTTGCAAGCTAATTTAATAAAAAAGGTATTTTACAGTTTAGAACGTAAAAAGTTAGGAAATAAGTGTTTAAGTTTTGGAATTTTGAAAAATCCCACTATGAGTGCACAAAACGTATAGCTTGGAAGAAGCACAGATCAAATTTCGTCTTTGTTACTCTACTTTTGTAAAAATCAGTAGCATATTCTAAAACGGGAAAAACAATCGACTTTGCCGACACATTCAAGGTAGACGAAGAATAAATGATAAATAAATACGTACTTTAGAAATTAGCAGGGTCTTATGCCCCATTGCATGCAAACTCAATAACGCTTCTTTATTTCCTACAGTATAATCTAACCAATATTGGGCTAGAAAAAGGTGAATGAAATTGAGTACTACAAACAGGTTACATGAACTACTTCTGGGGACAACCGAAAATTAAAGGATATCTAATACTGATTCTTATGACACTAAAGTAATTTACGGAAAATGGAAAAAAATATTATAGCCTAGATTACAATGGAACCTGTTGGCTATTAAGAGAGACTGAGATATTATCAGCACACGAACCAAACTGCCACTACTTCAAATGGATGGGAGCTACAAAAACTTTATATCGCGTTAGTTCAAGGCCTTTGATAGCTTACTTCCAAACAAAGTTAAAACAATATAGCTTTGAGAGTTTGTCTAGACCTCAGGGTTTCACAGATTGTTTGGGATAAATAATATTAAAAACTGCTTATTGTAATGTCGGTTACCATGCTAGGCCAATATAACTTATTCTGGACAGACCATTCTTTTTGAGTCACATTTTGACCTTGTCAATTACTCGTTTATCAACCTTGATTGGTTTTATATGAGAGTATGTGTGTGTATTTCTTATCTTACTCATCATATATATGTAACTTATTTTTGCCTGACTATCGATTAACGCTTGATTGAATCGAGTTGGATCACTCGCCTTCTCACATCTGCTTGGCTCTTCCTTCTTTGTTTCGTCTCACTGTTCAAATCACTGAGTGTATGGAATATACATATTCGAAGTTTATTCTCGTACTTGGCTTATTTAATTCCGTTATTTACTAACGCGAGTTAAGTCGGCAATTATATACGAGGATAGATGACATGTGTCTCTCTCAATATCAATCATTCGTACAATCCGAATGGAGTCAGATCTCGGGCCACTAAAACATATCTCGGGAGGATTTCGGTGGAAAGTTGTGTACCCTCCGCCACTTTTACATTATTAACACACTATCTGGAGATCTTTTAATAGATTAAATAAGCAGAAAATAAAGTTCTACTAATTGAAGGTGACGAGGTCGTAGGATCTGTTGAACAGCTTGAGTGAAAACCTGACTGTTTGATATGTTGTAAACTTTATCCAAGGAAAAGAATTCCTTGACGTAGTTAAACACTGGAAGATATGATCAGTGAATGTTTAAGATACTAGCTTGTCGGTATTCGATCTTAGGTGTCATTCAAACATTCTTCGTATGTGAAAGAAACATTGAGCTAAAAAAGTTAGGTTTTAGTGCTCTAGTGTTAGGTTCTAGTCAAGGAGACAATGTTAGTCGATCGAGTAGTGAACCTGGAACCGCTAAAAAGTCAGGTGTTGATTAAACTACGAAACTTCAGTAATAAAATAAACGTTCATGCAAACAGATATAATAAAGCACAGGCAAACTTTAATTCTTTTGGAGATTACTTATTGGGATTTTCGGGTGGTCAAACACATCTAAAAAGTACAGCAATTAAGTTTATAACATCTTGATTAAAAGGATACTTTTTGCAATTACTGGAAGACATATGTTCGGTATCTTTAGTAAAATCTCACTTTTTCACTTAGGAACAAAAGGATACTTTTCTGGAATTAAATGAGTAACCAATGCTTTTACAAATAATTAAGCCGGGTACGAAAAATACAATTCAATGTTTGTGCTGACCTCAGTACACCACTGGAGCTTGTCTTGAAGTGAATTCCTTTAGTGAGAAAAAATAACGCTTTGTGATTTGATTTACATTTCTCGTAAACTGATGTGAAGACTGCTCAATGTGAGAAGTACATTTTCCTTCACAAATTCCCCATGCATTACAATTATTACGGTATGTTTATTCTTTTTTATTGTTCTCTGCAGAAGTCTTAAGCTTTTAGTTGAAATGTTTCCTTTTGACGCCCAGTTTTTTTAATGAGAAAGGCTTTTTAATACTTAAAATTAAAACACGAACTTCAACAAAGAGATCTCTTTTCAACGAATTTATTATCAAGCTGTACAATCGTATATATATGAAAATTTTTGTTTTTGTATAAGTACTAATTCCGTGAGGAAATGTGAACACAGTTAATAAAAAGGTTATAATACTAGATTACGTAATACGAATGATAACAATAGATTTAGTGAATATAATAAGATGATTAAAATGTTTTTGATATAATAATTAAAGGTCATAGAGGTGTAAAAATAAATAGGGTGATATGATGAGCATTTACGAATAAAATAATGAGAATATAAGACATAAGTAAAGGGGGAATGCAGTAATAATAATAATAACAATAATAGGATAATCAAAATAATTAAGGCCAAGGTAACGATAACGATAAGACGTACTTCTTTTGTACGCATAGTTCTGGTTTAAGCTCCTGGATGGTAAGAGCTTCGGATATTTTTAAAAGTTGGATACGAAGAAATCTGGGTAGATTTGAACGAATCATATAAACAACCTTAAAGTCAATTTGTAGATCTGTTGAATGGTTATAGTCGATTAGGTGTTCAAGTATCGAACTCCTAACTGCTTTCCTTTCACCCTTATAGAACCAAGCTGGGATATGTTCCCGTATCCGAGTTAAAAGCCAGCGCTGGCTACGGCCAATGTACCTTGCTCCACAAGAGCAGGTGAACTGGTAGATGCACATGGAGGCGACCAGAAGCGGGAGCTTGTCTTTTATGGATACAGAAAATAAGTCCCTACTAGTGAAGGTTATTCGCAGTTTAGCCGCGTTAAATGTTCTAATCGTTGTTGTTAGACGATTTTTGATTACGTCTGATGTTCGATAGCCTTTAAATTCCAGACTTATATAAAGGTCTTTCTTCGCGACGGAACAACTAGATTTCTTGTCGCAACTACTTCTCTTCGTATTCTTTTCTATGAACATTTCTGGGTAACCATTTTTCGCCAAGGTTTTCTTGAGGAATGAGAGTTCTTCGTTAATGCATTCCGTACTGCATATCTGATGTATTTCGATAACATAAAGAATGGATGAGGTTTCTCTTTCTACTTAACGGAACCCGTGCTATAGAAGTTGGTTAGCTGGCCATTCCATGTTTTTTTTTCTAAAAACGGATCTCTTTAAAGAACCATTATTCCTTCTCATCAGATGTACATCGAGAAAAGGAATTGATTGGTCTCGTTCCCTTTCTAATGTGAAATCTATGGAAGGGTGGCATGAGTTAAAGGTGTGTAAAATATCATCTAAATCAATATTATTGTCACAAACGACAAACGTGCCGAAGTTCTTACCATCCAGGAGCTTAAACCAGAACTATGCGTACAAAAGAAGTACGTCTTATCGTTATCGTTACCTTGGCCTTAATTATTTTGATTATCCTATTATTGTTATTATTATTATTACTGCATTCCCCCTTTACTTATGTCTTATATTCTCATTATTTTATTCGTAAATGCTCATCATATCACCCTATTTATTTTTACACCTCTATGACCTTTAATTATTATATCAAAAACATTTTAATCATCTTATTATATTCACTAAATCTATTGTTATCATTCGTATTACGTAATCTAGTATTATAACCTTTTTATTAACTGTGTTCACATTTCCTCACGGAATTAGTACTTATACAAAAACAAAAATTTTCATATATATACGATTGTACAGCTTGATAATAAATTCGTTGAAAAGAGATCTCTTTGTTGAAGTTCGTGTTTTAATTTTAATGTTTGAATGGGAGTTATCTGTCAATTTTTAATAGTTAACAAGACAAAATTCTAGACGTTCAAAAGTAATGAATGTTAAGTGATAGATGAACGCAATGATATGGTATAAACAAGTGATGGATGCTCACGAGATCATATTAGTGACTTAAGCTCTCGAATTATTAGAAATCGGGAACGAGACAGCTAAGCCAGAATAATGAATTTTAAGTAATAAAATTACGTGCTTATACACAAAATATTACCGCAAAATACATATGATAAAGTATCGTATGTGAGTGCAGGAAATCAACTTGTAAGTCACTCATTCTTCAATCAATTAGGATGTGACGGTTAAGTCTAATCTTCGATTATTGTATCATAGTTGAAGCAAAGTTTAAGTGTTCAAAGTATAATGAACCCATATAGGAAAACTAAGACGGTCATCGTGTATACAGAAACAAGTGCTTATACGAAAAACACTTACTTGACACTCCTGACATTGACATTCTCCTGTTACGTTAGGGCGGGAATCAAATGGTTTAACACAAAATGACTTTTCTAGTAGATCATCAAATATTCCAAAATGTGAAGTTAAATTATCATCCATTATCTTTTTTAGCGAAAGTAGACTGTGTTCACATATATGGACCGGAGTCAGAAACTGTTCAAAAATACTATCTGAAGGTAAATATGTGAGATGAGATAAACTTCCTTTACAAGTTCCAGGTTTATATTCCGACAAATATGGTTTATCCAAACGAGAATCAGTATATGGGAGGAGATACAATAAAGGCAAACGAAAGCACAAATCGTGTCTGACATGTTGACGAAGATAAGCAGCGCGAGCACATGGATCGGGAAGTCGGTGGCAAATAAATTCAACAAGTTCGGAACTCAAAAACTTTATTTCCATTTGTCCGTCAAGTGATAAATGTCTTCGAGCTTTGTTCAAGTACGTTTTTATATCAGTCTTACGAGCGTCTAATTTACCAGATGGTTTGCTTGTTCGTCGAGTAAATCTTGTTGGTTTTAATGCTGAGGATGAAGCAGGAGGATTTAAGAATACAAGTTCACTATTCTTGTCTTCAGCGACTGTTTGAAATTTTTCAGATAAATGCGTGAACCTGGCTGTTGCACAGAGCATATCGCCCAATAATATAAACAGGATTATCAGAATTCCCGAACGTTCAGTTGTAATAAATTTAGCTGATGATGAGCAAATACTTGGAAATAAGGCACTGTTGTGTATAGGTTTTTGTTGTTTGCAATTATTTGAAGACAAATTGTTAGTAGAATTAAATAAGTGTGATTTTTTCCGATCGAGTAAAAACTGACACGGAGAAATAAAAGGAGTATCATGATCTCCTGTAATGCACATAGCTTAGCCTGGCGACCAGATCAACACGACCATGCGCATTGTGCCGTCTCAATATGCGAAAGCCAGGGCTTTATCTTGCTCAAAGTTGTCAAGATCTGGTAAGGAAATTGTGTTCACCCATGTCTGAGCAAAAGTAAAAGGTTCACGTATTAATGTAGTGTACTTATTAGTCGTTATTTTGGAAAAAAAACAGTACAAAAAACCAAATTCATACAACTCACTACTAGAATATTTTGTGGTGATTGTTTTTTCATACAGTTTACTTGAGTCCTCCAAAATCTTACTGATAATTTGGCTTAAGAGGATTTTTGGTTGGAAACTCTAAGCTGATTCACGTGTTCAGATTTTTTTCCACTACCATTTTTAAATCGTTTGGCTAAATTTAAAGAACCTGGTTTGAATTCATTGAGCGCATTAGTATATATAATGCAACAACCACGTTTTAGTCATTCAAATACTACTTGTTAACTAAAAGTACCTTGTACAGAACGTATGTGATCTAAATGCAGACAACTTCACTCTTTCAAGTTAAAAAAAACTCATTTTTTTCAGACCCACTAGCATACACATGAACATACACGATTGTACCTCACACAGAACCATCTGGACGGAAGTGGGAGGACATAGATGAAATCAAAACTATTTTAATCTTACTAAATATTCTGCTTTGTCCCTATGTATAATTTACTTATTTATTTAAACACATCGGCACAAGGAGGCACCAAATATATATGCGCCACATTTCGTCATTCGATTTGTTTGAGTACTGCCCGTATACTTGTGAAGAAGCGACTTACACTAAGCCACGAAACTTCTGGATTTTGGTTGTTCATCTGTTCAGATATTACAACTAGATTACTATTTATCGTAAACAATACAGTAAATGCCCAATTTATTTGGAAATATTAGTCAAACCTTGGCATCGATATTTACAAATTATTCATTTTCGTTCTTCAGTTGTAACTGTACTGTGATTTGTCTAAAATTAGTACCTATGATTTGCAGAAAATAGAAGTGAACTCGTTTTGTTTAGAATTCACTTATTAAAGTTGTGCAAGAAAAGACAGCACAGGTCCATAGTGTTGAAGAAGTGTGTAAAAAATAAGTGCTCTCTCGGTCTAGAGAACCTATAGTCAATGGAACACTAATTCTGTGACAAATTCAAAATGAATGTTAGAAATCATCACAGTATCAGTTATCAGGATAACTCGCAAATTCCTTTGTTTGTTATACACTGGACCATGAAATAAGTAATGGTTGTTTATAAATATAAAAAGTGAATGCATGCTAGTAACCCTAACTGTTGACATAAATGCTATATGATAAACCTTGATATTGATCTTTGTGAATCGAGTTTGAAGAGTGCATGTTGAGAAAAAAATGTAAAAATCAGTATCAGTAAACCAACCTAGCTTACCTGTCATCTATACACATATTAGAAACTCAGTAATTTTTTTATGCGAACTTTCCGCACTCCAAAACACTTTATTCAGATGTTTAAAAATATTGGTCAATTTTGATAACCAGGTATATTTGTGGAATTAATGCTCGATGTACTTTTGTTGTGAGACTTGAAAGTTAGCTTATATATATAATTAGTTTAGTCAGACCAGTAAACGTTTGATCCGTTTACTTGATATCAGCGAATACACTGGTTAAAACGTTGGTAATATTGAGAAATGTAGTAAAAATGGAGTACTTGATCTCAACATGTGTAGATTTTGTTGAAACGTTAAAATTGTTTTGATAATCTGCGGGATCAACTAAGTAATCTGATGATAGTTCCCTCAAAATTACTATAAATCTATTTTTTTACAATGAACCAGAACATACTAATGATTATAATTATAACTGTCCATATTTTAATACTAAACGCCTTCAGTGTTGAATGGAAGAAACTTTTAACAATAGTGATTTTGATAATCACATCTTATTTTTTAGAAAAATTCAGAATAAGTGTTTATGGGTTGCAAAATGAAGAATTGTACTGTTTAGTAATATACTTTTGGTAGAAGTCCTACCTCAGGTTTGTGCTGATGTTATCCAGAATTACGGTGAAAGCTCCACAGCCAAACCATCCAGCTCAGAGAACAAGACTACATCAAAATTTTAATCCTTAATGACCTGAGTTTTACCTGGTATAGAAGGGTGGGTTTAGTGGGTATGATAAGTAAGCAATAGTAAGGTTAGACGGATGGTATTAGGGAATGGTGGTAAATAAGTTGATGAGGTTGTAAATCTTCATCGACTGAGATGGTTGAGCCACGTGTTGGCGTATGCCTGAACACCGATTACCACGACGCGCAATGCTGATTGAAGGAAAGTTTATTATTATTTATTTATTTTAACACAAAGATATTGGTACAAGGAGGCACCAAATACATATGCGCCACACAAATCCCATTCGATATGTGTGAGGGCTGTGATACTGCCCGGGTGCCCAAACCGAAGGAAAGTTAGGGGCGGCCAGAGCAAAACATGGCATCAGTCATTGTGGTCACTAACTTCTGGTCTTATCCATGTCGTTAGAAGCGGACTACTTGGTTGGGATCCGCGTGACAATCGTAGCCAATGGTTGGAGACTGAATGACATGGCTCAGAATCGACCACAATGAAGTAGATGTATACACTCTCTGTCTGCACTTTTACCATGAAATTAAAATTACTTTATACCTTGATTTCTACTAACTAATTCTTTCTCCCTGTATCATGTCCTTATATGAAATCTTTTACATATTACCACCATTAAATTAACTGCTTCTATGAATTTGTTATTCATCTTGTTGTGCTGATGAGGTGTGGCAACTTGGGCAGATGCATATATGTGCCTCGCCCTACGTTGCAGATAACTGACTGATTACCAGGCACTTTTTATGCTAGATTCCAACTTAAACTTGATAACTGATGGATAAAGACAATATCCAACAGTGGTTTGACCTATTAAGTCGATGAAAGTTAAGAACTTGAACCATATGAAATTATGGCAAATGACTTCCGATCTAAAAGTTACTTGACATGAACAATCAGATAAATTCGCCATACCACTGTCATTTACCAAAACGTAACTTCTCAATATAAAATATTATAGAGGTTAGAGCATATGAAGTGAAGGGGCTTTTGTTCGAGCCCACTTTTTTAAGTTGACTCAAATGAAACAAGTAAATGGTAATTAATCTCCAACTACCTGTCTAGTCAGTCAAGTCGAACAACCTACGTTTATTTTCTACTAATCAACTTGATGTAACTCAGCAACCACAAACAGGTTTATTTACTTCGCTACCAAGAAGACTAAAATGAATTAGGTAGTTTTGGACTACAAATGAAACAGCCGAGTTGACTTTTATGTATCGGATCACTGATGAAATGAGTTCTGGAAATGATAAGGTAGTTGAGTAAATATTTTTTGTTACACAAGAAATGCATTTCGTCAGAACATTGAAGTTCTCGTATCATGATCGCGATAATGAGGATATTATCTGCTATAAATCAAACATACAACCAGACTACTTTGAAGAAACTTGAATTGACATCATGGCTTATACACGCTTGTATGGTAGAAATAATAGTAAATACTCATAAATAAAGAATAACAATTCACAGGGCACCAACTAGCGAAAGGATATAGCTTAACATATGCAAAATATTAGGGTTCTGAACATATCCTTTCCGATGAACCAGTCTGAGTTATATGAAGAATCATGAAAGGTTATAACTATTATGTAGTGCAGGTAGGAATTAAGTAAACACCTCCCAAGGCAACAAAATAAGCGAACTGTGGCGAAATTTCGGGGAAATCATCAAGTCGGTGGGAATATGTACAACAATGCGTCAAAACGTCATTTCTTCCTGACCCAGGTAAAACAGAGTAATTCCCCTATTGAGGAGGAGTATATCGAAACTAACCCTTTTACCTTCCTCAAAATTAACACCGAATTGTTTACAGCTATTGGCTGTATCTAGCAGCCATTATGATGTAAAGTTATTCACTGAGAAAAACTAATAGGATAAAGATACTGTGAAACTTGATAATTAATAGCTTTGTCTACTCCAGGTAGGTATACAAGCAATTTATTAAAAAATAACGAGTCAAACGGGAAAACAGACAGCTACCAATAAACAGATACCTATAGTCGCGGGAAATAAAAAGCCTCCGAGTTGGATTAGTAAAACTAATTTCACGTTGTTCTACAGAACCACTTTGTTTATATTGTGGAATAATTGTGATTTTTTATCATCTACTCATTTATTATTCAGCCTTCAATAGTCGTATAAAATTGTTCGGAAACAGACTACATAAAAAAGACTCTACATTGGTTAAGTCATTCACCGTCATTGTTAGAGGTTATTGTAGAACATTACTATTTTTATTTTTAATGGCTTTATTCAATATTATATTTTGGTACAATATGGAATTCTCAGTGCAATTAATAAAAAGCATTAACCTTTAACGTTTTATCCTACGACTTTCAAGTTTCCACTGAATATGGTCATTGCTCGACTGAAATTGACGACATTGAAAATATCCAGTTCCGTTTTCCAGTGTAGCTATGAATCGTTCGTGACTGATCACGCCCACTGTGCTGCAAACCACTGTCAGAACGGTGAAGAGCAACAGGAACCTTGCTTCAATTAATAAACATCAAAGACTTTTCGTTAATAGACTTTTGTACAAAAGATATTTGTGGGTGACAGACGATCGTTAGAAATCGTGTCATTCCTGGTAGTGTAATGAGACAATGGAAATGTCTCGATTAGTATTTGCGTCAGCGGGCTGTAGTAATAGTTTAAGGATAGACGGACTTTGTCACCCATCGTCCGAAGAAGGCACGGGCCATTGTTTTAGCAGTAATGTCCTTGATGGGTACTGTTTCTGGCCGTCGCGTGAAACGATCTGCACACGTTAAGGTGTAAGAGTATCCATTTTAGTCTCGTAAGAGTACTAAGAAATCGATATGAACGCGGTCGAGACAGATATCGAGAGTTTTGAAAGGACACAGGAACATTTGTTGCGTCTAATAACTTTAGATCTCTGGCAGCTTGCACAGAAGCGTGCCCACTCCATCATACTAGGCCAACGAAACCGATCGGACGGTTTTAACGTTAACGCTATTATCATCCTCTAAATTAGTCAAATCACCCTTTTTTAACAGTGAAGATGCCGTAAGTTTTGGAGTTTGACAGCACTTAAACCAGTAACACCTATAATTGAATCGTGCCCACCCAGTGAAATCAAAAGTTAGAAGCAAGGACGTTCGGAGATATATTTGATAGGTTATCAATATATCAAGAAGTGACTGATCTAAACTGACTAGCGGCTGCAGGAGAAGTGGAGCACGGCGTTCCCACTCGTGATCTGGTGCGGATGCGTGACCGGACGCCTTCAGCTTGGTGAGTTAATTAAAACTAATGTGGTTAGCCTCAAACGTCGATTTATTTACCGCCACAACAGTATCTAGACCAAGATCATATTCCAAACTGGTGATGACCTTGCATGAGAGTGTCCCTTTAATCTATATTTACTCCACTACCTTCAGGTAAATGTAGACTCAAATTATAATTATTATCGCTACGCTTTATTTCGAGTTTATGTTGTAAAAGGAAATGCCTGGACATTCGACTTATTAGTTTTACGACCACTTACTTCTCTCTACTGCAGAATATGCGGTCTATTCTGGCTATTTTCATCTTCATCTTCTTTTACCTCCCATGCATAAAGTTTGACTGTGACTGTAACGCTATCTAATTGTGATTAATTAGAACTTCTTCAATAATGAGTAGATTATCAATACTCTGGATTAGTTGCATCCTCATCAAGTATGTAAACTGGTGTGTATTTTATAATTATTTCAAGAAAATATTTTTTCATTATTATTTACACTTCTGTCCTTTTTTATGCATGATTTTTTTACGTTTTAGGTGTAAGGCCACTCGGGTCACTGAACGTTGGGGGGTGAATTTATCCGCAACGCAACCATGTAAACTTAATGTATCGCACAGCGTCATCTGTGTGTTCAAGCAACCACAGATTTTGTCATTTCATAATGTATTTTTAATTAAATAACTAGATTATGTTGTTAATTTTGCTCTGTTTTTAGTTTTTATTCGCCACGTCTGACTGCGTTACACTGTACGTTCATTGCACGCTGGGATGTTAACCCAAGTCATAGTGATTTTAATCACATAGTTTATTGTTTCCAGATAGACCGTCAGTGCATAATGTTACTGAAGAAAGGTTTGTTGTACTGTAAACTATGTTTCTATGAACAACTGACTGTCTTCAGTCGGAAAGCAATATATATATATATATATATATATATATCCTTCGTCTTCTATAAGGTAAGTTCAACTGGCCTATGTTTCGTGTATTGATTTTATCGGCTTAATTACGTCCATTTAAATACTTTGAGCAACATGTCTGTGCAAATGAAACAATAACTATGACACTTGCTTAGTTTAGTATTCTTCGTTGTTGTATAATTCAGTTTAGCTGAAAGAATTATGGTATACTTAAGTATAGTAACTCCGCCTGAAGTCCCTCCGGGGGCTACTGCCGGTCCCAAGCCCGGATAAAGGAGGAGGGTTCGCATGGGGTTAGCATCCCTATCCCGTAGACAACTAACTCGCTAAAAAAACGCTAACCAGAAAAAATTATTCAAACCTTTTAAACTCTGCCCTGGGAGTCAGAAGATCTTCATTTAGAAGAATTATGACGCCTCATGATGAAAGCCGAATCCCTTCGGAAGTTACGAGGCCGATGCCCCTTCTGACAACCAGAGCGACCATTTATTTAGGTACATGGAATGTTCGTACAATGTGGGACACCGGAAGAGCCTTCCAGATTGCTGCAGAAATGAGAAGATACAACTTAGAGGTACTTGGAGTCAGTGAAACACATTGGACACAAGTTGGACAACAACGACTAACTACAGGAGAGCTCCTGTTATACTCCGGTCATGAAGAAGAAAATGCCCCACATACACAAGGAGTTGCATTGATGCTGTCCAAACAAGCGCAAAATGCACTTATAGGATGGGAATCTCATGGACCAAGGATCATCAAAGCCTCGTTTAAAACAAAGAAAGAGGGCGTTTCAATGAACATCATCCAATGCTATGCGCCTACCAACGACTACAATGAAGACGCTAAAGATCAATTCTACGATAGGCTGCAGTCAATCATCGAGAAGTGCCCAACAAAGGACCTGACCATTCTGATGGGAGATTTCAACGCCAAGGTTGGAACGGACAACACTGGATATGAAGACATCATGGGACGACAGGGACTGGGAGACAGAAACGAAAATGGTGAGAGATTTGCAAACCTATGTGCCTTCAATAAACTGGTCATAGGCGGCACCATATTCCCACATAAACGCATACACAAAACCAGATGGACTTCACCGGATCACTCTACACAAAACCAAATCGACCATATTTGCATCAACAAAACGTTCAGGAGGACTACAGAGGACGTGAGAACCAAGAGAGGAGCTGATATAGCATCAGATCATCACTTGCTGGTCGCCAAGATGAAATTGAAACTCAAGAAGCACTGGACAATGGGGCGGACAATATCACAAAAGTTCAGTACGGCCTTTCTTCGGGATACTGACAAACTCAACAAATTCAAGATAGTCCTCAGCAACAAGTTCCAGACCTTTCATGATCTACTCAACGGAGAAGGAACTACTGCGGAGAGCAACTGGAAGGGGATCAAAGAGGTAATCACTTCAACACGTCATGAGGTCCTGAATCACAAGAAGCATCATCACAAGGAATGGATCACTGTTGATACACTGGATAAGATTCAAGAAAGAAGGAACAAGAAAGCAGCAATCAATACCAGCCGAACAAGAGCAGAAAAAGCCAAGGCACAAGCTGAATACACAGATGTAAACAAACAAGAGAAGAGCAGCATTAGAACTGACAAACTTAAATATGTGGAAGATTTAACAATGACGGCAGAAAACGCTGCGAGAGAAGGAAACAGGAGACAACTGTATGACATAACAAAGAAACTCTCTGGAAATCGTCGCAAACCAGAACGACCAGTGAAAAGCAAGGAAGGCGAGGTAATCACCAATATTGAAGAACGACGAAACAGGTGGGTGGAACACTTCAAAGAACTCTCGAATCAACCAGTCCCACTGAATCCACCCAACATCGAAGCAGCACCCACGGACCTCCTAATCGATGTTGGCCCACCAACAATTGAAGAAATCAACACGGCCATCAGTCAAACCAATAGCAGCAACGCAGCGGGACCAGACAACATTCCAGCAGAGGCACTGAAAGCAGACATGGCAGTAACTGCAAAGATACTTCACATTCTCTTCAGCAAGGTCTGGGATGAAAAACACGTACCAACAAACTGGAAAGAAGGACACCTGATCAAGATACCAAAGAAAGGCGATCTCAGCAAGTGTGAGAACTAGGGAGGCATCACTCCTCTCTGAACACCAGGAAACGTCTTCAACAGGATATTGTTAGGCAAAATGAAGGACTCCGTGGACGCCCAACTTCGAGACCGTGTACAGACCAAACAGCAACTCTATGGATCATTGTGGAACAATCTATTGAATGGAATTCATCACTTTGTATCAACTTCATTGACTACGAGAAAGCATTTGATAGTGTGGACAGGACAACAATATGGAGGCTTCTTCGACAATACAGCGTGCCTGAGAAGATAGTCAATATCATACAGAGTTTATATGATGGATTACACTGCAAAATCGTGCATGGAGGTTAGTTGACAAAGTCGTTCGAAGTGAAGACCGGTGTCAAGCAAGGTTGTTTACTCTCACCCTTTCTCTTTCTCCTGGTGATCAACTGGATCATGAAGACACCAACATCTGGGGGGAGGCATGGGATACAGTGGACAACTAGAATGCAACTGGGAGGTCTAGACTTCGCAGATGATCTGGCTCTTCTATCGCACACGCAACAAAAAATGCAGGAGAAGACGACCAGTGTAGCAGCAGCCTCAACAGCAGTAGGTCTCAACATACACGAAAGGAAAAGCAAGATTCTCCGATACAACACAGCATGCACCAATCAAATCACACTTGGTGAAGAAGCTTTAGAAGATGTAAAAACCTTTATATATCTGGGCAGCATGATTGATGGACACGGTGGATCTGATGCAGATGTGAAGGCGCGGATCGGCAAAGCAAGAGCAGCATATTTACAACTGAAGAATATCTGGAACTCAAAACAACTGTCAACCAACACCACGGTCAGCACTTTCAATACACATGTCAAAACAGTTCTGCTGTATGAGGGGCGGAAACTTGGAGAACTACGAAAGCCATCATCCAGAAGATACAAGTGTTCATTAACAGTTGTCTATGCAAAATACTTCGGATCCGTTGGCCAGACAATATCAGCAACAAACTACTGTGAGAGAGAACAAACCAGATCCCAGTGGAGGAAGAAATCAGAAAGAAGCGCTGGATGTGGATAGGACACACATTGAGGAAAGCAACCAACTATGTCACAAGGCAAGCCTTCACATGTAATCCTCAAGACCAAAGGAGAAGTGGAAGACGAAAGAACACATTACGAGAAATGGAAAGAGACACGAGAAGAATGAACAACAATTGGATAGAACTAGAAAGGAAGGCCCAGGACAGAGTGGGTTGGAGAATGCTGGTCGGCGGCCTGTGCTCCATTGTGAGTAACAGGCGTAAGTAAGTAAGTATAGTGCTTGGAGCCTGTAACGAAACAGATCAGTTTAGTAAGTAGAGCTGCCTGTTCCTAATGAGTGTACTGATTCAGATCAGTCTGATTAAAAATAGGAAAAAACGTGCCTTTAATGCTGTTGCTGTCATACATTATAAGATGGCGATAAGTGTGTTTGTTGTTTATTTCTAGACTGTACATCTATCACTGACCATATTTCATGATCACTGTCATTAAACAATTTCCCCAGCAATAACATCCGTAGCAAGATAGCTAAGCATCTGAGGTTTTAGTTGCCCGCAAACAGCAGTATACAGTCTTAGAAGATGAGTGTTCTGTGTCTCAATTAAATGCAGCTGGCCTTGGACAAATGTTAAGAATCTTTTTGACAACTGAGACTTTTAGTTTATCAGGCACTAATTCTGCTTGTATGTCTTCCTGTTAAACTAGACACAGATGCATGGGAATACTTAAATGGGAGCAAAATAATAAAAGCATTGCGATACGGTACTAAGCCCATGTTATGCTTTGCACCTTATCTAATATTCATGAACTCAAGATAAATCACAACTGCATGTGATTTGGCTATTTATATATTCCACATTCCTGACTAAATTCCTTTGGAATGCAACAGGAGTGAGCCTTCACAGATCCTAAAAACTGTTTCTTCCCTAGAACTATGGCCCTATGGAACTGTTTACGGGAGGACCAACTAACAGCAGATTATAAAAAGGATGCTGGATGTCTATTTTAGTCTCACAACCACTTCTAGTATTTTTTTGACTTCTTTTACTCTTTCGTTTGGAAAAAAACAACAAAAACTGCAGCTTAACATTACTAATACAACTTTTAAACGGGAACTTGGTTTAAACCTTTGTTTGATATTCGATTCTTAATGAAAATTCTTGAATAAATTTTTGAATCTAATGCTACTTTGTTTTATGTACTTAATCGTTGCGAGAAACTTGTGATAAGCGAGCCTCTCAGCACCTAGTTCATGTGTTCGAATGGTTGTGGACTGAATAGAAACTTTCGCTTAACAGGCTTCCGTGTCTAGTAGCAGGGGATCACCAAAACCTCCAGGCAGGAAACTAGGTATGTTAACAATAAAAGAGGAAAAAGAAATTGGTAAATCATAGTATGATACTATCCCTAATCCTAAAGAATAAATTCAGTTGCCTCACAAAGGACTCCTGGGACGTCGCTTGAACTAGATCAGCGGGCAGCGAATTCCAGCATTTGACAACTCCTAAGGAGTAGAAGTTGTGACTACAGTCTGTTCTGCTATGTTGTGTCTCTAGTTTCTGGATGTTACCCCTTAGGTTAGTGTTGAGACTAAGCTTAAGCAGGTGTTTAAGAGAATGTCAAGAAGTGTTAAGGATCCTGTAAGCCATTAGAAGGTCACCTCTAAGACGTTTATACTCTAATGGGTAGAGGTTAAGTGATTGGAGGCGCTCTTCATAAGGTGATTTGGTGCATATCTTCGTCATTTTCTTGGGAAACCTACAGACTCAGGTCCTCTCACAACTTATTCTAGCCACCATGAGCTGCCACGGCAGCTGATGTATGGACACGCGCTACACATCCTAACCGTCCCTGCATCTAATCTCATAGCTTCTTATTCAAATGTCATATGACAAGCAAGTGATGCCTCTAACGACACTAATGGAACACGAGTAACTCAAAGGCACCCTGTATGGTACCTTACATTGGTCTACGCACTCACTTAGCTCTTTAGTGAGAATATTACTACAGTCCTGCTAAATATCCCATGAACCCCCTACCTCCATCAAAACAAATAAGTCTGTATTTGCTTCATATAGCAATTTTATTTTTCAGAAGTAGGATATAACAGTTAGAATTGGAGTAAAATGGCAGTATACAGCAGATGCACGTGGTACATGTCTTCATCGATTAACTGAAATAGAGAATACGGATATTAGCTTAACGGGCTTATTTAGAAAGACTAGTGTCTACCTTGAACTTACTGAGTGAGAAAGTTATACTGGGATAATGAATAATGTAGGAATCTAGTCAACCAGGGTGTACGAAGCACTCAAACTGGAAGACAGTTGTCCAAAAATAATTCGAATATGAAGGTGAAAATTTGCAGGTACTTTTCATCGTAAGGGTGAACATATTAGGTACCGGCTGACGTCATACCGTAAAAAAACAGGTTTGCGAGTGGTGAAATATGATCTATAAAACAGTTAGCTTAATAACAGTTAATTACCTTTTTACTCCCTGATCATGACCCTTCGGCTTCCTTTTATGGCCAAAACAGCAAACATACACCACACACTGATAGCAGATTTCCGGCTTTTCAATGTTAAGCTTGCTTTAACGCACTACGTAACGAGTACAAACTTTCTGTTACTGCTATATGGCATATTTTTTATAACAAACCCTCTGCAATAGATTGGTAGTATCTGTGACTTCGTCTATGATTGTCGGAAGTCTGGGTCCTTTCGAAAACAATGCTGATATCTCCTACTGCTGGGCAATCGGTATTAGTTTGACTCGTTGGCGGGATAGTGTTGTCCATAATACTGAAGAAAATTAAAAACCGGAGATTGTTTCCTTTCATTTTGCCGATTACATCATAAAGGACAGTTAGGAACGAACATGCGGACAGTTAGTCACAGGCGGCAGCAACAATTATTTTAGCTAAAAAACGAACTTCGGCTTTGGATATCTAGAAAACAAGTCAATACAAAACCGATTACCATTTTAAAACATAAGACTAGGCAGCTTGGCTGAAGAAATACATTGACTTGAGTAGAGGCAGCAAAAACTCAAAAAACAATGCTGATTCGAAGTAAATTTCACACCAACATATAGAACATTACACTAACTGCGGCATTTTAGCACACTGAAACATTAAATTACATAGCTACACGAAAGAAATAGCTGAAAGTAGCACAGAACGAAGAAAACCGAACGCAATTGCTTACAAAGATGGCGGATGTAATAATTCACGTCCCATTCTGATTGGTTGCTAAGCTGAAGGGCACATTTACGAAATTGAGCTGCGTTTAATTGCAGCCTCGTTGGGTAGTTCATCAATTTTCGTCAAGATCAGGGACAACCAACACTCATCAGTTAACTGCGCATCGTGGCCTGACTCGTGCGGCTGTGGTCGCATTCTGTTTCTTGTAAATACCCCTGCTGACAGAGTCCTGCAGTAACGTCATCTGTGTTGCGTGATTGGTAGTCTGTGGAATTATGGTCTACTATGGTATTAATACTGCTCTACTAATAGACCTGATCCTAAAACTGTGTATTTGTCATGATGTAACTGCCTAATCTATAAGATCTTAAGTGGAAGTCACATCATTGTCTACACTGACTCATCGTATCGTAACAATCACCAACACATAATGGAGAACAAGCCTAGGCTGGAGATAGAACCATATATTTAATATGAATAAAAGATATAAGATAACATTCAACAGAGATCACGCCTGCAAGTCTGAGCCATGCCATCCGACCAATTCGAATTAATTCAATTCATTCTTCCCGCATTCTCCATTGTTGGGTTTTTCTCCGCGTCTCCACTGTCTCGTGTTCAGCTTTGAGGATTGTGTAGTTAGGGCCCTATGCTACTACAGGCCTACACGAGTTAGACGGGAATGATGACCAACCAGCTCACGATGTAGTCACACCGATCGTGGGTTATCCTTTCTTCTTGTCCGGGTAATATGACTTCTTTGATGACCGAACAACACGAATGACCTTATTAAAGAAATATACTGGTAAGAGTAGGTACGGTGAAATTTCATACATATTCGTATGCCTACTCGACCTATTAGTTCTCTCTCTTACAATTTATTCACTAACCGGATGACATCTAAGCATGATTCTGCTATGTTCAGACAATTGTTAAAGAGCATATCCACATTCTGAGTCTTCTTAGCTCTGATGATGTCACAGGTATTCAGTGTTTGGCAACGCTTCTACCAGTAACACCTTCTAATGTATTTCGTTCCCACCCAGAGAAATCAAAAGTCAGCATCCAATGTCGAAAACTTACAGAGCTATTTATTTTCGGGATTTATCTACCGCTACAGCTCTTAAACCCTCCTCCTGTACATTTGAACTAACTGAAGACTAACTTCCATACCTAGCAAAGGCTTCTGATGAAAAAACTTTTTTTCTGAACCCCACTGTAATTGGAATTCTAAATGGTGTTTGTATCGTAAGACCTTCCAGACGTCAAAACTATGGTGTTTTCTTAGTACAAAATCTACTACTTCAGAAACAGTTCATCGTCTATGAAATGTAATGCCTACATGAAACGAGGAAAATTTTGTCCGTTTTGGATAAATTTTGGGGAAGCCGCAGCGGAAAACTTTCCCGAAATGTGTAATGCGGCGTCGAGTCACGTTTGACTATGATCACCACTACAACAAGACTGCGTATGAGGACAGGCCAAACCTCCGAGTAAACCAGAAATCAGAAGGCGATTGAAGGTTGTAGCAAGATATATTTGTTGGCGATCTCGTGGTATCGAAAGAATAGCGAGATCGTGCCAAAGGAGTATAAGTGGAACTACTGAGCGAACGTAAGTTCATACAAGGTCACAAGCGACGGAAGATTGTACGTTCTTAGTACAGTTAAACGAAAAAGTACAGTAAAACAATCCCTGGCACAATTGGTTATAATAGTAGTTTTTTCCATCACATCAATCGTGTTCTCCTGATAAAAGTAGGTCACTACAAATTCTTGAGGGAATTTTGGGTTTTCCCCAATATTTTCCCACAATCTTACAACACTGGGGTTTTTACCCGAAATTTCCGTAAACTTTGGGGAAAACTACCAAACTTTTCACGACTATAGGGAAAACCCAAAAACTTATTCAAAATTCTCCAAAGTTCCTCCATAATAAAGAGATTGGAAAATGATCCTTCTTTATGTGATATTTTAATTTCAACAGGTTAATTACTAACCACTTAACTCAAGCTGCTACAATAATAGCATCTCAGAAGCAACACTGGTCAACGCTGTAAACGAAATGGTGTCCAGTCTTCAAACTCCAAACGGAAAAATTGCCATCCAAATAGAGCTTCTGGTGACTAGTTACTTCCATGGTCAGTGAGGCAGTTACCTACCAATTATATTGGAAGACAGATATGTAATATCATGGGTTGATTGAATTTTGATATAAGGATTATTGGATGTCTGACCATTGGACTGACACGCTCACTGCGAGGTCGATTATTGGCTTTGCCGTGGATGTATAGTTTGACTGAATAAATATCTCACCTAGCACGTCTCATGCCGCGTACTGATAAAAGCCATACAATACACTATATAAGACACTGAAAATAGAGTGCGTTGCTCCAAAGAATGGGATCGTGATGCACCTAAACCAGAACAGTGATTCCGATACTTCATTCATCGAGATTTAGATGGTGGTTGGAGGTAGTCAACAGGAAACCCTGGACCCGGGTTTCGTGCTACTTGGCACTCGTCAGCAAGGTGTACCTGTAATCTTGAGGGAACTGGTGCCCCCTGGCGGATTCGATCTCGTGTCGCCCAGCTTCACAGTCAGAGACGTTACCACTGAACTATCCGAGCCGTGACTAACCTCCTGTAGGACTGAGATGTAATCACAATTGATTGATCACTGGGTGGTGATCAATGTCATGCTTGTCTAGTCCTTATTAGTGCAGATCGAATGCTATCGATCATGTTGCAATGTGGCCAAGTAGCACGAAACCCGGGTCCAGGGTTTCCTGTTGACTACCTCCAACCACCATCTAAATCTCAATACATAGTGCCCGCAGTGTCCAGTCACCTAGACTGGTGGCCACATTGCAACGTGATCGATAGCATTCGATCTGCACTAATAAGGACTAGACAAGCATGACATTGATCACCACCCAGTGACCAATCAATTGTGACTTCATTCATCATAACACTATATGGTGATAACAGTCTTTATTCTTAAAAACACACCGCCTAGCGCTTCGAAAGCCAACAATGGCTAAAAATGAGCTTAATCTTGTATTGAACTTGGATACTATCCGCTACTCAAACAGTACCTCTTCGTCCTCGCTGCCTATTATAGCAGGAGTCTGAGCATAAGGGGCTACTGTGGACAACTTAATCAAAATTCGACCTCAGACGTCACTACTTACTACGTTCTCAAAACCTGACAGTCACCGTTCAAAAATTAACTCCATAAAGCCCAACAAGCAGAAGCATAATATATCTTTAAAACAGTCCATACATACATCAAGCCCCTGCAACATCTTGCCAATCCCCAATAGTTCAGCTTAGTATAGGTAATGTGTTCTAAGTGTAAATGCTGTTTCCAATTCTACTAGTTGATGTTTATTTCGGTTAAACAGAAATATTGGGTACCTTTGGGGGCAGTAATCCTATTTAGACGTCCCGAAACTGAAATCCGTCGGAATCACAATAAATTGTTTTATCCAGGAAACCCAAAATGTAACTGGATACGATATCAACAAACTCCACAATCCCCGAATAGCTAAGTCCAAAAGTTAGATTGATAATGGAATTTGAATTGCTTCCTAATGTATTACTCCGCACTCTAAAATGTGCCGGCTACAAATAAACACTAATGCTATTAGCCCAGACCAACAGACGGACTTGCGAAGGGACCACACAAGGATCAAGTACCAACACTTCAACTTCCTTGGTAACTGTAAGAATAAAACGTGTGAATAGATAGCATTAATGTTCAGAAATTGGGAACAATTACTGAAAAGCGGAAGACGTAACAAAGACTGAAATGAGTTGACGGAATAGCAGATCATGTCATATAATAAGATGATCGGTAACTGAAAAACTAAAATCTACTTACAAAAAACTCAACATTACAACAGAATGAGGACACGTAATTACATGATTTTAGGAAAAAGAAAGTTACTTACATGTCTGAACACATCTATAGGGACCTCATAGATGACTAGAGTTACCTCAATTTTCTACACTACACTAGTAGTATTGTACACACCTGCTGATAAGTTTTTAACATAAATTAAAAATACTACCACACTAAATCCGTCCGACTAATTACTTCCTAATAAACTATTTACTTCTGCGATGTATCATCATAGCCGATAAGGGAGAGATAAAAACGTATCTTAAAAATCATTGCTCATGTACAAGAACCCACTAAAATAAACCTCGCCTATATAACTTTTATTAGCCCAAATTTTCATCGTGAAACGATAGCGACAAAAAACCAAATGTCGAAACATCTATTCTAAATAAAACCGTTAGTTGAAACCTAAGCTTTCATGTTGGTTGTCATTTTTCATCTAAACTCGTGCGAAACCAATTTTTAATCTAAGATATTAACGCCATAAAAGTTTTCCTATAAAATATAGCTTATTCTTAAAACTGAAAATATCCGAAGGAACTATCGAGTTTTGACGACAAATCAACTTTTATTTGAAAAAATTCAGGCGCTAAACTGTATGCCCATGATGAATGTAACATTGTGTAATCGGAAAAAGCTATTTACGAATTATGTAATTAACCAGAGTAAACACCTTTTAAAAATATATACAAATAATTTTGACAACAGAAAATGCCTAGAAAAGATTAATAAATATATAACATATTAACAAGATAGTTGACTGCAATAATACTAAATTAGTTTATTTGACAGCAAAGAACGAGGACAGAAGGCAAGGTAGAGTCAAACCATTGAAGACAATGACTACAATACTATATTGTGAATATGAACTATCACTAAATATTATGATACAATATTTGACGAACACATATTATTAATGAAAAGAGATATTATGAATATTTTTTAGACAAAGTATATAAGCAACCAAAAGCAGCACAAGTAGCTTTAATCACAGTAGGAAAACAACTTTTAAAATAAATCACAAAGAAACTTGGGAAATTAGCAAACTATATAAGTCACTATAATTAATTACAAAACATGAGAACATAAAGAGGAGGAAATGCAATGATGAAAAAGAAAGATAAAACTAAAAGTTGAATAAGTAACACAGTTTGCTTTTTACATGGAAACTGGTACATCTTTTATAATTAAAGCCTCTTTAAAAGAGAAAGATTTAGTTTGAAGTCCTGAGTTATTACAAGCTCCTGTGAATGGAAGAGCACCAAAAACAGGTTCATAGTTAGTTGGCTTGATATGATCGATGATTTTTTCGTTGGAACGGTTATTAAGAGACATATTTGAATGCAGTGTAGAATCTGTGTTACAATTGTTATTATCGTTTAATAAACCATCTGAAAATAGCAAACCTTTTATATCAGGTTCTAAATCGCTTTCGGTAGATTGGGATACAGAGTTTATAGGAAGAGAAAAGTTTTTCAAATTTTCATTACAATCTATTAGTATAAAGCCAGCCGTATCAGAAAGGGGGGATGAAGTGTGTATACTTGAAAGACAAGTCTTTGTGAGTAGAGTCGGACTAACAGATGACGGTAGCGAATCCGATACAGATTTCGAGAGCAGATTAGAATTGTGGTCTACTGTGAAGCAAGAAAATGGATGCTTTCCATCAATAATTTTTGAAATAGCACGACTATCAGTTGACATAACTTGACTACAACGCTTACTGCAGTTATTCAGAGCATTAAAACTCCCGGAGTGTCTTTTTTTGTGGTACATTAAAATGGACTCTCTTCGAAGAGACGAAGATGCTTGAGAGGAAATCCATGTAGTAAGGCGAGTTGAACGCCGTGTTGGCTTAGGAAACAATATACAGGATTCAATAGATTCAAAATCCAAAATAGATGGACTTGAATCACCTTCAGAACACTGGCTATCTGATGATTCTGTGCTTACCAGTTCCTGGCTAGATTGGATACATTTAGCCAACGATGACTCTTGTTTACCAGACGAATTAGCACTAGGTTTTTTACAGTCTACAGTCAAGTTTGCTATTTTCCGCTTTTTTGTTCTTCGTACCATCTTATGAGGAGGGAATAGGTCATAACGATGTCCAGTGAGATAATCAATGATGCGCACATCACGTAAACGGCAACGGCTACCTTGAATATAATCTAAAACATCTAAAGCACGATCAACGCCTGATGAGAAAGCACCATGAGTACATTGTTGACCACCAGAACTGTCAACGGTACCTTCACCTGCAAAAAGCAACTTCGGACAAACCTGTAGTAAAAACAAGTTGGAATAGCGTGTAAGTGATGAGAATATTTTGGACCGTCTTAAAATATATTAATATTGCATATAGAAAGATTATGGTAAAACCAGAAACATAGCTTAAATACATTGGGGAACATTGCAATTTTAGGAAGGACTATGTAGATCGAATAATAAATTTAATAGCTTCTTGCAATAAATGAGTCCCTGTGATGATAAGGATATTCTTACCCCGAACAGTGTGTTTAAATGTTTATGGCGATCCACTTATAAAGCGAGATTCTCCGACATCTATGTAATAATTTCCATATTTTAAAAATACCACTTGGAATTATGTGAGTTGTCTGGCCTTTAAATGTTTACTTAGGACAATCTGTCTGAAGACAAACATCTCAATAGGGGATTGATTTCTACAGCGATCTCACACACTAAATTAAGTCACACTCTAAACATTATTGATAACAGAATATTACTAAAAGTTGTGATTTTCCACTGTCGATATGTTTGTGAATTGGTTAGTCTCTATTAATACTAATGTTCTAATTCCATTACCTCATAGCCAAAAGCACTATCTACTAAGAAGTGGTTACATCCAATAAACTGGCACCAATTAAAATAAAATATTCACCCTATTAGTCACTGATAAATCAAATATGTAAGCAAACATGATTAATTAGTTCAATTTAAAGAAATAATAAGATTATAACTAACTGCGGAAGGCAGGCTACTTGCATAAGCTTGTCGATCAGCGTCACTGCAGCCAACCTCGCCAGCAGTATAAGCACCCAAACTAAACGGGTCTTCTGACCATCGAGTAACGTGAGTGTATATAGGTTCAGGCAATGGACACTGAGAAGTGTACATACCACCTAATAAATCTAGTAAAGTTTTGACGACAGCTTGATCAGATCGACCAGTAATCCTGAGCTTTGAACCACCCCATACGTGAGCAACCAGAACACCTGGATTTCCATAAAAGTCACAATTAAGTATATGAAGGTAAGCGCCGGGACACGTAATATGAGGCGTGTCACGATCCCAAAAAATTTCTGATGGGTTAAACATTAAAATAACCTAAAAGGGAAAAAGCGGGATACCTATTAGTTATCATAAAGTATGTTAACAATACCCTCATTCATTAAAGCAAACACATGAAGACTACAATTCATTGTCAAATGGCTTTCTAACACAGAAATTATACAAGTTTCATTAAACAACAACCACGTAAGAAATAATCTATTATATCTACATACAATAAGTCAAAAATATAAGGAAAGATTATAGAAAATATCATGCTTGATGATTTTAATGAAAACTGAAGGTATAATCCAAACTGTATCTAGAATATTTCGAAAGCATTTTGTCATAATCTCTCTTATTACGACTCAGCTATTCTTATTGTCCAGTATTCTTGGACACCCACTCACTCGACAAGTCCTCAAATCAGAACACGGTTGAACAGGAACGTAATTACATTCCAAATAACAAGGTTGGATGGAAGTAGGAATCTGTGGTGTTTGTATGAACTAATAATTCTTTTGTACTTGATGTGTGCCCGATTTTGAATTCGTAATACAATACATTCGTTTGTGCTCACCTAGTTCTACCTAACATGAATTGTGCTATTTCGGGGATTCCTAGATCATATGATAATCCAAATGCTTCTAAGTATCACAGAATCACAATATGAAAAACGTTAGTATATTTGTAGTTTTTACATGAAAAGATCCTATTGTCTTCTCCAAGTATCCACTAGCGCTGATTGGTTATGAAATAGCCAATTAGAGCGCCCCAACACAATCCTGTAAGAAACATCCTTCAATCGAATTTACATCCCGTTAACACACCTATATTATAATCACTTTTTTTCAGTTGAACAAAAAGGTTACCATATGAGGGTTTGATACGGTAATTTTTAGTTATGAGGTCATCTAATTAACATTATTCGAAAATTTCAAAAACCATTTCTTTCGAACGGATAGTCTAATATCTATCAATATCAGCTTTGTTAGTTACCCTAATAATGTTTTTAGAATACAAGTAATTTACCATGATTATAAAAAAAAACCTAGTCTTGAAGTTCATACCTTCTGCTGGATTTTTTTCAGAAAAGTAAAAAGTGAAATTATTTTAAAGTGTAAAAATTGTGTTAGAACTACTTAATAAACGCACAAAGCCATGTAATAAATTTATACATCTTTTCAAGTATACAATCACTACCTGAATGGTAGCTGAAAATTTTGTGTTACTGTTTTCTTATTTCGATCCGGTTTACTTGAGAATTTTTAAACGTAGATTTTTATTAAAGTTGTACATATTTTATAGCATAAAACTTGCATCATGATGTAAGTTATTTTACATTGAATGAGCACATGAATATCAAACGTTCAAGGTAGAGAAATTCCTGTGAAACTGAACAAATGTTTCAAGAAACTTTAACAGTGTTTTTATCCACTAATGATAACCACACACTTTTACATTACTCAATATTACATATATGAGATATAAAATTTGGAACTCATAATGATAGCAGTGATAGACTTTACGATCACTGTATACTTTTAATATTGAATGCATTAAATTGTACACTTAACATTTAGACCATTAATACGACGATATAAAATGTTGCAATTTCAGAAGAGAAATCACCAGGCAATTTTGATTTTAAAGTGTAAATTTAGTGGTGACTAGTGACTTTTAATCCAGCCTGAATATCGCTCTACATAATACAAGATTCCTCGAAATAACACAAAAATGAAAATATACAATTTATTTCGACGCAACCAACTAAATGCAGTAATATATTTCCAGAGAGAATTTCTAACGAAAACGTACGGTAATTTGAAGTAAACAAAGTATAGTGGACCATTTCCTTTCTAGGATGAGTCCACTTAGTTATAATACTGTTAAAAAGCCTATATATATATATATATATATATATATATATATATATATATATATATATATATATATATATATATTCATATATATATTCATATATATATTCATAGGAGCGAAACTGGTATGAAAATATCAGATTATTGCTCCTAAATTTTGGTAGAACGGTGGCTAAGGCACTCAGCTTTCAATCAACAAGTTAAAAGTTCAAAACTCATCCCACTTAATTCAGTCAGAGCAGCAGGGAATCAGTAATATCATTAGTCATCACACAAATAACGTGGCTCAAAGCAAAGTACATGAACTTGTAATTGACAAGTTAAACTATATTGTGAAGTTTACAAAGAGTATTTTATCATAAGTTTTTCAGCCAATAGTTTATTCCACATTGACTGATATTTCAGATAACTTATAACCTTTCAGTTAATATATTTTTTTCAATACTATGATTATATCTGTAAAACAACTCATGCTATCAAGTTAAACAACGTTACAAACTGCACGAAAATCCACAGTCAGTTTACCTTATTATGAGTTTCTGCTCCCAACTTTGGAATACCAAGACGATCTATTGCAAGTCTTTTCCTTGAAGGCAAACACGGATGAAAATGGATGGCACTACGACGATCAAGGCCTTTGAGTACACCAACAGGGACTGTTATGATGCAGAAGCGTGCAAAATAACGCCTAGAAGATTGCCTGTTGAAAACCAACGTAGACGATTCCCCTGAGTACTGTGCCACATCAACACATACTAGATTAGAAGACTCAATAAAATCCATAAGAGTTTTAGTAGACCATGAGGCAGCACTGTCATGAATTAATTGGATATTAATTTCTTCATTAGATTTACTAAAGTCTGTGTGATTTGACCAATACACATGCCGTGCAACACATCGGTGATGAATGTCTACACCAGACGCTAGAAATTCGACAAACTTTGAGAACCCATCTAAAACTAAACGATCCTCCCATTTGTGATCGGTTCGACGAGCAATACTCTTACACGAGCCATTCAAACTTAAGTGGGTTCTTTTTTCTTGCAACCAATCCAAATAGATTCTTTTGGACACAGAGCTCGGTTGGTCAACATTCAGAGCTAAACCTGCCATAGCATCAGCTTCGAAATGAGGTCCCAAAGAAAGTTTAGGAGAGAGTCTATGAGCCGGATTTACATACGCTATGTATCGGGCAAAAAGGGAATCAAAAATGCCCTTTTCTCTTCGAGAAAGAGTCGGAGAAGTTCGGTAGCCTGCTTTGTATAGTAAATGAAGACATGATTCTAGAGCACTATAAGTAACAAAACAAAAAAAATTAGAAGAAAGCCAACATATAATCATGTGAGTAAATGCATTGATTTAACTCTATTAAATGATCACAGACAAATTTCTACCAAAGTAGTAGGGTTATATGAAGGGTGTCTTATACCGAACAAATAGTCTTTAAATAAGTTGGTAAAACGCGAGTACATATATTGTCACATCTTATGAGTTTAAAAGTAGAGCTGCAGGATAAATTATTCATAAAATCATGATATGAAGTTGAAAAAGTAACCTGGAAACTCAAGTAATACTCCAGTATCTGATGCAACATATCTCTCGAAACACATACACAAGCCAATTCTATAGACTTAAATAAGAATTTTTGAGAGCAGCTTATAAAGAGGTGATCTTAATATAATTTAATATAGACACTGGCGAAATAAAGTAAAGTGAAGACTAATGAAAGCTACTTAGACTGATATACATTTAGTTACTATTATATATATATATATATATATATATATATATATATATATATATATATATATATATATAAAGAGAGAGAGAGAGAGAGAGAGATTTATATTCCCTGTGAAATGAGTGAAAACTTGCACACGGAACAAACCTTGGTAAAGCAGTAGCTAAAGTTTTATTTGATCGATTCTCTTGTTTCTTCTGATTTGCTGCCATAAGAATGTACAGTAAGCATCTGTCAAGTAGAAAACTCATGTCCGCCACTTCCTCCAAGCCAATTTCCTTACCCGACTTATTATCTCGCCAAACAGCTACCTCTGGACATTCCCAACCCCGATGCGTACCTAGAACATCCCCAGCGGCAGGAGAAGTAGCGATTTTTAAACGACTAGCCAGAGTAAACAAAGGTTGAACATCCTGCGAATTGTTGCATCCATGAAGGTAGCTAGCCCCCAGGTCGACGACAGACTTATCTTGTGATTTGCCAGTAACAGAAGGAAGATCAACTGTATGAATCCGGCCACCACTTCTTGATCGCGCTTCTAAAACAATAGTTTTAAGTCCTTCATTAGTTAGTAGTTTGGCTGCAGCAAGTCCAGAAATACCGGCACCCAAAATAAGCACATCACAAAACGTGGCCTCTGACATTTTATAAGTAGCCTCAACGAGGATCGAGCTGCACAAAATAGCAAATAAAAATAAGAATTATGAGGTGAGTCAGATGTTTGGTAAGTACAGTAGTTCACCTCAGTAACAAGATACGTTTTCGAACACAATGACGCAAGTGATATTTATTAGGTGAGGGTCGATAGTATAATATCAATTTTACGAATGTCCTGTGTGGTATAAAGCGTTGCCAACGTCACTAAACGATTCCGTGACTACTTTTGATGGACAGACTATAGTCTATGAATTAACCGACCAGATATAAGATGAAGGGTCTTGGATTTTAACGAGAAAATCATTGATCTATTTGGTTAAGTGGCGTTTTATCGTTTTAGCTTATGTCAGCTCGTGACGAAAACCCGAAACCTAGTCCTAACTCCTGACTCTCATTTATAACCCTTACTAAGTTATAGTTAGTACGTGGATACTATCAAAGTCACTTTAGTGTCGCTCAAAGGTTGCTCATAAATTATATTCTCAACTAGTAAATAAATGTACGTTAAGCAAGATTATTTGGAAGCTGATTTCGGCTTCAACTGAAGTCTTTAAGTTCACCTTAATCTTAGTGAGGCTAGTGCCAAATTCGAGAGCCTGCTTTGAAATACCTGGTGATATTTTGACGGTTTTCTTAAATACTAGTAATTTTTAGCATAGTGTTGTGAAAACCATGTCTTCCAAATCCACTTTTAAGCATGTAAAACAATTTCTAAGCGGGAAGGAATTTTTCTAGGCTGGAACTCTAGGTTACTATTGTTTAAAAGTCAACAACTAAGCAACAATTACAAGAGACAGAAGTTACGAGAATACAGAACCAGATATACTTGGAGTCAAGTACGCCAGGAACCAAACTTTCCGCTCCCAACATTTGGTACTCAATCTTATTATAACGAAATTTTGAGACGTTTGTTTGTAGCCTTGATGTTTGTTGTGTGCAGGTTCAGTTTAAGGAGCCATTCACTAATGTAGGAATATAACCGATGTTATTCTGTGCAAGTCACGACTGGCACTCTCGCTTTCACTTTTGTTTACCGATTAGTTTGTAGTTTTGATGCAGTTGTTAGTGTTTTCTTTTGAAATTTTCCTTTTTGACAGTACCGTCTACTCAATCTGTACAGTCTTATTGACAGTTAACCGTCAATTAAATGTCTACCAAAAAACAGGAGGGTGCTTTTATCATATTACTTGTCAAAGAATACACAGGAGATAAGGGACTATCCAAGATAAAAAAAGATGCTCCTCAAAATTAACTACCTATTGGGTTTTGAGCGAAACCTGACACCCGAAATCACAACCTGTAGGAACCCATGCAGTTTCTAAAAAACTCTGTTTATGAACATTGAGTTCAAGGCAGATACTGCTGCAGGGATTCTGAAGAATCGTTAAAAAATCATTGAGGAATGTTTTTTACGCTACCCAGGCTGCCATTGTCCTCAAAATCCGCTACAATACCCATGGATTTATCAGAGATAAACTCTTGCCATGGGTCATATTATGTTTAAGTTCACTTGCTCATGTGAAGCAGAGTTCACTGGGCGCACAGAGCAAACATTTCGAAGTGCATCTCTGCATATTTTCCTAGGAAGCCTTCGAAACGTGAATGCAAAACGATCAGTAGTTGAATATTATGAGCATTGATCGTGTCGCTTCACCTGGAAAGCCTTTCGAAGTCATTCATACGGCCAGTCGATTCAATTCGAGAGAAAAACAGCCCGTAACTCGTGCATTCCAGAGGTTCTGGCAATCCATATTTTCAAACTTGAACTTTGTATGGAAAAGAAACACGTGCAATCTATTGTTCTTTCATGACTCTAGCAATTATTGTTCATAAAAAGTGGTCTGATTGTTAATACACCTGTCAAATGTTTTAAGTCTCAGTATTAGTTTTTTGATATTATAGCCATCACTTTTTTAATAACCACCAAGTGAAAAATTATTTTTCATACTATTATCTCTCGTCGAATTCTTTATCATCCACATGCTCCATGTAGTTTTGAAAGGAATAGAAGAAGCTTTCGCTTAACGGGAAAAAATTTGTAAATCATAATGAGATACTGTCCTTAGTCCTTAAGAATATGTATCGTGGTGTCGAGTTGAGATTAACTATGAACACCGCTACCAAAAAACACGTGCCAAGTAAATCAGAAGGCGAAGGTTGAACGTAACCAATGAAATCCATAAAATCCCTGAGAAGTCAAATATCAGAAGGCAATTGATGGACCAAATCGAGATATATTCGCTGGCGATCTCGTGGCATCGAAAAGATACCGAGATCGTGCCAGGATAGAAGCTTGGTTACAGAACGTAACCGAATTCGCGCGAAGTTACAATCAAAGTGTAAGAATAAGAATGGGAGCACAATATAGCTGTCATTAGCACAGCCAAACTAAAGCACATTAAAACAAGCACTGGTACAGTTGGTTATAATAATAATTGTTTTTATTAAACCAGTCGTGTTCTCGTGATAAATGTGAGTCACTACAGGAGCCCCCCGCTAGAAAGGGTTTACACTTTCGATAAATAGCGGTTTAAATCGTGGGACTAATCGGCTGACGAGCGATTGTAGGACGGAAGAATTGGCGAACAGGAAAGCGATCGTTGATCGTCGAGTTGCCAACGTAGGTCATTTTCGGAGAACGGTACCAGGAGCGATGTGTTGTATTTGTTGCTTGAGTTGGCATGCTACACGAGAGTGGTTTGTATCCAGAATCTGAAGATTGCGTTCGTAGGAAATGCGGACCAGAAACGCTGCAGACGTAGGACGAAACCACGTTGAGCCAAAAGACCAGAAGCGACCATAACGACCAGGTTCGAGACCAAGCGTATGCCAAGCATTCGAAACCAATATATCGACTGAGTGCGTTGACAAGAGCATGGGTGGCCAATCCAGCTTTCGCCAAAGTTGACTGAAGTCGACGGAACCAAACAGAGATGGTCGAGGGCGTGGGCTCAGGAAACAAAAAGAAAATCAAAAAAGAGAAGGGTGTAGCATGCGTGTAGTATAGGAATAATCCTACACCGTATCAGTTGTTGACTGTGCGACTATTCGCGGAAGCGTACGGGCAACCGTACTCGGCGACCGGAACGTGAGACGGCAGTCTCGTTCGTATCGCGTGAGCCTGCAATCTCATCCGAGGTCAGAGGCGGCGTGGTCTGCTGATCTGGACGTGAGACTATCGTCTCGTCCGTAGACGGTGCAGATGACGCATGCTGTTGACCGGGACGTGAGAATGAGGTCTTAGATGTATCTAGCGTGGGACCTGAAGAAGATTTAAGGATCCCGCTAGGTTTGATAGGTCTAGCATTGAATCTCAAGTTATCAGATAGGGCACTGTCATCGACGTGTGCTGGTTTGAGACGATCAATGCTGACGATCTCGACGCGGCCATGTCGACCAACCTTGAAGGTCTTTTCGTGACGAGCGATCACGCGAAAAGGGCCTTCGTAAGGTTGTTGCAAAGGTTTGCGTACCGAATCTACTCGTATGAAAACATGTGAACAGGTAGATAACTCTCGAGGGAGAGCGACCTGTCGATGTTGTATTCGAGTTGACACCGGAGGCAGCGTTCGCATAAATGCAGACAGTCGTTGGACGTAGTCTGATTTAGCGAAATTAGGTCTGCTCCGTGGTGTGAAGAATTCCCCGGGCAGACGCAATGTCGTGCCGTATACAAGTTCAGCGGCGGAACATTGGATATCTGCCTTTAAACTCGTTCTGATACCTAAAAGAACGAGCGGTAAGGTTTCGTACCAGTCGTCGTTTTCGTGTGCTCGAAGAGCACTTTTAAGTTGCCGGTGAAACCTTTCAACTAAACCGTTTGAAGCTGGATGGTAGGTGGCAGTGCGTATGCGTTCCGTACCAAGCAGCCGAGTAAGTGAGGAGAATAGTGCGGACTCAAATTGTTGCCCTCGGTCAGTCGTGACAGTCGAGAGACAACCGTATAGAGCTATCCATCGTTCTACGAAGCGGTGAGCAACTGTCTCCGCCGTGATAGACGTGATGGGTATAGCTTCGGGCCATCTGGTGAAGCGGTCGATGCACGTATGTGATCATACCCGTGCGATGGTGGCAGTGGTCGTACAATGTCTAAGTGAGCGTGATCAAAGCGAGCATCAGGCGTAGCGAATGTACCGAGGGGGCGGCTACGTGCCTGTGCACTTTTGATAGTTGACATTGTAAGCATTGCTTCGCCCACATACGAACATCTTTATTCATGGACGGCCAGACGTATCGTGCAGCGATGAGACGTAATGTAGCTGCGATACCTGGGTGAGATAATCCATGCAGGGCATCGAATACGAGACGGCGATAAGCAGAGGGTACGATGGGTCGGGGAAGACCAGTAGAAGTATCGCATAGGATGGTGCCAGAAGTCGTGGCTAGAGGTACTTCCTGATACTGAAGGGACGTAGAGTGTGGTGCTTCTGTACAACTGGGATCGTTTGCTTGGGCAGTGGCCATAGCAGGAAGATCGAGCACCAGCAAGGTAACTGCATTCGTTTGGATTCGTGATAGAGCATCGACAACACAGTTCGACTTGCCTTTGATGTGACGAAGGTCTGTCGTGAACTGGGAGATATAATCCGAATGTCTGCACTCCCGTGGTGAGTAGCGGTCAGACTTGGTATGCAAAGCATACGGTAAGGACTTATGGGCGGTGAATAAGATGAATTGAAGTCCTTCTACTGCGTGCCGAAAATGTTTGATGGCGCAGCAGGCTGCTAGCAGCTCGCGACCAAAAGCGCTATATCTCGTCTCCGTGGTAGTAAGGCGTCGTGAGAAAAACTCGAGGGGTTGCCAACTACCGGAGATATTTTGTTGCATGACTGCTCCTATAGCAACATCGGATGCATCAACCGCTATACTAAGCGTGGCTGATGGATCGGGATGGGCGAGAAGAGTGGCTTGCGCAAGAGCCGTTTTGATTTCAGTGAATGCAGTACGTGCAGAATCGTTCATTTCCAATCTGCGTGGGTTGCCGCGTAGTAAGTCGGTTAGTGGTCGTAACCGTTCTGCCGCGTGTGGGATGAAACGACGGTAGAAGTTAACCAGACCGAGAAAAGCCTTCAGTTCCTTGAGTGAGGACGGCACGTTGTACTCCTTTATTGCTTGCACTTTGTCATCACAAGGTAGAATACCCTCTTGCTTGATAACATGACCCAGAAATATTATTTCTCGTTTACCTAACTCGTATTTGTCTGGGTTAACTACTATTCCATTATCCGAAAGGCGTTGGAATAATAGCGTAAGATGTTTATAATGTTCATCTACGTTTGATGATGCGATTAGCAGGTCATCAATATAGACGTGAACAAAATCGAGGTCTCGTACAATGCTATCAATAAACCTTTGAAAAGTTTGAGCAGCATTCCGTAATCCAAATGGCATTCGTAGGAACTCAAACGAACGGAAAGAAGTTGTGATAGCAGTTTTTTCGATATCTTCAAGAGCGACTGGGATCTGATGATATGCTCGTACCAGATCGATCTTAGAAAAGATGGTCGTACCCTTGAGCGATGCCGTAATGTCATGTATGTGGGGGATGGGGTAGCTATCAAAGCGCGTAACTACGTTTAAAGCTCGGTAGTCGCCGCATGGTCTCCAACTAACCCCATCTTTTTTGCTCACCATGTGAAGAGGAGAGGCCCATGGACTGTGAGAAGGACGAATAATACCAGTAGCTAGTAAATTGTCAAACTCACGTTTAGCGAAAGCTAATTTGTCCGGTGCCAGTCGGCTAGGTCATGCCGTGACTGGCGGTCCGCGGGTGACTATGTGGTGTACCACACGATTGGTCACCGATGGAATCTCCTCGAGTGGTTTAGTGAGTACGGGGAATCTCTCGAATAAAGCGTGGAATTTACCGTCACGCGAGTAAAAAGTGCCGAGGATTCGGTACGCGTTCATGTGGGCTCTACAGCCCATGAATTCGCTGTTCGACGAAGTGTCGATTAGCTGCAGCCTACGTGAATCGACAAGCAATTCATAGTGCTGTAGGAAATCGATACCTAGTATGGCTGTGGGAACATCAGCAATGATGAACGTCCACAGATACCGTCGTCGGTTGCCCAGGTTGAACGCGAGTTGTCGTGTACCGTAGGTAGGAATGACTGAGCCATTCGCAGCGCGTAGTCGAAGCACTGTGGCTTGTGACTTGCTGCTACCTCGTGGTACGACAGAGACTTGGGCCCCACTGTCTACTAGGAGCCTAGCGTTTGTGCGATAATCGTGCACATAGAATAAGCGACCAACCTGGGGAGACGGGCCGGCGAGTATGGCCGCTTTTACTCGCCGGCGCTGGCGTTTCCCGCCTTGTATGAGCATGGTGCTCGACAACGGCGGGCGCCAAACCCGAAGGTCCTATGGAACCAGCACCAACTGTCACTCGCTTCCGTAGCCGCCTTTCGGCGTGGCCTGGAAGATGCTCTTTTTGGGCGAGTGGTGACGGGTTTGCAGGAACTTGAGCGAGCTCGGGGGACGTAGGGTTGGGGTACGTTACAACGGTCTCGAAAATTAAGACGTGTGTGAATACATCCGTCCCTGTTGCCATGGGCTGGGGAGTGATCGGCGTCCCTGTTTACTTTAGGACGTGCCGTTGAAGCAACTACATAGATGCCTCTATTACTAGTCCTTGCTAAAATTTTGTCTGCTATGAGGGCTACCTGGTTAAGCGGTGAGTCCTCGAGCAGTGCCGTCACAGTAGGTTGGATATGAGCTGGTAGTGACTCGAGCCATAATTCCTTAACTATTTCCGAGTCAGATGCTGTTGGTCCTGCAAGAGATTGCAGGCGCGTGAGGTGGTGGCTTGGTTTAGCATCACCCAGAGGGTGACGTGCTGACAATGTCCTCGATCGTTCCTCCCTCGATGGGAGGAAATGTCGGAGAATTGCCTCTTTGAGGCGATCATAAACATTAGGCACATTGGAATTGAGGATGACCTCACGTACAGCAACTAAATGGTCCTCGGGCAGTGATTCGAGAGCGAAGGCGTACTTTTGCCTTTGGCTCGTAATGCGACGAGTCTCAAACTGAGACTCTAATGCAGCAAACCAAACCTCTGGGTCGTGGGGAATGAATGATACCGGTCAAAAGTGAATGGCCTGTACGTCTGAGTCTATAACATTAATATTATTCTTGTCGCTATCCGTCATGTCGTGTATATTAAATATTAAAAGATAATATGAAAATCTACGACAGACGTGGATAGATAAACTATAGACTCACCGGATTGGCTTCTTTGGAAGATATGACCAGAGGTTGAGGCGTGTTCCAGAACTTGGGTCACCAATTGTAGCGCGGCGTCGAGTCGCGGTTGACTATGAAAACCGCTACCAAAAAACACGTGCCAAGTAAATCAGAAGGCGAAGGTTGAACGTAACCAATGAAATCCATAAAATCCCTGAGAAGTCAAATATCAGAAGGCAATTGATGGACCAAATCGAGATATATTCGCTGGTGATCTCGTGGCATCGAAAAGATACCGAGATCGTGCCAGGATAGAAGCTTGGTTACAGAACGTAACCGAATTCGCGCGAAGTTACAATCAACGTGTAAGAATAAGAATGGGAGCACAATATAGCTGTCATTAGCACAGCCAAACTAAAGCACATTAAAACAAGCACTGGTACAGTTGGTTATAATAATAATTGTTTTTATTAAACCAGTCGTGTTCTCGTGATAAATGTGAGTCACTACAAATATGTCAAATTTTCTGATAAAGGATTCCTGGGAGGTCGCTTGGACTAGCTCAGTCGTCAGCGTATTTCAGCACTTCACTACTCTCAAAAAGGAGTTTGCCTACAGTCAGTTCTGCTATGTTGTGTCTCTAGTTTCTGGATGTTACCCCTTAGGTTAGTGTTGAGACTAAGCTTAAGCAGGTGTTTAAGAGAATGTCAAGAAGTGTTAAGGATCCTGTAAGCCATTAGAAGGTCACCTCTAAGACGTTTATACTCTAATGGGTAGAGGTTAAGTGATTGGAGGCGCTCTTCATAAGGTGATTTGGTGCATATCTTCGTCATTTTCTTGGGAAACCTACAGACTCAGGTCCTCTCACAACTTATTCTAGCCACCATGAGCTGCCACGGCAGCTGATGTATGGACACGCGCTACACATCCTAACCGTCCCTGCATCTAATCTCATAGCTTCTTATTCAAATGTCATATGACAAGCAAGTGATGCCTCTAACGACACTAATGGAACACGAGTAACTCAAAGGCACCCTGTATGGTACCTTACATTGGTCTACGCACTCACTTAGCTCTTTAGTGAGAATATTACTACAGTCCTGCTAAATATCCCATGAACCCCCTACCTCCATCAAAACAAATAAGTCTGTATTTGCTTCATATAGCAATTTTATTTTTCAGAAGTAGGATATAACAGTTAGAATTGGAGTAAAATGGCAGTATACAGCAGATGCACGTGGTACATGTCTTCATCGATTAACTGAAATAGAGAATACGGATATTAGCTTAACGGGCTTATTTAGAAAGACTAGTGTCTACCTTGAACTTACTGAGTGAGAAAGTTATACTGGGATAATGAATAATGTAGGAATCTAGTCAACCAGGGTGTACGAAGCACTCAAACTGGAAGACAGTTGTCCAAAAATAATTCGAATATGAAGGTGAAAATTTGCAGGTACTTTTCATCGTAAGGGTGAACATATTAGGTACCGGCTGACGTCATACCGTAAAAAACAGGTTTGCGAGTGGTGAAATATGATCTATAAAACAGTTAGCTTAATAACAGTTAATTACCTTTTTACTCCCTGATCATGACCCTTCGGCTTCCTTTTATGGCCAAAACAGCAAACATACACCACACACTGATAGCAGATTTCCGGCTTTTCAATGTTAAGCTTGCTTTAACGCACTACGTAACGAGTACAAACTTTCTGTTACTGCTATATGGCATATTTTTTATAACAAACCCTCTGCAATAGATTGGTAGTATCTGTGACTTCGTCTATGATTGTCGGAAGTCTGGGTCCTTTCGAAAACAATGCTGATATCTCCTACTGCTGGGCAATCGGTATTAGTTTGACTCGTTGGCGGGATAGTGTTGTCCATAATACTGAAGAAAATTAAAAACCGGAGATTGTTTCCTTTCATTTTGCCGATTACATCATAAAGGACAGTTAGGAACGAACATGCGGACAGTTAGTCACAGGCGGCAGCAACAATTATTTTAGCTAAAAAACGAACTTCGGCTTTGGATATCTAGAAAACAAGTCAATACAAAACCGATTACCATTTTAAAACATAAGACTAGGCAGCTTGGCTGAAGAAATACATTGACTTGAGTAGAGGCAGCAAAAACTCAAAAAACAATGCTGATTCGAAGTAAATTTCACACCAACATATAGAACATTACACTAACTGCGGCATTTTAGCACACTGAAACATTAAATTACATAGCTACACGAAAGAAATAGCTGAAAGTAGCACAGAACGAAGAAAACCGAACGCAATTGCTTACAAAGATGGCGGATGTAATAATTCACGTCCCATTCTGATTGGTTGCTAAGCTGAAGGGCACATTTACGAAATTGAGCTGCGTTTAATTGCAGCCATAGGTCACTATTGAAGTTGATGTATGTGCACGGTATGGTCCACTCGATTTGGACGGCGATAGTGTGACCTGAGTCAAGGTCACGCTTTGCGGTTAGTGTCTAACATCGATAATACTTTCGTGGTATCGAGATACTGTGGTAGCTTCGATGACCTTACAGAAAAAAGATGACGTGTTTGGAGAAATGTATTAGTAAGAAGAGATTAAGGAAACAGAAGTATCATATATTAAGGGTTTGACAATGCTGTCGTCTATAACACTCTTATGATTAGAGATCCCAGAGTCAGTACTATCAGAGATCAGGAACGAAGGAGTTCGAAGGTGCATTTGGAAGGTAGTCGATTTAACAGGAAGTATATGATCCAACCTGACTAGTTGTTAGGGGGATTCATAGCACGGTGCAATCAGCAAGGATCTCATGAGGATGTATGACTGAACGACTTCAGGCTGATTGTTTCCAATTACACGGAACTATCTTTTGTGAGGACTGAATTAACTCCATGCTGTATTATGCTTTTGTGTTAAGTGGTTAATTTGGATTAGTCATCACGACCCTGATGATTTTTGGTAGACTAACAGCGATCCGTCATCCAAAGTATAAATGTCTCAGTCAGACGAATGGTTCTAGAAGAGTTCAATAATATTTCGCTCACCCCACCTGTGTAACACTTCTAGGCTCATGTGACGACAGCCAACCTTTTCGAACGGGATGTTTAGTCCTAACGTGATTTTCATTTCTCAAACTTTTGCTGTGTTCTTACGCAAAAAGTACCATTTCTGATCTAGAGAATCTGTTCTGAGCTATACGTTCAGTAGATTACTTTTTTCGAGTCTCACCCAATTTAATAGTTAACTGTGGCTTTGCCTCAGCTTACTATTCGGTTTTCTTCCAGCTTTTCACGTAAAGGCTAGTTCAGTTTATCTTAACCTTTATTATCCAGTTTCGCCCGTTTTTAGTGTGCTTTTTAATGTACTTTTTAACGGTTTTAGGCCTTTACTAGCATCTATAATACAGTTTACGTCAATATAGTCATGAAAAATTCATGTAAACGACATGGATGCCGTTTTGCTGTTATAATAATAATAATATATTTCTGCATGTGCAGGTACATGCCATTTTTACAGGCATGATCTATAAATTACAACATTTGTTGGTGCACAACATGCTTCCTAACTTCAGTTTATAGTTGTTATAAAGTAGACCCGTAGAGCGCTTGCTGTAAACTGTGACCTTGAGGAGACAAGTACGTCAAGTTTGTTCCAGACGTCAGAAGTTTCATAGCTGTGCCCTCAGAGCAAGGTTCTGAAGGAGAAAAAAAGAGAAATAGAAGAGCAGCAAGGCACATGGATATGAACGCTAAACGTTGCTTAACATTGTGTAGTAAAACAGACAGAGGTATAATAAATTAGTTAAATTCATATTATGTCTTGAAGTCAGAGGCTCCATATTAGAGAATGTACTAATAAAGAACAATGAGTTGTGTCGTTTAACAAGTTGGAGTAAGCTCACATGAAGGAAGGGAAGTCAAGGTTGGTAAAAGGAAAGCGGTTTATTAGAAGGGAGCGTGTATATAGAGGGTGAAGTGTTAGGAATACTAATGACCATAGTCTTTTATTGTCTAATTTTTTCTTCCTTTTCATTTTTTGTCCACCCGATGCCAGCCACACAATCCTAGTGGTAAAGTCCGAGTTAGCATGTTATAGATTGTCTTAGTAGAATAGCTAATCCAGCATAATATTGGAAACATGAGTCTGAGTGGTGAGCGCAGGAAGACAATCTATATCACAGATTGATCGACTTATTCTCAATCATAAAAAGCCTGATACATACAAAATGTCCTGCCCCACAAACACGGGTGGATTAAAGTCATTGCCCTCGCCATCAATGCTTGCTGGTCAGTAACTCCACCCTCCCTCCTTTTGTGATGTTAGGCTCATTGAAGCTTATTTTTGGATATATGTCATACCTCACACAATCCTCTGTGTTTCACAACCTGTTAGAAAACACCATTTCTATAACTACCATTTTACAAGCTTATCAGGCAGTTACAAGTTATGGACTATGGGTAAGGCATCGATGCAGTGCTTCTGTTGACTATAGTATAAAGTATAGTTTGCCAGAGTATAAGCATTAAGAAGGGTACAGTGTGGGATAGTTGTTTATTAAAGCAGGTGGAGAAGTATAGAAGTTTATGAGTTGTAGATAAGGTAACGAGTGGAGAAATAACATTAATTGCTGGTCAAAGTGTACAGGAGAGTAAAAAGCTAATACAGGATAAACAGGAAGAAACTCACAATAACTTGGTGTTGATGTTATTTTTTGTTGTCCTAACCAGTTGATTGGTAACAGGCTCCATAGATGCAAGACCGCTGATAGTAGGCAATCGATTGTGCGGTCCTCTTGACTTTTTAGGGTGGTAGAGAGTGTCCATTAGCGACCGAGTTTAGTTGAACAGTATCAATAAGTCCAGTGAGTTACTTGTCTACTTCAAGTGAAGAAATGGTGGAAAAAGTAATTAATACAACTGCAAAGTAGGAAAAATAAGGCAAACTGAACTTGAAGTCCATTTTGGTCTAGACATGGAGAGAGCCTATGATGTCTGAGTGGGGCGCAGATGTGTTCGTACGTGAAAGATCAGTGCAGGTGAGGGCTTGATCAAGCAGTTTTACAAACGTATGTAATTCATCTGCCATACGTATTCAGGAGGGAAGACTGTCCCATATTATTGCATACTTGGTGAGGAAGAAGTTTTCCCGAGCTTTTGATCTGTATTTCTCAACTTTGGCCTTAGATACTTTGTTTCGAAGTTCGTATTCATGTGAATCTTGGGCAACAATTATCTTGCATGTTGAATAAGTAAGGTTTTTGAGTAGTTTGAAGTAGAGAATCAAATAAACCTAAGCCTTCTCTCCCAAAGGGGTGCTATTCCTAAGATTTGGCATCGGTAACTGTAGCCAATGACCGGTTCATTCTTAAGTATTTTGCGGGTGAGGTCTCGTTGTATTCCTTCCACCATTAGTATATCAGATAGGCGTAGGTTGGAAAATAAGAACGAGCAGTATTCAACGATAGGTCTTACACAAACTTTATAGAGAAGGATTTTAGATTCATTTTGGTAGAAATTACAGAGAATGAAGCCAAGCAATTTCTGCATTTTAGATGCTTTGGCTGAGATGTGTTCAGAGAAATTAAGACTGTGTGAATAATGTACCCCTAGGTCAGTTACTGACGCCAGTCTGCGCAGTGTGCTGTGCGACAACTGCAAAGGTTGGTTCCACGAAGCGTGCACAGATCCCACAGTAACTACTCACAACAGACTCAGTAAGTCAGATCATAAGTGGGTATGTATTACGTGCAGCACGGATGCTGTAGTTTTGCTGAGTAACATCATTGTCCTATCGATAAGTCTGCGGAATAAGTTGTCAGCAAACTTGAAAAACAGTCATAAAACGTGTAGACCATCGATGGCGCGTAACGAAAACAAGAATAGGGATGTCGACAGGTCTAATATCGATGGAGCACGCATTAGCACTAGTGATGACATGTTGAGACTCAGCACCACCACTACGTCGACAGTAATAGATTCCCTCAGCAAACTCGAGTCTCCCAGACCAGGGTCCTTGAATGCAACAGTGGCTCCCAAAAACTCTTTAAGTGATTGGACCCACGTTAACAAAGCTAAAAAGGACCAGGAATCATTGTCTAAGTCGAACATCCTAAGTATTGTACGGTTGTGGTTTGATCGCACAGTCTACCCCCAAGAATGTCCGTCCGGTCATCAAAGAGCCTAGGATCCAGAAATGTGCTTCGACCACCAAACAACAAGGTGCTGAACCTGAACGCACCGGAAAACCTGGAGAGACAATAACAGTTCGTGATGACTCTTACAATCATGAACCTCAAAGATAACCCTGACCTTCCTCTCAGTTTGCAGGATGCCCTGGGTGAATCGAACAAGAAGCTTGAACTTCATAGAATAGAGCCTTTGACGGTCACGGCTCACTCGGGGAAAGAAATCTAATCATCAAAATAACCCGAGGCTACTTCGTGTAACACTTAAGAATGCTACCGACGTAGAGGATGTCCTGCTAGCTAGTCATTTACTGAAATCCGATGAGAACGTATGAATACTGCCCGACATACTGTATTCTGAACACAATCTCATACAGAACATCCCTGAAGAATCTCGCGAGTTCTTCCGCGGAAGAAATATAATCGTGCAAACGGTACCGGAAAACACGGACCCTGTTCAAGGAAACTCTGATATTAGGGAATGGAAATTCATCAAGCAGTCCTTGAGGCTCAAAAACATAATGACTTAATATGTGACGAGACTAGTCAAGAAAGACAGAGATTCTAGACCCCGGCTAATGGGGATAACTTTCCCACTCTCCCATATGGCGGCTGCAACTATGGAAGCATTTCGTATCAACAAACATCGGTTGCCAACTGGAATCCATATGCACCCGGATAGGCCATATAATGCCAGGATCAAGCACAAAGGCAAGTTGGGACTGACCATTCCACTTGTGCACTGTCCTGATAATAAAAAAACGTGTAAAGGACAGGGCTGCCTGTCCATTTGCTTGAGGTTCATACAGACAAACAGGAAGAAGCTCACGCGTTTCAAATTGAAAGCATTAACGGCCGCGAGTCTACCTGTTGGGATATTCAGAAAAATATCTCAAAAATTATCCTGTTAAGTCTAATGCTATCCTTGAACGTGAAATGGTATCATTTTCCCATTGGTCAATATTTATTTCACGTGCCGTTTCCCTACTGGTAAATATTTATTTCACGTGTCATTTTCCTGTTGGTCAATATTCGCGGTAGTCCTACCTGTATAAATATGCATTTGTCTGTAAAGTATCATTCCTATTCCTATTCTTATTCTTCTCCTGACCCCATAAACAATTTCATCTACGGTTCGTATTCTGATATATTGGAGAATGGGAACAGTATTGGGGTCGTACTAGGATATCTGAAGTTGGTCAGTCGGTAGAAATCAGCGTAGCCACCCGCGGTCCACAATACTACCAAACAAAATGGATGGGCTACGTGAACTTAGCAATGACAACAAGGGTCATCTGATAGGAGTATCTGAAGCTTGGATATCTTCTCAGTTTGCGGACCAGGAGCTAGCAATACCTGGGATGTCTTTGTTTTGCAACGACAGAAAAACAGGAATTGAAGGTGGAGTAGCCGTATACATACGATTTTGCTTGGAGGTACACTAAGTTCACAAACATGTGTTTAACAATCTTGATGAATCCGTATGGTGCTCAGTAAGATTGTCTACCACATCGATGTGCCTAGTCGGGGTCATCTATAGGAAGCCCACTGCTGAATTCGAGTATGACAGTCGTATGCTGAAAGGACTATCCTGCTCTACACGTTTCGGATTCACTCATATCCTGATTCTAAGGGACTTCAATCTCCCTAGAGTCAATTTCGCGGAACATACGTATATTGGACGTGAAAACCCAACCTCACTGAGAATCTGGGATTATTCGAAAATGTGAAGTCGGCAGCTCGTTGGAAAAACAGCCAGATACCGTCGCGCTTAGACTGGGCAATTACAAACGAAGAATTTGTAGTTGACAACCTCTCAATCCTGGCTCCCCTGGGGAAGAGCGATCACGCCGTTATAACCTTCAGTTTTGTTAGCAAAACTGAGCCAAGATATTCCACCAACAACAGGCGCTGGGATTTCAAACGGTTGAATATTTCAGCTCTACAGGACTATCTACAACAGGCGGATTGGGTTGTTCACCGTCAACTTGATGTGGATGCTCATTGGAACTTCTTACTGCACACGCTGTTATGTGCTACAGAGCAGTAAGTTCCTCAAACGGTCCCCAAAAGCTACAAGCAACCTACAATCATCAAGAACCACACTCTTCGTTTGCCAAGCCGCAAAAGGCACTGTTGGGCAGAATAGAAACGAACTGACAACAACGGCGCGTACAGGCAATACAATCATATAAGGAACATATGTACGAAGGCTAAGAGAGAAGACAGGCTTCAGTACCAGATAAAGCTTATGGATAAATTTGTCTCCAATCCGAAAAGCTTATTGCGTTACGCAGCCTCTCCTCGTCAGGCCAAAACCGGAGTTTCCCAACTGCTAGGTCCTAATGGGCCGATCAATAACGACGGTGACAATGCCGACCTTTCGTCTGGACAATACTCTCGAACATTTCAACTGACCCACATCAACTATACTGAGGACACCTTCATTTGCAACTGCACAGGACTTTCCGTAGTGAATCTGAGCGCTGGCTTGGTGTTCCGGAAAAATCATGTAGTCCCCGATATGCGATGGTATACATGACTATTTACTGTCCTTAAATTTCTTCTCACCCCAACAGCATGGTTTCAGGAAGGGTTACTCTTGTATAACCAGCCTTCTGACTGCGGTGGACAGATGGACAAGCATCCTCGATCGCAAGGGGAAGGTTGATATCATTGACGTTGATTTGTCAAAAGCCTTTGATAGGGTTAAGCATATATGTCTTACCAATAAGCCCAAAAGACTGGGTATCAGACCACCTCTAAATGATTGGCTCATTTCATATCTGAAAATCAACATTTTAGGGTCAGAGTTAACTTCACTTTATCTCAGGCTATGGAATGTCCTAGTGGGGTCTCCTAGGGCTCAGTATTAGAACCTCTTCTCTTTTTGATTTATATAAACCATCTTCCACAACAGGTATCGTCAGACACTACTTTTTGCTGATGACATGAAACTTTGGAAAGAGATACGCAACCAAGAGGATACACAGGCACTTTAGGAGGGTCTGACTCGACTTCAAATCGGACAGACTTACCTTTAACACTTCAAAGTGTAAAGTAGCCCATCTGCGACATGTCGCAGACTATCGTTACAACTTGGGAAATTCTTTTCTAGTAGTATCCCGAGTCCCAAAATATTTAGGAGCCCTGGTGCCTCATAATTTAAAGTCCTACGCTAACTGTGACAAAAATGCCTTTCGAGAAAACCTTGCACTGGTAACATTGAAGCGCATTTTTGGCTAGTTTGATGGAAGAACTTTCATCATAATCTTCAACAGTTTTATTCGTCCCCACTTAGAGTACGGAAACATAGTATTTCCTCCCTCACTCCAACAGGATAAGGACACTCTGGAGCGTATCCAACGGAGATCCACGAAATCAGTTCGGGGACTCAAATTCAAGACTTGTGATGTGCGCCTCCATTCACTTAACTTTTGCCCATTTGAGTACAGACGTCTTAGAGGTGACCTTCTGATGGCTTACAATATCCTTAATATTTCTGGACACCCCCTTGAACACCTACTTAAACTTAGTCCCAATACAAACCCAAGGGGTAACACCCAGAAATTAGAGACACAACTTCTACTCCTTAAGAGTTGTCAAATGCTGGAATTCGCTGCCGACTGGGCAAGTCCAAGCGACTTCCCAGAAGTCCTTTAAGAGGAAACTTGACCTATTCTTAGGGACTAAGGGTAACATCTTTTTTTCTAATCTATTATAGTTAATATACCTAGGTTCCTGCCTGGAGGTATTGGCAATCCCATGCTGTTAGACACGGAAGCCTGTTAAGCGAATGCTTCTATTCCGTCCACAACCATTTGAACCATTCGAACCTCTTAGAAGTCTTGCCTGAGGTCAGCAAATAATAAAATCTACGTCGTGAAAGGTACTAACTACTGTGATGGCCATACTATTATGAAATGAGTTAAAGTAGTGTTTGGTTGAAATAATTGGCTTTCTGGCGTACTGTCGTTTGAGCGCGTATTTGGATTATAGTCCCAGCTGATAGTTGTCTGGCGTTTTTGTTATGAAAACCAGGCGGTCTGGATATAGATCTGATTTCAAGAAATCATACGTCCTAGGAAAGTCTTCAGATCCAAAAACTCCACACCCAGGTGAACGTAAACAAAAACCGGGCAGAGTTAAGGGTATCCTCAATTGTACTAAGCGTCAGCGGAATTCTGAAACCTATAAATCAGCGCATTTAGTAGGTCGTAGAAGAGCTTCTAACTTCGTTACATATACACAGAACGGTCGGCTTTTTTATGATATCTATGTCAGAGAATCTCCATACCGTACAAACAAACTAGTAACGTCAGTTCCTAAAGAATCTATTGAAGATAGAGCTACTACGAGTCTAAAAGATCAAATCAATACAAAGCTACGTAAAAGGGGTGTTCGCACTAGAAGCTGCGATGATTCTGTTCAAATTTCATGTTCAAAAGCCTCTGTAACCAAATATTTGGCCAGAACTAGTAAAAACAGTGTCCGATCAAGTGGCTCTGTTAAAAAATCTGCTAAGGGCTTTAGGAGAACCCGGAAGTGTCGAAACAAGAGTCCAGACATTAAAAAAGCATTAAGACGTGAGCTTGGACCTGATTATGTATCTCCTATTGAAGCCCATGGTAAACGGTTAGCAAGTCTAAACGCAACTGCCATCATAGGTGCTTTTAATTCTAAATCTCCTAGGAAAACATACGTCAAGAAAAGAAAGTCGGGTGTATTATTTGAATTAGGATTACCACCAACTTTGATTCATTCGGATGAAACAGATGATGCTATTACAGAGCCTATGTGTTCAGTCGTTGATGATGATTTAGTTCACTGTGTGGAGGTTACCGATGCCCTGACTTCTGAACAAGGCAGCGTACTGACAACACACAAGTCCTCAAGTTGTACTCCTGTGAAAGAAATTACACCATTAACGTTTAAGAACGTTTGCCAAATTAACCCTGCAATCGAGAGTTTTCATTCACAACGAATTATACCACTAGGACATGACACGTTTGGTGTTCAGCAGATCATGCATCAGGTAGTAGTTGTACCTCATTCGAACGAATCCTCTCCAATTATGTGTCAGTCTAAATTACCAGATCTCGGCACAGCTATCCCTCGTCCGTCAATAGGAAGTTCTGTTCCTTTTCCTGTATTATCCTGTCCAAAACCATATGGTTGTTATTTTAATGATACCGCATTACAACAGCGACACAACCAAGTTATGTACAATCCATTTTATCCCTCCCTTCCGCCCCAGTACGTTAATTCTTGGAATCCTACGTTATCGTGTATTGCAAATTCAAGTATCACACCATCCTTTGTTGCTTGCGCACCTCCAAGTATTATTCTTCCCCACATCGGCTCACCCTTTGTTGTTCCTAACCCTGGTGTCACGCCTCAGGCCGCATATCCACTTGTCTTACAATCGTTTTCGAATATTCCTGCATCTTACATAGGACCTAGTTTTCCCTGCGGAATTATGTCACCTGTTCTCTTACCAACATCATGGGTTCAACCTAGCTTGCTACCTTGCCAACCATTCAATACCTCAGCTAACAACAGCAATGAACTCTTATGTCCTATGATGGTCTCGTCCGCACAAATTATTTCAACCACTCAACCACAAATTATCCAATTGTCAAGTAATCAATGCACAAGCTTTTTACCTCAAGCAGGTCTAGGACAGTTAGTGTTGAACCACTCCACAGTCATACCAAATGCATGTTCTATTTCTGATCAGCCGACGTCTAGTCACAGCAAACCATATGTGGAGAACCACTCGACATGTTGTTCATATGGTAAGGTTAATGGTCCTGTATTGCCACACCAAACACCGCCTGTCGACATCCTAGATGAAACTATTAATATAGTTCCATTCCAAAATTCACCTGTACTTTGTACAAAAACTGAAAGACCTTTACTGAATGAAAGCAGTTCACTTGGAATGAAGTCCTCGATTGAAAACCCTGGGAAAAAATTAAGCCCAACAGTCATATGTCTGGATAATGGAAAAGATGCGTGGGTGTGGGAGGGCAGTTCTTTTGATCAATATATTTTCCATCAGGTAAGCTGTATAATATGTTTTGGTTATGTTAAAGACTAGGCTTTTCAACTATGCTCAGATCTGCAAGTTCATGTTTTGGTAGCTGTAAGGAGTTTGTTTGATATTCCACATTTTGTCTAACCATCCACGAGTTTGCTTTGTCCAAAATAAGTAATTGTATGTATTTCGCTAAGCTGAATTCTATAGCAAACACTAACTATTGTCGAAATGATCGGTCTTAATTTGGTTAGTGTTTTAATATCTTGCCTGGTCCTACGTTGTAGCTGGCTGACTGATCTATGTCTTTGCGTCGATGTGTCATTAAACATGAGACAAAGTAGAAGTAGTCAATTTAATTCCTTCCAACCGCTTACGTAATGCTACTGCTAACGGCAGGTTAAAGTATAAGGAAATCGTGGAAGGAAACAAAGTTTTATCCATCAGTTCATGTTCAAAGAAAAATTAGTTGTACTACCGATTATATAATATTCTCATCCGAGCGCATACGGTAAAAATCGTAGTTGTAGGTGACGGATTTAATGCGCGGATTGGATGTTGGTGTAATTTGCACTTATCACATAGCTTGTGCAAACACGATCATTGTAGGGAGCAATTTCCTACAGGTTTAATTCTGAGCTATTCTCTAGACCATCGAATACAGAGTCTTGGTTTGGCCAAAGTCAGAACAAGCAAGCTATTTGGCTAGATAAACTTTATCTGTTTCTAAAGCATAAATTAACATCGTTAGTGTACAAACAAACAGTACGGTCTATTAATACAGGGAAAAAACAGATAAAAAACATACCGAACAGTAGCCAGAGAGTAGAAAAAAATGAGTCAACAAGCAAATATTGTTTTACAATGAACATCAAACTGTGATTGGTTAATAAAGAGATAGAGTCGTACAAGGTCAAAGGGAGTTAATGTGGTGGTGGGCGTTTCCCTTTATTATTGGTGAATTCGTCTATTCATCACATTTCACACTCCCCTCGAAACGCGCATCACGTCCATTGTCCAGGGTCGTCGTCGCCGTCAGATAACCGGCTTCTTCTAGCATGCATAGGCTTCGCACATCTCTGACGATTTCTTCTATTGAGGTTCTAAACTTTACCGTGCGGAGACACAAACACAAGTTACCTAATAACAGGAAATTAGCAGAACGTAGACTTAGCTGCTTAAAAGGTCGACTTATTCGGGATAAGAAATTGTGCCAAGACTATGTGGACTCCATGACTCGGTACATAGAACGAGATTACGCTGAAAAGGTAAACGATAACCACTCTGATGAACGAATTTGGTATCTTCCCCATCATCCAGTCTTCCACCCCAAGAAGCCTAACAAGTTAAGAATAGTGTTCGATTGCGCAGCTCAGTATGCTGGAACGTCTTTAAACAAGAACCTTTATTCTGGGCCTGATTTAGTCAATAACCTAGTAGATGTTTTCACCAGGTTCCGGCAACGACCAGTAGGTCTTACGGCGGACATTGAAGCCATGTTCCATCAAGTAATAGTTCCGCCGCATGATCGAGATGTTCTTAGATATTTGTGGTGGTCAGGTGGAGACTTAGAAAAGGAACCCGAGATCTATAGAATGAAAGTTCATCTGTTCGGGGCAACTTCATCGCCATATTTGTCTTGCAGAAAACGATTTCGGATAATCAAGATAAATTTCCCAAGGCAGTCACGCGAGCAGCTAAAGAGCAATTCTATGTGGACGATTTATTGATAAGTGTGGATACTATAGAAGAAGCCAAACTGACATATTCACACTTTAAAAGACTCCTAAGTTTGGGAGGATTTAACTTAACTAAATGGACTAGTAATAGCGCTGAAGTGCTGGAGTTCATTCCAGAAGAAGACCGTGTTGAAGGAAACATTATTGTTTGCGAATCCAATGAGACAAGTAAACAAACTCTGGGAATAGAGTGGAACGTCCGAACAGACGAGTTATGTTTCAAAGTTCATGAATTTCACGGAAACCCAACCAGAAGAAATATTTTATCGTACGTAGCATCTATCTTTGATCCAATTGGGTTTGTAGCCCCAATAATATTACCAGCTAAAGTGGTCTTACAGGATACTTGTCGTCAGAAACTAGACTGGGATGCCGAGTTACCTATAGATTGTCAAGCAAAGTGGAATATTTGGTATAGACATATAAAAGGGTTAGACCACTTAAGAATACAAAGGTGTTTGAAACCAGGGTTTAAACCATCATCTGCGCAAATTCATTGTTTTGCCGACGCCTCCGAGCTTGCGTATGGTGTTGTTGCGTATATTCGTTATGAAGGTGTTTCTGGTCAGATCCATTGTTCGTTCCTGCTAGCTAAGTCTAGGGTTGCTCCTCTAAAACTTGTTACCATACCCAGAATGGAATTAACGGCCTGCGTTCTGTGTGCCAAGATTGGAAGGCACGTAAGGGAACAGTTGAGCATTCCCATTTCGTCAGTCATTTATTGGACCGACTCGACAGTTGTGCTTCACTGTATAAAAATACGACTAAAAGGTTTGAAAGGTTTGTGAGTAACAGGTTAGAAACTATACAGGAGCTGTCTACGCCGAACCAGTGGAGATATGTGAAAAGCAAATTGAATCCTGCGGATCACGCGTCACGTGGATTGTCACTAAATGATAAGGCTAAGTTAAGGGAGTGGTTACAAGGACCAGGATTCTCGTGGGAGGAAGAAGGCAAATGGCCTAGCCTAGAAAAGGTTGAGAACACTGTAGCCCATGTACTGACAGAAGATTTCGAACCCCCAAGATGCAATGATGGGTTTCTAGATCGATTTCGTACGTGTAAGTCGTGGTCTAGGCTTCTAAGGGTATTTTCATACTGCAGACGGTTTGTCAATAATATATTAAACAAGAGGACTGGAAGTCATCTAACCTTAGGTGCGCTAAGTGCTGGGGATATCGAAAATTCGAAGAGCGACATAATTATACTAGTCCAAAGTATCGCGTTCCCGGATGAGAAAAGAATCCTAAGTAGTTCACCGTTAATGCTCGGAGATAACGCTTTTAGACAACAAAAAAGTCAGGAAATAATGGACGAGGTGATCAGGAGAAAAAAATTAATTTGTCAAAGTTCTATAAGAAATCTCAACCCCTTTATGTTAGGCCATAGACCTCTATTCATTTCGACGTTACTAACGAGGACTAAGTCACCCGGTTGTAAGTTCTTGTGTACACCAACCATCTGTCTCTTGTTTGGAGAGTCGGTAAATATTCTTTTATCCATCTATTTCAGAATGCAGTGGTTAATTTTTGAGCTTCTTTCCATCTTTTGTTGTATAATAACGTCTTATCCACCAAAGCATCATCGAATAATTTTTTATAAATCAGTAACAACTTGTTCGGAGTAAGAACTTCTAGGGTACCAGGGTCATCTGTCATTTTAACCAGAGATCTGTCATCCAGTATCCGTTCCGCCTCAGTTAAGAAGGTTTGCATAGTTTCATCGGTCAACACATTCTGGAATAAAAGCACTCTTAAGATTCTTCTAATAGATCTTATGATGCGTTCCCACACACCACCTCGATGACTTGCCCTAGGTGGGTTGAAACGCCACTCACATTCTCGTTCTTTAAGGTGGTTTTCTATTTTATTTGTATTCCAGGAACGTATAATCTGTCTCAAACTAGCGTCTGCACCTCGGAAGTTTGTGCCGTTATCACTAAAAATACGCTTTGGGCATCCTCTTCTGGCAATAAATCTTGATAATGCACATAGAAATGAATCCGTATCTAAAGAGTAGGCCATTTCGATGTGAACAGCTCTAATAGATAAGCAAGTGAATAAACAGCCATAACGTTTCTCGACAACTCTACCTCCTTTGGCGTGATCCGCAGGATTCAATTTGCTTTTCACATATCTCCACTGGTTCGGCGTAGACAGCTCCTGTATAATTATAGTATAATTATGTCACTCTTCGAATTTTCGATATCCCCAGCACTTAGCGCACCTAAGGTTAGATGACTTCCAGTCCTCTTGTTTAATATATTATTGACAAACCGTCTGCAGTATGAAAATACCCTTAGAAGCCTAGACCACGACTTACACGTACGAAATCGATCTAGAAACCCATCATTGCATCTTGGGGGTTCGAAATCTTCTGTCAGTACATGGGCTACAGTGTTCTCAACCTTTTCTAGGCTAGGCCATTTGCCTTCTTCCTCCCACGAGAATCCTGGTCCTTGTAACCACTCCCTTAACTTAGCCTTATCATTTAGTGACAATCCACGTGACGCGTGATCCGCAGGATTCAATTTGCTTTTCACATATCTCCACTGGTTCGGCGTAGACAGCTCCTGTATAGTTTCTAACCTGTTACTCACAAACCTTTCAAACCTTTTAGTCGTATTTTTTATACAGTGAAGCACAACTGTCGAGTCGGTCCAATAAATGACTGACGAAATGGGAATGCTCAACTGTTCCCTTACGTGCCTTCCAATCTTGGCACACAGAACGCAGGCCGTTAATTCCATTCTGGGTATGGTAACAAGTTTTAGAGGAGCAACCCTAGACTTAGCTAGCAGGAACGAACAATGGATCTGACCAGAAACACCTTCATAACGAATATACGCAACAACACCATACGCAAGCTCGGAGGCGTCGGCAAAACAATGAATTTGCGCAGATGATGGTTTAAACCCTGGTTTCAAACACCTTTGTATTCTTAAGTGGTCTAACCCTTTTATATGTCTATACCAAATATTCCACTTTGCTTGACAATCTATAGGTAACTCGGCATCCCAGTCTAGTTTCTGACGACAAGTATCCTGTAAGACCACTTTAGCTGGTAATATTATTGGGGCTACAAACCCAATTGGATCAAAGATAGATGCTACGTACGATAAAATATTTCTTCTGGTTGGGTTTCCGTGAAATTCATGAACTTTGAAACATAACTCGTCTGTTCGGACGTTCCACTCTATTCCCAGAGTTTGTTTACTTGTCTCATTGGATTCGCAAACAATAATGTTTCCTTCAACACGGTCTTCTTCTGGAATGAACTCCAGCACTTCAGCGCTATTACTAGTCCATTTAGTTAAGTTAAATCCTCCCAAACTTAGGAGTCTTTTAAAGTGTGAATATGTCAGTTTGGCTTCTTCTATAGTATCCACACTTATCAATAAATCGTCCACATAGAATTGCTCTTTAGCTGCTCGCGTGACTGCCTTGGGAAATTTATCTTGATTATCCGAAATCGTTTTCTGCAAGACAAATATGGCGATGAAGTTGCCCCGAACAGATGAACTTTCATTCTATAGATCTCGGGTTCCTTTTCTAAGTCTCCACCTGACCACCACAAATATCTAAGAACATCTCGATCATGCGGCGGAACTATTACTTGATGGAACATGGCTTCAATGTCCGCCGTAAGACCTACTGGTCGTTGCCGGAACCTGGTGAAAACATCTACTAGGTTATTGACTAAATCAGGCCCAGAATAAAGGTTCTTGTTTAAAGACGTTCCAGCATACTGAGCTGCGCAATCGAACACTATTCTTAACTTGTTAGGCTTCTTGGGGTGGAAGACTGGATGATGGGGAAGATACCAAATTCGTTCATCAGAGTGGTTATCGTTTACCTTTTCAGCGTAATCTCGTTCTATGTACCGAGTCATGGAGTCCACATAGTCTTGGCACAATTTCTTATCCCGAATAAGTCGACCTTTTAAGCAGCTAAGTCTACGTTCTGCTAATTTCCTGTTATTAGGTAACTTGTGTTTGTGTCTCCAAGGCAATGCTATTGATAATACCCGTTAAACCTTTGCGCTGAACCCGATATAACACTGAGTGCTAGACGATCTTCTACAGATATCGATATCGTACGACTAAACGGATCTTTGAATTCATTTGAGTACAACTATTGAAACTTACCCTCTAATTTCTCTTTAACTGAAAGGTGATTGATCACACGATTGTTTTTACAGGGTTCCCCATAGGAACCGAACAGCGTCCAACCTATCAGAGTCCTCACAGCGGTGGTTCATCCGACTTTCCAGTTATTATCTCTTTCGTCTCGTGTACACTCGGTGTGTTGCACCCGATCAACAGGTTGACGTTCTCATCTTCTACTCTCGGAAAGTTTATGTCCTTTAAATGAGTCCAGGATGCCAATTGAGATGCCGTTGGTACCGTCCTACGCAACATAGGTAATCTCTTTACTGTCCATACATTTGGGATTCTAAGTGATGACGACGAATCTAAGGGTGAAATTTCTACTTGAACCTCTTTACATTGAAATGTGGACTGGTTATCCGGTGTTTTCAATAAAATCGTCTTCGACTCTCCTTCTAAACCCAATCTTCTGGCTAGATGTGTAATAAGTGAAGCATCCGACTCACTATCTAAGAAGGCGCAAGTCTCTACTGACTTTTCTCCATTTTTTACCAATACAGGCACTATTGCAAATGGTACTTGCTTCTGTACACACTCAACGCTTTTCTCCGTACATAGTTGGGTATTAATGTGTGCACTATTATTATTATCTCTTTGCTCTTCCCACTTCTTATGTAACAACGTATGGTGTCTCCAACCACACCCTTCGACGGCACATGACCTCGGTGCTCGACAGTTTCTTGCTATGTGGTTCGCTTTTAGACAGACATTACACAACTTCTTCTTTGATACAAATCCTATCCTTTCATTAACACTCTTGTCTCTAAATCCTTTACATTGATCTAATGGGTGGTTTCCCGTACATAATAAACCTGACAATCCAAGTGTCTTTAGTCTTACGGGTTGTGTAACATCAAACTCATTCGTGTTAGCGAATGACACTCGCTTTATATGCTGAATCAAGATGTCCTTTAGTATTAGCAACAGATTGCTTTTGGTTGCGATTAGAAGGATCGCCGGTGACAAGTAACCCGTATCTAGTATTGGCAATGTCTGACTGCTCTTTCGCAAATTCGCAAAGGTCCTTGAATGAAGGTTCTTTACCTGTCTTAAGAACTCTACATGCAACTTTAACCCATTCTCTTTGCAGGTGTAACGGGAGTTTTAAAAACATGCATTCGATAGTCTTTATAGAATTAAGATCAGATACATAGTTCATCTGCGTGAGTGTTAGCTCACAAATATGCATCTCACGAGACAACCTTTTTAAATTATATGGATCGGTCCCTTTAATGGCAGGGATGTTCAGAATCTTATCAATAAATACATGGGCTAGTATATGCTTCTGACCAAATGCTTCCTCGAGAAGTTCTAGTGCTTTACGATAGCCTTCTTCTGGCTCGAGCAATGCGCAATGAACAATAGTGTTTTTAGCTTCACCATCACAGTACTGGATCAAATAGTTTAACCTAGATCGGAACCCAATGCTCTCGTCAAAAGTCCTCAAAATTCCGTATGAAGCTCCAATAGTTCATAGGGTTACCATCAAACCTTATAATCTCTTTCTTTGGTAGGTCTAGAGCTCTAGACATCATTTTACCCAGTCTTTTCTAGGAGGAACATCAACGACATGTGAGACAGATGTAGACTCATACGTCATCGCCTTGTCAACCATAACTTGATTATAATGTTCTCTTCCTTTTTGGCGTGACCGTTCTAGCTCGATTTCTCTTTCTGTCTGAGCTAAACGTACTTTAGCTAATTCTAACTCTAACAAGAGATCCATTCGGTAGGTATTTCCTCCGAGCTGGTCATCACTATGGGTTTCTGAATAATGAGGAGACAATTCAGGAATATGATCAGTTTTATGACTCTCCATAGACATCTAAAGGTACCCAATGTACGAAACTTTAATGAGGTACTGTTCGAAACTTTGTAGGGAGCAATTTCCTACAGGTTTAATTCTGAGCTATTCTCTAGACCATCGAATACAGAGTCTTGGTTTGGCCAAAGTCAGAACAAGCAAGCTATTTGGCTAGATAAACTTTATCTGTTTCTAAAGCATAAATTAACATCGTTAGTGTACAAACAAACAGTACGGTCTATTAATACAGGGAAAAAACAGATAAAAAACATACCGAACAGTAACCAGAGAATAGGCCATAAAGAGCATGTCGAATTTTGTTTTGGTTATAAACGGATTACTCATGTAGTCATCCATCAAAATGTTGAATACTACCGTGTATCTTGCATGCCAACATTCGTATCTAACTACATCACGGTTGCTTCTGTTTGCTGAACTAAATTGTCTTCTAGAATATTATGCTAACCGGTAGCGTCTGGAAAGTTTAAAAGCACCTGAAGTAGAATACTGAAATATTACTATCTTTGTACTTCGTTTTAAACTAGTAGCACGTTAAACAGGGTGTTCAAACTCTCTACTAATTTTTAATATTACCACACATTAAATTCTGGAATCGAAATTTACTGTGCTACCCTGACTAAACTTAATCAGTTAGTAATCAACATCGACAAACAAATCATGTTCTTATAATATCGAAATATACTTCTAATGGAATGACGGAAATTCACAGCTACAATCGACATTTGAAATAGTCAGTAAATTCATGTGCCTGGATTACCCAGTGTTAGTACCAGTTGGTGTACCTTGCTTTAATCCACACTTTTACTTGCTAGTGATATTATCCAGGCACTTAAGCTGGAGTAGGTATATCAGAGTTCATACCTCCGACCCAGTGATTCAAAATATCTGGGTTAACCTTTCACGTAAAGTGTATCCCTCAATGCTTTGTATTTTTGTCTTTATTGCATAATTTTCACTCATCTTTTCCTCTACGACTATGTAATTTATCTCTGTGTGGTCCATTTCTTAATGCTTTGTTGTATCAAGCAATTTGTTTTACAAATAACTGTGAAAGATGTCAAAGTGTACTACTAGCATACGTTTCGGGAAAATGGTAGTTGAGATATGGTTTTCTACAAGTAACTCGTATCTCTTTCTGGCGGATTCATAACACCATTTAACTTTTGTTTTTATCAGTCTGACGCACCCCCAGTGCTCTGCCAGTGTTACCTTGCAATCCGACACCGACGAGATGGTATGGTGATTCGTGTGAAGGACAGTGTCTTATTGTGTAGTGGTCCAAGCCGAAGTCATCCACCACATGTCGCGAAGATTGTTGCATTGTATCATGATAAAAATACAGGTGAGTGGTTATAACATCGCACCTGATTTATCTATGCTAAACTATTTCTGATTATCTTATTCGTTTAGTTTACATGAGTTGATAAGCAGGCTTTCTTATAGGAGGAGGTCAATGTTCGAAAAGTTAGGCGGTGTTATTTTCAGGAGTATATCAATGGTGTAGTTATATAAAAGTAGGGATGTTGAGAAATCCTGACTAACAGTATTTGGTGTTATGAATTCTAACGGCATTTCACTATAAACTCTCACTCGATCAATAGTATTTGACCAGAGCGTCTGTATATGCAGATGTCTGGATGTCATACCAAGCTCCTTCAGGATGAGCATTAGTTGTCGATTCAATGCATTTTTGACCTTTTCACCTTCGAAATGATCTCTAGTGGATTTTCCTATTGCGACTTTCCTGTGCCCAGTATAACAGAAATGTTTACTCTTACTAGAACATGGTCGGTGTTCAAACATGTACTGCAGAAGAAGTGACAGTTTTCTATTTGGCCGCTCCAACGATGGCTCATGGCAGTATAGTTTATATGTATCGATCGTTGTGTTGATGTTGGAGGCCACCAGACTAGGTAGCGTCCCTCTTTATGCTAAAATTTTTCACGCGCAAGGAATAAGGGGTCGTCTGAACACTTGTCTTTTCATTGGGCTGAGTTTCTTAATGATTCATCTGAATGTTTTTTAGTTTTACGAAGCCTACCAACTTGTGCGTTAGAATCACCTGCTTCGATTACTATCTAAATACTTGAAATTCTGTTTTGTGTCAGAAAGCTTCCTGTAAAGCTCATCTTTTACTTTATCCGAGCTACAGACAGTGGGGACGTAGGGAGAAAAAACTTTGAGACAAAAACGTGTGCCTCTATATTTTCGAGTTCTTACTGTGCTATTTAGATGGACAGCACATAAGCGACTGTCGACAGGAATTCAGTCAAAAAGTTTCTTTTGCAACAGAAGGTATGTCGTGTGTGTGTTTCGGAGATACATCATACATTGATGGGACGAGATTCTAGTGTACTAGCTAGTGATGCCCATTGTCTGATTTAACATGAAGTTCGGACGTTGGAATCTCCAACTTGTAGCTTAAAGTGCGGTTTCAGGAAACTTGAGAACTCATTTCCTGGACTCGAATCGTTAGTACTGGTGAAAGAAGTCGTAGACAGATAAAGGTTGCTAGTGGAGATAAAAGAAATACTAGGTAGAGATGCACATGGGCTCCAGAATCCTGCGGTAACAAATGGTGTATGAACCAATTCCTTGGTCACCGGCTACCATGGGACTTCATCTCCTCACGATGCTCCACTGCCTTGTGGGTTAGGCCTTTAGGTCAAAGGCTCGGGGTGTGGCTCCCTAAGGAAACCACCTGCTTCGGTTTAGGCACCCGGGCAGTATCTCAGCCCGCACACAAAAACATGATAAACTGTCTACTTATAAAAAATATTCCTCTCGCTCCAAATTACAATCAAGTGACTTGCATTATTATTATTATTATTATTATTATTATTATTATTATTTACTACGTCATTATCCACCCTCTTTTATTCCTACTGTCTATACTTATTTTTTTCGACTTATACAGCAGCTCGTCTATGGTGGAAATTCGGCTCTGTCTAAACGTTCTCGAGTCACTGTCCGGTTGAAAATTGTATGTTACCACCGAATACGAGTACTGAAGCAGTGTTTTTGAAACCACGTGCACCATTCAAACTGGCTGTCTTCAACATTCGCACACTCATGCAGGTTGGACAACAGATAGGACTGGCTATGTCTTTAGAAAGTCTTAATATCGATGTTTGTTGTTTATCCGAGACCCATATTCAAGACTCTGGTGAAGTACTACAAATTCGCTCTCCATCTGTCGCTTCAAAAAGCTTGTTTTACGTGCGCTTATCCGTGGACCCTGTGGCATCTCCGTCTGGTCTTGCTGGCGTTGGTGTTGCACTAAGCGCTAGAGCTGAGGCAGCACTAATCGATTGGATCCCCATTAACAGTCGGTTATGTGCTGTTAGATTAGAGAGTTCCATCAAAGTGAGAAGAAATCGGCGTGAGGAACCATCTCCGCCTATGTTCCGACAGATTGCAGCCCCGATACAATCAAGGATGAGTTTTACCACCAGTTATCTGTTCTTCTCCAGAAAGTGCGTTCGACAGATATTGTAGTACTAGCCGGAGACTTGAATGCTCAGGTCGGGTGTCTAGGCACAGAAGAGAGTCGTTTAGGTGTCCGATGGGAACTTGTTGACCGCAGGACAGAAAATGGGGACCGTCTACTGCAACTGTGCACAGACCACAACCTGTTTCTGGCTAGCACTAACTTCCGGCACAGTCATCGCCGATGTGCCACCTGGCGTCCTTTCTCTGCATCTGAAGCCTGGACTCAGATTGATCACATCGCGATCAGCTACCGCTGGCGTGGTTGTGCACAAGACTGCCGCTCCTTTTGGAGTACCTATCTGGACTCTGATCATGCCTTGGTCTGCGCCAATCTTACCTTACTTTTCAGTGGCCAACGAAGTGACCGCCACCAAAGGATTGATGTTAGCAAGCTGGTTGCAACTTCTGTTGCAAGTAAGTATCGAACCGAGCTAGCTGCTAGGCTAGCTACCATACCACCGAAAAGTATAGATGAGCGTTGGTTGCAATTGCATGACGCCATGAAAATGGCGGGTACAGTCAGTTGTGGGTTTGCGAAACGTCTCGCTCTTAAGTACTGGGTTTCTTCTGGTTCCTTACAACTCATTGAAGCCCGTCGGTCTACTCCGGGTGACCGTGAGTTTGACCACAAACGAAGGATGTTACGTAATGAAATTGGGCAAAGCTTGCGTAAGGACCGAGAAACCTGGTGGTCGGAGCGCACTAATGAGCTGGAAGCAGCAGATGCGTTTGATAATTACCGGAAGCTCTTCCAACTCGTCCGAGCCACTGGCAGGAAGTCTGGTGTGAGTGAAACAATCTGTGAGGATGATGGGATGCCAATCACTAACATCCATCGACGTCTTGGACGATGGGCAGAATTCTTCGAAGGGCAGTTCAACTGGCCTGCTGCTCCGGCAACATCGGTCAGATTGTCCTGCCCTCCATGGCCGGTGACGACTGATCTACCAAATGAGGCGAAAGTCCGCAAGGAACTCTAACTCTTGGAACGCCACAAATCACCTGGCCCAGATGACTTGCCTCTGGCTCTTTTTAAAGATGGTGGTGACTTTCTGACTAAGGAATTGACGACGTTGTTTACAAAGGTTTGGGAACTAGAGAGTGTACCAACGTCATGGGATGAGTCGATAGTTGTCCCTATCTTTAAAAATGGTTCACGTCGTTCCTGTAACAACTATCGGAGGATAAGTCTACTTCCGATTGCGTACAAGCTATTGGCTTCCGTCATACTTCGTAGGTTGTTCAAAACCCGAGAAAGATTGACTCACGAGGAGCAGGCTGGGTTTCGTTCTGGTAGAGGATGTATTGATCATATCTTCACCCTCCGCCAAATGTTAGAACACCGTCATACTTATCAAAGGCCAACAATCGTAGTGTTTCTTGACATCAGGGCTGCCTTCGATTTGTTGGATAGGACTGTTCTCTGGGATTGTCTATTGAAGAAGGGTGTGTCTGAGAAGTTTATTAACATCCTAAAAGCCCTATATAAAAACACCTCAGGCAGAGTGAGGGCATACAACCACCTTTCTCCATTGTTCCATTCGAGCAGTGGGGTTAGGCAGGGTTGTCCAATCTCACCATTCCTCTTCAACTTTGCCATCGACGACATTCTGGAAACAGCTCTGATGAATGTAAGTAATGGGGGTGTGGATCTGTTGCCTGGAGAAAGACTTCTCGACCTTGAGTTTCGGATGATATTGTCTTACTGTGCGATAATGCCCAAGTCATGCAATCCGCACTTAATCAGTTGGCAATCAGTGTCCGTAGGTATGGTATGTGCTTTGCACCTTCGAAATGCAAAGTACTTCTACAAGACTGGCAGGATTCTAATCTTGTACTCACTCTGGATGGTGAGCAGATAGAAGTAGTCGAGAAGTTCATGTATCTAGGTAGCTGCATAAGTGCTGGTGGTGGCGTGAGTGATGACATCAATGCACGTATAGTGAAAGCAGAGCGGCTTATGCCAATCTGGGCCACCTTTGGCGCCTTCGTGATGTTATTCTGGCTGTGAAAGGTCGGATCTACAACGCGTCGGTGAGAGCAGTTTTGCTGTAAGCTTGTGAAACTTGGCCTCTCCGAGTTGAGGACGTTAGACGACTCTCTGTGTTCGATCATCGCTGTCTCCGAAGGATTGCTGACATTCAGTGGCAACACCATGTTAGTAATGCAGAGGTTCGGCATCGTGTGTTCGGGCACAGAGACGACAAAGCAATTGGTTTCACCATCTTGAAACACCGACTTCGGTGGTTGGACATGTTCTACGAATGTCGTCCCAGAGAATTCCACGTCGTGCATTATTTGCCGACTCTGGGACTGGTTGGAAGTAGCGGAGAGGTGGTCAGTGTATGAAATGGTGTCGTGGTATGAAAGAAAGCTGTAAAGGACTGGCTTGTGTTGGTCCTTCACGACTCCCTGGTTGGGGTCCGAGAGATGGTGCTACACAGTGGCTAGAGACGTTATCAGATATGGCTCAGAATAGAAGCCAGTGGCGATGCTGCTGTAACCTTCTTTAACTTTCTTCGTGAAAAGTTGTTGTATCTTCCTTAACTAAAGGAATCTTCTGATTGTACCTTTCCGTTCCCTCATTATTACTATTATTATTACACTACCTTACACTAACCTTTTCTTTCACGCTCCTTACTTTTTTTTCCTTGTTTTTAAATTCTCATTGTTTTGTGTGGCGCATATATATTTGGTGCCCTCTTGTACCAATATATATGTGTTCAAATAAAATAAAAAAAGGTAGAGAAAATAGGGTTTGATTGCATTTAGAGGTATGAGGGCGGTTTTCACTTCCCGGTTACCCACACTGTGCTGAAACATCTCTTCTTGAGGGTTCTGGAAATTAAATAAAAATTACAGTGGTCTTAGAGACCTGGGAACCTGTCTGCAGCGCCTTTGGGGTAACTGCTGGAAGCTCATTACCTACATACTTTTTGCAGTTAGTTCTTGTTGTATTAGCTACTTACTTCTAAGTCTTTACCTCTGTCAGCGGAAATCCGTGGTACAAGGTGATGTGTAGTCTTTTTTGAACCGATGATTTATAACCTCTTCCTTCCATTTTAAGAAGGTAGCCTCGCTGTAGATTTAAATCCTGGTTATTTTTGAGAAACACCTCACTCCATCCCAATTCCTATACGGCCAGCAGTGTGACTTCACTGTTCGACGTTAAGTTGTTGCTTTTAGCTTTACCACTCTCCACCCTACTTGGGCCAGTAGAACGTAAAAAACGAGCGTTCAGCCAATATATCTCGATTTGATAATCATGATATGGAAACTCGACCAAACTCGTCAAAATAGCAGCTGCGGTCGGTTCTGTCTAACCTATCGAGTCTCGGTCAGTTAAGTGGTCAGTCAGTCAGCTACAACGTAGGACCAGGCACATATGTGCATCTGTCTAAGTTGCCATACCTCATTAGCACAACAAGATGAATACCGGATTAATAGAAGTAGTTAATTCAGTGGAGGTAATATATAAAAGAAAGATTGCATGTAAGGACACAGTACAGGAAGAAAGAATTAGTTCGTAGAAATCAAGGTATAAAGTAATTTTAATTTCGTGGTAAAAGTGCAGACAGAGAGTGTATACATCTACTTCATTGTGATCGATTCTGAGCCATGTCACCCAGAGTCTCGAAACATTGGTTACGATAGTCACGGGGACCCCATCCAAGTAGTCTGCGTCTAACGATATGGATAAGACCAGAAGTTAGTGACCTCAATGACTGATGCCACGTTTAGGTCTGGCCGCCCCTACCTTTCTTTCAACCATCCACAACACTAGTCAGCATTGCACGTCGCGGTAATCGGTGTTCAGGCACACATAACACGTGGCACAACATCTCAGTCGATGAAGGTTTACAACCCTAATACCTTGCGTCTAACCTTACTATTACTTACCCGGTAATCCCAGCAGATGCCAGCAATATTTCTAAGGCATCTGTGGTCAAATACTAGTAGCTTACGAGTATCTTCTGCTCTTAATGGTCACGTTTCGCAGCCATAAATTAGAACAGAACGGACTGCCGCGCAGTATACTCGTCCTTTTATTGATAGACGGATATCTCGCCTTTGCCATAGGTGACGTAAGTTGGCAGAAGCCAAGCGAGCTTTTCGAATCCGTGCTGAGATTTCGTCAGACACCAACCCATGAGGGCTGATTAGACTTCGAAGATAAGTGAAGTTGTCAACGCGTTCGACTACTTCACTCCCTATCGTTAGTTCAGGTGTTGACGCAGACCAGTCCTGAAGCAATAACTTACATTTAGAGGAAGAGATTCGCATTCCAAACACTCTGGCATTGTTACTTAGTGCTACTAGAAGACTGCATTTTATCAGCGTCTTCACTAAACAGGACTATGTCATCTGCGTATTCTAAGTCAATATATGGACCTCCTGGAAGGAGATCAATGCCCGAAAATTCAGTCGATCAGAGCGTTATTTCCATCAGTAGATCTACGACGAAGTTGAACGAAAATGGAGAAAGTGGACAGCCTTGACGGACACCACTTGAGGTTGCAAAAGCAGGTGACAGTTCGAGTAAAGAGCCCTCACAAGGTTTGTGTACTTCTGAGGTACACCTTTCAATGACAGACAGTTAAGTGATACCATTATTTCATCTCCGTAGTTCTCACATTCGTTACGAATTAGCTGAATTATGTTTCATTTTCACGTTTAAGACTTCGATTATTCATAGTAACATATGCGACATTACTACAAAGTGTTTCTAACGATGGTCTTGGAAGTTTGAGTTTTCGAACCCATTTCACTTCTAGAAAATGCTATTTATTAAATGTGTTATGACTTTTGTCCCTTTTAATTATCACACGATAAGATCGCCAATTAGAATACCGACTTATATGACCTTGACACTGCCGAACCAATGGCACATAAACCAGTACGAGCAGCCTAGAGTCAACTCTGAGTTCTTATTGGTTCTCTGAGATTGTAGCTACTTGCTTAACCCAACCGGTTCAGCCCAGTGCAGTAATATCAGCCTTCACTGTATGAATCATATATTTCAGAATACTTGGTTTGTATACACGCAAACCAAACGACATACAAAAAATAATAAAAAACAACAATTGTACAAGATCAAGCCAAAAGTGGTTGTGATTGTGAAAGACTATTACTGATAAATTGGGAATAATTTAAGGATAGCAAATTTTATCATAGTAGTCAATAGGTCAAATAAAAGCTAGTGTTAAAAGGAACTTAACTATATATTATCTAGTTACTTAACAGTTATACAATAAGAATGTATATGATAACAGTCTATAATTAGTTCCCATAATTTACCAATAACTTAATCTTCAGATATAACAAACTATTAAACTCATCAGTGGCACGTATCCTTAAACGTTTTAATAATTTCCTAACATTTTAATAAATTGGAATGATGGAAAAGACATGTAACTTGAGAAGTTTGTGCGAATGATGTTGTCTAGGAAAATAATGAAAGCTGCATGACTAAATAATCTAGCTTCAAATGACAAAAATTAAAATAAATTACTTACCTAATACATTTACAGCTTTCACATTTAATTCTTTTTAAAAGAGCCGGATGCTAATTAAAATTGTTTAGTTGAGTAGAATCAAAATATTTTAACTGTTTTCCTACCACTTGTGTATTATATTGATAGGAATAAGTTTCTAATTCACTTGGTATTGTTTGGCTTGTATCTTCCCATTGAGGTTTAAGACTGCAATTGATCAGTCTGTTATTGGCATGTGTGCATACTGTGCGTATGCCTCGATATTACCTTAATTCACAAGCTATTTGTAAGCAATGATGGATAGTGGTTAGCAGTGGAATCCAGGACGCGCGTTTCGTTCTATTTGGGACTCGTCAGTTGGATGTACCTGTATCTCAGAGTTGATGTTCTAATGATTAAAGCATTTTTAAAATTGTTTGATAATGAAATATAGTTTACAAATGTTATGATAATATTGGCAGGTGTTTATTTACCCAACGGTTGAAAATTAGTGAGTTTGTAATACACTCCAAGAACGTTTATGTTGAGGATTTTACGTAGACTCTCTTTCTTCATTTTTCGTCCTCTTGGACTTTAGTGTTCTGGATGATTGTCTGTCTATTCTACTCTTGTATGATATTTATCTAAAATATTATCTTTTTATGTAGACACAAAAATGATGTCTCTACTATGGTACTATCGTCCTGAACATATATCTGGTGCATCACACAATTTTGTCAAGAATGAACTTTATGCAAGCAGACATCGTGACACTAATCCACTTGACTGTATAGAAGACAAGGCATATGTACTTTCAGTTAGTGCATATAATCGTTATATGGCAAAGCTTAAACGTCAACAGGTAAATTTATTTTTCTAAATGAAGTGTTTCCTATAATCTCTTCGAATTTTACATCATTCTAGGATGGCATACTAAAGAAATTAATAGTGCAATATTTATTTTTTTCTGTTTTTTTCCGTGAGCTGAAATTCTACGGTTTCCTAGTTGAGGTTTATTCATATATTCTAAACCTTTAAACAGACGAACTAAGTATTTCGAAGTCCACCAATAAGGGCCTTTAAATAATAGTTTGTATTTATAGTTATTACAGTTATAAATCTTTGCTTTTACTGTGTGACATGTGTTCAGATCAACTTCTGTCTCTTAATAGAACGTTGGTTCAAAAGATCTTACTTAACAGCATAGCGCAACGAAAAGTAAAGGATTTGTTATCTCCAATTAGTATTCTACGTCTGACATCAAAATTCCCCTTTCAGTAGATCGAAATGCACTAGCAATGTTTTAGAGACACTTATCATTACATATATATATGAATGGAGAGGGGATTACTTCACTATGTAGTCGCTAAGTCAATGAGTTTCCAGACAAGTAATCAATTCTTAGGAGGGAAATTCACAACAAAATAAGTAAAAATGGGTAAAGCTGAGAGTATTTTATAAGATTTGATCTAACTTCAAGTGTTCAAATAAAGAGAATTTAATAAGCTAATCGCAACAGCGAACAATGCTACAAATCATTTAATATCGAGAGAACAGAATACCGTCTTCAAATAATTTAGTGAAGCTACAATTGAATGTTGGCATATATGCCAGTGAATTGTAACTTTGATAAACTCCATCACCTTCGGTGCTGAAATATTGTCTTTTTGAGTTGCCGCGTATGTTCTGGCTCATTGACAACTGTATAATAACTAAGTAGGCAAGTATTACGTTTAACTCAGATTTAATTCTGGTAAATTGTTTCCTTGTAATATTTCAGACGGGCTATCGGAAGATGCCACTTAGTTCCATTGTACCTCAATCTATACAGTGTGGGTTACATGGTAGTAATAGTTCAAACGACAACTTTTTCATGGATAAAGTAAGTTCAGGATACTCAACAGAGTTCCTTGTTTTTACAAATACTACTTATATTTAACAAGTTTGCTTTGATGATACACTTTTAATAGACAAATAGTTGTAGTCAAATTTGTTTCAAAATGATTAGAATTATATAGTGTGTTAATCGTGTTTGAGTAACTGTACTGAGCTATTAACCGAGAATAAAAATATTGCTAAGATTAGAACACTATTAAACTTTATTGCATATGGTCAGCATGGATAACCTCAAGGTTGATGAGCACACACATTTTCCTTGAAAGTTAATGCTAACATTTAACGTAAATTTAAATTAAAGATAAGTTGATGTCTAGAATTATCGTATTCTATTGTAATTGTTTGTTCTATTACACTAATCTAGTTTCTTTCAACCACTATTTTTAAACTTAATGCACTGAATATGAGATATTATATAGATAAATTTTGTACAACATTTACCTTATTATAATTACATTGATGGGATGGCTTTGCGACTAAAGTATTCAACTTCCTATCAATATATTGAAATTGGAATCTGGCTTTTTCTGATTAACAGAATGGTATCACCAGCTCTCATATGAAATAAATGAAAACTGATTTCACAACTTTATACTCAACTACTTGGTAGTTGGATTAGGGGTAATTGCACTAAAACTATATGATCGACTCTAATTTGTTCATTATACCTGTTGTGAACAGGGAAATAAGAAGCCCAGACAAACTACGAAAGCTATTTCTTGGGACGTTATTTCATTTCATTCAAACCTTGTAAAACACTTATATCTATTTTTGTCCCTATTTTATTCTACAGAACATGAGCTTTCGTTCGATGTATCATTCGTTGCCATACCCCTTTTTGTTCCGAAACTATTGTAATTTAAGCATAATATTTTGCACCTTATTTTCTACCCTAATTCCCAGTTTTGGACATAATTGTATTTTCCCAAATTATCGTACTTTGTGGTCCGGATACTCACTTATTTATTCATGTACGTTTTTGCACTAATCCGAATTCAGAGTGGTCCAACTGTCTTGTCTTCTCTCACTTGCGCGCTTGCCAGCCAGTCAGGTTCTAGAATAGTTCTCTCTCTACCCCATCTCGAATTCACGCGCACTAGCTTCAAGGTTAAACCGCTCAGCTTATTGCGCCAAGGTCATAATCTAGACTAGACAGATCAAGGTCAAGTCATAACAAAGTATCGACGGGGTAAAAGCGATTCAAGGCCATAACAATACCCCAACTTTGTTGAAATAGTTATAACTCCTCATTTGAAATGCATGATTTCAGATTAACTCATAAACTTTTATGAAAATCTGTATCAGTCAAAGCATTAAATCAGCAAATTAAATTTAGCATTCTCTTCACTGTTTTATCGAAGTATATTTCGTAGATTTATGTGTATTGTTTTTGCATCGGGTTATTCATTTGAATCCCTCCTCATTAATGTTTGAACAATTGTAGAATATCGTTAGCGACACTCATACGCCATCGCATACACTTAACAAGTTACATTTGGACACTTGTGATTCTGTGTTGTAAGCGTAATTAATTTTTATGTTCTGAAACATATGTCTATTTGCTGTGTTTTATTGAACCATTCCCTACAATTTATTATATAGTTCAGTAGACAGTAATATGAAGCCTGTGAAGGTTTGTAGGTTTCCAAGATAGTTTTCATAATGTACTGATATCAGAACCATTCAACAGCAGTGGAGGATTGGACAAGTGTTTCATCGTGGTTTCGGAGACACTGAATTCCAGAGTTCTAAATGATAGTTGTTTGATTTCTACTCTGTGATTCCATTTTTTCTTTTCCGTGAAACCTGAATATATGGGGTTTATTACTTTGTAGGACCATTGATAAAAATTATTGAAAAATCTTAAATTGATCAGAAAAAAGCACCCATTAGCTTCTATTCCTAATAGTTCTTTAATTGATGTTAGTTCATGATAAAAGTTTGCGCAAAATTTAAAAATCTTTGAGGTCTATTTTTATTTCTTGAAAATCCATTTTTATTGATGTATCATTTGTATTTATATCTAGTTGATTTACTGTTTTCGTTATATTTCTTTTTTTTTGTAGCAGTTGTTATCTGAATGTGATGAATGTTTTAACAATGTCAGTTGTCAAAGTGTTTTCTTCTGCCGTGGTTTGTATGATTATAAACTAAAACGTGTTACTAAATACCCTGTATTTGGAAATCAGTGTATCTTATCTTCTCATTTTGTTAATCGACCCAAATTTTATGGACAGCATTTTACATCACCAGCAACAACATTAACAACGAAAAATGTTACTGAACATAATAACTTGGACATTTCAAATGATCACTGTTGTGACACATCCGTTTCTCTTAAGGATGATGTTCATAAAATCGTTAATACTATTGAACCCATAACTTCGTTGGATGAAAGTGTACCCTTTACAGTGTGTTCAACGTCTATAGTTTCTATGGGGAAAAACACAAACACCACAATAACACCGTCTCAACTTGCCGAAAATGATTGTCATTTTGTTGATAATTCTCATATGAACGGAGAATGTGAGCGTTTATCTTATGGCAGTCATGAAGGTAGAACATCAACTCCTGTAAAAAATCGTGATCAATATAAAGCTGTTGAAGAAAGTATAACAACTGTTGTCGAATCGCAACAGACCTTGATTACCGAAAACAGTTTAAATGCTCCACCTAAAATGTATTCGACTGATTCATGTATTGAAATCACTAAACCAGATCTATTAATTTCAGAAATTCGTGTAACTTCACCAAATGTAGAGTCCCAGTTCACTTCATGTTCATCTTTAGAAAAAAAACTGTCTAAGGTGACTGAAAATTCCATCGTTCAGCCACTGGAAACCAATTGTTCATCAACTGTCGTTGGACAACTATGTGAAAACAAACTAGCAAACCACCTTGCATGTCAGTCTAACTTCTCACCTGTTCAACCTGTATGGCCAGTAGTTACTACATCTGTAATCAGCTGTGATAGGTCTATCCTTGAAAGAAGTGCTGATATATCCGTTAATTGGGGTGAGCATGGTGAACAGATTGCTTTGTCTCTTGATTGTAGAATTAAAGAGAATAATCTTAATGGCAACAGTCAGATGACATCACATCTTACTATGTCTTCCGAATCTCTAGGTCCAACACAATCGTTTATTGATATGACAAAATTACCTGTACATCCTAATCCGATGCATTATTCCAAAATGAACTCAAAATGTCTTGATCAGGATCAACCACGTCTAGTAATACTTTAAGTTGTTTTCAACCATAAAATTTCAGTTTACATCACTGTGAACAGATTTCCTGAAATTAAATCTAAAAAATGTAAGGAAACTCATTTCAGCTGTGACATACATATTCATCTAGTTTTGTCCTACCATACAACTGTTTAATAGATGGGGCATCACTGTGAAGTTATACTACTGGAATTATCTTTCAATTGAATGAAAGATTAATGACACTATTAACTCTTTCATACTACATTTCACAGATTACTGGAACTAGTTACATTATTATTACTAAATCTACTACCTAATTTAGTTTTTTGTTAACTTTAACTAATATTGTCACATATATTCATTTATGAAAACAAACAAGGTTTCTTTTTCCAATCTGCTAAATAATTGTCTTGTCTATAACTTTTTTTCATTGTTTCTTTTTGTGTGATTGTCATTATCTATCACTTGTATATTTCTCATTTACTACTCCTTCAGATAAAGAATGCAGCATTCTCAGTTTTGTTTTTCTATTTCTACTCATGTAATGTTTGTTTCAGCTTTTCGTTTTTAAGGTATATATATAATCACTAGTCCGTCGATAATGTGCTGTCCTTTTATGTACACTGAAATGGTATATCATACTTTTTATCTTAGAATTTAATCTATTTGTTGAATTCATTGTGTATATTTTCACTTAAATAAGAATTGAGTGTTTATTTTGAAAGATACGAGTTAGTTCTGAACTTATTCACACGGTTGTACCGCACTTTATCCTAGTGTACATGGACGTTTTCCGGGTCATTAAGAAAAATTAATTTTCTAGAGAAACAAACTGTAGAATGTAAATTATGACTGTTTTTCTTACTATCACGATTCCGATTGCCTATTAGTTAAATATCTTGAACTATGGTAAGAGTAAGATTCATAGATTTCTGATAAACCCCTCAATTAAAAAAATGCAACTCTTTCCCTCCAAAACCCACGAAATATTGACTCGTGGAATAGTGTTTCTCGATACTAGGGCCGCCTTCGATTCATTGGACAGAACTGTTCTCTGGGGTTATCCATTGAAGAAGGGTGTGCCTGAGAAGTTCATTAACATCTTGAAAACACTACATTACTAACACCTCAGGCAGTGATGCCATACAACTACTCTCTATTGTTACATTCAAGGATCGGGGTCAGGCAAGGTTACCCGATCTCACCATTTCCCTTCAACTTTGTTATCGATGAGTTCTAGAAACAGCTCTGATGGATGTAAGTAATGGTGGTGTGAATCTGTTGCCTAGAGAAAGACTTCTCGACCTTGAGTATGCGAATAATATTGTCTTACTGTACGGTAATACCGAAGCCATGCAATCCACACTTAACCAGCTGCCAATCAGTGTCCGTAGGTATGGTATGTGCTTTATACATTCTAAGTGCAAAGTACTCTTACAAGAATGGCTGAACCTGCACTCCTTGGTAGTGGGTAGATAGAAGTAGTTGAGAAGTCCATGTACCTGGGTGGCTGTGAAAGTGCTGTTGGTGGAATGAGTGGTGAAATCGATCCACGTATGGTGAAAACCAAGGCGGTTTATGCCGATTTGGTCTATTTTAGGTGCCTTCATGATGTTAGTCTGGCTGTAAAATGTTGAATATATAACGCGTCAATGGGAGCAGTTTAGCTGTACGCTCGTCAAACCTGGCCTCCAAGTTGAGGATATTAGACAACTCTCTGTTTGATTATCGTTGTCTCCAAAGGATCGCTGATAATCAGTGGTGACACCATGTTAGTAATGCGTAGGTTCGGCAACGTGTGTTCAGTCACAGGATAATTCAATTGGTATCACCATCTTGGAACGCTGACTTTGGTGGCTTGGACATGTTTAGCGAATGTCGTCTCAGTGAATTCCACGTCGTGCATTATTTGGCAACGCTAGGATTGGTTGGAAAAAGCGGAAAGGTGGTCAGTCTATGACATGATGTCGCCGTATAGAAAAAAAGTCATCTGTCTTTCACGACTCCCTGGTCGGTGTTCTAGAGGTAGTGGAATATAGTGGCTTGAGACGTGAATTGAAATGGGAGTCAGTAATGGCCCTTCTGTAATTTTCTTCATGAAAGTGAGATTTCCCTTGACTGGAAGAATCTATTCTGGTGTTATTTTTCTTAGCTAAACTGCTTCTCGCGACTTTTTTACTCATTCACTAATTTGTGTTCATTTTGGTTATTTTATTATACTCACCTTCGTTTCGTTACCTTTTAACAATCCCATTTTTATTGTGTAGTGTAAATTTATTTTGGTGCCTCCTCGCTCTAATAGTTATGTGTTAAAATAAGTAAATAGTTCACCCCAAATATTTCTAATAGTATACATTGCACAGTGAATAGTTATTCCAATTTGGTCAATGGAGGTAGTTGTCGTGCAGATTTTCAGCAATCCCATCCTTTAACACTAAAACTAGTTTTTCCCAAAAAATGTGTTCGAATCAAATTCGACATTGTATATCATACTCAATAGTGGTATTCGCTATAGGTAATATATGAAATACTTGTAATTTTATTTACATTGAAATGGTAGAACAATGTAATCAGACTAGAATATATTCGGTTTTTTCAATGGCTTCGATTTCTGATGCTCGGAAAAAGTGTTTGAGATGTGAGAAACATTGTTACATAACACAAATATATCTCATCTTTTTATCCTTTCTTCCTAGCAGCTTCTATCGTTTTTCATGTTCTTTAAATATCTCATGTGATACAACCGATGAGAAACGTTAGAACTCATTGGTTATATTAGAATGCATGGCACATGCACTGAACTGCTGGAATATCAGAGGCCAAAAGGTATACCATGATTGCGAAGAATTACTGGCAAGCGAAAATATGGCTCCATGTACATTTTTAATTAATCTGAAATTATAGTGGAAATGATTGGTCTAATGCTAGAATAAGTTTTTCAACGCTATTACTCAGAACAAGTAGAGAAATCCTCTTGCTGAGGTTCTGCAAATGTAATTTTTTCCTAATGTATACATAGTGTTAGTTAAAATCGTTAAATTTTGTTACGTCCTATGGTATATTCAAGGAATTTTCGTGTACCATAATCTATAGATGAAGTACATGGGTATTCTTACTGTTCATCTAACCCTAAATTATTAAACATCCTGTTAGTTCTTTTTAAATACGTTGTTTGTTGATTCTAAGTACTACATGAAATTACAGCAGCATGGTGTATCGTAGATCCAAATAATGTTAGATAGATTGATATGAATGAAGATCCTATGGGAAAGAAGTTTCTAGAATGGGACGGTAGCGAAAGAGTGATACTAGAATCACATGGCTACATGATGATTTAATTGAATACAAATAGGTGATAATTAGGGACAGATTAGTATAATCTCAGTTGGTTGAATGATAACTTGAAGAGTTTAAAGATGTTACTACAAGGAGATTCGCCCAGAAAAGATATATTCGGAAGGAAAAGAAAGATCGATGACTGTTTCCTATTGAACATAGGTTTCAAGAGCATGATGACCGTAGTTCCAACCTACATGGGATAAGGTTGGTTATTAATCACAACGGTATATGTCAAAGTTTCTAATAAACGTATAGAAACCATACTATTGGACACTTTTGTTTACACGTTTAAAGGTTATAGGGTAGGTACTTCTTTCTGTTTTTCCAATTTGACTGCATTCGCGGATACATGTAGAGTGATAAATAGTACTGAAGGTATGAAAAATCTTCTGTGTGTTGGTTAATCTCAAAAATTAATCGAACAGTAATGTAATTCTTATTAGGAAGCTGTGAAAACGGTCGAAAAGTATATTGTGAACATGAGTTGGATATTCATGAAAAAAAATTCGGCAATGAAATTTAGTCAGGCTAGTTAACTATCTATCTTTCTTCATTTAGGCTATATATTTTTATATTACCCAATCAGCAGAATATAGCATACGATTTAGTTTTTAGGCATTGGAATAGATTCTATCAGCCAAGTTAAATAACTTAACGCTAGAGTACAGTGAATACCATAACTATTTCGCTGAAATAATTATTCTTTTTGTCGATTTCGACGAATGAGTTCGTAATCATGGGTATAATGAATGGAAATCACAGTGTGCTGTTCAGTAATAGTTGGGTGGAACAGGACAACACCGGATATGAAGATATCATGGGACGGCACAGACTGGGAGAAAGAAACGAAAATGGTGAGAGATTTGCAAACCTATATGCCTTCAATAAACTAGTCATAAGCGGCACTATATTCCCACATGAAAACATACACAAAGCCACACGAACTTTACCGGACCACACTACACAGAACTGATTCGACCTTATGTGCATCAACAATAAGTTCTGGAGGATGTGAGAACCATGAGAAGAGCTGACATAACATCAGGCCATCACTTTCTGATCGTCAAGACGAAAGTGAAACTTAAGAAGCACTGGACAACGGGGCGGACAATATCACAAAAGTTCAATACGGCTTTTCTTTAGGATACTGACAAACTCAACAAATTCAAGATAGTCCTCAGCAATAGGTTCCAGGCCTTTCATGATCTACTCAATGGAGAAAGAACTACTATGGAGAGCAACTGGAAGGGGATTAAAGAGGCAATCACTTCAACATGTCATGAAGTTCTGGGCCACAAGAAACACAACCACAAGGAATGGATCACTGTTGATACACTGGATATGATCCAAGGATGAGGAACAAGAAGGCAGCAATCAATACCAGTCGAACAAGAGCAGAGAAAAAAAGGCAAAAACTGAACGCACAAAAGTAAGCAAGCAAGTGAAGAGGAGCATCAGGACCGATAAACGTAAACAGGTGGGAGATCCAGCAATGACGGCGGAAAAGGCTGCAAGAGAAGGAAACATGAGACAATTGTATGACAAAACGAAGAAACTCGCTGGGAATTACTGTAAACCAAAACGACCAGTGAAAAGCAAGGAAGGCAAAGAATCACCAACATTGAAGTACAGCGAAACAGGTGGGTAGAATACTTCAAAGAACTCTTGAATCAACCAGCCCCACTGAATCCACCCAACATCAAAGCATCACACACGGACTTCTCAATCGATATTGGCCCATCAATAATTGAAGAGATCAGCATGGCCATCAGTCAAACCAATAGCGGCAACGCAGCGGGACCAGACAACACTCCAGCAGAGGCACTGAAAGCAGACATGGCAGTAACTGCAAAGATACTTCACATTCTCTTCAGCAAGGTCTGGGATGAAAAACACGTACCAACAAACTGGAAAGAAGGACACCTGATCAAGATACCAAAGAAAGGCGATCTCAGCAAGTGTGAGAACTAGGGAGGCATCACTCCTCTCTGAACACCAGGAAACGTCTTCAACAGGATATTGTTAGGCAAAATGAAGGACTCCGTGGACGCCCAACTTCGAGACCGTGTACAGACCAAACAGCAACTCTATGGATCATTGTGGAACAATCTATTGAATGGAATTCATCACTTTGTATCAACTTCATTGACTACGAGAAAGCATTTGATAGTGTGGACAGGACAACAATATGGAGGCTTCTTCGACAATACAGCGTGCCTGAGAAGATAGTCAATATCATACAGAGTTTATATGATGGATTACACTGCAAAATCGTGCATGGAGGTTAGTTGACAAAGTCGTTCGAAGTGAAGACCGGTGTCAAGCAAGGTTGTTTACTCTCACCCTTTCTCTTTCTCCTGGTGATCAACTGGATCATGAAGACACCAACATCTGGGGGGAGGCATGGGATACAGTGGACAACTAGAATGCAACTGGGAGGTCTAGACTTCGCAGATGATCTGGCTCTTCTATCGCACACGCAACAAAAAATGCAGGAGAAGACGACCAGTGTAGCAGCAGCCTCAACAGCAGTAGGTCTCAACATACACGAAAGGAAAAGCAAGATTCTCCGATACAACACAGCATGCACCAATCAAATCACACTTGGTGAAGAAGCTTTAGAAGATGTAAAAACCTTTATATATCTGGGCAGCATGATTGATGGACACGGTGGATCTGATGCAGATGTGAAGGCGCGGATCGGCAAAGCAAGAGCAGCATATTTACAACTGAAGAATATCTGGAACTCAAAACAACTGTCAACCAACACCACGGTCAGCACTTTCAATACACATGTCAAAACAGTTCTGCTGTATGAGGGGCGGAAACTTGGAGAACTACGAAAGCCATCATCCAGAAGATACAAGTGTTCATTAACAGTTGTCTATGCAAAATACTTCGGATCCGTTGGCCAGACAATATCAGCAACAAACTACTGTGAGAGAGAACAAACCAGATCCCAGTGGAGGAAGAAATCAGAAAGAAGCGCTGGATGTGGATAGGACACACATTGAGGAAAGCAACCAACTATGTCACAAGGCAAGCCTTCACATGTAATCCTCAAGACCAAAGGAGAAGTGGAAGACGAAAGAACACATTACGAGAAATGGAGAGAGACACGAGAAGAATGAACAACAATTGGATAGAACTAGAAAGGAAGGCCCAGGACAGAGTGGGTTGGAGAATGCTGGTCGGCAGCCTATGCTCCATTGGGTGTAAAAGGTGTAAGTAAGTACGCAAGGAATAGGTTAATAATAAATGAATCATCAGAGGGGCGAGAAATCACAGAACATATGAGCGATTATAGGTTAAAGGCAACAAGAGGATGAAACTTTGGTGTGAATCGACAACTAGGTAGATAGGGATTGGTCTGAGATAATTGGTTGAAGGTGGTCATATGTTAGTAGTAATAGAATGAATGGAGTGTTTGTTGGGGGGAATATATTCGGATGTAACAAATTAGGTATAAGATAACATCTGATGCAAAGATAAAAGAGGCCAATATAGAGCGAAGAAACTACGTTAATGCAAATAAAGGAATATCAATGGCCAAGTTGAACACAGCGATCTTACATACCGTTTTTATAAGCATCAATCTAGTTTTATATTGGTATTGGGAAGGTCTCTGCAATACAAAAAGGTCTGGATTTACCTTTAAACGGATTCAGTTTGATTTTGCAGATGACCTCGTATTCTGAATCCGGTACTATGTGATTATAATTAATTACATACTGTAGGATAGATGACTTCAAAATTTTGGGTTATCATTTATAGAGAGATATGCCGTCAAAAAATTATTATACTTACTATCATTGAACGTACAACGATATTTATTATGTTTCATGCCATGCGAAATATAAATAACTGATGTTATTCACATTTAATATTTAACAAATACATTGTATACTATAATACATCATAGTGTATTCCAAAAATAGTGAACCTCAATCAAACAAACGAAGAGATTATTTGTTTTTTATTTTATCGTCTTCCCTCAACCATGATAATATGATATCCATACTGTGTTTTAACTGGAGGATCAGTGTACTTGGGATTTTCTAAAGTTGATATAGGCAAGTTAAATGCTGCATCCTATGAAAATTTTTTGAAAAAAAGAACATAATAAGAATAGATATTTTTCTGGTAAAACAACATAATAATACTTAATAAATATGAATAATGAATTTTACATGCGATTGATTAACAACACTGATATAAGCTTAATTGTGAGGTTTGTGTAAAAATAGTTTAATTCTGAATATTTTTGTGTGTAATGATTGAGATCGTTTAAGAAACCATTTAAATCTATGGAAAAATGAACAACTGTGCTAAATTCTTAAGCAGTGCCCAATTATAACTTTAAAACCTTTAAGTTTCGTGATGAGCGCGGTAACACTGGCATATATCCTCAAGTTCAATCAATTCCAGATGTACTTGTTAGGTCCCGATAAGTATAATGAATGGTAACTTTTGAGATCCATTATGGACCAATACTATACGTATATTTTTATCGTATAATTGTTAATTAACTAAACTATTCATATTCATGTCTCTCTTATTATGAGCTTTATTTTGACCTATGAACTTTTATTATAAGATTTTGCATTCTTGAATGATTCTCTATTTATTAATCACTACCTCCCACATTCACAGTCACATTTGGCCAAATCTTGTATAAATATTGTTTTCTATTTTATGGTACGTTGTGGTCTGTTTGATTGGTATATAAACTCAGTATGTTTGAAATATAATGATTCATATTGCAGTGGCTGAGATTGGCGTTCTGGACTTAACTGGCTAGGCTAGGCGGAAAGCAAGATAAGTTAGAACTCTAGGCTGCTCGCACGTGTTTTACGCGTCCTTGGTCTGATCGATAATTCACTGCTCTCTGATTGCGCAGTATTATTACGTTACTCATTAACAGGGCACTCAGGCAACAAGCTATAACAGTAATACAACAATTATCTAGATTGATCTATAAATCACTACCACATGCTGAATTTCAACTAGATGCAAGTTTTGATTAGAACTTTGGAAATCCACCTCGAAGTCAATCAATATCTAATATATAATCGGTATCGAGTTTGACGATTGATTCCATTCCAATACAATTTTTGAGAATGATTTTGTAGTTAACATCTATGTTTTGTTCTACTTTCTACTACAAGACATAACCCAATGTAAATTCATTAGTTTATTAAAAAGCAAATAAATTTGTTATCATCATTTGAAACAATAGTTATACTATTTATGTTTTCTTCGGTCTAAAGACAGCAGAAACAGAGCATAGAAATAATTTTGTAATATTGATAAAGATTTTGGTCAACATGATTAGAGATAATGATAATATTGATCATTACAATTGAAATCATTACTTTTTGTTTTAGTCTTCAACAGTACATAAATTAGACTGACAAAAATGTCTATGACATGAATAGTGGCTCATGTTTGTTGTAATTGCAAAAGATTTCCAACTATTCATTATGAAAAATAAATATACAAAGTGCAAATTATAAGTTTGGTAGTGACAAATGAAAAAAAATCTTTTTTCCAGAATATCAATATCATTTGACAATGGCAATAACTTTTGAAGTTCCAACATTAGTGAATGCATTAATCTGGTTGACTGATAATTTAAAAAAAACACGGTAATACCAAGATGATGTTCAGTAGTTGAAAACCAACCAAATAAAGCTACATAACGATGAATCCAAATGGTAGTTGATAAGTTTTAACTAGCTTTAATTTCCTTAATAGTGAACATCAATGATTTTTTATCCAAATTTTTTGCGAATTGAGTAATCCAAAAAATAGATAACATTTTGATAATTCATTGAAGATACGAAAGATAAATGATTAAACCGAGAAGTAATTGTGCTTAATTATGTTTATAATGTTTTTTTGAAAGTATGGTTAAAAAATTTTAGAGCATAATTGAATAATAGGGGTATACCAGTATGAATAAAACTAGCTTTGTATAGAGAAGAGTAGTGATGGACAAATGAGAAAAACTTATGGAATTAGTAAATGACATAAACAATTTTAAGGGATACTTAATATTACGACTCTTGAAAAATATACGGTAAAAATAAAATGTATAGTGACATGGCTCAGAATCGTTTGCAATGGCGCAGGTGTATACACTTTGTGTTCTCCCAAATTCTAATCTCCTGATTCCTCCTTGTCTCTTTTTTCTCTTCTTAAATTTATTTCACTGGATTATACTCTTTAAATAACATCTCCAAACCCTAATCTTCCCGATTACTGCTTATACTCTTGCTACCTCTACCACTACGGGATTTGAATCGACAACTGCATCTCTGTGCTAATGTGGTATGGCAACTCGAACTGATGTACGTACGTACGAAGTTCTACGTTGTTACTGACTGACTGATGATGTGTAAAATATCGGAAAAATGAAGCAAACAATCGAGATCCGAATAAAAACATCTACTTGAAAAAAATAACAATATTTTTTGTGATATCCTAATAAGTAATAATTTGTATTTCTAATGTTTCATGACTATAATGTATGTCAATTCATGAGAGGAAGAAAATACCACATCAAAATACTTGTATATCATAGTCGTTTTAATAAATTAAACGGAAAGTCATTCTATGGATTCCTAACATAAAAAAATTTATTAGGTTCATCACAAATGAGTTGCTTGCATTGGTAACACTCTTAGTCTCACAATATTTGAGTTGATAGTGAAGATATGAGGAGAAATATCAAGATGACACATTTTGATGAATACACAACTATAAATAATACAGAAGGTACATGTGATAAACTTAAAAGCTGTAACAAAATTATGATAATGTTGCAATTATTGTAATAGAAATCATTTAAAAACCCTGATACTATAGATTGCTTCGGACTATTTTCTATCAAGACAATAATCAATAAAAAAAGTTTTGGCTGATTATTTATATAATTTTTCGTATCAGTACAGTTCATGTTAAACTGACCAATTTCAAAGGTACTGGACTAATAGATTTACATATTTCTGAGATTTATAATGAGGAGAAAATATTATGAATAGTACAATATTATCAATGATGGTATAAATCTCGAGTAAGATGACGTTATCATGAGGTACAAAATAAAAGTAATTGAATTATCAATGCATAATCTCAAGTAAATTAAATTATAACTAACTTGAAATGCACCGACCATCGATCCACGGGACATCCATCCTAGATCACCCCCTGAACGAGCTTTATCTTCACTGTACATTTCTGCTACTTGATTAAAACGTTTACCATTTTTAAGTTTTTCTAAAGCTTCTAAGCATTTACTTTGTTTTTCACATAGTATATGACGTACCTTAAATAAAAGTAAATCACAGAAGATCATATTAAAAGCATATATAAGACGTAATCTAAACAGAATAGCTAATTATTACAATACTCCATAGGTTTGAAATTGGGTTCAAGATTACCAGGTCAATTTAAAAGAAGTGATTAAATTACTTTCGAACAAATGAAAGGATTAAATATTCTAATGGTCAAGGCTTCTACAAAATTATAAATGTAAAACTGCTTTTGCATACAAATTTTAAGGTTTTTCTAAGGTCAATCTTAGTTAATGTAGTAACATTTGGCAGTTATAATTAATTCTTGATAGTTTAACACTCATCTGAACAATGATATATGAAGTGTAAGTATTACGTAAGATGTTACCATTAAATAGCAAGATATGTAAAAAATGATCTTGTTTTGTTACAGGGAAATAACAAAGCATTAACTAAAATAGAAAGTAGTTTCCACTGAATCGTAATCAAGAATTTAAAATTGCGAATAAATATTAAGTAAAGAAATAAGAAAGGACATAAAGTTAAGATAATTTCAAAAAGATAGTAGATAGAAAAAGATAATATTATTTTCCCCAACAGTGATATTTATTTAAACTAAATGTTACTGTAACCAACTAAAACATGACACGACAATAATATCTGAATAATTAATACTAGGTATTGTGCATACAATGACAATAACTTTGCAATACTCCTTTAATACAGGATTTACGTATTATTATTAGGCGTCTTTATTATATTGAATAAAGTAATCTATACTCCTAATCCACTGACAATGTATCCTCATTTAAAACTTCTTATTCAATCAAAATTTAAGTTGGTTATCAGCTGTTGAAATATTCATTTTAAAAGTTGAAATCACGAGTCGATCTAAGCTAGACCACCATTGAAAACCTGGAATCACTGGACGGTCGTTTCGTTCGAATATGGGAATCCTCAGCAGTGCGCATTCACAAAGTGATAAGAAAAATATTTATTAGAGCTCAGGATTCATTAGATGATTGAGTTTAAACAAAGTTCTGTTTATTTACGTTTGGAAAACCAGGTACTATCAATGAATGTGATGAAACTAATTGTATCTTGTCTCCTCAAGGAAATTTTTAGTAAAAACGTGAAAAATCTGTTCAGAAATGAAAAAAACATTATAGTACGTGCGCGGCTCAGATATGAGTATATGGTAAATGAGTTATATTGTGTAGTTCAATAACGAATACACATATCTTTGACTGCAGTTTGAAGCGAAATGTAGCACTATTGAAGAAACTTAACGACGCCACTGGAAAACAACTACTTACAATCCATATGAACTGGTTTTAAAGATGAAAATACATCTCATCAGCAGTAAAGAAAACATAAACTGTTCTACTAATTTGACGTTTGTTACATTTCAATTTGTCGGTGAAACGAAAGTACACCTACTTAAAAAACCTTTCTCAAATCAAATATTCATCACCATAGAAAACAATAATTACGGTAAATCACGATCAAACTAGTAAATCAGTCAACTTGAAGGTATAACCATCATACTGAGTGAGTTAGGGGATTTTATCAATGATCAATAAGCAACGAGAATAACGGTTAACACTTCATTGACTTTGTAAACAAAAAGACAAATATTCTAGATATCATAGATCTAATATAAAAAATAAAGGAACTATTCCACAAATGCTGAAAAACGTAAATGAAAACATTGAATTTGAGGTAAACACAATCTAAAAAAATACGTATGACAAATAACAAAGCATTTTGTCATATTATATAAGTTACCTTCACCGCATTTGCCAACTTGGACTGTTTACCAGAGCCGGTTGATGATGCATTATCAGTTTTATTGTTAGAATTAGTTGAACTTTTTCCACTCATCTTACCACTTTTTGAATTGTCACTTTTAGCAGACGACTTTGGCATGATATTGTTTTTATTATTAGTTCTAGCAATGGCTGTGAAAGATAAAAGCAAAATAAAATTGGTGTTATTCAGCGATCGAATAAACAATTATTATTCTGAAAAGGTTATATGGAAAGGAAAAAATGTAGGTGATTTATAAATTAAAAGTCAGCTTAATACAAGTTTGGTTAGGTAGTTAATGACGCTTTGTTCAATCTGGTAGCTTATCATAGACAGGTCGGTTGGACAAGTGGCAAGGACTGAATAGCTTATTTCGTCACCATTTGGAACTAATAGGAAGTCTGAATGCATTTCGATACAGATTTCCAGTAATCCTTAACTCTAACTGACGAACTTGTAATTAAGAAAACTGATCAAGGTTGAGTCATTCAAAATAACTTTGTTTACAAGAGATTCAGTACTCCAAATGTATGCTCTTTTATTCGATAACCTTAAGAATCAGATCAATCAGGATAGGTACAAACATGTAACACTGAAAAACTAATAGTGATATAATATTGAAACAAATGATCACTACGGATAAGTGCACTAAAAGGGTTCTTTATGAATATATATTATTCATTTATTTGTAAATTATATTCTGATATTAATAACAGATCATCATTTCTAACCTTCATACATCTGTTTTAGATTAACACACAAAATTTAATGTGATATAAGAACAAAGATCCTGTCAAAATAAAGGGTTGAGTAATAATTTAACTAAACAACATTTTGTTATTCATCCTAAAGAACCCTATCAAGCATAGAACTGTTTTGGTTAAATCCAGTACATGAAACAGCTTTTATGCAGAGCATAATCAAATTTAATTGCTTTAGGCGCTTAAACTTCAGTTAAATTACAAGTAAATGTAGTGACATTCTATAAAACCGTGCAATTTCATTTAAAATATGTACTATAGCTAATCCATCATTAATAATCAACTTCCTATCCCACTACACTTATTCGGATTTCAGTAAATAAACAGTATCTAAATGTGAACTTGGTTACTGAGTTTCATCAAATTTAAAATTATATGATTTTCCAACCATCATTTAGCATACTTCAATTATATATATGTACATGGACGAACGTGTAAAAGAACATATAAAAATGTACATGAATTCTTTTATCTTTCCAGTTTAAATTATTAACAAATGAGGAAAATCATTCAAAATTAATATTCTGAAGCAAAAGAGCAACAGGGAAAATGATTATTCCAAAATTATTGTCTGATAAGATAGAGAGAGAGGGAGAGGGAGAGAGAGAGAGAAGTATATGTGTGTGTTCAATTCATGTCAAATTATCGAAGAAAAAATTAATGTTATTAATAATATTAAATTTTTACAAGAAATACAGAAGCTGCCATTAATATAACTGCCACATAATAAACTCGATTGGTTGATTCTTAATCCCTTGCGTTTCCGTAGATTCCTTTCAAGACTACAAAAATTAAAATTGTTGTTTAACCTAATACATTCAGTTACAATTAAATATAATTAAAAAACAAAATGTCATCTATGGATTTAAATCACACACATCATTCAAAAGAAGTCTGGTGTTTATTCGTTTTCTCTTTCTTTTTTCCTTTTTTCTTTTACTAAAAAGGATAAAACACATAAAGTCATCATTTACATTTTAATATTCGTTTCATTGTATTTGAGAAAAATAAAGGGGAAAATAACAAAAATTCAATATTTCAGCATTTAATAAAAAGTAAGTTGCTAACGGATGACCAAAACAGAAAACATAAGAGTCATAAAAATAGAGTAAATAATAAAAAAAGTAGGAATAAACAGTGATTATTATTATTAACATTGAAAAATAATTCATTGGAAAAACAGCACAAAATCATTTTTGATACAATCATTATTATTATCGAGATCAGTGTAAATTAAATAACGGTTTACAAAAGTATACACATATATGTATAACAAAGTATTCAAATGATCTAGTGTTTCTCATTTCACCATAAAGGAATGTTAATAATGGTAATAATAATAATAAGAATAGTACAGTGACTTCAGAATGTTTGAATAAGTGAATATATATTTGTGTATTATAGTGCTGTTTACTTAAATTGATCTATTGTGTAATACACATTTTGTTAGTATGTAAATAATATCGACAAACAAAAAAAAAAACAAAATAAACAAATCAACATGAAATGCCTTTTTTTTTCTTCAAAATCACTATTGAAAATTTCATTCTAAACTATTTTACATAATTGATTTAACTTTAATATAATAAACTTAATGCACCAGTATCACTTCCTATTAATAATAAATTATTTTCTGATAATGAACTAATGGCACTAATGGAACCACGTAGAAAATGTGAAGAAATTCTGCCTAATGTATAAAAGTTTTCATTTATATTATTATTATTATCATTATTATTATTGAATGGATATGAACAAGTTGCTAATATTGTTCCACTATTATTATTAGTAGTATTGTAGTATGGTTGTGGTACTGTTGTAACAGTTGACAGCGGTGTAGTTGATGTCTCGTTTATTATGGATGACAATGATGATTTATCTGAGTTAATAGTTACATTATTTGTTCCTCCGATTCCACTTCCACTGCCAAAAATTGGGAAACGACTTGTACTCGGTAATGGATATGATGAAGGTAGAGAATTAGCACAAAATATAGGATTTTCTTGATGTTTAGTTAAACATGTGATATTCTGGAGCGTTGATGGGATTCGAATAGATTTTGGTTTTAAAACAATTGTGGGTTTATTCGGTAAATAATTAAAAGTTTCTAATTCACTATATGAAGTTGATAACGAATGCTGATTGAATTTTGATAAATTAGTTGGATTAATGAATGACAAACTTCGGTCGTTACATGATATAAATCCATTCAAAAGATGTGGGATAATCTAAAGTGAATAATAATATCAATATATAAGGAGTATTACTATATGGAGCTTAGTATGTAATTTACTCAATATGGTAAAAAAATCTGGAGTAGATAACTAACGAATCAACTGTTTACTCTGAGGAGTAATTCCCTGTTAATAACTTAAATGGCAGGGTGAAAAATTCATGAGTAAGGTAGCAATCTGTTCCGTTGAAAGTCAAGGTATTCCACCAAAATCGACAGAAGCATTCCCTGTGACCGAACTGCTATATATTGGGTCATTGAAAACTGCCGAAAAACTCGATTGGCCAAATAAGTGTTGGTGCAGTTGGTGAAATCAATCCACTTATGGTAAAATCCAGGACGATTATAAGAATCTGATCTATATTTGTCGTTCTTACATTAAGTTTCAGTGATTTAAGGATGAAAAATAAAGGCCACCTGTTTAATTGGAATTTTGAAAATTTTGAATATAGAATAAACATTCGGTAACTTGCTTCATTTTAGTACAATATGTTAGTGTTTTCACTCAATTTCAAACTTGGCATATATCAATGAAATATTTATTCCACGTTTATGTTGAGATATTAAAGCTCCAGTCATCATGTTGGTATCAAACGAGATGAGCGCTAGTTCGACAAGCGAAGAAACATACTCTAAGTATATAATCGGTATACAAATCATGTATAATCTGATAGACTGATTTTACATGTTGATCTGGTATTTCACACATTTTCCTAATATTTCTACTAAATAGTTTTACTGTACATGAGTGATGCTATATGTTGGAAAAATAAACTTCTAACAATTTAGCTTTTATGCTCAATCCAAACATATTGACGATTTCTTTTTGGTCAACATCAACCAGCTCTGATAAACGACTCCAAATAACGGATGAAATATTTTTATGTGACGCTTATCACAAACACTGTTGCAAACTTCGTTTGAGCTATTATATAAAGAATATTTTGTGTTCACCTCATTTTTGTTATTAACAATGTAGAGTTGTGTGAAAAATCATTGACCGAACAGTGTACACATTGGGAAAAACCATTAGTTTCACCCTTTACAAGTGTGGAAACTCTTAGTTAAGGTGTTCATAGTGTTTTAAAATTTTTAATCGTAGTAGAGATAGATTTAAGAAAATAATTAAAACCATGAAACAAAAACCAAAAATAAATTACTCACATCAACTACTGAATCCTGATATTCTCTCCATATGTGAATAACTTGTCCCATTCGTAGATCTAATGCAGTAATTATGCCTGTTGTAAAACCACACAATAAATAATAACCATTTCGACTAGTTGTTAAACAATTTAACAAACCAGTCATATTTGTATTAGCATTTAGTAGAGAAGAAATTGGAGAATTACTGTTTGTATTAGTAAACGAATTAATTGATAAATGATACGGTTGAAATTGATTAGTTATGTTCATCATAATATTTGTGATAGATAAATCCATTGTAGACTGATTGTAAAAAGAAGGAGCTGTTGAATAGATAGAATGAAAGTAAAAAAAATACAGGTAAGAAATATGTAACGAAATCTAAAAACAGTCCGTCAATTAAAAACACAGCTTGTTGAGCCGAATCGTTTGATAATTAAAGAAAACAGTGAGTTAACAGTAAAAGAACTCAGCTTTCAACTATTAGACCACACGTTCGAGGTCCCTTCAGTTCTATACTCCATTTATACGTTTGGGTGAGTACCATTAGAATTTGTACAAAGCATGTGTCTAAAAATCAAGTAATCGAATGTGTACTTGAAAAATGAGTTAGTTATAGAATGTTCTTTTTTATCGTTAAATTAAAAAAAAACAGCATATGATGTACAAGAGAATAAAACATTTAAAAAATGATAAGATGCAATAATTATTTCTAATATGATGATTAGAAATACAAAGGTGTATGAAATACACTGTTGATTCAATTTATTGAGCTGGTTGAAAAAGAAGATAAATGATTACGTAAACATTGAGAATCAAACATTAAAAATAGTCTAATTTGTAAAAACCTAAATTATATTATATGAGTAGAAATAGCTAAACTATGACAAGTTGTAAAACAACAATATTCATATTCATTGTTCAGTTGAATAAATAAACCACACCTATACAAAATAAAATCACACATTATATTTAGTGTATAGGTCGTTTTTACTTATCAGTCAAATGGTATGGTAATAACAGTCAAATAGTCAATCATTAATAATTTTACTTATTTAATTAAACACATAAACATTAGTACAAGGAGGCACCAAACAAATATGCACCACATAAATCATTTGATTTATGTGAGGTCGGGGATAGTGCCGGGTTCCCAAACCGAAGCAGATGGTTTTCTTAGGGGGCCACTCACAGAGCCTTTGATCTAAAAGTCTAATCCACAAGGTAGTGGAGCGACGTTAGGAGATGCAGTCCCATGGTAGCTGGTGACCAACGATTGGTTCATACGCCATTTGTTCCTTCAAGACCCTGGAGCCCATATACACAACAATTAAATTCCAGATATTGTTAAAACAAATAAAGATTTTCAACAATAAACACAACAAAAATTGAAGCACTGAACGTACAGCATAATTTCGTATTATATCTTGTATGCTTGATTGATTCATTGATAGGAGTTTCAAATTTTGAGCGTTCTTTGTTTATTAGAAATGAAGCTAAATTTGCACCACTATGGAAACGTAAACTCCCTGTTCTTCCGGAACACACAGCACGGGGATCTATAAGGTGTACAAAACCTGACTGGTCAGAACAGATAACAGCTCCATAAGGAACAGAGCTACAATTTATTGCAGTTAGATTTTGCCAACTTGAATTTTCGCTTTGATTATTGGATCTTACCTAACGGAATGGAGAGAGAAAAATTCTACAGATTTCTGAAAACAAAAAAGTTAATTTTATCAATATACTGATACATTCATAAGAAGTGTGTCTAATCGTTATATATAACTAAGAACATGATCTACTAGTACAGTAATATAATCGCCGTTTTGTACATTAATTTCAGTGTCAAATGACTTTTCATTTATCATTAAAATGTTAATTATTTCTATCAACTGTCCAAAATGAAACCTAGCGATTCATTTCAGATTATAGAGAAATGCTATTCCAAAGCCAGAATTAGATTATTTATACAGTTATTCGTGAACACAAACGAAGATGTAAAAGCGGATTGAAGTGATTCCAACTTTACAGGAAATTTGAGAGAATTATTATATAATTTTCGCTACTATGATATAATTTCAATGTATAAGGTTTAAACTTTTAAAAAACCGAACTTATGAATAGATTATTTTGAAGGAAATGCCAGAGCATAATCTTAATCTATGTAACGATACATTAAGAATCATAATCAGAGTTAGTAGTAGGAAGAATTTTTACATTTAAAGGTATTAAATTACAGTTTAAATAATACCTCTTTTAGCCACTCAGTGGCTAAACCGTGTTTAAAGCGAAAGCGACTAATTGAAGTCCCGTTGTGGATATCAACATTGGAGTGCAGGTGAATCGAACTGATCATTTCAATGTTACACATTATCAAACTTTGCTTAAAGATATTTCTTTTAATTCCGACAGCTACTTATAGCAAACGCTGACATAAAACAATAAGGACCAATCACCCAGTGTGAATATCATTTCGATGACCACGATGCTGATAAGTGAGATTAATTTTGATTTAAGCTACATAGTCTACAACTACCAGGTGCCTTCTCTTTTGCGAGTGGTATACTGATAGAATATAGTTTCACGTTGAGATAAGGTGTCTACTTACAAAATGTAATTTGAATATATATAATGTTTAGACGTAACTGGCTAAATCACAAGAATGAACAAAAAGTATAATTATACATACACATTTTTAGCATATTTTTATAAAAAGAACTCTGAGGTCATATATTTTTGTTTTGTAAAAGAATAATGATGAAACATACTGTTTTTCCCATCGATGGATCCCAGAAGATTAGACAACTATCAATAGAAGCCACTAATCGATAAGGTTCCAGATAATGCGCAGCAATTACAGATTTTCTATGTGCTCTGTATACTAGACGAGCAACTACATGATTACTTGAATCAATAGGTAGACTTTTGTTTGAATTATTCACATTATTATTATTAGTTATTTTATGATTGATGGATATAGAATGTTGATCAGAATTATAAGTATCAGTTAATGACCATAACTGAACTGTTTTATCACGACTTGTTGTAATGAAACAATTTTCAGTATTTAAATGCGTGACACAATTGATTTTGTTAATATGGCCTAGAAAATAAAAGTTATTTTTTGAAAAAAAACCCGCCTACATATAATCGAAGACTAATAAGAAACTGGCATTTAACATTAATCATAATAAAATAAGAGTAAATCCTAGTAGAAATAAAATTAATTTTAGAAAAAAGATCTATTCAACAGTAAGCCTTTTGGATGTTGTTGGTAAATAGAGGTATAGTTCACTCAAAACCTATCGAATTGCCACATTATTAATATATCCTGAGCAAAATACATAAATTCAACTTCACACAACACTTTGTTGTTTAAGGTTTGTAATGTACACTAGAGACAGAAGGAATTAAACTGGAAACTCGATTGTAAACGTCCCATTTTACAAAACAATATGTTGAAAGCAATATATAGTTTAATTCTAATTAAAATGAATGAAGACTAGAATAAAATGTGATAACTTTAAAAAATTGGGCGGATGGGAATCTCATGAATCCAGAATCATCAAAGCATCATTAGAAATAAAGAAGGAGGGAATTACGATGACTGTTATCCAATGTTATGCACCCACCAATCACAGCAACAACGACATTAAAGATCAATTCTATGAGAGGCTGCAATCAATCATATTGAAGTGCCCAAGAAAGGACCTCACCATTCTGATGGGAGATCTAAACGTCAAAGTTGGAATAGACAACACCGGATATGAAGATATCATGGGACGACATGGACTGGGACAGAGAAACGAAAATGGGGAAAGATTTGCAAATCTGTGTGCATTCAACAAATTGGTCATATGGGGCACAATATTTCCACACAAACGTATACACAAAGCTACATGGATCTCACCGGACCACACCACACAGAACCAGATAGATCATATTTTTATCAATAAATCCTTCCGAAGGACAATTGAAGATGTGAGAACCAGGAGAGGAACTGATATAGCTTCAGATCACCACCGGGTGGTGGCCAAGATGAAACTGAAGCTAAAGAAGCACTGGGAAACTGGACAAACAGCACTACAAAGGTTCAATACAGCCTTCCTTCGAAATACTAACAAACTCAACGAATTCAGAATAATTCTCAACAACAGGTTCCAATCCTTATAGGATCTACTGAAAGAAGAAGAAACTACTATGGAGGACAAATGTAAAGGTATCAAAGAAGTATTAACTTCAACGTGTCAGTTGGTTCTGGGCTGCAACAGGCATCATCATAAGGAATGGATCTCTATAGAAACACTGGGCAAGATCAAAGAAAGGAAGACAGCAATTAACAACAGCCGAACACGAGCAGAGAAAGTCAAAGCACAAGCTGAGTACACAGAAGCAAACAAGCAAGTGAAGAGCATTAAAATCGATAGGCAGAAATACACGGAAAAAGCTGCAAGAGAAGGAAATATGAAACAAGGCAAGCCAATCATTGAGATTCATGAACAGAGGTACAGATAGGGAGAACGCTTTGATGAACTTTTGTATAGACCTGCTCCATCGAGTCCATTGGACATTAAAGCAACACCTATAGATCTTTCTATAAATGCCACTTCACCAACGAACGGAGAAATCAACATGGTCATCAGATAAATCAAGAGTGAGAAAGCGACAGGACCTGAAAATATAATGGCTGAAATCTTGAAGTCAGACATAGAAGCAACTGTAAACATGCTCCACGTTCTTTTCAGAAAGATTTAGGAGGAAGAACAAGTGTCGACAGACTGGAAAGAAAGACACCTCATAAATATACCAAAGAAACATCTGAGCAAACGTGAGAACTACAGAGGAACCACATTACTGTCAGTACCAGTGTGGTGTGTGCTACTTATGTTGACATAAGTAGTATATGATGTTAGTCGTGAACAGAAGGTCTGGCAGCAGAGAGACAAGAGGATCGAACAGTAAAGAATGGAAACAGGATGCGATCTGAATGAAAATGCAAGAACAATGAAGTTTGAGTCATTTTGAGACAACTGGTGGACATTTTGCATATTAAGCATTTACTTTATGATTGTTAGATTTTATTAACAAGTCCTGTAATTTTGTGTTAAATACATTCGATTGTCCCCACTGGTGTTCTTGTTAACTACACCAGGAAAGGTTTTCAACAAATTGTTGCTGAACCGGATGAAGGACGCAGTAGACTCCCAACTCCAAGACTAACAGGCTGGATTCCGTAGAGATCGGTCGTGCACAGACTAAATCACAACAATACGGATCGTCATTCAACAATCACTCGAATGGAACTCCTCACCTTACATCGACTTCCTTGACTATGAGAAAGAATTCGACAATGTGGATAAGAGAACCTTATGGAAACTTCTTCGACACTATGATGTACCTGAGAAAATAGTCAACATCATCCCATACACACTAACAAGTGCGGGTCAAAACAAAGTGTAGCAGCAGCCTCTGCATCAGTAGGCATCATTGATGAACGTGGAGGATCCGATGCAGACGTATAGGTGAGGGTTGAGAAAGTAAGGGCAGCATTCCTATAGTTGAAGAACATATGAAACTCAAAACAACTGTCAACCAATGTCTTTAATACGAACGTCAAGACAGTTCTGCTGTACGCAGTTGAAACTTGGAGAACTACTACAACTATCATCAAAAAGATACAAGTGTTTATAAACAATTTTCTAGGCAAGATAATAGATTTCCGTTGGCTGGATACCATCAGCAACAGCCTACTGTGGTAGAAAACAAACCAACTCCAAGCTGAGAAGGATATGAGAAAAAGACGCTGGAAGTGGGCGGGACACATTGGAATTATCAAACTGCTTCATGAGGCAAACGCTGATTTGGAAATCTTGAAGGGAAACGTAAAAGAGGAAGACTAGAGAACACACTGAGTTGGGAATAGGAGGTAGGCATGAAAAGAATGAATAGCAGCTGGAAAGAATAGGCCAGGAGAGAGTTGGATGGAGAATGCTGGTGACCGGCCTATGCTCCTCCATGAGGTGTAACAGGTGTGAGTAAATAAGTATTTCAAGTTTGACAGTTGGTTACCGTCACTAGTTTACACATGAATAGTTTGAACTTCAAAGTTGAGAACGAAAAATCTGCGCTCAACAAGTTACATAGATGCTTCATTAAAGGAAAAGATGTCGTATTTTCAAGTAGTGGCTGATACGTTAGGAAGATCGTCAAATAAGTTAATATTTCGATCACCATAGTTTTTAAAGAAGTTAACAACGACGAGAATTACAGAAGTTCGTATGCAGATTCCACAGTCATGCACACATGATGGAAACTAAACTACTATAAATCTGGTGCTAATGTTTCATTTACAATATTTGAAAATCTGAAATAGACAAAGCGATGAAAACTGTCGTTTTTGATTATATATATATATAATTTTTCTCTACAATTCACACTGTCAGAACTATTTAACAGATATATTAGCTGTCAGGCTTGAACCAGTTACTCAGCGCAAGATTATCTGCCTCATATTTTGTATTATAGATACAATGATACTGGCGATAGTCTTTGGGCATTCAGTAGAATGTTTCATTTGCGTGACATGTCTATAGTATATCATATAAACTGTCATTATTGAGACTGAATACATATGATATAAAGTTACCTGTGAATGCAGCCACTTGTATACCATGGTACTTTGGAAGGGAAGCTGACTGGTTGGAGCTAGTCTCAAGGACTTCATAAATAACTTGACGCCAAGCACCACGCAAATGAAAATTGCAGTCGTTACACAATGCTGAACTAGCAAACTGAAATATTAATTAATTAAATCAGGCATAGTAGGCTTGCAACCAGGTATTGTGGTACAAAGAATTTATGTCATTGTTTTGAGTGGAAATATTCAAACCAAATAATTGTTACTTTTAAAAGTGGAAATGATTCTTTGTTTATATTACACATTAAATTTAACCATGATCCTAATAAAAATGTATTTTGGACAAAAAGTAATGTCTCAAAAAAGTTTTTGATAGCTCTTTTATCAACGGAACTAACAAGAGAGTAGTAAATATTCGTTGAAACAACTATTTACCTCCATTGATGACAAGTTGAAAGCGAAGCTTATTTAAGCAACAAGCAAAAATAAATTTATGGGAATAAAACAACAAAGCATGTCGAATAAATGATAAGATAAATGGAAAACAAGAAGACACTTATCATTCCATAGAATCATTAGCTATTGATCTGAGGCATGTTGACAGATGCAAACAACTTGGTTACAGTCCACACAATAATTGCGATTAACGGTTAAAGACATTAGGTGATATGTCTTAAAATCGGTTACAACAGAGCTGTTGCACTCACCGTTTATCTTAATTCAGATCTTGAATTCGAGTATTTCTTCAAACATAGTTTTGCATTCCGTCTTCTCAAGTTGTATTAGCAATGTCTAGTGTTTCTCACCATCACCACGACTACAACTATTTCAACCTTGCTAATTTCATTACATCGTGCTGATGTCGTGTGGTGACATGGACTAACGCAAATTTGTGTGTTGATTATAAATGACTAACTTATCATTGATATGTAATAATCCTAAGCAGTTATTTTTGGAACCAATGGAAGCGAGCGAGGAAGTTGATAAAAACGTGTTGTATATATGTATTCATATGATGATCACATAAAACTTTTCCACATATTATCTAAACATTCTCTAGTAGATACTTTCGCAAAATAACATAACACTGACTCCTTTTTGATAAAACACCTGATACATAGGGTCCTTCTTGTCTAAAAAATATCTTCGGAACGATTTTTTTATCGAAACATAAAAATTATTATTTTCCGGTACTTCATGTATTCAAAAATAGGATTTATATTTACGAACGAAGCAATTTTTGGAAACATGTATTTTGATACAATTATTGACATACTTTTATTTAAACGTAATCATTAGCCAGTATAAGTTACACAGCCAACTAACAAAATGTAATGAAAACAATGCGGATACTTTTAGTGTCATTCTCATCATGAAATGACAGGAGATAATCAACAGACAACTTTCCCTGTATACAACAAGGAGTATTATAAAATCAATGCCTTCAAGTAAGTAGTATCTTTGTGACGAAGATAATAAAACCACACAAAAAACTATCCGGTTTCAAACTTCTATCTGTTTCAATAATTGTGAAAACGTAGTGGATCAAAATGAGATTTATGCTCAAAGAATAAAAACATCACTGAAAAAAAACTTCTTACATAGACATTATACCCGGATAGGAATGAAGTATATTTGATTAATAAACACATAAAAAACATATTGATACATAATGTTACCGACCAATTTGATAAATCAAATTATGCATACGTGAAAGATTAGCTATAACAGATTGCGTCATCACAGAGCTACAAGGTTATGAATTTCATAAATCTTGAATGTAGACTAATTTATTTACACTTCACACTAGCTTTGATCACATGGTGCTTTCATCATATTCCATATGAACGAGAAGTATAAATCTTTAACCTACAACTCATACTTATCGTGTTTTTGTCTCAGATTCGTATGCTCAGTTTTTAGTCATACATTCTGTGTGAGGGTTACTAATCTTAAGTGAGTTTTCAAACAGATGTACATGGAGTATAGTTCGAAAATCCAACGTCATAATGGAAAATTGGACGCCTTGAACACCAAAAGTATCGAAGAGATTGGTATTAGGCATCTTCGCTGTACTCTACTACAGATTACTTGTTTCCGTTAGCAGAAATTACGGAAGAAAAAGATCAAATAACTACCTAATAGAAAGCGCATAAATCATGGCTAAGTGGAATAAATAACTTTTGTTATATCTTCATATCTATCATATTTTTCATTAACAAAACCTTAAAAATAACGATATAAATCATCCATTCAGTATTAGCAATCTTCAGAAATGTTCACTGAAAATAAGAAAAATTCATGATAGTGATGTTTGGTGGTAGAGTGAGAGGATGAATTTAAGCCAACAAAAAATATGTTATACTTTGTTCATTGTTTTTCTGTATATAAATGTTTTAATAATTCATATTTTATTTTTACACTTACATAAATAACAGATACACCTTACTGCACTATTCAAATAAGTCGAAAGAAAAATGATTGAATTATCGTGTATAAGAGACCACAGATAGAAAGTAAACTCATTCAAAATAAATAAACTTGTAATTCACTTACTAAAGTAGCTTCAAAATCAATTTTACTACGATTTGACAATTGAACATCTTGAACGTTAACAGCAGCATCGTTAGAAATGGTTGTTGTTTTATTAGATTCATCAGAACACGATTGTTTCAGTGTATCATTTGATTCGTTAGATATCAGTTGATTAATTAATTTTTGAATAGATTGTGTATTGTATAAACAATCATCAATATATGTGCCACCTACAAAAAGAAATTAATACAATGTATTAATAATAATAACAATAATTTTCCAAATGTTCTCGAGTTTTTATTGAATATAATTTACATCAAATGAATGTCTTTCAGTCTAATGTGTTATTCCTGAAGAGAAAATACCACTTCAAAAATCGAATCAACCTTATGCTCTGTATCATTTTGTAAAGATCACTAACACTAATTAAGTAAACAAATTGAAAGTGATCATGTAAGGTGTTCGGTAATTTAAATTTAAGTATAGCAAAAACAATGAACATAGTAGAATGACATGAATATATTTTATTTCACGGTTTTTCATCAGCTGTCAAAACTTCTAAGCATAGTAGTATTAATCATTAAGAATCGGCGTACATACTTTTATAATACTGACAAGGTCCTTATCAGTGAAGATTAATGAAAAGAGTAATAATTACAGAAGAACGATAAGATATGGTCATTTTTTAAATGATGTGAATATTAATCGATTAAATATATAAATATTTCAGAGCTAAAAAAAACTAGCGAGACTATAATTTATGGATGAACCAATCAGATATAAGATACCAGGTCTTGGATTTTAGCGCGAAATTCATTCATCCATTTTGCTAAATAGCGTTTTGGCATTTTAGTTAGTGTCAGTTAATGATGAAAACCTTAAATCTAGTTCCTAACCCTGATCATCAAGTGTAAATCATAATTCTAATTCCTTACAATGCTTTATAACCCGTAATAGATAATAGTGAGTAGGTGGACATTTTCAAGGTCACTTCAGTGTTGCTCAAAGGACGTCCATAAATTCTAGTCTCACCATTAATACGATTATGTTTGGAGGTTATGAGCTGATAAGAAAGTGTAAACAAAAAAGGATTCATGTTATTCTGCTACGTTTATAGTCCTTGCTTTACTCAAATGATAAAAATCATATAGAATTTTTAACAGTATGAATCATTTAGAACTTTTATAAAACTGGATAAAAACAAAATATTTTGCTATAAAAAATAGAAGCAAACAGATATCAAAAAGATGAATATCAACTGAAAAGGATTACCCAGGACAGAGTTCGATGGAGAATCCTGGTGGGGGGCCTATGATCTACCATGAGGGTTAACAGGCAAATAAGTAAGTAAAACAAGTAGATACAAAGTATGACTGTTACGAATCTCCATTGTTTCATTATGTGATCATAGAAACTACCATATCTCAGGTTAAAATACTTAAAAGCTTTAAAGTTGATTTTATATTTGCTGGTAAAATTATAAAATTAAACAAAATATTACTAATTATTATTCAAAGAATGATTTATTCATGAACATTATCTCTTTTCAACGAATTTATTATCAAGCTGTACAGTCGTATATATATGAACATTTTTTTGTATTTTGTAAAAGTACGCTTGACGTTAACTCTTTGTTTACTAGCGTACCTTTAACCGAAACGGTATGTTATATATGTGAGTATATTGATTCTAACAACATAGATCTAGGTTTGCCGACTGAACACTTGGAAGAACTATTGTTACGTTGTACTTTTAACGTCCAGTTCAGTTTCAATAATTAAATATATAGACAAAGGAATGGGATCGCAATGGGGTCTCCATTGGGTCCAATTTTAGCAGACTGTTTCATGGCAAAACTAGAAAACGACCAACTAAGCTTAATGATCAATCGATTTCACTTATACGTAAGATACATGGACGACACGTTTGTCGCTTGTGATGATAATATTGATTTAGATGATATTTTACACACCTTTAACTCATACCACCCTTCCATAGATTTCAAGTTAGAAAGGGAACGAGACTAATCAATTCCTTTTCTCGATGTACATCTGATGAGAAGGAGTAATGGATCTTTAAAGAGATCCGTTTTTAGAAAAAAAAACATGGAATGGCCAGCTAACCAACTTCTATAGCACGGGTTCCGTTAAGTAGAAAGAGAAACCTCATCCATTCTTTATGTTATCGAAATACATCAGATATGCAGTACGGAATGCATTAACGAAGAACTCTCATTCCTCAAAAAAAAACCTTGACGAAAAATGGTTACCCAGAACGTTTCATCGAAAAGAATATGAATAGAAGTAGTTGCGACAAGAAATCTAGTTGTTCCGTCGCGAAGAAAGACCTTTATATAAGTCTGGAATTTAAAGGCTATCGAACATCAGACGTAATCAAAAATCGTCTAACAACAACGATTAGAAGAACATTTAACGCGGCTAAACTGCGAATAACCTTCACTAGTAGGGACTTATTTTCTATCGTTATCGTTACCTTGGCCTTAAGTATTTTGATTATCCTATTATTATTATTATTACTACTGCATTCCCCCCTTTACTTATGTCTTATATTCTCACTATTTTATTCGTAAATGCTCATCATATCACCTTATTTATTTTTACACCTCTATGACATTTAATTATTATAACAAAAACATTTTAATCATCTTATTATATTCACTAAATCTATTGTTATTATTCGTATTACGTAATCAAGTATTATAATCTTTCTATTACGTCATCTTGGTTAATTGTGTTCACATTTCTTCACGGAGTCAGTACTTTTTCATATATATACGATTGTACAGCTTGATAATAAATTCGTTGAAAAGAGATCCCTTCGCTGAACTTCGTGCTTTAATTTTAATGTTTAAATGGAAATTATCTGTCATCTTCATTATTAACTTATTAATCTTCACTAGCTAAAATAAATTATTAATATCGACGATGAAAAACATATTAATTAACAACCATATTGTTTTACAGTTCAAGGATGATAAATCCTTGGTAGTCCATTTAAAATTCAATAAAGTTAATCGACTCAAGCAAGAAAAAACTGATTATAATCGTTATTGCAAAATATCTGTGTTTACATGTATATATCATTGCAGAAAAATTCATCGTAGCTTAGATAAATTACATTTAGCTGAATATATTTTAATCAAATAAAAAGTGCCGAGTATAATAAACTCTATAGGGTACAAAAATATTTGTCATGTAAAACAAAACAGTATTAAGTTGTAGATTGTTTCTTTGATCTTCTAATACACAATTAGACAAGCCATATACTATGGTCACCCTAAACACAAAAACTATCTCAATGTATATAATAACAATGTAAAATATATTATTAACTTGTATTCATTTGATTTGCATGATATTATAAGTTTATCAAATTTAAACGAAATCCTTCTGTTTGTAAAAGCAAAATTAGTAACAGACTAAATTACAACCACATGAATTCATCTAGTGGTTGAATATTTGTAAGTCTATAGTTTAGTAGTTAAAGGTCAACTTCATTAAGTGACAGTAATGAAGTATATTCCATACAACTACTATTGATCAAATAATCATACCAGGCAATACAACAATAAGAAATCAAAATGTCGCCAACAATATATTTAGGCAAGTAACATGTTTAAACCAAACACTATAATTCAAAGTACGGATAAGAAGACAGAATTACAAAGGAATTGATATTTCTTTTACATTATTAAGAAAAAATTAGACGTACCAGCGAGATGACAAAATGAAATATATGCCAGTCGAGCGAGATCACAATCGAATGTTTCAATTAATTCAGTAAAGATATTAGTTTGATTTGACTTTTGTGCAATCTCTTCTACATTTGTTACTTGAGATGTTGCTGTGAACTGTAGTTCTGGATCATCAACACAACGTTGTTGACATTTATCATTATTATTACCATCAAATAAGCAATTGTCTAAAAAGAAAACATAATTTAGAACTAATTTTGGCTAAATAAAATGATTTGTTAAGTGTGAACAAAACTGCACACATGTAAATATTATTGAATTAGTTTTATGTAGATATATATGCAACTAGTTAAAATTTCTCATTTTACAGATATCACGTTTTTCTATAAAAATGGTATGGTAATTGGTAAATATAAACTACAATCCCTTTTCGTAAAACAACACTAAGGTATATATCAGCAATCATATACAGCCCGACCGACCAATCTATTCAAGAATTAAGAATAGTAATTGGAGACCTTGATTTTGGGTCCCAGCGTGAGATCTAATGCTACAACTCAATGAAAAAGACTTTGATATATTGTCTGTATTGACGAAACAATAGTTCGGGAGATTACAACAGACATTTCATCCAGTGATCGTTATATCTGAATGAAATGTAATTATGTTAATCTAATGAATTTATATTAGGAATTAACTATACCCCAAATATTATTTGATAAATAAGGAGTATTACTATAGGGGCTTTGCCGAAGTTGCTGACTTCATAGTTTACATTACAGATTAATATTAGTCAGACAATTACTGAAAATCATGAAGTAAACGACAACTGTTTCATTCTAGTATGAATTATCTAGTCAATGTCAGTCCGTGATGTAAATTGTGAAATCCACGAATCTTTACAAACCATCCATAGTCATAGTAATCATGTCCACAAAAGTGAGCAATGTTTAGATGGTTCCCGGAGTTCTATAATAAAGTTAAGTCCGGTGGAATTCACTCATGTCAGGTGCGAGGCAGCTACTCACTAATGAAATTGGAAGGTAGTTGCAAAATATTAGGGATTGATTGAAGTTCGATGTGTAAAACGTAGAATGTTGACTCAATGGTTAAAATATTAAACATTCGCTGCAGAGAGCTGAGTGTCCTAGAATCGACCGCAGGTAAGTTCATGTGTGTACTGCTGAGGATCAACATACTAACCAGTGATTTCTGGTTACCATCTGTTGTTTTATTGAGGTCATTCCGCGATGTACACCATGAAATAAAGAATACGCACGTTAGACATAGACCACTTACCTTTTAAAATGCATTTTGTAGCAGCAGTATTGATAACACGATCGAAAAGTGCGAAAAATACTTGAAATATTGATGTTAGTTGAGTACGTGTCAATTCAAAACCAACTCTTAAACCAATTATATAGACAACATTAATAAATTTATATAGAACAGCACGACGTCCAATAACACCACCGGGAAAACTAATATCTAAACGACCAGACATTTGAACTGCTTTAATAAGAATGTCTTGTATAATGGATTCCTAAAAACACAGAAGAAAAATAAAACATCTTTTTAAGAGCAGTTTACCGATTTACCATAACATTAAACTCTCAATCAAAGAACAAAAGACAAGTTAAATAATGCGATGCAAGTACATCCGGCTGATAAGTCCCAAATAGGGTAAAAGACACATGCTGAATTCCACTGCTAGTCACCAAGGATTTCTGTATATAATGCTTGTTACTGAATGAGAATATCGAGGTGATTGGCACACAATGTATATATGCCAAAAGAAACTGATTAATCGCAGTCCTATACATCAATAAGAAGAATTAAACAACCAACACAAGTGAATTAAGTAGTGAGAATCTCCATTTCATTTTCTACGACTAAAAGAGCTCCTTAACATAAAATCCATTTTTTGTCATCTCTTTTGTTTACTTTGGACAATTTCTTTCACATATCCAGATTATTCAATGCCCTTTTCATGGAAAATATGTAGCATTTTCTAAATTAAAACTCATAATGATTCATTTCTCCCTACTTTTTATGATTTCTGTACTTGCTATCAGTTTGTATACTAATGGTAAGACTTCGATATAGTTTTTGAATTTATTTGTTTTATAAAGTGTATATAATCAATACAAGTGTATAGTAAAATGATATGATTTAGATCCATGGACGCCTAACACAATTCATTATTCCATATTCTTATCATTTTTTTTCCCAAATTCTTAGTTCGAACTAACCTAGGAATCATATTTTTCAAAAAATTTACATAAACCTGATCATCCCTGTAATTTGGCATGGATTCTGTACTCATTTAAGGAGTATATTATTATTGTCTTTGACACAGATGATTTGATTGTATTTATGTATGTAATTTGATGATTCCATTTTAAATCACAAATAAGCTAACACGATTTAAGGTTTACTAGAAGATAAATACGCCTGTTTTATGAATCTGTTTGTGACTTTTCAGTTTTAATTCTACGTGTAATGTAATCTTAGAGAAATAATATCCGCTTTAAAAAATAAAACATTAGTTTACGACCAGAATGAGGTTTATTAAGTACATTAGTGGTTCGACTATATTGTACTTGTGACAAATTTGTAAAAAGTACACCTCATTCACAGTCCACATAATCTTTGAAAATATATTGGTGTATGTTTATAAATGACGAAGGTTAGTATATCCATACAGTGAGTACAATATGATTTTTTATTCTGAACAAACTAACATAAGTGGCATAAATATCAAAATCTCAGAGTAAAAAATACCTTAGAAGTTTATAATAACACACACATACAAAACTTGCTTAACTGGTATATATCATGCGATAATATTGATAATAATATTTATCTTATAATTACAATCTACATCATCTATATGTATTACAACTAAGCAAGTTGAAACTTATTTATCCAATATTTCGTTTAACACATAAATGTAAACATTATATCGCATATTCTCCGTATCTTAATACACTACTTGCTACTAAAAAAGGAGCAATCTACAAAAAAAACGTATTTTTAATAGTTAAGATCATGAGTCAATCGAAATGTTAAACCACCATGGAAAACCTGGGAGTACTGGATGGTCGTTTCGTCTTATTGTGGGACTCCTAAGCATTGCGCATGCACGATCCCACCTCGCGAGATTCGAACCCAGAACCTATCGGTCTTGCGCGCGAACACTCAACCTTTAGACCACTGAGTCGGCATCTAACGATGTTAATCTCTAACTTCAACTAATCCACGAAACTGAGCGATACATTCACGATTGTCTTCAGTGAGTTACTATCTCACAACAGACCCGGTCGAACTCCACTGATCACTGCTTCTCACTAGAACTCCAGGAAATACCTCTTGAAGCCATTTACCAGTGAGCATGTTTTTTAGATATGTGTTTCTTGGAAAAAATAGCACTGATATTTAACTAAATTTAGGTTCTTTTTGTGAGATATAACAAATAGATAAAGGAGAAAACTATATAAAACAGTAAACATGTAACTAGTAAAGGTGTTGTGTTAAACAATATATAAATTCTTTTTCAAATAATTTTAAATATTTGCTTGGTTTAATACTTTCCGAACAGAAATTTATTCTGAATTAAGAATACACGTGTGATGTATAAGTTAGCATAACTTATCAATAGATATTTACAATCTTCAATGCTAATTCAAGAGAGTACATATTCATCTTTTAAAGAGTTCAATTTTCAATAATACCAATCACTAACGCAATTGTCCTGTTACTAAGAATCAGTATAACAATAAAATTACAATGTATTATTAATATAAATACATAGTTAATATCTTACTTGTAATAATTCAACAAGTTCATTATCCGGTATATAGATAACAATTTGATACAATAAAGTAAGAACTCCAACGAGTCGTGCTAAATAATGATAATTAAAATTGAATAACATTGTCGATACAATTGCTTCATTACTTGTAACAGATTCCAATGGATTTATACAATGATTATTAGTTTGATTTAAATTATTAATATTTATACATTCTGATAATACAGGATTAAGATTAGTAATAATCGATGTGATTGTTTTTATAACATAAGGTAAATATATATCTATAACAATAGATACACCATAAATTTGTACTAACTGTACTAAACATCTTAAAACACTAAATGCTGAACGATCTCCAATTAATGGACGATTATTAATCTGTAAACATTTGTCAGATGAAATATTATTAACAGATAGTTGACTTTTACCCTGAATAAATTAGAAAAACGTAGAACAATGTTAAAATGACGGTGTATTTACATAGAAACATATATGCAAATATATACACATACAAACAGAAAGACAATTTGAGAACAAACTCAACTATAAAGCAGAACACTTAGCAGAGTAGTGAAAAAGTATGAGTAATTATGATACTTTTAAGAAGCTATTTAAACAGAGGTCTGACTTGATCAAAACGGTGCTTTTTTAACGAAAGAAGCTATATATTCATTACTGGTTTTACCTTCGTCAATTGTGATTTACATATAAATTAAAATAAAAGTCACTTGTCACTGGTTTTAACATCATTTCAATAATTAATAAATGTTAATAAACTTTAAGACAACTTTCTAAGTTAAAAATTCCGCTTCAGAATACCTTAGATAAAAAGTTAGAGAATGTAGTTTTTAGTAAAGGGTTATGGAAATTGCTGAATTTCATTTAAGTCGCGAAGATGGTCATGCAATGTCGTGAATTGATTGAAGTTAGATATTGCCACCGTTTGATCCCGACTCAGTGGTCTGGAGGTTTAAGCGTTCGTGGATGCGCGCTACTGAGGAGTCATATTTTGGGAAAAACGATGGTCCAGTGCTTCTAGGTTCTCATTGGTGGTCTAAATTAGAATGCTTCATGGCTTTATTGAAAGGAAATAGTCTCTGAAAAATTCACATCTTGTTAAAACAGGTATATGAACGAAGAATATTTTTTTCAATATGTTCTGTTCAGATCCTACGATTATATAATCAAACTAATAATCTAAAAGCCGGTCAGGTTTAAGGCAAAATACATTGTTTGACATTCGAAAAGGCTGGGAAGATAAATTTAATACTTGTAACAACATATCCATAGCTCAAATCACTACAAAAGAGTGCAAACATGAACAAAGATAACAATATGATAAATATAGTACGATATAAACGAAATATTTCGGATTACTAAAATAACCAGATAGGCAAGTCACTTATGAAAACTCTCTTCTCAAAGTACATGGTTTTTCTTACTAATCATAAATCCATTAATGTTAGACCATCATTGAAAACCTGGAAGCACTGGACGGCCTTTTCGTCCTAGTACGGGATCCCTCAGCAGTGCGCACCCACGACCCCGCATGCTGGACTCGAACGCACGACCTTTGGTCTCACGGGCGAACGCATAACCTCTAGACTACTGAGCCGGCATCCAACGGTGTTTATGTCTAAATTCAACTAATCCACGATATTGCGCGACCATCTTCCATTGTCTTCGATGGGTAACTGCCTCACACCCGACACGAATAAGCTCCAATGATTACATCTTTTCAATAGGAAAATTTACGATCTCAATCAAAACTCAACAATCTCCACAACCCAATACTGATAAAATATGCATCTGCTGAAAATAATCTTTATAAGTACAAATTTAACAACATCTTTAACCTGTTATTGTAAAACGAAAAAAATTAATGAAAAGGTAAGAAAGTATTAAAAATCTGCTCACTTCATAGCACAATGTCAATGTAGTTAATAAATACTTAACAATATATTTAATCGTCATTACAGGACCAATACGTCTAGAAAGCCAATCAAGACTATCCATAGCTGCAGTGATTGGTGGAATGCTGCTTATATTAGAACAATTACTACTACTATTACTATTATTAAAGGATGTTTTATTTGAAAATGAAACCTTCTTCGGTTCACCACAAACAGATTTATCTTCGGTTAAACTGTCATGTAACAATTGTGATACGTTACAATTATGCGTGATGGAACTACAAGAGGAAAAAAAGCGAGAGAGAAATTTTGATAGATGACAAATGCTAGATTAATTACATGAACATATGTAAAACCAGGCACATATATGCATCGGTCCAAGTTGCCATACCTCATTAACACAACAAGATGGACACCGGATTCATAAAAATAGTTGGTTCAGAAGTGGTAATATATAAAAGAGAGATTGCAATAAGGATATTGTACAGGAAGAAAGAATTAGTTCATAGAAAGAAGGATATGAAGCGATTTTAATCTATTAGTTTAAGGGAAGACAGAGAGTGTATACAGCGACACCACTGTGATAGATTCTGAGCCATATCACCAAGTCTCCAACCATCGGTTACGACAGTCACGCGGACACCAACCAAGTAGTCTGCATCTCCCAACACGGCTCAGACTAGAAGTTAGTGACTTCAAGCACTGATGCCACGTTTTGGTTTGGCCGCCCCTAACTTTCTTCCAACCATCTCCAATACCGGTTAGCATTGCACGTCGTGGTAATCGGTGTTCAGGCATACGTAACACGTGGCCCAACCATCTCAGTCGATGAAAATTCACAACCTCATCAACTGATTTACCATCATTCCCCAATACCCTGCGTCTAACCTCACTATTACTTACCCGGTAATCCCAGCAGATGCCAGCAATATTTCTAAGGCATCTGTGGTCAAATACTAGTAGCTTACGAGTGTCTTCTACTCTTAAAGGCCATGTTTCGCTGCCGTAAATTAAAACAGAATGGACTGCCGCGCAGTATACTCGTCCTTTTATTGATAGACGGATATCTCGCCTTCGCCACAGGTGACGTAAGTTGGCAGAAGCCAAGCGAGCTTTTCGAATCTGTGCTGAGATTTCGTCAGACACCAACCCATTAGGGCTGATCAGACTTCCAAGATAAGTGAAGTTGTCAACGCGTTCGACTACTTCACTCCCTATCGTTAGTTCAGGTGTTGACGCAGACCAGTCCTGAAGCAACAACTTACATTTAGAGGGAGAGAAGCGCATGCCGAACATTCTGGCATTGTTGCTTAGTGCTACCAGAAGACTGCATTTTATCAGCGTCTTCACTAAACAGGACTATGTCATCTGCGTATTCTAAGTTGATAAGTGGATCTCCTGGAAGGAGATCAATACCCGGGAATTCAGTAGACGAGAATGTTATTTCCATCAATAGGTCTATGATGAAGTTAAACAAAAATGGAGAAAGTGGACAGCCTTGACGGACACCATTTGAGGTTGCAAAACCAGATGACAGTTCACCATAAGCTCTGACTCGACTGGTAGTGTTCGAGTAAAGAGCCTTCACAAGGTTTATGTACTTCTGAGGTACGCCTTTCAATGAGACACTATGTGGTGTTTGAATAAACTAATGATACCTTTATACTTGTTAAATGCTTGATTTCGAATTCCAAATACAATACATTCGTTTGTGCTTGTGTCTCACTTCTTAATTCAATTGTGTTATTTCTGGTACTCTTAGTTCGTGCTATAAATCAAATAATTCGAAACATTATACACTGTCACAGAATCTCGCGGTCTACCGAGTCAAATGCTGCTTTTAAGTCAAGAAAGACCATCATTGTCGGACGTCGATAAGTATGCCTATGTTCTAGAGCCTGACGAATGGTGAATATGTGGTCGATGCAGCCACGACCAGGTCTGAAGCCAGTTTGATTCTCTCGTGTTTGCAGTTCACGAGTTTTAGTTAGGCGTCTGATAATTATCGGGGCTAGTATTTTAGATACTATATTAGTTAAACTAATCCCTCTATGGTTGTCACAGGACTTTTACATGAAGTTAGTATTAACAGTTCGGTTTGGTTACTGTTTCAATATTGATTCATTTACTACCGACAAGAGTGTTTAACAATTTTATACCCCCTGAAAAGGGGAAATTCAACAATTTAGTTCATAAACCGTTTATGTTTTGTAAACTAGCATGTTATATATAGTGTAATAATATTCCAACTACTTTTTCAAGTGATGGGCAATTAACCTCACCATACCTGCTACTTTGACTTGGCGGTCAAGATTACATAAAATGATGACCCAGTAGGGTTATATTGAGTGGAACGTTCATCCTCTTACTTCCCACCACTCTAGACAGGTCAGTTGAAGAGCAGTAGGATTAAAAGCAGCAAACTAAGGTCCGAAGACAAAGTGGCATAATTGTATGTACAGGGATGTGACGTCTTTAAGATTTACTTCAGAAAGCTGGCATCTGCAGTGATTCTGCATCATTACAACGGTGGGAAATAGTTAGAAAATGTCAACCTTAAAAATACCACACCTCAACATACTCCATGGATTTCTATTGGTTGTGGTAAAGTATTAAAAGTACTAAGTCAACATATCAAGAACTAATTGGAAAAAGAATATGTGAAGTCAAGTTTAAACATTTGTCTCTTGGGTGCTGCAGTTATGGTCACCACTGTTAAGTTAGCCTCCTTTTCAGGTACATTAAAGGAAGCATTTTTTAGTGATATGAATAACCGAAAAGTAACAACTACCAGAACACCTATCACAGCACTTAGGATAGGTAGTTATGGGTAATATGGCATGCAAATTGCTTACTTTGAGGAATGAAGAGAAATTGCTGATGTTACATCATTTGCACAACTGTTAAGCGATTTGCCACTAACATCACATTCTTCTTCATTGGACTTTACGCAAGTGAACATAGATAAACTTTTAGCATCTTCTAAGAATTGAAATTCTTCATCATTTATTAAACTCCGAAGATCAATTCCAATCTCATCTACATTCAGAACATCTTGTTTATAAAACAATAAATCGCAATGTGCTGATATATTTTCCTCTTGATCATATATTAAAGATTCATCATTTAATTCTAGATTGCGACTCAATGATTCAGGCGTGTTTTGGTTAGTATTTGAATTCTTAGAATCTATTTGTTCATTTGTAAGGCCAGCATAACTTCTTTGATGCCATACAATATTTTCATCAGATAAAGCGTTTATACTGCCACCAATAAGACTAAGGGTTATATAAGGTAAAATATGTACAAGAAATGTGTTCACATTTAAATAAGCCAATAAACGACGTAGAAATAAACGTGAATATAATAAAGCAAGAGGAATTCTCGGGGAGATATCACTTGACATACGTTTAAGTTGTTCAGGTTTGTATAGATAGATAATTAGTGGGAGAAGATGTGATCGTATGAACTAAATAACAAAGAAAAATCAAGAATAACAGTAAAAGAATACAGTCGATTAACGATGTCAACGCACATATTTGATGAATGGTAGCTCCGTTTTCATTCAGCATTATAAATAGTTACCAATAAGAAAATGAAATTTTAAAAGTCGGGATAATTGAGGATGTGTAATATCACATTTAAATTAGAAAACCATGTACATGCTTTATTTAGATGGATAATGATGCATGCAATTTACGAATAACAATACTGCAATTATTATCTTAAGTGAACGAAAATTAGCAGTAAAGAGCAGATTAAGCGCAAAATCTCATAACGATTAATTATTTTGAGTTGTGTAATCTATGACAATGCATAACAATATAATGGTTATACAACGTAAACATAGGGAGTTCCAATTAAATAAGGAACTTCGAGACTGAGAATCACATAAAACGCGAGTTTGTCAATAGGAACGCTAATTAGTAAAATCAACATCAGTAACACATGCTTTATACCATGAATTTGCCCTATGTAGTTTGGCGGCCTTCTTGAGCATCTATGATACCTATTTTTCTACCATTCAGATATTTAAAAATCTTTTTGTTTGTTTTAACTTACCGATTATGTCTTAAAACTGTATAACCTACCCCCATGTGTACATAAAAAATTTACGATCTATCGCTTCATAAATTACAGAAAATGCAACCGCAGAGGTTGGTAATATATGTTAATCAGATCTCTATTCTTCAACTGCTAGCTTCCAAATCCAGATCACTAATGGGCAAGACACACTCTTTGATTTCTACTAGGTCTTAACATATACCGTAATTATGGTCTAAACGCAATTCGAAAAACCTGGTTAAATGATTTGCATGGAGATAGTTTAGTATCACTATATATTTATCGTCAGGATAGATCGAAAAATAAGGAAAGGTGCGGCTATGGTGTAGCTACGTTTATAAATTTGACCTAGTTTTAATCAAACTATACATATTTTAGGTCTTTAAAGGAATTCATCGACTGTTTATCCTTAATATACCATCCACTTGAACACATGAACAAGTGCATTTCTATTTATGTTGTCAACATTTACGTGAAACCAGACAGTACCTCATCTGAACTATCTGTTACAATTGATGAGTTCCCTGGATTTGCCACCCCTAGCTTCAGCGGTTTTCTTTTAATTGCATGTGGTGATTTCAGTCCGTGTGATTAAAGCTTTCTTCTATCTCTAAATCATCAGAACCTAGTCGATTTCCCCACCAATTATAATGGGTCTCTAGTTTTAGATTGCTAATAATGTAGAAATACATATGACTCGTAAATGTGTTTCATTGCACTATTCATATTATGCCTAAAGTATGTAGGAAGCTTGGAAAGAATATATTTTTGCATCAGGCCAGAGAATTAAAATGTAGAAGCTACTCAAATGAAAATACCCAAGATCTGAGAAAAATGTTTCCAATAACAAACTGGGATTTATTTAGAAATGACTGATGGAAAACACCGACGATGTTATCAACCGTTACCTTGAATTCTGCCTTCATGTTTTTTTGTCCAAGTGAAACGATGGAAAAACTATTGCTACTTTTAATTCAGTCTGGAGGAGTGCTCAGATCAATATTAGTTTTCTTGCTAATATGAAAGAAGTCTCATGGGTATTGCTGCTGTCCTGCATCATAATATAGTGTTTAGTTTGGAAAAGGGTAAGAAGTACGTTCGATATGCATTTCCAGAATAAACTCCTGCCTTCAATTATATTCCATGACCTCTATAATTAAGCAACTTTGTCAGCGTTAACATCGAGAGCAAGATAACCAAGCGGCAGTTGTATTAATTTTCTAAAAGAGAATACACTGTGCTTGTGGAAGGTATTCTATTTCTAGTGTATCACAAGGAGCTATTCTTTTATATTCCTTTTTCTTGTTTCCTTTCTGTATGACACTTTTGTTAGGTATGAGAATGGCCTTATTGTATGTATGTGTTTCTTATGCTGTAAAGCCCTTTGAAATGAATAAGTTCTCAATGCTCATTAGAAAGTAATTTATTTTTAAAGGTCTCATACTTCAGCCTTCTAAGTGCCAAACTGTCAACTTCAACTTGAGACATGAAAAGCACTTAATGACCTCGTTAGAACAACATAAAGTTTGTAATGTAGGAAATTCCATAGTGAAAACTGTCATTTATCTTGATGTAGGTTTTTCTTGTGATCCCTCTTGGTATCTTCGTGTTTTATTAATACCGAAAAGCGTTTTACATCTGACATAATATAAAGAGGCCACATGTTTTGGTATTACTCGACATTTACTTTTACAATTCATAAATTTTTGTATGATGCCTATTATCCTTTACTGTTCCCCAATATATTTTTTTCTGGGTTTTTGAGAAAATTTTGTGGAGTGATGAATAGAATTAATAGGATTTGTGGTGAATCTTTTGATGTCATTATGAATATGATTGTGGATAAACATTTTGAACCTTGTAAACTACTGGTAAATATTAATTTTATCAGATATTAACCATCCGCTCTATTCACATCGTTCTTCTAGTATATCTTTTGGCAGAACGATACGCAAACATGTTACAATTCATGTACGCAAACACAACACAAAATTTGTGCGATACTGTATTTAGCACATTTATCATGTAACGCACAGGTCGTGAAAGCTGACCTCATCAAAAACCTATATTGTTGAACATGTTGTTAATTTACAGTTGTACAAATTTTTATTTGCTGATAAATATTTCATTTGATTTCATATAACTTAACTCCATATAATTTACTTACGTATTTCACGTATATATTTATGTATATATCTTTTTTGTAATAGAAGTGTTAAGAGAAAATTGTTGAAATACTGTATGTTGGAAATTCCATATTGTACTAAACATATAATACTGAGTGGAGCTATTTTTATCATTATGTGGTTATTTGGAGCAGTAGCTCAGTGGTTAAGATGTTTGACTTCCAGCCACCGAGTCACAGGTTCACATTCCACTATACCTACCTTGATGCATGAAATTGGGTTGTATCATTAGCTGCGAAACTTAATGTTGCATGAAGCCAAATGCCCGAATACGGATCTCCATAAAATGAATACTATGTGGTCATTTGGTAATTAACGTGATATGAAAATATGGTAAAATATGAGAACCACTTACACCAAATGCTTCAAGAATGTCGACTAACAGAATGTACATGTGACATGGATTATGGTAAGGTCTTATGGAAGACTTGGTACAAAATATAAGTGGTTTAAGCTGTTATTAGCATGACAGCGAAATAAGGTGTAAATGATATAGATCACTTGAAATCATATATAATATGCCCTGATAAACTATTCAAGTAATTTGATGCGAATTATCAGAAGAGACGATCAGTTGTTACATTGCAAGATATATCCATCAAAGTTTGTGAGATTCACAACAAAACTTAAAATATATATTCTCCCTGTTGATCAACAGTGCTGAGAAATAAGTAGAATGACAATGAAAATGGATTATCAATGTGAGGAAAAAAACAGTAATACAATAAATGAAACTAACATGAATTGTAACTAAGGACTGAAACACAACTGTGAAACCATACAACTACAAGGAAAACTCACTTCAAGACCTCCTATTGTTGAAAACAGCTCTAACATTTTGGATGAATTTAAAATATTCACAAACCAATTAGGATTTGCATACACTGCTGATTGAATATATGGATATAGTAATCTGATTACATCAATTGGAATGTGAACAGTTGACAAATTTACCAGATTATACAATTCACTTTGATGATTACTAGGGAAAAATGCTGAAAGCAAGCATGTTTTTGGTATGTAGGGTGAGAACGATTGTAACTGTTGAAACGATTGGTTGGAATCGATATTAATTAGCTATATGATCCAATGTTTTGGGAAAAAATTAAGATACAATGAATATTATGAATGATACAAGTAATAAAATGTTGAAATTGAAATAAAGTTATGTATGAATGAACTAAATGCTTATCAAAACATACTTAAAGTAAAATTTACGAGGAAAAATACACTGATATAAACCATTTAATTTCAGTTTGCATTACAAGTTAATGATTCAATCGGGAAAATCACTCTATATAAATAACCTATGAATAGATGGTTGAAGAACTGATAAGATTCTCAAAAATATCAATAAAGGACCGAGGTTATCGCTAAAGTTATATATCATTTAATTGTAAATTTTGATCGCCCAATTCCATCATACAAGATCAATACTTTGGAAGCGATTACATTTTGAAATGTAGATGTGTTTTGTGCTTTTATTTTCAGCGATAATGCTTCATAATCGTAAAGCAGGATACAAGAAATTCTTTAGTAAGTTACTCGGTATTCCACTTCAATTAGTTGGCCAGTAACACAGGAGGTGAAAATCGACAATAAAAACCAAATGACCATTTTTAAAATAGTTGCTCAGATTATATCAGCTATCAGCTAACTGCAGTTTATGCAATTATGAAAGTCTTTGTCTTCAGAACAGGTATTGGTGCATAACTTTTCGAATGTGAAAGACAAAAACACATTTCACACATTCTCATATTCTCTTACTTCTACCATTTAAAAGATAATGCAGCCAGTATGTACTAAAACAATTAAAGAACCTATGAATGGATCGATTTCTAACACATTAAAATAAGAAAATATTACCTTTATAATCATATAGTTGTGTTGAAAGTACAAAAAAAATCAATAAACGGATTATAACGAGTGACATAATATCGAGTCCTTAAAAAATGTCACAAGGGAAATCTTCAAAAACGTACCCAATCTCGAATATATAATAAATCGAAAATATAAGGTGGAAATTCACATATTAAATGAAGAAAAATATCTACAGTTGGTAAAAAACGTTCATCAAATTGTTCTCCAATAAGATTTTGATCAAATGGATGTAAAACAGAATTGACAGCATCATGAAGACAACTATAGGAATAGATGAAAAAACATTAGATAATAATCAGAGATAAGATTATTCATTAAAGATAAAATTTAGTAAAAAAGTCTTTTATGTAAGTACGTATAGAGTCATTCTAGTAATAAGTATAATTTATTATTAAATGAAAGTTTATACATTTCAAATACTATTTATAAGTAGTCACTTAATCACAATACATTTTATTCTATACGGAGATTTTGGTTAATAAAAGTAAGTTACATAGACATAAGTATTTATTCATGCACTTACAAAGATGTATCAAATCAAATAAATACGTATAACAAAAAGAATAAAGATTGAAGTGGTAATAAAACCCAGTGACAAAATACGTTCTCTCACTAGGTTTCAATGTGAATTTATGGTAAGAGGGTTGGAAATAATAATGAACTGATCAAACGTAAGTTTTAATCAATATAATATAAAATAGTCGGTAGATTATGGATTAAGAAATATGGTATAAAAAATGAAATGATAATATTATGAAATAATAAGAAAAATAATGCTCAAAGAAAGACAAATAAACACCATGAAATGATGACGTTTAAACAAAAAGTATGGTCCAAATTGATTTCATCTATCTTAAACGTGCATCTTATTGTTTATGAAGAACAGTATAAAAACAAAACAGGATTACAGCTGACTTTGATTTACCGTGAACCATAATAACATTTCAAATCATGAGGTTGAGAAATCTCTAGTACTATACCCAGGATATCGAATAAAGGTAAAATTATAATCAGGATTACCAGTATTGACCCCAAATGTAAAGATGTAATTCAAGGAGCTTTTTGTAATCATAAGGCAGAATAATATGGTCCTCACAATTCAGGTTTACAAGTCATCAGTCAAATAGAAATAAACGTTGAGGAGCAGTCTTAGATTATGACAAATCAATATTACGATATTGGAGTTGCTTCACAGATTAAACAAATTGCTTTTAGGTACAGAATTAGTTATAGAAACTGAAAGGCTCAGCAACAATGGTTGGCATCATCGACCCAAATCAAGCCAAAGACACCACAACCCAATCTTACGTGACTATATATGCTACAGCTGTTTCATATTGTATGTCTACCTAAAAGCTATGGCTTATACATACAATAAACAATGTCTTGCAACTTCCTAATGAGTACTGAGGCTAATAACATTTGTAACTTGTATTAAAAATATGCTAAACTTCACTGAATTCTAAATGAATATGCTCCAATTTAACTACTCCTATTAGAACACACAGATGCCTGACCGAAGAATATCCTTTTCAGAACATTCTTAAGCCAGGTCTCAGAATTACGAGTTCATATCACTGATCAAGAGAAATGATTTTAAACAAATAGAATTATTTAAAATACAGAATACAAATTCAGGATCATAAGTAAAATAAGTTTGTCAACGCTTCAAACTAACCACCACTTGATGATTACTTGGATCGGGGTAACAAATCAAACGAATATTGTGAGATTAATAATCCGAATAGATGTGGATAGAGTATGGTGAGAGAAATTATAATATAATAAACAGTTTCGTCAAATATTTGGTCATATATAATGTCATACATGAAATGATATGAATTAGATAGGAGATAGCAGATATGGAGTATTAGGTAAATTTTTTTAATTATATGTAAATTTAAGAACCATATATTAACAAAGACACAACCAATAAGCCATATCTTTAAGATGAGGATCAATGTTATGGAATAGGTAATTAATTTAGACTTGAAAAACCTGAAACCTAAAAACAATTAATCAAGCCCCATTAATACTAACAAACTCAGTCAAAACATTTCTTAAACAAACTTAAAAAGAATAGTTTAACAAAATAATGAATTACTTTGGTATTTTATCCCAATGTAAACGTGCTTGCAAACGTGCAAAATTAACACGTTCCCCATGACTCCATTTATTAACTTCAACATAATTGACTATTGAAAATAAACTTAATTCAACAATGAGACAAGCCAATGATTCGAGATCAATTTTGAATAAATTGTCAAAATCATTATCAGAAGTATTCAGCTTTGATGACTGAATCTGAAAAAATTACAACAGATTATGAAAATATCGGTGAATACAAACACAACCATACGGATACCTTATTCCATCGTAAATATACAAATTTAATTACTTACAAAAATCATAGTTGTGTATAAGCATAAATAAAACGTTCTGACATGATGTTTTGACGTTAGTTATAAATAATGTATGATTGTGCACAAAGTGGGCATGGGGTTAACTTGTCATAATTTAAATAAAAACAGTAGGATAAAAAACAAAGCGATCAAAATAATAACATCAATGGTGGTGAGAAATTAAATACAAGATAGTTCGAAAAAACCGAACTAAATCGGAGTGTATGAATAATGTGGAGTAATAATACTGAAACATTTAATTTATTGGGTCAAAAAGAATGAGTAGATCTGTCCCACTGTAATTAATACTGATCTATGTTACGAAGAATCTGTAACCATAAATAGCAGTTGTCTGTAGGACCCAAACTCGATAGCATGGACCTTTTAACAGCAGTCAGACTAACATTCAGTGATGTCACAAACATATAGTAGTAGTACAACCGAATTTTTATCTTATCAGAAGAATGAAAATCTACTGATATTTCATTATTGAATAACTCGTATCTAAAGTATAATCACTCTATGGCATAGTATTCGGTCATTTATTTTTCAATTCTTTGGTAAATTCAAGAAATTTATCTGAGGAATGACACTTTTTGTACTTTAAAAGTACGACAAATAGTCGGAGTTAACTGAAAAAGAGCATTTTGTTCTGTTCATATTTTTAAGTATGTTTTCTATGTCTCACATAATGACTGAGTTAAGCATCAGGGTTAGTTAGCTTATTTTCAATTATTCTTCGAGGCAGAAATCACTTTTTCTTTATGAGGACTTGATCGAAACCTACGAAACAATAGTTATACGAATGTACAGCTTAAGTAAATGATTTCGTCGAAAAGAAAAATTTTCTTCGCTGAATTCTCTTTTCCTTATTCGATGACACTATGGGTTATTTTAATTAACAACAGTTTCTATAGAATTTTCTTTTTGTTAACTAAATCAACATATACTTGTTACTAAAGCCTCATAGAATAGTTATTATTCATTGAAGAATTTTTTTCGAATACTATCTAACTATTCTATGTTCACATTCCAAGGCATATTCTAACTGTCCTACGAAGAAATAGTCCTGACTAAACGTTCTTGGTGCACAGACGAAACAGGAGCTATTGAGTGACAAAAATTATTTAATTCAAAAAGAACGCCTTAAAGTGTATTATATCATGAGATTAAGTCGTATTCAATTTTGGCAAGATACTTAAGTCGCAGAAATTCACTCTTATTTTAATAAATAATGTCCATATGTGAATTTTACATTTGAATGTAATGAATCATGATAATTAAACATCTTGTTTCTATGGTTTCTAGGTTCCTTCAACAGTTAATTTTTACAATGATGTTGATATGATAAAATATGGGTTTTCCTAGTTTACAACTTAAAATTATAACTCAACATTTAATATTCTTTGATTTAGACTTTTGCTTAGTAAAACAGAACCTACCAATTTCCCAACTGGCTTTGTACATTGATTTAACTTGCTAAACTAAACATACAATTTAAGGTTTAGAAAATTTTGCTTCCAAAAATTGTCTCCAACAAAAACTAAGATCAAAATTAACTTAAAATGTTCGTTTCTGAATAATTTTAGAAACAATGTTCTCAAAATGAAGATTGAAGTGAGTCTGTCCCGGATTTTGAACGCGTGTATTACATTATATCACAAATGAAATTAAATCATTACTTTATGTTGAAAATATTTTTAACAATCCAGTTGATTTAATCGAACTTCTGTTAAATTAACCAGGCCTATATAAAATACCTATTATGGCGAAGTAATTTTTTGCGATTAGGTAACTCATTTTCTGTCAACACAATAGCTCATGGTAAGAGTGGGAAATGTTTATATGAAAAAGAACCAATTTATAAAAATTCAATGAATGTGTTTATAGAAAAACTAACAGAGGAACATGAAGATGAACTTTTGACAAACACTGGTAAAACAGACTATAAATTACAGGTGATTTCAATTTTTAAATTTACTTGTTACAATCCATTAAAAAGAAACAACATCTTTCAAATGAACTACACAACTAGTGTGTGAACTAAATTGATAGTATTACTCTGCATCTTAGAAAGAGGAGTGGCTCTCTAAGAAACCCGCGTGCTTTGATTTGGGCACCCGGATAGTATCCTAGCCCATACATATATCAAATTATTTGTGTGGTGCATGTATATTTTGGTCATTCTATGTACCAATTTTTGTGTTTAAATAAATAATAACATTTTGTCCACATATCAATTACAATATTAATAAATTATAATCTATGCGAACGGAACAAGATGGATGTTAAGCGGAAAAAACACGGCATTATTTATTTACTGTGAATTCATTAGGGATGTTATTTTATGCAAATCAATTATTCATTTGAAACAACAGAACAAAGGTAAATAAAGCTGAAACTATTACTAATGAGCTATTTTAACTCACAAGTTCTAGACCATTTAAATCTTGTATATGTGTTTCAATGTACAGAAATTTGCACAGATTTTGATGCATATTAATTAATTCTAACGGATCATAATCATCAGGAAGCCATATTCTATTTCTAAAAAAAAGACATAGACCGAAAAACAGTGATTAAATGAGAGCTATTACTTTCAAACTACTTATTTATTTGAACACATAAATATTGGTACAAAGGGGCACCAGATACATATGCGCCACACAATAACAATGAGAATTTGAAGAGATAAAAAATGTAAAGTGCGTATAATAAAAGGACAACAACAACGACGAACAGAAATTAATGTATGAGAGTGGAATATATAATATTGGGAGAAACAGTTCAGTTCGCAAAAGTACAACCAGAAAGAATTCTTTCAGTTAAAGAAGTTATGTTCGCTTTTTATGAAGAAAGTAAAATAAAGTTACAGCAGGGTCCCCACTGGCTCATATTCTAGGAAATATCTGATAACGTCTCTAGTCACTGTGTTGCACAATCTCTAGGACTCCAACCAGGGAGTCGTGAAGGTCCAACAGAAACCAGTCCTGTGCGGCTTTGTTTCATACACTGACCGCCTCTCCGTTCTTTCCAACCAGTCTCAGAGCCGGCAAATAATACACGACGTAGAATTCTCTGGGACAACATTCGTAGAACGTGTCCAAGCCACCGAAGTCGATGTTTCAAGATAGTGCCACCAATTGAATTATCGTCTCTATGCCCGAGCACACGATGCCGAACCTCTGCATTACTAACATGGTGTTGCCATTGGATGTCAGCAATCCTTCGGAGACAACGATGGTCAAACACAGAGAGTCGTCTAACGTCCTCAACTCGGAGAGACCAGGTTTCACAAGCATAGAGCAAAACTGCTCTCACCGACGCGTTGTAGATCCGACCTTTCACAGCCAGAATAACATCACGGAAGCGCCAAAGATGGCCCAGATTAGTATAAGCCGCTCTGACTTTCACTATACATGGATTGATCTCATCACTCACGCCACCACCAGCACTTTTGCAGCTACCCAGATACACGAACTTCTCAACTACTTCTATCTGCTCACCATCCAGGGTGAGTACAGGGTTAGAATCCTGCCAGTCTTGTAGAAGGACTTTGCACTTCGAAGGTGCAAAGCACATACCGTACCTACGGGCACTGATTGCCAACTGATTAAATTCGGATTGCATGGCTTGGGCATTATCGCACATTAAGACAATATCATTCGCATACTCAAGGTCGAGAAGATTCTTCCAAGGTAGCAGATTCACACCACCATTACTAACATCCATCACATCTGTTTTCAGAACGTCATCGATAGCAAAGATGAAGAAGAATGATGAGACTACGCAACCTAGCCTGATCCTCAATGTTGAATGGAACAATGGAGAGAGGAAGTTGTATTCCCTCACTCTGTCTGAACTGTTTGCATATAGGGCTTTTTAGATGTTAATTAATTTCTCAGGCACACACTTCTTCGATAGACAATCCCAGAGAACAGTCCTATCCAACGAATTGAAGGCAGCCCTAATGTCAAGAAACACTACGATTGTTGGCCTGTAATAAGTATGACGGTGTTCTGGATTTCGTTTAGATAGAACAGGTTTTCCACCATAGGCGAGCTGCTGTATAAGTTGAAAAATAAGGATACACCAAGTGAGAATAGAAGAGAATAGATAAGTGACGTAGTATATAAGGTAATAATAAAAATAAACATGAATGTTTTCAAATGGATGTTAGTTGCCTGAATTTTAATTGGAGAGAGAACAGTATTTCCAGTCATTAGTGTCATTTTATTTTATTTGTATGTGGGTTGTGATACTGCCTGAGTGCCCAAACCGGAGCAGGTGGTTTTCTTAGGTGGTCACTCCCAGAGCCTTCGACGTAAAGGTCTAATCCACAAAGCAGTGGTACAACGTAAGGAGATGCAGTCTCACGGTAGCCGGTGACCAACAATAGGTTCATACGCCATTTGTTCCTTCAGGATACTGGAGCTCATGTGCACCATTAGTTTGGGATAAGGGTTTTCCAACTCTCCTAGATGGACCCTCCATATCCAACAACCCGGTTAAAGCGTCGGACATTCGCTTTTCGTCCTCCCAATTTCGTAAACAACACTCCGGCCGAGAGAAGGCAGTGAGTAGAACTTCCCTGACAGTGGCTGTTTACGCGTGGCCATGTGAGAGCATTTCGACAGGGAGAGTTGACTCTCCCCACCGTCAGCCGTACCAGAGCATTGGGGGGCTTCTTCCAAAGTTACATCATATTATTATCTTTCTAAACAAGTCATATTCCAGTCCTGCTGGTAATAGATTATGAACTGAAAGTCAATATTTCTCAATCATTGTGTTAGTAGTTAGACAATCTTAATTTATAAATAAATTTCTAATTTATTTGTAGCTAAATTCAGCTCAGATATGATAGTTAACGTAACTTCTTCATTTCTTACTTAAAACTCTTATTGACTTAAAATATGTACATGATAGTACTGCACGGCAAAAACGCTGAAAAGTCTTTTCAAAGCATTGAGCAGTAATGCAAGAAAGTTCGAAAGTGATATTTCATTAATAGTCTATACCAATGGCTAAGCTGATCACACAAAATAAAGCAATTGGCAAAATGGCCACATCAACCATAGAAGAGTTGGACTATCCATAGTAACTAAGTGGCTAGCGAAATTTTGGAGCAGATGCGAAAAGCTGGTTTAATTTATTGGAAGGCTAGTGCAGGTAGAATTTCCGTATACCTATTCCAAATGCGAGTATACTGTATAATAATTCGCTCAATATTATTTCAGGCCACAAAATATGAGTTTTAATGATAGAGGACGTGTGTAGGTCAATATTTTGGTCATAGAGCCTAAATATGGGGAAGAATAGAATAAGTAGTACTGCTATTAAGCGTAGCGAACATTGTAAAGATGGTAAGGTAGACAATGAAAATCTCTGAGCACTGAGGTAGTTGGGACATGTTTTACACATTCCTGACCACTGCTTTAACCAATGCCCAAAGCTAGCCAGCAGAAAAAATCTTCAGCTGATGGCACACGTAAACATAACATCCACTCAATAAGTGACTGAATTCGGGATTCAGACCCACTGAATTGTCAGAGTGTACAGTTGTGAATTTTAAGTCATATGGCTCCACATTGGTTGCAGTGGAGCAAACGTACTTATTCGAAACGTTCCTCTGAAAGTTGATTTCCAATATAACTCTAGATTTATTATCTTCTGACTCATTCCGAACTATACTTATATTTAGTTTTCCACTAGCACCAGTATTATCATCTCAACTACTTAAATTTCTACTTCGTTAACTTTATCTTACTATAGTGGAGTAAGGTGTGATAACTTGGACCCAAATACACTTATAAGAGTAGGAACTTCATTTGTGACTGACTGATACGACTTTTATATAGTATTATGTCGAGAGTAAAGTAAATATTATATATTTATCTGGTATTACTCTATATAACTCACAGTGACAAGCTACAATATGAACAGTGGATGAAAACAAATAACTGATGTTAGAGTATATCATATTCACAAAAGAATCCAAACAAAAGAGGATACAAACAATACATAAAATAAATTCTATAAACAAGACTGATTTTAACTAGTTAAATCAAATAAATTTCAGAGTAACGCAACTTCTCTAATCAACTAAGAGACCTCAGTGTACAACTCTGAAAATTGTCTACAAAAATAGTTAATTATATATAGTCAAATACCATGAATCGAGGCATTGAAATATCATCCACTTAGCATTCAATAATTAAAAACAGAATAGAAAATAAAGTGCCTATAACTCATTTGAGTAAATATTTTACACTGATAATCAAATATTCGATGAATATTGTACAAAAGAGTGAACAACTTACTTGAAACATAGATCTCTATCGCCTGTCGGCAGATTTATAGTATGATTAACCTTTGGGAGAAAAATATACATTGTAAAATCATGAATAAACATACATACACACTTGAGATCTTTTTGACATATTCAGTTGTTATATATAAGTTTCCCTATGATTGATGAATATAAACGGAATGATTGATTATGTGAAATTCTCAACATACAAACCTGACTACAAGATATTGAGATTATTAACAACTATATACTACTGAACTATTGTTTTAAAAATTACCTCACACATAAAATATTAAAGTAGGTACGATAAACTATAACTAATGAAAGACATCATACCTTAGAACTAGAAATCGACTTCGCTAGAGTATGATTGTTTTTTCTCCAAGACACTTCATTTGGAGAGTTATTTGCATGCATTTTCATACCAACTGAATTGTGTTTAGAAGTTGGAGGATTTACATCCATTTGAAATATATCTGGTAGTGTCGCACCAAAATATCTTGATAATTTTTTACTACAAATTCTTTGAGGATGTGGTGTACGAAATAAACATACGACACCAGTACAACGTAAAGCAGTTTGATCACCTGCCAATTCTAGATGAACATTTTTAGCATTCACTGCAGCTGAACCAAATAACTACAATCATAAAAAAGTAATTAAAATGTATTCCATTTAAGGAAGAAAGAATTCATTTATTCATAATCAAATGTGAAAATTTAGAGTAAGAACAAAATTAGTTTGTGTTGAAGAACTTGTCAGTGAAATATATATCTATCAACTTGCTACTGTTTCTTCTCAAGTTAAACTTATGTGAAGAACTTAGTGAAGTAACGCACCTAACAATATCACTTGAAGACTATTAATCAATAAAAATTTTGTGAAACTATCTAGGCTAAAACCAAATATACAAACACTATATCAATGCATAATAGGCGTCGGTTCGAGTAATAATAATTGCTACAAATTTTCAATCACTTACTTTGTATCCAAAGTTTAGATCGATCCAGTGGTGCAAATTACTAGATACTTCATCACTTTCCAGAAGTTTAGAGTGATATTTAATAAACTCTTCAGGAGAAGAACACCAAGACGGCAGGCCAAGGTCAGCCATATCGGGGTGAACAGAAGAGAAAACTGACGGATCTGTGAAAAACTCCGGGATGCATTCGTCTGGAGTAGATTCATATAATCGTGCAATAGTCGTTGGAAATTCTTGAGGTTGATAAACAGGACGTACAAACTGTGTCAACAAGGACAAGGGAGTTTTTCTAGCCTATTATATATTATACGTATATAAGCATAAAAATGGAAATAAAAAGTAAATGAACATGTTCAAGGCCGTAAGATACGTATTAAAGAACTAATCATCAGTCATATATATTATTCACTACATAAAATAAGTAAGAAACGAGATTTCTACTGGCACAGTAACAAGATTATCAAGTCATTGGCAGCGGAATCGTTAGCTTAAGTCTAGATTTTATAAATAATTTCAAAAAATCACTCGAAAACGGTAGTACGGTTGTAAAGGCATTTGACGTTGAACTATTCATTGACAAGTTTTAATCTTATCTATTTTACTGTATTTCGAGCACCCAGATAGCGTAACTGCCGCTCATACTTTACTCCTTCTCTGAAAATGCATTAAGTGTTCTTACATCTGTGTGTTTTATTCCACAAGTGAGATTATAAGAATTTTAAATGTTTAGTCATTCGTATTACCGAATCCACTAAGTGAACCTACCTACCTGCTGTTACTTTATACTTACACCGTCTCTGGCAACCTTGACTAATTTGAATAATATTCAACAAGGATAGTACATTATAAAATAACCTGACATATGTATTATGGTAGACCTAACTAACCTATTGTAGTATTTATCGCCTTTGCTCCATGCTCTCTGCTTCCGTTTTATTTTCTCTAGTTATAGATGGTTATAATTACATTCATTATGGCGTAGGAAATTATCTTAAATGCACCGCTCATACATCAACAAGACGTCAACTTAAAAAGAATTAAAAGATCCTAGCTGATGCCTTTCATTGTAGTTATACATATGAACAATTTTTGCACTTTAAAACTTAAAATAGTCGCACACCACATATCTGCTCTCTACATTTAATATTACTATTTATATCAGGCTGATCACTCCTGTAAACTGGCTCGAATTTTGTAATTATTATTTTCAGAATATATTATATTAATAGCATTGTACAAGGATTGTGACTTAAAACTGACTACATATACGCGTATTGATTTAGCAATATGATATAATTGTTTCTTTTTTAACAGCATAGAATATAGTACATAAAAACACACTTCTCAATGTTTCAGTTCGGATATACACTTTGAGTTGCAAAATGATTGCATTCAAAATCCTAGTAAATTGATTAGATTCGCTTCCATGCTGAATCCTCATAGAAAAATAGACGACAGTAGAATATTGGCCTTGGTATGACTGCGTAAAATATTACGTAATAATGAAACAAATGTCTCAATCACTTTTGTGCTGTCATCACTTCAACAAGCGAAGCTTTTTGTTGATTTACATTCAAACACTTAAGGGGATCACTGGTTTCTAGCCAAGCCAATGATATTGAATAAGGATGGAATTAAGACACACAAAGCCTGGTTTTAATTGTATTTTACGAAAGGAAATGAACCATGGTGATATTGTGGGGTATCATAAAACTAATACTTAAACGTCAACTGGATTATTTTTCAAAAGCATAACCTAAGGTTTTGTGATAAAAGCAAATTATTCTTTCAGAAATTTACTGAGATATAGTCAATCAACATAGCAGTCAATCAAGAATCATACAACTCAATCAAGTAGAAGCATCGACACGTGTAATTACTTTACAAATCAGTCAGTTATACTCAATATGGACCTGACACATGTTCATCGATCCAGGGTGCCATACCACAGTAGTACCGAGATAAAATTATTCCATGACAAATCTTAAATTGGTAGAAGTAGTAACAGTATCAGTATAGAAAAAGAAAACGAAGGTGTATGGGGATTCTGAAACTCACGTTCTACAGAAAGACTTTTACGTCAAATAATCAACCTGTCAGAAATACGATAAAATACTTGTCAGCACTGACTGCCAAACTTCAAAATGCATATACTATAGAGCCAAGTTGGTTTTAGGATAATTCAAAAACCATACCTTATCACCAGTCAAGGATAACAGAATATGGTCTGTTCATTTTAACTTGAAAGTAATTTTGAAGTCAATCCTTTAAAAATGATAGGCAGAAATAGTTACTCGAATAAATGCATTTGGTCTTGATTCAATACAACTATGAATCAGATCTTAATGGCTTCAGAATTAGACTAGTAATATTAATTACTTACCATGTATGTGTAGTATGCTAAATCAGGCATTATATCCAACAAATGGTGAGGAGAAAAAGTATAATTCGTATTATTTTTCCTGTTATCTATATCCAAGTTTTGTTTAAATAAAAACAATTTACCATTAGATATACATGCATCTACATTATTGCACGCCAAGTTGGTATCTGCATTACTTATACTACAGGTACCTAAAAGCAGAAGGAATAACGGTCGATAAATACACTGATTGTCTTACCCAAATCATTACACAATTTCATAAAATCCTGATGATGATTCCTAATATCATAATCTTCTTCCACATTATAAGTACCTAGTGGCCAACTAGGACGCTTAGATATTGTATGATTATATAGAGATGTCGTAAAATTTGCATCCAATTGATCTTCTCCTTTACACAAATGATACTTTGATTTTGTTAAATCCCTTAGCTGTCCCAAAGGCGTATCAAAATTTGTTATCCATGGTAAAATTGCACTGTTTGATGGATCCCCCTTATGTCGACCAGCCAGTTCATTTAGAAACATCAGGTAATCATAGTTTGTAACCTGAAATAAAGACAACAAATGTTTCATATTGTTAAGCAAAACAAGTTATATGTATTTTGTAATATTTCAGTCTAGCGACTTCCTATTTGATATCTTCGTGACGAAAGATGCTAAAATAACGATTAAATTAATGAAAATCCTTGACCAAACTCAGTGTACTAGGTCTTCAGCTAAACTTGTCGTGAGATTTAAATATGCTAATCACCAACTAAAACTAAAGTGGGTAGAAAAGAGTGCACCACAATAATTAAGAGCATATCTGTGTACTCAGTTTTGAGCTACATATTTTGTGCGAGGGAGTATTGGTCAAATAGAAGTGAGACAGAATTCAGACCTTGTGGCCCAACGGTTCTAAGTTCCGAATTTAATAAAAACTAAGTAACTGTTATCATCGAAAGGAGACAAATATGTAAAAACTGAAATACATCTTAATATTTCAAATCAACCATACAACCACATATCACAAAGTGAATGACGAATTTCGGAGACAAGCCAAATAAAGCACTTCCACGAGGTTAATTATGATAACGACTACCCTTCTTGTTTTAGACCAACCTTATCGATAGTGCAAATGGGGTGAAGAAATAACCATATTATTTGTTCTTGCTAACTGGATGAACAGGACATCTACATGATCAAAGCAAGTGCTTAAGAGAATTGCTGAGCTCATCCAAAGGACTGGAAGCCTGGTAATTGCATGAATCTCATTTAAATATAGACAACAATAGTACAGTGACCACTGAAACTCAAAAATACAAGGCGAATATTACAGATATATTAAAAACCATATTAGAAATTCATTCAATGTCGAGACACGTACCTAATGAGTTTGTAGTTTTAATTATGATAACTGTCAAGTTATTATGAAATTCCAGATTTTCACAATTAATTTTAGTTTTTCAGATAATGAAGACTATAACCAAAAAAATCGATTCACTAGTCAGCAGAATAAGTCTGAAAAATATAACTACTTGATGAGGTAATTATTACTTACTCGAATAATTAATTCCAGGGTTTTGAGATGTCATATAAACAGTAGAATAACAGTGAAGTAGTTAAGAAATTTGAATTTAAACTACTAGGTTACAGGTTCATACTTTGCCTCGATACTTCAGTTTTGTTAGCCGAACAATAAAATATGTTTTTTTAAATAAAAATCCAAGCAAAATATCAGAAACTAATGTCAGAAGAGACTCAATAATCAAGCCCTAATCCTATTGATACTTGAGTGGCGAACGAAGTTTTTATTCCCTAGTACCTTATGTTAAGAATTATTTCTAATCATGTTTATTTCTGTATTTAATATTTTATACACAAATATGAAGTTTAATTAGAAAGCTTTTCCTGTTGTTTAGTAATCTCGTTTTTGTTATCAATTTATATGAACATTTGAATCGTTAGTCCGATCTCGGAAAAAGAATTCATTCGACCATATAGTACCATTATATTTAATCTATCAATCACATCTCCATTTATTTATTTCGACAGTTCTCTAAACGATCATTCACTAGTCAAGGCCCACTCCATAACCAAAACGCAACGGATCTATCAGACAAGTATTCTATTAGATAGCACACCAGCAAAGTAAATCTCGTAATATTAAAAAAAAATTGAATATCTAAAAATCAATCTAGAGCAATACTTGAGATTTCCTACGAGCTCGGTTGTTAACTGTTTCTTGAAAAAATTAGATGAATATTAATATCTAGTAGTTTTCTAATTATCTAGTCTTTTAAACAACAATTATGTTCACTCAATTGTTTTTTAAATGCTAGGATGATAAATATGATAGAGAAACGATGAAAATACGTTTAAGACAAATGAAATTGTTGTTTTCTCAGTATACTATTGAGAAAGTCTGTGAGTAGAAAGCTTTGAAAATAAATTCGGAGATCGTGACTTTTTAAAACAAATAAGTACAAAGTTAACTAAATACTAATAACATACTGAATTGTTGATTGAGTAGGAAATCTAAACAGAAACTCGATGGACCTTAAATTCGGTCAAATAAGTATCTTAACACTGTAATGCCCCAAGTAATGGTTTCGAAAGAAGCGTAATAACTATCATTCAAAATAACTAGCGTTTTACAATAAGCAATGCGTAAAATTTAACCAGAAATAGTGGAAAGCCGGTTTACAACAAGATTTAAAGTAAAATTTAAAGATTTATTTATCACTTTGATAAAAATAATTTTATTAAAGAGAACTATTGTATTTAGAAATATTGGCGGAAAAAATATTTTAGGAGTTCAATGAATATCGTTCTGGAAATTATTAAGGCTTTATACACATATAATGGTAGGAACAGTTGACTTTATAATATATATGGCGGCCTGCTTGAACATCTGAGCTACTGCTCTTGTCATTTAGATATTTCGACAAGTTATCTAATTTTTTTGTTTTAATACATCATTATGGCTATTATTCGCATAACCTATTTGGGTGAGTTTCTGAAAAGTGTACAACCTTTCGTTGTACAGATTACAAAAGACCCGATAAGAGATATTGTGGTTGTTGACAATATGCAGCGAAAGGAATGTACATTATTTGGATGTCAATTGATTGGACTGCTAACTTCTAACTGGCGACCACTCAATATTTATTGTTAGGATTGATCAAGAAATAAGAAAAAGAAACTTGTTGAAATACTTTGAGCTTAAAATTACATGTTGTACTAAAATTTTAATGTTGAATAAAGCTTATGTATACATATAATAAAAATAAATGAGAATATGGATTTCATACACAATAGACATATTTGTAAAGCGCCACTGAAGAGTACCAACTTATCCTTCGTTTATTGAATTACATCAAGACAAGATGAATTTGCTTACTTTGTGAAGTATCCAATTAGTTGTCATCGTGGACAGCTTACTACTACTGCACACCGCAATATCGATTACTGTGGTATTTTCCTCTTCGTTTAACTCATTTGTCTTCATGTTTGACAGAAAGTCAATGGCTTTTGGGAGACCAAGAAAGATGTTGAACTTTTCGTCTACAAATATATTATCCAATGTTATACCACTATGGGGTAAATTTATTTCGTGTAATTGAGTGATGGTATGAATTGCCTGTGAGAATGTACGTGACAATTAAGTAGTAAATTACCTGATAAGTGAGAAATAACAGTGTGTTGTGATTTTTTAGACGGCCGGGACTATACTTGATTACATCATAGAGAGATACTCCAACAACATCATAATCCATCATGAGTTCATTCTGATTATATGTGCAATTAAGACATTTAACGAAGTTCAAATTCTGTGGGTTTGAAAGTACATCCATAAAATTATCCAAAATTGATTTGCAAGTCTGAAAAGTTTTTATAATCTTATGTTTGAACAAATCATTACATCTTACCGTTGTCTTTGATACACGACAGTGGATATTATTTTGCAAGATACTTCGATGGTTATTAAAACAGCTACGCCATAAGTGCGCTAACTCTGCTTTTTTTAGTTCACTTAAGAAGTCACTAAACTGAGTAGTGTGATTGTGGTGGCTAGGATGTACAATATCTATTTAAAAACCAAAAATCTCACTTTACTTGAAAATTCAAAGATGACATTCGAAACTTCCAAACCTTCCTTTTTTTCATTATATAAACCAACTGGATTGCACTGGAATATATACAAAATGTGAACTATCGATGCCTCTAAAAGTTCAGTGTAAATTATGGGGAAAAATACACTCGTAAATTTCTTCAATGCGAGCGGTCTCAAAGCAATTAATTAAGTTCAGACTCACCTCAGCACTAATTCTATGAAGTATGAAACAAAATATCGAGTTATTATAAGCAAATATAAAAGTAGATAGGGGTGGGAGAACTAATATCTAAAAAAGGTAGTTAAATAAGATGCATCGAACTAACTCCCAATTGTTTTCCTAGGTGTTCCTACTACGAATACTATTGAAGATTATAGCTGCCAAATTACATAGATTATACGACTAAATGAGTCTTTCATTAACAGTTGTCTCTATTTACGTCTAGCACATAAAACACAACCTACGAGTCACTTGGGTGTTATATGTGAATGTCTAAAGGGCAGTAGTGTTTATACGCTAATCATTTTTCAAAATATGTTTCTTAGTGGGCACCTTTAAGCCAAAGGTATAAGTGGATGTGAAAAATGATAGAGTCAGTGGATTTAAGGTTCAAATGATACTATCAGTCATTAGCAGACAAACTTGCTCTGAAATGTCTAGGCATAAGATAGATCTTTTCTGAAGACACGACTTTTACAACAATTTAGGTAGATGAGATACTATTTTTCTACACCTCATCTTATACTTAAGAATTCAGATCGGAAGATGTTCATACTTTTAGCTCGACACTTCATCGCCGACCAGATTTTACGAGTACTTAGCTCCAAATGTGCTTAAGGCATCGTTTGACAGTCAGCCTAGGACTTTCTATTAGCGATAATCTTTCTATTGGAAAAATCTAAAGTGATGATGCTAGATAGACACCATCATACAAATGATCACAAAAATTTGTTCTTAATATATTGCCTTAATTTATTCATTACTACAATGCATAGAACCTACCTACCAATATACTAATTACCGACAGCACCCAAACAAACCAACCTTGAAGAGTGGAAAAGTACTCAAAACTGTAACCTAAATGTTGAAAGGTCAGCTGCAGTCTTCAATCGTCAATAGAAAGAATAAGAGGTCAGAAAAACTGTATTATTACTTGTAGTTTATAGTACTTTGAAGATCAAAGCATATTTTGAACGTGTCAACAAGATTTTCTCATGTTCCGTGTCCTCGTAGAGAATTCCGTTATTTCACAAAACGGCGCAAGATAAGGAGCTTCAGAGGTGGAAGATTGGATCTCAGTTATAGAACTTTCTACGAATTTCCTTTAAGTTTGTTGACCCTGGATATATTACTATCAAGATGATCATTCGGCATATGGCAAAGTAGCATAAGTTCACTCTGTAACCTGCGGTGAGATGACGGATAATATAACGGAAAGCGAATGATGAAAATTCCTCAACAGCTTTTTTTGTTAGACAGTACTGTCATTTATTTGTTTCTTCTCCCTGTCGTGTATTTTAACCCTTGTTCAGATCTCGTTTAACCACACCTTTTGTTCTTCAGTCTTCCTCGTCTGAGCTTTTATTATGTGATTTTGATTAGAGACTTATCTTTTGTTACCTAATTTTCTACTGCAGTTTGCCGGACTATTGAAATTAAGGTCGTGTTTGACTTAGCTCAAGGTCATGACGTGGTTCAGTGTGTGGCTGTTAACCTTTTGACTGTCTGTTTGGGAGCATTGCTGGAATCCCAGCAGATAGATATTTGATCCGATCTGGTTGGGAATATTTTTATTGATTCTCAGATATATCGAACCCTTTGGTATTTACTGTTACTTTTATTGTTTGATGAGCTATTTCGCGTTAAAGAAACTTCTCACTGTATAGCACAGGCTGTACCGTTTGACGTATTTTGTATTTTTGATATAATTTGTTCCAGTTCCTAAATTAGAACCGTCTAAATTGAGCACAGACATTGTGTTCTGATGTAATTTAATACGAGTATCTCAAAAACGCTCGATACGCTGTACAGAAGAACGTAGTCTGGCCTATTAGATAAAAAATTTGGTCCATCAGTCTTGCGTTCAAACCGAATACTGGCAATTCGGTTGTTACAGATACAGTTGGATGTGTTTCAATCTGTATTCGTAAGATAGTCAGGAAAGATCTTTAACTAATTTGGCCCCTCACCGTGTAAATCGTTTTAGCATATCCGCTCCATGCTGTAAACAATGGCTCACAGCTTAAAGCTTATGTTCTAAATGCGGCTTCAAAAAGGTCGGGTATGTTACACTGAACATTTTTTCACCCATTTATGGAATATTATTCTATCGGATATACGTTGTATGGGCCTGAATAGAACATATGAATTTGCAATAGTCTGTAAGTGATTTGCGTAAAGGTCGAAGAGTGTATTTTGGGTAAATCTACTTCTTACAGTTTTTAGAGTGCCGTTCACTTCTTCTAGTTATATGCTATCACTTATCCAGTTTGCAATTTCGTAACGAGTCCTAGAACTGTCCAGTTATAATCTAAACTAACATAAGAGACCTTGTTAAAGATTTACTAAGATCTATAAAAATTTCATCTACCTAATTATTACTAAATTTTGCTGTAGTTCAACCTTCTTTTGCGATGGAATTTGTCAAACATAAATTTCCTTTCATAAAACCATGTTGTTACCTGGCTAAAAAATTGTCCCCTATCGTACAGTTTGAACAGCCAATCGAATAATCTTTTTCATTTGCCTGACTACACTGGATAAATCAACTAACGCTTTACCCTTCGCTTTATAAACTGGATTGAATATTATGCAGTTACAGTCTCTTGATGCTTTAAACTGCTTCAAAGACATTTTAAACAGTGTTGCAAGAAGCTCTGCAATTACATCTTACAGGGATTTCGTAATCATAGGACGAATATTGTCAGCCCACCGAACCTATTTGGTTTCAGATGTTGAATTATTCATAAAACAGTCCCCTTTCTCAACGACCAGAGAATCTGTAGAATCTTGGTCTACTGTGATATATGTACTGCTCTGATAACAGACCTAACCCTAAAATTGTACATTTGTCGTGTTATAACTGCCTAATCTATAAGATCTTACGTGGAAGTCACATCGTTGTCTACACTGACTCGTCATACCGTCACAATCACCAATACATAATGGACAACAGGCTTAGGCTAGAGATGGAACCATACATTTAATATGGATAAAAGATATAAGATAACATTCAACAGAGATCACACCTGCAAGGCCGAGCCATGCCATCCGACCAATTCGAATTAATTCAATTCATTCTTCCCGCATTCTCCATCGTTGGGTTTTTCTCCGCGTCAAATGTTGAATATCCATTTTCCCAGCTGTCTCGTGTTCGGCCCTGAGGATTGAGTTTTTAGGGCCCAATTCCACTATAAATCCTCCGACAAGACACCATTCTTATAATTATGTGTTGGTTTTACCATCGTTAATAGAGAACAGCTTGCTAGGATATTACGATAAAGCTTCGGCTGTTACAACATTTTCGCCAGTAGCAACAACTATTATTTAGCCGAAAGTGATATGGTTCCACCATTTCTCTGGGATTTCCTCTTTACATATGAGAACAATATTTTCGGGCTATTTTCACAATTTTCAACCAATTGCTTTTCAAATCAATGTCTAGTCATACTTACCAAATCTTTTCAAGCATTCCTAGTCTTACAATATGTGAATACGTACTGTTCACAGCACGTACAGAAAAACATACTCCAATTAATCTTCCTATGTCCAAAAAGTTTCTCGACTTGTTTGGTTATTCATGATAGGCAGTCACTAAGTCTGAGTGGTACCAAGCGTAGTATAAATGGGGATATAACTAAGCTAGGTGTACCTTCAAATATTGAACACGCTTCTTTAACTGATGGGGCAGTATTTATTGGCAAGTGCGTTGCTGCAGCAAACTCTTGTATGGCTGTTACGTTTGCTCTCCATATATTTGTGAGAGGTCGAACCCGATTGTTTATTGTGTCACAAGTCTCGAACACCAATGAAAAACAGCATTGTCGCTATTTGTTGACATTGGGAGAATATTAAATTAGGGAATACCCTCAATCGCATGGGTGATTGCTAAGTCTAACACAAAAGATCCTTGGCCTGAACCGAAGTGTGTGGGTTCGGATGCGTGCAGTACTAAAGCATGCCCCATCTCCGTCATCAGGTTCCATTTATCGGAAATTTTTAGACCCTGCAGTATCCATCTCTGTCAAACTAATATTAGGTGTGGTGAAATCTACTACCAAGTATTTGTTATTTTTACTCCACAGCTGGATGTCGATTAAAATGAAGTAATTGACTGAGGAGATTGGACTACAATACGTAACAACCAATGCAACGGAAATAAAACACTGAAAATTCCTTCATAGCGTTTTGCTGATCAGTACTGTCATTTATTTGTTACTTCTCCCTATGGTGTATTTTAACCTTTATTCAAATCTATGCTAACCACACATTGTATTCTTCAGTCTGCCCCGTCTGAGCTTTCATTATATAACTTTGATTAAAAACAAACCCTTTGTTCCCTACTTTTTCCGCCTCATATTGCTGGACCATTGACTATGACGTCGTGTTTGACTAAGCTCAATGTCACGGACTGGTTCAGAGTGTGGCTGTTAATTTCTGACTGTCCGCTTACAAAAGTTTTTAGACTCCCTGAAGATGGACGTCTAATCCTATTATGTACGGAATGATTTATTGATTCATAGCACCCTACTTTATGTTAGAAAAACCCTTGACTGTCTAGCACAAGCAGTACTGTTTCATGTATGCCTTATTTTTTTATATAATTTGTTCTCTTCATTAAATTTAGTAACTTAAAAACGCTTGTAAATTATACAGAAGAACGTAATCTTGTCTAATCGAATAAATATTTGTTCGTTACTTCTGGCATTCCAGTCGCTGTGGTGAGTATGAAAGTACTACATCCAAAGTTGTGGTCACAGCTAGTGACTTCATAAGTTTCACAATCATGAGATTCACAAACCAAGGAACGGATGTTATTGTAACTAGTTATGTATATGAGGACCCCCTTTTTACTGCGTCTATTCCTATCACTTCTTAAATAGTTGTTTCGGGTGATTCTGAAGTAACGCCGAGGTCATGGACTAACGAAGTTTTTATCATAGCTAATATGAATGGCTTTAATTCGTCCACTAATACTCCTTGTTCATAGAGTTTAGTCCTTAGATCACAAGCATTTGTATATAAAAGTCCTAAAGAAAACAATCTATGCACATAGAGTTTGGTAGCATTGCCTTTGAAGACCTGGATACCAAAAAACGCACAATAAGGACATTTTGTTCACCAATTTTCGGACGGGTTTCTAGTTCAGCTATTGCCGTCTTACATTCTATTCTCTCTTCATGAGATATGTCAGGCGTTACGCTTATGTCAATGATATCTTCAATTCTAGCACTAATTAAAAAAATATTTTGTTTCTTCTCTGACCTCAGAATAACACCAAGTGATCTTGTATCAGTATTACTTCGTACCCACACGATCTTTGGAGTTAAGAGAATAATTAAAAGGATGAAATAGTTCCAAAATACTACACTAACCGAAGGTCAACGGTAGTGAACGTGGGAACAATCGATCTGTATGTTATGGTTCAGCCTTTCACACATGGCCATCCGTGTAATAAGCCCTTATTCACACTAAACATATTGTTTCATCCATAGTTCAAATGTTTTCTTCAGAAGTGCCAAACATCGTAATGTTGCATGTCACGATATGACGGGACAGAGTAGACTATGGGGTGACTTCCACGAAAAATTCTATACATTGGGTTGTCATGTCACCGTAAATCTAAAATTTTTGGATTCCGTCTACCGTTATAGTAGCGGGTACAAATGTATTGATACCGAACTGGACCATAATTACACAATCCATATAGCCAGGGCTCAATATGTTCTACGGTCCTCATACCTATTCCTATCAAATTGGTGATAACAGCATTGAAAGTATTTGGAGCATTAAAACTTCCTAAGCTGTTTCCAGGTACTACTTTAGAATGGTGATTACCAATACTCTGTTGTATTACACCTCTAATTTCTTCAGTGGAGATTTTCCTTTACTGTGTTCCTCAGTCATGTCTTTGGCTTGTATCGTGTCAGGACGTACAGTATGGAGATACTTTTCAATATCAGCACTAATGTTACCAGTTCAGTCGTAAGATTATGTTCTACTTCGTTATTAGTTTTGCTCTATTAATAAACGTAATCATAATATTTTAAACTTGTCATGATACTTACTTACTTACTTACGCCTGTTACTCACAATGGAGCATAGGCCGCCGACCAGCATTCTCTAACCCACTCTATCCTGGGCCTTCTTTACTAGTTCCATCCAATTCTTGTTCATTTTTCTCATGTCTATCTCCATTTCTCGGCGTAATGTGTTCTTTGGTCTTCCTCTTTTCCTTTGACCACCACGAGTCCATGTGAGAGCTTGTCTTGTGACACAGTTGGGTGCTTGCTTCAATGTGTGTCCTATCCACTCCCAGCGCTTCTTCCTGATTTCTTCCTCCACTGGGATCTGGTTTGTTCTCTCCCACAATACGTTGTTGCTAATACTGTCCGGCCAACGGATCTGAAGTATTTTGCGTAGACAACTGTTAATAAACACCTGTATTTTCTGGATGATGGCTTTTGTAGTTCTCCAGGTTTCTGCCCCATACAGTAGAACTGTCTTGACATTTGTATTGAAAATCCTGACCTTGGTGTTGGTTGACAGTTGCTTTGAGTTCCAGATGTTCCTCAGTTGTAAATATGCTGCTCTTGCTTTGCCGATCCGCGCCTTCACATCTGCATCAGATCCACCCTGTTCATCAATGATGCTGCCCAAATATGTAAAGGTTTTCACATCTTCCGAATCTCCCCCGTCAATTGTGATTGGATTGGTGCATGCTGTGTTGTATCGGAGAATCCTGCTTTTCCCTTTGTGTATATTGAGACCTATTGCTGCTGAGGCTGCTGCCACACTGTTCGTCTTCTCCTGCATCTGTTGTTGCGTTTGGGATAGAAGGGCCAGATCGTCTGCGAAGTCTAGATCATCCAACTGCATCTTAGATGTCCATTGTATCCCGCGCTTTCCTTCGGACGTTGACGTTTTCATGATCCAGTCGATCACCAAGAGAAAGAGAAAGGGTGAGAGTAAGCAACCTTGCCTAACACCGGTCTTCACTTTGAACGACTTTGTCAACTGTCCTCCATGCACGATTTTGCAGTGTACTCCATCATATGAATTCTGTATGATATTGACTATCTTCTGAGGCACGCCGTAGTGTAGAAGAAGTTTCCATGGTGTTGTTCTGTCCACGCTATCAAATGCCTTTTCGTAGTCAATGAAGTTGATGTAGAGTGATGAATTCCATTCAATTGATTGTTCCACAATAATCCGTAGAGTTGCGATTTGGTCTGTACACGATCTATCCTTACGGAATCCTGCCTGTTGGTCACGAAGTTGGGCGTCTACGCAGTCCTTCATCCTGTTTAACAATACCCTGTTGAAGACTTTTCCCGGTATTGAGAGAAGAGTGATGCCCCTGTAGTTATCACAGTTGCTGAGATCGCCTTTCTTCGGTATTTTGATCAGTAGTCCTTCTTTCCAGTCTGTTGGTACTTGTTCCTCATCCCAAATCTTATTGAAGAGAATGTGGAGTATCCGTGCAGTTACCGCTACGTCTGCTTTTAGTGCCTCTGCTGGGATGTTGTCCGGTCCTGCTGCTTTGCCACTCTTGATTTGTCTGATGGTCATGCTGATTTCTTCAATTGTTGGTGGGCCAACATTGATTGGGAGGTCCGTGGGTGCTGCTTCGATGTTGGGTGGGTTCAGTGGAACTGGTCGATTCAAGAGTTCTTTGAAGTGTTCTACCCACCTGTTTCGTCGTTCTTCAATATTGGTGATTACCTCGCCTTCCTTGCTTTTCACTGGTCGTTCTGGTTTGCGGCGATTTCCAGAGAGTTTCTTTGTTATGTCATACAGTTGTCTCATGTTTCCTTCTCTTGCAGCCTTTTCCGCCGTCGTTGCTAAATCTTCCACATATTTACGTTTGTCGGTTCTGATGCTCCTCTTCACTTGTTTGTTTATTTCCGTGTATTCAGCTTGTGCCTTGGCTTTTTCTGCTCTTGTTCGACTGGTATTGATTGCTGCCTTCTTGTTCCTCCTTTCTTGAATCTTATCCAGTGTATCAACAGTGATCCATTCCTTGTGGTGGTGCTTCTTGTGACTCTTGGTTCTCACGTCCTCTATAGTCCTCCTGAACGTTTTGTTGATGCAAATATGGTCGATTTGGTTTTGTGTAGAGTGATCCGGTGAAGTCCATCTGGTTTTGTGTATGCGTTTATGTGGGAATATGGTGCCGCCTATGACCAGTTTATTGAAGGCACATAGGTTTGCAAATCTCTCACCATTTTCGTTTCTTTCTCCCAGTCCCTGTCGTCCCATGATGTCTTCATATCCAGTGTTGTCCGTTCCAACCTTGGCGTTGAAATCTCCCATCAGAATGGTCAGGTCCTTTGTTGGGCACTTCTCGATGATTGACTGCAGCCTATTGTAGAATTGATCTTTAGCGTCTTCATTGTAGTCGTTGGTAGGCGCATAGCATTGGATGATGTTCATTGAAATGCCCTCTTTCTTTGTTTTAAACGAGGCTTTGATGATCCTTGGTCCATGAGATTCCCATCCTATAAGTGCATTTTGCGCTTGTTTGGACAGCATCAATGCAACTCCTTGTGTATGTGGGGCATTTTCTTCTTCATGACCGGAGTATAACAGGAGCTCTCCTGTAGTTAGTCGTTGTTGTCCAACTTGTGTCCAATGTGTTTCACTGACTCCAAGTACCTCTAAGTTGTATCTTCTCATTTCTGCAGCAATCTGGAAGGCTCTTCCGGTGTCCCACATTGTACGAACATTCCATGTACCTAAATAAATGGTCGCTCTGGTTGTCAGAAGGGGCATCGGCCTCGTAACTTCCGAAGGGATTCGGCTTTCATCATGAGGCGTCATAATTCTTCTAAATGAAGATCTTCTGACTCCCAGGGCAGAGTTTAAAAGGTTTGAATAATTTTTTCTGGTTAGCGTTTTTTTAGCGAGTTAGTTTTCTACAGGATGGGGACGCTAACCCCATGCCCAACCCTCCTCCTTTATCCGGGCTTGGGACCGGCAGTAGCCCCCGGAGGGACTCCAGGCGGAGTCATGATATTACTATCTAATCTATAAGATCTTACATGGAAGTCACATCCTTGTCTACACTTACTCGTCCTGTCGTGCTAATCGCTAATATGATGTTACCTAACTCCGGAGAACACATTTAGGCTGAAGATAGAGCAATATATTTCATATGAATAAGAGATAAGTTACACAAGAATGATCACACCTGCAAGGCTGAGCCATGATATCCGACTGAATCTAATTAATTCTCCCCACCTTCTCCATTGTTGCAAAAGTTCTTCGTTAAAACCAAATCCTAAAACATTTTACTCACTATATCAGTAATTGGCAAAGAAGAATTATTACAATAGCTGTTTTATGGAAATCTTATCCTTGACCATTAATACGAATATCTCCATAGTAGTATTAGTCCTAACATTAGATAACTGGGAAAATAGATATTCGACACTTAATGCTAAGAGAAGACCAACAATCGAGAAGGCGGGGAGAATTAATTAGATTCAGTCGGATATCATGGCTCAGCCTTGCAGGTGTGATCATTCTTGTGTAACTTATCTCTTATTCATATGAAATATATTGCTCTATCTTCAGCCTAAATGTGTTCTCCGGAGTTAGGTAACATTAGCGATTAGCACGACAGGACGAGTAAGTGTAGACAAGGATGTGACTTCCATGTAAGATCTTATAGATTAGATAGTAATATCATGACAAGCTTACAATTTTAGGATCAGGTCAATTAATTTAGCATCAACGATAACGAGCTAGGCCATAATTTCACAAATTAAGCAGATAATATTAGGCTAGGTGTTTGTGAAATCTCAACATTACCACATCTAGTTTTCATTTTCACTCCAAGATTTCTTCCGATAGTCTGAGTCTTAGATTTTCCCACTGAACAAGGCAATATGCCAGAGGAAAGTTTATTATATTCATCCTCACAGTGGTTGTATTTGTTGTCGACTCGAACTCGCTTTCGGACTTTCACTGACCCTTGCAACATTTGTTCAGTTTAAAACATGCGACTATCTATACGATCAGGTTAAAACAAGTGACTACAGTAAAGACTGGATCAATACACAACGGCGTTTATACTCCTAAATGTTTGGTTAGAAACCAGTGTCCCCAATCGTTCGATCTTGGGGTTTGTTGTTTCTTGGAATAGAAAGTCTGAAAAGTCACAGAATAGTATTATATGACTTGAGACATATAATTTGATAAATTGATCCATGGAAGATGTGTTTTCACATAATATGGAACTCTTAACTGTTATAAGGCTCATATCACATAGATTAGAGTCGTGCCACATGATAAGATTTTCTTGGATATAAAAACACGAACTAAGGGTAGAGGATAAAACAACTGAAGTATGTCTTTTTTACAATGAGTAAAATAAGCAACGGCCGTTATTAATTAGCAATTTCAGTGGTGTCCAATGGTGAACAACTCAGCCTACTAAGACTAGCCGTAATACCTGTTGACGATCCCCTTGAAATTACATTCACAATGTTATTTTAAAATTCACTGCATCACATAAGACTACAGGTGATCCTTATAGTGGCGGATCTCAAGAATCCTAGGTCGATATTATCCTACTGAGATCCTCAAAATACACTGAACAATATTTCAAGTCACTCATATTTGATGCCAGACTACAATATGATCACTAGTAAAAGACCAGACAAATATGGCATAGACCACTGTTTCGTGAATCATTATTCACGAAACAGTGGTGCGCGCACTTCTAGTTTTGATAAGTGTGCAAATAGTACATTGAAGCTGAGCTCAAACTGCTACTGGTAACAGTGCAGAAAATGAAACTGACTGTCACAAGTTCGCATCAGTCAGATAACGTCACTTACTTCAGATTGATAAGTTTGACTTTCTGATGAGTACGAAACAGCCTGAAATTGAATTTCAAGGTTTCATATCGATCACTCCCAAACGCATAACACTGGACCGGTTTTTAAAACTTGCGTAACGTAACCTTGAATCACGTTGCGATTTACATTTTAGACTGTCGTTATTTGAAATTTCCAGATTAAGTGTTGTTAATTAAATTTTCCTCTGCCTTTTTTTCCTTCGACTTCGAATTTGTTTACAGACGTCGTCTAATGTCACATTTTGGGATTTCAAGGTCTTTGTCATTCAATCATGTAAACTTTTAAAACGTTCAGTAGTAATTAAGTAATTGTTTGTTACTCACTTGCCATTTATGAAAGGGCAAAAGTTTAGACTTATCGGTTAACGTTGTAAGGTTTTTCTCGTGCGACTTCGACTATATATATATATTTATATATAGTCGTATATATATACATGTATACGTTTAGGGTAATATTCCCTAATATTTATACGAACCACTTTCTAGTAAAATTCCTGAGTCCATCGAAAAAACAACCACTTTGTCTGATTTGCTTGAAAACCACTAAATTTTCTAATGAAGCTTCCCTGAAATCACCTAGCTGATTCGTTTCCTAAGTCCTTGGATTTCGGTGTATCGGTATCTAAAATTGTAAATCATGTATTGCATTTACAAATAACCAATTTCTTAACCTGATTTTCAGCTTGGTTCAGCCAAAAGTTTGTAAACTGAAGTCGTCAAATTTCTTCACCCGACAGTTTCGTGGCAGTAAAATAGAGTCATAGTAGCTCTTTGAGGATTTATTGTTTCTAAACGAGTTCGTCGTATGGTGCCATGAGTTATAATGTATCCCTAGGCCCTTTATAATACTCAAATCAACTGGCGTCTACATATGTTAGTCGTGCCCAAAATTGTTTACTTTATTTGAACAACACTTGAAATCTGCAATTCTAGATTATGGATTATTTCGAGTTTATTTACCCTTGTTCTCGTAATTAACAGTCTGTTTGTCTCTATTATTCATTCAGTTTTGACTTAAATTTTGGTACATTTACACATCGGTTTAAGTTGTCTATTCTTGTTTTCATGCGAAATTAAAAGAATATAAGCCTTTTGTTCATATTATTTTAAACAGGTTATAAAGTGTATAGTGAGCTAACGTTTCCAGCCCCAATAGTTCGCTAATGCTTTCAAATGACCTGTTGTGCCAAGCCAAATAATGTTTAAAGTAGTGTGCTATATCATAATGAGATTCTATATTGTTTTGGGGGAAGTATCGGTGAGATTATAATTTATGAACGATTTTTGAGTAACATAAACTTAGTAATATCCACCTACTTACTAGAGTTAAATACGGTTTATAAATTGATGTAAAGAAATAGGATTAGTATTTACAGTTGAACATTAGGGTTGGAAGTTGGATTTAGGGTTTTCATCAAGAACTGACGTTAGCTATAATGCCATAATGCTTTTTAGCCAAGCAGATCAGTGAATTCCTCGGCGAGACTCTAATTTATGGACGAGCGAACCAGAGGCGTTTTAGAGATTTCAAGGTTACAGCGCCAACTTCAGTGCTTAATGCCAACGTACGATCGGTTCACAGGGAATTATGTACAAAACGTGATAATTGAGCGGCTACAACAAATAAAACGGCGGGACTATAATTTGTGGACGAACCAATCAGGTATAAGATAACAGATCTCGGATTTTAACGCGAAAGCCTTTCATCCAATTGGCTAAATAAGTTTCTGGCATCATAGCTGATGTCAGCTCGTGATGGAAACCCCATATATAATTCCTAAGGCAAATTACGACAATTATTGCGAACTGGATAATAAAAGCACCAGTAACACTGGCTGCAGTCAGGTACTACAATATTTACGGATGTTTGGAGAGTGTACAAACTCCTACATAAGCTTGGTTATGTGCGTCGTGTCGTTATCCACAAGTAGCATTTTGTGTACTCAACAACCGGAGTGCATATAAACAATATTGAAGCTATGTGGTCGAGGCTGGAAGAGTTTTTGAGACTTTATCATGGCCCCAGAGGCCGACTATTCTGTATCCGTATGGATGATTTCCTCTACTGCATGCATTACGATTTTAGAACCTCTGAACCTCTTTCTAACCTTGATAAGTTTTTGAACCACGTATAAGAAGTATATCCACTATATTTCCTTGGTCTTGTATAACATATTTTTACTGTATACTGACTGTTTGCTGATTGGCTAATATTTCTCAGGGTCGCTTAAGATTCGTTCAAAGGTCGTCCATAAATTAGAGTTTCGCCAATTCCTCACCAATATCGAAGACCTGATTTAAATCTGATTGGTTCGTCCATAAATTATAGTATTAAGTTTTTGTTCAAAATATTACATATATGCTGCTTGAACTATTTGGGAGAGTTACAAGTTTAATGCCTAACTGTTAACGAGTAAAATTTTATGCAGACATTTCAACTTGATACTTTTGACTTATGGCTTGCAGGTTTCAAATTTAAAATCGTCGTCAGAATTTAACATGATTTTTAGGAAATATACAAGTGTTTGTTTAATGTCATAAATTATTGAGATATATATATATATATATTAGTTTGTGGATTTACTTATGTTATCATAATGATGTAAGAGTTTACACACTTTCTGAAATTCCTTTATAAGACTAAATATATTACCACACTAGTTCGGTTTTATTTCACTGCATTACATGATAAATAACACTCCGTAATGAGTTATTTCCCCCTCTTAACGTAAAAGTATTATGTATCAAGCTGAGCTATCTCTGTTTCAGATTTTGTTTGTTAATCACCGATGAATGACGATTCTAATAGTCTTCGAGAAAGGTTTGTTGTTGTCAACACGTTTCCATTTCTTCAGGGTTCTCAATTTGTTCAATTTATCACGGGGAGCTCTTACACAAAAGCATTTTGAAAAGGAATTTTCTGACGTATCACTCACTACCATCCTACCCATCTTAAATGCATTACAAAAGGAGGGGATGTTGGATGTCTTGGTCAATGCAGATAGGACTTTATCATGGCAACTTAGAGATCAAAATTCGACTGAGTAAGTAAACTCAGAACATATCTTAATTTTTACCAGGAAGTTGAAAAGCTTATCGGATCTGGAAGAACGTTTGGTTTACAATGCTATACGTAACGCCGGTGAAGACGGTATTTTGCTTTTAATCTCATTTCCATACCTTAATCTCTAACTCAGCTGCATCACTGAAGCTAATTAGTTCAGAAACTAAACTTCCTCAAAACCGCATACCTAGGATACTAAAATCACTCATTTCTAAGAAGATGATCAAAGAAGTGCCGATGGCTGTTGGTCACAAGCAGAAAGTTTACTTGCTAATGGAATTAGAACCCAGTGAAAAGTTGGCTGCAAATACATTATTCGCTGGGGAATCTGGTGTGGATGCAGAGTTCATTTCTATTTTGAGAACAGCCTGCTTGAAGTATCTTCAGGATAAGGTTATCGTGTGACACATTCTGACACACATTTTATAGGCGAATTCAGCCTCTCATATTGCTGATCCATTAGAACGTTGGCAAGCTTCATATGTTTCCTGTGAAGAAATCCATCGGTTTATTACCAACACAAAAATTTGCACGGTAAGTCCTAGAACAATAAAATATTCTTATCAAGCTGAACTTTAGATAACTTACATTTTTATATTTTGTGACAAACAACAATCTTTAACACAAGATAGTACCTCGAATTTCATCTCTAATTAGTGTGAATTACTAACTACTACTGAACCTCTGGGCGAACAGACTGCCTGGTATTCCGTACAAGAACGCCGAAAATACTTCTTTTGCACTGGTTGTTTTCGCCTTCACATCTAGTTTCATTGGTAGACTTAGAAAAGCATATTCAGTTATACTCAAAATTATACTCTGAAAGTGATGATTTAGAGTAAGAACAAGTTTTTATATCATGAAAACTTTAAATCTTTCGGTCAATATTTACCGGTAATTCTGCAGAAATAACAAGTATCTATACACCAATGAATAGAGAGTGATCTCTGCGTGGTATTTTATTTTCGTAGTCTATATACTTCTGGATTGTTTTGCAGTTTTTTTTACTTCCTGACGAAATAATCTCATTTCGATTTTTCATAAATTTATATGGTGAAATGTTCATATATGTTTTAGCTTTTTATGATACAGTTAGTCGTCTCGAATTTTTTTAAATTTCCTATCTTGTGCATACTAAAAACTTAATTTTGTTAGTCAAATACTAGCTATTTATCCTTGATACTTTTCAGAAAGTGGAAAATAACTCGTCAACAAACATGACACGGTTGGGCAACTTTATACATGTCTAACGATAAAGCGTAACATTAGGCAAATAGCTGTATTCATTTGCTGCATATGACCAATTACTTTATATCTGTTAATATGTTAGTGGGTATAACTCACAAAGTACAAGCTTGTATTCTCATTTGTAGGCTAGATACTAAGTGTGTATAACATTTAGATAATTCATATTGTCTTCGTCGATTAATTCAGCATCCTCTTGAATCACCGAATAATGATCTGATTCATGTATGACAATGCCTTCGAATTATTTAGTTGGTGGATATACCGAATGCATCGATCATGTGCTAGGAGAAAAGCACTTGTAAGTTGGGTGCTATTTAGCATTTATAAAACGTTCACGATAAATAACTCTGGTGGGGAGTCGGCATATCTTCATTTTGCTTATTTGCTACAGTTTCTTGAAGATGGATTCGATGTTATCGTTTAAACCATCAAGACAATTAATTTACCACACATTTAGAACTCTATTGTGTTTTGCATTGTGGAAGTTATTTCATAATCCCGTATTTTCAGTGACTGAATAAGTCAGAAAACATAAACAGTGGCCACATGTTGTGGTTTAAGGGGAGATAGATCTGTGTTTTTCAATGTTTCTATAGCTGTCATGTGATATTATTTTTCGGTTTTCGAAGTAATGAGTTATTTCAGATGGCTCATCAGTAGTATTTCCTCTTTGTTTAATTTCATCTATGTGTTTTGATGTTTGAATGGACGGCTAATAGTTCTTACAAGGTTTATGTCTCTCTAAACGAACGTGAGTTCCCGTATCATTTCTATAACACATACCCCTTGGATTTATTTAAAGGTCTTTGGTTGGTAACATTCGGCGACATTGATTGTCAATCGGTAATAATATTTACCTTTTATTACACTTTAATATGTATTTTTTTAAAGAAACAATTAGTATTCAGAAGATACGAGTCTGTTAGCTTTGGGTGAAATTTCCCGTTCATAAAAAGACAGTGGCAGTCGAGCAAGTTGTGGAATCTTTTTTCTGATAAGTCAAAGTATCATAATATAGTTTACTGTATTCTCATCACTACTACAACTTTCTCACTCCATATAAACTTAAAGATGGGTGATATCATATTATTGTACGAAAACATAGGCTTTGGCAAATTAAGCCCATTTTCCTCTGAAGATTGAATTTAAAATGAATTTTATGAATTTATTTTTAAATGTTAGATAAAGTTAGCCTTATTATCCGAATAAATTCTACGCTTGTAAATTAAGTTACCAAGCCTACCATTTTATTTTTGCCAAATCATTGGGTTATAGTAAAATTAATTGAAAACTTGGACATCAGGTCTTTTATTAAGTGGGTTTTGTGACGGTTACGGCCTTTGAGAATTGGTGCAAGAAGTATTGAGACAGGAAATGCATTTTTAAAACAATTTTGTTGAATGAAAAATAATATTTACCTCTGATATTTATCAGTAGTTTGTAGTTATGCAACCTAACTTTACATACTGAACTTCAGTCTGTTGCGTCGTACGCTCAAACTTGTCACTATCTACTAAGATTTAGACAGCCAAGTAATAGTATAAGAGGCCCTCACCTGGTGGATGTTACGCATGATTTTATGGACGGACGCAAATATCGTTGCTAAATTGTGCGTGGAAAGATTTTCTCAGTACAGTGTGCCACTGCTCAGGTTTCTAGAAATTGTAAGTTCTTAATGTATGACAAATCATACGAAGTACATATCTAAGCCTCATAGTGAATATAGGATGTTATTACTGTAAAGGATTTGGATGTTTTACACATTGAAAGTGTATGTTATTAAATAAAACGATATTATTAAACGAACAAGCCACCGGACATTAACACCAACATTTTGATAGTGCTTTTATTTTAAAAGTTAGAGTATCAGATGGCAGACTGTGTAAAACCCTTATTTTTATATTTGGTATGTTATTTAGGTATGAGTAGGTAATCTAAAACAATTCACATAACTCCTATCTTTGATATCGTGACTTTTTAGGTACCTATGACTGTTCAGGATGTCCAATGTGTCCTTGAAGTTTTAAAGTTTGGGGGTGAGCTAGAAACACGTATTACTTCTGAAATATCTGATCAAAGTACTAGTTTTGGAATACTTTATCGACTGGCTACACAAACACCATCCGTTGCAAATTTAGCTAATATCCCTTGTACAATATGCTTGGTAAGTGTTTCTGGTATTAAGCTAGTTAAAGTAATATTCAACTGGCGAGATCAAACTATTGTTGTACTAGTCTATAGATATTCTTTAAAACGAGTGCCCAACATTAGTCTTTTATCAACATATTTTAAGCATTTGTAGTTGTGAGTATTGAATTAAGGTTTTATATTTTTTACTTAGTTTTATGAAAGTAGACCTGTAAGAAAGAGTGTAGTTCATCGAATAGATTTCATTTAACCGATTTCACTCTCAGAGCTATACAGTCGCATGTAAATTAATATAGGAAGCACATTCTTCATGTTTGATATTGATTCACTGATGAAATAAGATTTAAACTTAAAGGTGAGGAAATTCCGGAGTCCTATGTAGTTGTTTATGTAAAAATTGACGCTTCGTTTTGCTAGATGCTTTAAAAGTATATTATAGAAAGGGTTTCTAAATCTCAAGTTTCTTGTGTACATTGACATGTCTCTCAATAAACTTTAAATAAATTGATTTTATTTTTGTAACTCAGTATCGAAATATTTCACATACCAGTTTATTAAATAATCAGTTACGTGGTGTGTTGGGGTTAAAGCATCTTATTCTAGATCATTTAACTATAGGTTTGAAGCTCGTTTCATTTCAGCTTGGGCAGTCGTAGCGACATCATTAAACCTCATACGAAGATCCTGGCTGGAAATCGAGTACATAAATATCAATGATTAACACAACTACTATTAAATTCATAGACCTCTATATCATTATTACTCATATAACTAATAAATCTTTTGTTTTCATGATTTGTCATATCTTTATAAATAATTTCTATTTATTTGAAACAAATTCCACTTAGTGTCGAAAGGACTGTCGTCCAGATGGACCAATCAATCCTCAATCATGTAAACTTTTTCAAGAATTTCTGGAGTTCTAACGAAGATTGCATAATGACCAGTTGTATGCATTTTTAAAACACTATATTTTAAAACATTGCATATTCACTTCATATTACCAAGATACATCGTTGGTCTTTCATGCTTACTTTTACTATTGTGCTGGCGACTAGCAATATTATTTCTGTTATTATCATACCTCTTTGTTTGTTTCATTCTTGTTGATCAAACGGATATGAAATCGTTCGGAGTTTTTACTATCTTAGATTTAATAAAAAATGACATATGTACACCGCTTCGAATAATCACAACTGTCGATGTTTTGAAAATGATTTGAGCATTGAAATTGTTGGCTAGTAAATTACTTTCCTCTTCAACGTTTATGAACAAGTTACAACTAAATGTAGGTATATTAGGCTGTGAGGTTTGTATGTGAAAACGATAAGTACAACCTTTTAAATAAGGTTATGCAAATTTAAGGACTACGCATGTTCGGGATGCGATTCTCCCCCTCGAAATGCAAAATGTTGCTTCAGGATTGGGTTACATCGACACCCGAACTAGTGATAGGGAGTGAAGTAGTTGAGTGTGTCGACCGCTTCACTTATCTTGGAAGTCTCATCAGCCCTTGTGGTCTGGTATGTGACGAAATCTCAGCACGGATACAGAAGGCTGGACTAGCTTTTGCCAACTTGCGTCATTTATGGCGTAGGCGAGATATCCGTCTATCAACCAAAGGACGTGTTTACTGCACAGCAGTTCGTTCCGTCCTACTTTATGGCAGTGAAACATGGCCGGTAAGAGTAGAGGATGTCCGTAGGTTACTAGTATTTGATCATAGGTGTCTTCGAAATATTGCTCGTATATCATGGGACCATCGAGTAAGTAACACAGTTGTTAGGAAACGGTTACTAGGTAAGGATGGCAAATCGATTGATGAAGTAGTGAAACTTCATCAGTTAAGATGGCTGGGACACGTGTTATGTATGCCCAACGACCGACTGCCTCGTTGTGCGATGTTCAGTGGTATAGAAGTAGGTTGGAAGAAAGCTGGGGGCGGCCAAACCAAAACATGGCACAAGTCCATGAAGTCACTGACAAGTGAACTGAGTCATGTTGGTAGGTGTAGACTACCTGGTTGGGGACCGCGAGATGACAGTAACCGATGGTTAGAGACCCTGAATGACATGGCTCGAAATCATTTGCAATGGCGCAGGTGCATCCACTCTCTGTGTTCTCCCAAATTCTAATCTTCTGAATTCTTCATGTCCCTTTTTTCCTCTTTCCAAATTTATTTCACTGGATTATACTCTTTAAATAACATCTCCAAACCCTAATCTTCCCGATTACTGCTTATAATCTTGCTACCTCTACCACTACGGGATTTGAATCGACAACTGCATCTCTGTACTAATGTGGTGTGGCAACTCGAACTGATGTACGTACGTACGAAGTTCTACGTTGTTACTGACTGACTGAAGGACTACGCATCTGTAAACTTTATCTGTTCACAATGATTGCTCAGAAATTTTAAATAGACATCTAAATAGTAGTTTATATTTAGTAAGGCTTCAACGAGGAAGAGAATGTAAATTCTTTGTCTAATAATATGTTCCTACTATACAGATAAAATTATAAGTTCCTTAGTGTGAATGGTGTTTTTTCCTTAGATTAGGTGTTCAGTTACGGGCCTTCATTACACTTGTGTATTATAATCCAGACAGGATAATTTTCTTTTCAGTGCGTAGCAACTTATCTCTTGTTGTGTAGTCCTCAAAGTCAATCGACTTCTCTCCATCATGTTTGCAATGTGATCATCGAGTTAAGTGAGTTGTTACCGCTGTGGGCTGTCTTGAATATCACATAGTTGGGAGCATTCGAGAATAAGCTCGAAACTCAAGTAATGTGCTGGTTTGTATCAGTTAGCATGGAGTATCTGCAGTTATAAGTTAATCGGTGCTCTCTTAGATGCTTGGACCTTCCTTATCTAGTAGAGCAGTCAGAAACTTTGCCACTGAGATATTCAGGTTTTAATCTCTGCGATGAGATTGTCTGCACCCCTATAACAGCAGATAGGGAAATACGGCGTTTTGAAATTGGATTAATTGGGTTGATGGTATTTTTCTCTTCTTGAGGATCGACAATTGAAGGTTCGACCAAATGGGTGGCGTAAGTACTCATTACTCAGAAATACTTAATTAAACCGAAATATTCTCTTAGTACTCCCTGAAGTTCAATGGCTCTCCAAATGATAGCTGTCTGTGCTGGTAACTATCGTCGAAATAATCGAAGTTGATACGCTGCACTTTTATTTTTCGTAATTCTAGTTTCAGGACATAAAGTACTCGTTTATTTCTCCTGTAAAATTAGATGGTTAACTTCAGTCGATCCCCAACCTATCAATAACATATGGTTTAAAAGGATTTCACAATGGATATCTATTTTAAATAATAAGACGATAAAAAATTGCTTAAGCTGATTTATAACCATTAGATTTAATGATGAATGATTAAACACAGTAAACGTTCTGAGTTTGTAAAATGTATAAACTCGTAACAGTAAAAACCTGTCATCCATTAATATTTATTAGTTTCGTCATTGTCTTCTCTTGTATTGTTAATATTTTCACATCGATTCACAGACATTTCACTTTCATCTTGTTCCAATGTTGCACGTCTCAACGTCTTTATTTTAATTTGTCTTCTTTGCGAATATAATTTTTTTAGTAAACTATAAAATGATTTTGTGGATGCCAAAAACAATAAGCTCCAAATTACAATAACTGTGACACAAACCACAGCATTAAATGTAAAACTTATAGCAATAATATTCTGTTGTATTGAATAGTATAAATAGTGATAAGATACACCTTTATCTGGAAAAGAAAACATGGAGATCTATATGTCTCATAAGGTCTTTTTAGTTAATGTATCTGACACTCAATGATAAGTCAGCTACAACATAGGACCAGTCACATATATGCATCGGTCCAAGTTGCCACACCTCATTAGCACAACAAGATGAACAACAAATTCATAGAAGCAGTTACTTCAATGGTGGTAATGTATACAAGATTTCATATAAGGATATGATACAGGGAGAAAGAATAAGTTCGTAGAAATAAAGGTATAAAGTAATTTCAATCTCACGGTTAAAGTGTAGACAGAGAGTATATACATCTACTTCATTGTGATCGATTCTGAGCCATGTCACCCGGTCTCGAAACATTGGTTACGATAGTCGCGCGGAATTTAACAAAGTAGTTTGCATCTACCGACATGGATAAAACCAGAAGTTAGTGACCTCAATGACTGATGCCACGTTTTGGTTTGGCCGCCCCTAACTTTCTTCCAACCATTCCCAACACTAGTCAGCATTGTGCGTCGTGGTAATCGGTGTTCAGGTATACGTAACACGTGGCACAATCATCTCAGTCGATGAAGGTTTACAACCCTAATACCTTGCGTCCAACCTCACTATTACTTACCCGGTAATCCCAGCAGATGCGAGCAAAATTTCTAAGGCATCTGTGGTCAAATACTGATAGCAGCCGTAAATTATAACAGAACGAACTGATGCGCAGTATACTCGTCCGTTAAATAATAGGCGGATATCTCGCCTTCTTCATAGGTGACGTAAGTTGGTAAAAGCCAGACGAGCCTTTCGAATCCGTGCTGAGATTTCGTCAGACACCGACCCAATAGGGCTGGTCAGACTTCGAAGATAAGTGAAGTTGTCAACGCGTTCGACTACTTCACTCCCTATCGTTAGTTCAGGTGTTGACGCAGACCAGTCCTGAAGCATTGTTACTTAGTGCTATCAAAAGACTGCATTTTATCAGCGTCTTCACCAAACAGGACTATGTCATCTGCGTATTCTAAGTCGATAAGTGGACCTTCTGAAAGGAGATCAAATCCTGAAAATTCAGACGATAAGAACGCTATTTCCATCAATAGGTCTATGATGAAGTTGAACAAAAATGGAGAAAGTGGACAGCCTTGTCGAACACCATTTGAGATTATGAAATCAGATGACATTTCGCCATAAGCTCTGGCTCAACTAGTAGTGTTCGAGTAAAGAACATTCACAAGGCTTTTGTACTTCCGAGGTTCACCTTTCAATGGTTAACACTACCACAGAACCTCTCCGTCTACAGACTCAAATGCTGCTTTTAAGTCAAGAAAAACCACCATTGTCGGACGCCGATAAGGATGTCTGTGTTCTAAGATCTGATGAATGGTGGATATATGGTCGATGCAACCACGACCAGGTTTGAAGCCAGCCTGATTTTGTGTTTGAAGTTCACAAGTCTTTGTTAAGCGCCCGATAATTATTGAGGCCATACTCAATGGTCCGAATAATCAATTCTAAGTGCGGGATCGTGGGTGCACGCTACTGAGGAGTTCCATAATAGGACGGAACGGTCGTCCAGTGTTTCCAGGTTCTCAACGGTGGCCCAACATCGATTCATTCATTATTTCAATCGAAAACTTAACAATCTCTACAACCCCATATGGATAATAATTGCCAAGTTTACAGATTATGGTAGCCCACCATCCCAGTCCTTTGCAGCCCAACAGTTTATGGGCGACTATATTTTAACCGATTTCCTTCAAAAATTCTATATATGTGGATAAATATTTTCTCTAGTGGTATTTTATCGTTTTTACAGAAGATAGCAGTAATCTGCAGTCTTTTTATAAATAGTTTGTGTTAACGGGACATAGATTGGATGAAAGCACGTTCCGTGTACGATTGTGTTGCTGCACTCTCACTATTTATTATCCAATTAGCGCTAGTCGATACTTGGAGAAAACTCTAGAATCTCATGTAAAAACTATAAATATACTAGTGTTTTTCTTATTGTGCTTCTTACTTCCATATACCCTTTTTATTTGGAATGTGATTTCGTCCCTGTCCAACCATGTTCTGATTTGTCGAGTGAATTGGTGTCCAAGATTACTAAGTAATAAGAACAGCTGGGTTGTAATAAAAGAAATTATAACACTTTGTAAATGATCTTAGAAAATAAGATTAGAGCTAAAAAGCGAAGATTCATTTTTGAGGATATGTATTCTAGTCTATAGACAAGTTTTGGTAAACAGAATTAGGCATTAAAACAATAAAAATTTTAAACAACCATACAAGATTTTTGGAGTACTTACAACTATAGAATCTTATCTGAGTAATAGATGATAGTTCTTGATGTGTAAATTTAGAAAAGATTTATGATAGAATTATGGATTGTTACTGCAATTAATACTTTATATCGTAGTAATTGATTAGTTATCAACCTGATCTGAGCCACCATTTGATAATTATTGTTTATATGTATGGCTGCCTCGATATACTTCTTTCTAGTAACTGTTAAACTAAGTAGCATAAGATTCTAATAATAGTTAATAATATTCACTTCAAATTTAGTTTTAAAATTTGAAACTATAGTTCACTGATATTAAGAAAATAAGAATATGTGATGGGTATATTTGTTGATTTACTCATTAAGAGATAAAATAGGATACTCGAACGACATATTTTGTTTAATTATGATTACTATCGGAAGGAGGAGTCTTTCGTCTATCCATCTGAATACAGACAATGTTCTAACTGCTGGTTAGGTAGAATTTGATAAGCTATTAGCTCATTAAAAATTTTAAATGAAGTTACCGCTTACTAGTAAATTAGACTCTTATAATGGTAAAGTTGCAAACGCAGTCAATATATCTATTAGAGATTATTTTAATTGATTTACTGGCCAAATGCTCATCTGTTATCTCAGTTTTCATATTTCTCATTGTTATTTTGAACTTAAAATTCTCGTGACAAGGACCTTGAAATTGGTGATTCGGAATTCAATGATACACATTTGCATCTATTTGGTGGCATAATGTGGATTCCGTTCAAGGTCATCAGTACGCTACTCATCACTTCTCAACAGAACTTCAAAAAACCATCCCAGATAGAACAACTAGTGAGCATAAGTCTGTTTTATTAAGTGTTATATAGGGAGCCTCCTATAGTTTGAAGGTCGTTTTCGTAGTACTCACTATGCTTATACATTGGGATGCTTGTCATCATCGTAAAAATCGGTATAAAGTTGAAGCAACTACTCATATGTAGTATGCCTAATTACGAAAGAAAATTCTGATTTTCGGTGTAAACTCATTATGGATTAAAAATCTGAGACATTACCATTGCTCATTAGATATTTTACGTTAAAAAAGGAGTAATTTCGGGAGTTGGTCGTGGATGGGCGAGTGAGTTGATAAATAAAATCCAGTCTGTAAACGAACCTAAATTAGGGGATTTTATTTGATGGGTTATCTAAATTATGAGAAATTAAAAGTCAAAATAATAAAGTTAAGGGTTGAGCAATATTGTGAA